>NC_091690.1:45117500-45742500 GCF_041296265.1 Equus caballus
GGCCTATGAAACGCAGTTTCATCTCAGGCCTGCTCTCGCTGAAGTAGAACTTCTGCTCTGCCGTGTCCTACATGGGCCTAGAGCTAAAAGGGACAAAGTCCTGTCTTGTGTCCTAAAGGGCAGACAGGCCCCACAGCGTCCGGCTTCCAGCTCTTTTGCAGTCTAAGAAACAACTCGCTCTGCACAGGGCTCTTAAAGCCTACCGGGAACATGTCTTACAAAGGCCTGTGAGACGCACTTTCTTCCCAGGCCTGATCTCGCTGAAGTAGAACTTCTGCTCTGCCGTGTTCTACATGGGCCTAGAGCTGAAAGGGACAAAGTCCTCTGCTGTGTCTTCAATGGCAGACAGGCCCCACAGCGTCCGGCTTCCAGCTCTTTGGGCAGCTAAGAAACAGCTCGCTCTGCACTGGTGTTTTACAGCCTACTGGGAACATGTCCTACAAAGGCCTGTGAAACGCAGTTTCTTGCCAGGACTGATCTCGCTGAAGTGGAACTTCTTCTCTGCCATGTCCTACATGGACCTAGAGCTGAAAGGGACAAGGTTCTGCCTTTTGTCCTCAAGGGCAGACAGGTCCCACAGCGAACGGCTTCCAGCTCTTTGGGCAGCTAAGAAACAGCTCGCTCTGCACTGGCGTTTTACAGCCTACGTGGAACATGTCCTACAAAGGCCTGTGAAACGCAGTTTCTTGCCAGGCCTGATCTCGGTGAAGTAGAACTTCTGCTCTGCCGTGTCCTACATTGGCCTAGAGCTGAAAGGGACAAAGTCCTCTGTTGTGTCTTCAAGGGCAGACATGCCCCACAGCGTCCGGCTTCCAGCTCTTTTGCAGTCTAAGAAACAACTCGCTCTGCACATGGCTCCTACAAGCCTACCAGGAACATGTTTACAAAGGCCTGCTAACGCAGTTTCTTCCCAGGCCTGATCTCGCTGAAGCAGAAGTTCAGCTCTGCCGTGTCCTACATGGGCCTAGAGCTCAAAGGGAGAAAATCCAGCCTTGTGTCCTCAAGGGCAGAGAGGCCCCACATCGTCGGGCTTCCAGCTCTATGGGTAGCTGAGAAACAGCTTGCTCTGCACTGCTGTTTTACAGCCTACCGGGAACATGTCTTACAAAGGCCTGTGAAACGCAGTTTCTTCCCAGACCTGATCTCGCTGAAGTAGAACTTCTGCTCTGCCGTGTCCTATTTGACCCTAGAGCTGCAATTCACAAAGTCCTGCCTTGTTTCCACAAGGGGAGGCAAGTCCCTCAGCGTCCGGCTTCCAGCTCTTTGGGCAGCTAAGAAACAACTCGCTCTGCACAGGGCTCCTACAAGCCTACCAGGAACAAGTTTACAAAGGCCTGCGAAACGCAGTTTCTTCCCAGGCCTGATCTCGCTGAAGCAGAAGTTCAGCTCTGCCGTGTCCTACATGGGCCTAGAGCTCAAAGGGAGAAAGTCCAGCCTTGTGTCCTCAAGGGCAGAGAGGCCCCACAGCGTCTGGCTTCCAGCTCTTTGGGCAGCTGAGAAACAGCTTGCTCTGCACTGCTGTTTTACAGCCTACTGGGAACATGTCTTTCAAAGGCCTGTGAAACGCAGTTTCTTCCCAGACCTGATGTCGCTGAAGTAGAACTTCTGCTCTGCCGTGTCCTACATGGGCCTAGAGCTGAAAGGGACAAAGTTCTGCCTTTTGTCCTCAAGGGCAGACAGGTCGCACAGCGTCCGGCTTCCAGCTCTTTGGGAAGCTAAGAAACAGCTCACTCTGCTCAGGGCTTTTACAAGCCTACCGGGAGCATGTTTTACAAAGGCCTATGAAACGCAGTTTCATCTTAGGCCTGCTCTCGCTGAAGTAGAACTTCTGCTCTGTCGTGTCCTACATGGGCCTAGAGCTGAAAGGGACAAAGTCCTCTGCTGTGTCTTCAATGGCAGACAGGCCCCACAGCGTCCGGCTTCCAGCTCTTTGGGCAGCTAAGAAACAGCTCGCTCTGCACTGGTGTTTTACAGGCTACTGGGAACATGTCCTACAAAGGCCTGTGAAACGCAGTTTCTTGCCAGGCCTGATCTCGGTGAAGTAGAACTTCTGCTCTGCCGTGTCCTACATGGGCCTCGAGCTGAAAGGGACAAAGTCCTCTGTTGTGTCTTCAAGGGCAGACAGGCCCCACAGCGTCCGGCTTCCAGCTCTTTTGCAGTCTAAGAAACAACTCGCTCTGCACAGGGCTCTTAAAGCCTAGCGGGAACATGTCTTACAAAGGCCTGTGAGACGCACTTTCTTCCCAGGCCTGATCTCGCTGAAGTAGAACTTCTGATCTGCCGTGTTCTACATGGGCCTAGAGCTTAAAGGGACAAGGTTCTGCCTTTTGTCCTCAAGGGCAGACAGATCCCACAGCGTCCGGCTTCCAGCTCTTTGGGCAGCTAAGAAACAACTCGCTCTGCACAGGGCTCCTACAAGCCTACAAGGAACAGGTTGACAAAGGCCTGCGAAACGCAGTTTCTTCCCAGGCCTGATCTCGCTGAAGCAGAAGTTCAGCTCTGCCGTGTCCTACATGGGCCTAGAGCTCAAAGGGAGAAAGTCCAGCCTTGTGTCCTCAAGGGCAGACAGGTCCCACAGCGTCCGGCTTCCAGCACTTTAGGAAGCTAAGAAACAGCTCACTCTGCAGAGGGCTTTTACAAGCCTACCGGGAGCATGTCTTACAAAGGCCTATGAAACGCAGTTTCATCTCAGGCCTGCTCTCGCTGAAGTAGAACTTCTGCTCTGCCGTGTCCTACATGGGCCTAGAGCTGAAAGGGACAAAGTCCTCTGCTGTGTCTTCAATGGCAGACAGGCCCCACAGCGTCCGGCTTCCAGCTCTTTTGCAGTCTAAGAAACAACTCGCTCTGCACAGGGCTCTTAAAGCCTAGCGGGAACATGTCTTACAAAGGCCTGTGAGACGCACTTTCTTCCCAGGCCTGATCTCGCTGAAGTAGAACTTCTGCTCTGCCGTGTTCTACATGGGCCTAGAGCTGAAAGGGACAAAGTCCTCTGCTGTGTCTTCAATGGCAGACAGGCCCCACAGCGTCCGGCTTCCAGCTCTATGGGTAGCTGAGAAACAGCTTGCTCTGCACTGCTGTTTTACAGCCTACCGGGAACATGTCTTACAAAGGCCTGTGAAACGCAGTTTCTTCCCAGACCTGATCTCGCTGAAGTAGAACTTCTGCTCTGCCGTGTTCTACATGGGCCTAGAGCTGAAAGCGACAAAGTTCTGCCTTTTGTCCTCAAGGGCAGACAGGTCCCACAGCGTCCGGCTTCCACCTCTTTGGGAAGCCAAGAAACAGCTCACTCTGCACAGGGCTTTTACAAGCCTACCGGGAGCATGTCTTACAAAGGCCTATGAAACGCAGTTTCATCTCAGGCCTGCTCTCGCTGAAGTAGAACTTCTGCTCTGGCGTGTCCTACATGGGCCTAGATCTAAAAGGGACAAAGTCCTGTCTTGTGTCCTCAAGGGCAGACAGGCCCCACAGCGTCCGGCTTCCAGCTCTTTTGCAGTCTAAGAAACAACTCGCTCTGCACAGGGCTCTTAAAGCCTACCGGGAACATGTCTTACAAAGGCCTGTGAGACGCAGTTTCTTCCCAGGCCTGATCTCGCTGAAGTAGAACTTCTGCTCTGCCATGTCCTATTTGACCCTAGAGCTGCAATTCACAAAGTCCTGCCTTGTTTCCACAAGGGGAGGCAAGTCCCTCAGCGTCCGGCTTCCAGCTCTTTGGGCAGCTAAGAAACAACTCGCTCTGCACAGGGCTCCTACAAGCCTACCAGGAACAAGTTTACAAAGGCCTGCGAAACGCAGTTTCTTCCCAGGCCTGATCTCGCTGAAGCAGAAGTTCAGCTCTGCCGTGTCCTACATGGGCCTAGAGCTCAAAGGGAGAAAGTCCAGCCTTGTGTCCTCAAGGGCAGAGAGGCCCCACAGCGTCTGGCTTCCAGCTCTTTGGGCAGCTGAGAAACAGCTTGCTCTGCACTGCTGTTTTACAGCCTACTGGGAACATGTCTTTCAAAGGCCTGTGAAACGCAGTTTCTTCCCAGACCTGATCTCGCTGAAGTAGAACTTCTGTTCTGCCGTGTCCTACATGGGCCTAGAGCTGAAAGGGACAAAGTTCTGCCTTTTGTCCTCAAGGGCAGACAGGTCCCACAGCGTCCGGCTTCCAGCTCTTTGGGAAGCTAAGAAACAGCTCACTCTGCTCAGGGCTTTTACAAGCCTACCGGGAGCATGTCTTACAAAGGCCTATGAGACGCAGTTTCATCTCAGGCCTGCTCTCGCTGAAGTAGAACTTCTGCTCTGTCGTGTCCTACATGGGCCTAGAGCTGAAAGGGACAAAGTCCTCTGCTGTGTCTTCAATGGCAGACAGGCCCCAGAGCGTCCGGCTTCCAGCTCTTTGGGCAGCTAAGAAACAGCTCGCTCTGCACTGGTGTTTTACAGGCTACTGGGAACATGTCCTACAAAGGCCTGTGAAACGCAGTTTCTTCCCAGACCTGATCTCGCTGAAGTAGAACTTCTGCTCTGCCGTGTTCTACATGGGCCTAGAGCTGAAAGCGACAAAGTTCTGCCTTTTGTCCTCAAGGGCAGACAGGTCCCACAGCGTCCGGCTTCCAGCTGTTTGGGAAGCCAAGAAACAGCTCACTCTGCACAGGGCTCCTACAAGCCTACCGGGAGCATGTCTTACAAAGGCCTATGAAACGCAGTTTCATCTCACGCCTGCTCTCGCTGAAGTAGAACTTCTGCTCTGCCGTGTCCTACATGGGCCTAGATCTAAAAGGGACAAAGTCCTGTCTTGTGTCCTCAAGGGCAGACAGGCCCCACAGCGTCCGGCTTCCAGCTCTTTTGCAGTCTAAGAAACAACTCGCTCTGCACAGGGCTCTTAAAGCCTACCGGGAACATGTCTTACAAAGGCCTGTGAGACGCAGTTTCTTCCCAGGCCTGATCTCGCTGAAGTAGAACTTCTGCTCTGCCGTGTCCTATTTGACCCTAGAGCTGCAATTCACAAAGTCCTGCCTTGTTTCCACAAGGGGAGGCAAGTCCCTCAGCGTCCGGCTTCCAGCTCTTTGGGCAGCTAAGAAACAACTCGCTCTGCACAGGGCTCCTACAAGCCTACCAGGAACAAGTTTACAAAGGCCTGCGAAACGCAGTTTCTTCCCAGACCTGATCTCGCTGAAGCAGAAGTTCAGCTCTGCCGTGTCCTACATGGGCCTAGAGCTCAAAGGGAGAAAGTCCAGCCTTGTGTCCTCAAGGGCAGAGAGGCCCCACAGCGTCTGGCTTCCAGCTCTTTGGGCAGCTGAGAAACAGCTTGCTCTGCACTGCTGTTTTACAGCCTACTGGGAACATGTCTTTCAAAGGCCTGTGAAACGCAGTTTCTTCCCTGACCTGATCTCGCTGAAGTAGAACTTCTGCTCTGCCGTGTCCTACATGGGCCTAGAGCTGAAAGGGACAAAGTTCTGCCTTTTGCCCTCAAGGGCAGACAGGTCCCACAGCTTCCGGCTTCCAGCTCTTTGGGAAGCTAAGAAACAGCTCACTCTTCTCAGGGCTTTTACAACCCTACCGGGAGCATGTCTTACAAAGGCCTATGAAACGCAGTTTCATCTCAGGCCTGCTCTCGCTGAAGTAGAACTTCTGCTCTGTCGTGTCCTACATGGGCCTAGAGCTGAAAGGGACAAAGTCCTCTGCTGTGTCTTCAATGGCAGACAGGCCCCACAGCGTCCGGCTTCCAGCTCTTTGGGCAGCTAAGAAACAGCTCGCTCTGCACTGGTGTTTTACAGCCTACTGGGAACATGTCCTACAAAGGCCTGTGAAACGCAGTTTCTTGCCAGGCCTGATCTCGGTGAAGTAGAACTTCTGCTCTGCCGTGTCCTACATGGGCCTCGAGCTGAAAGGGACAAAGTCCTCTGTTGTGTCTTCAAGGGCAGACAGGCCCCACAGGGTCCGGCTTCCAGCTCTTTTGCAGTCTAAGAAACAACTCGCTCTGCACAGGGCTCTTAAAGCCTAGCGGGAACATGTCTTACAAAGGCCTGTGAGACGCACTTTCTTCCCAGGCCTGATCTCGCTGAAGTAGAACTTCTGATCTGCCGTGTTCTACATGGGCCTAGAGCTGAAAGGGACAAGGTTCTGCCTTTTGTCCTCAAGGGCAGACAGGTCCCACAGCGTCCGGCTTCCAGCTCTTTGGGCAGCTAAGAAACAACTCGCTCTGCACAGGGCTCCTACAAGCCTACAAGGAACATGTTGACAAAGGCCTGCGAAACGCAGTTTCTTCCCAGGCCTGATCTCGCTGAAGCAGAAGTTCAGCTCTGCCGTGTCCTACATGGGCCTAGAGCTCAAAGGGAGAAAGTCCAGCCTTGTGTCCTCAAGGGCAGACAGGTCCCACAGCGTCCGGCTTCCAGCACTTTAGGAAGCTAAGAAACAGCTCACTCTGCAGAGGGCTTTTACAAGCCTACCGGGAGCATGTCTTACAAAGGCCTATGAAACGCAGTTTCATCTCAGGCCTGCTCTCGCTGAAGTAGAACTTCTGCTCTGCCGTGTCCTACATGGGCCTAGAGCTGAAAGGGACAAAGTCCTCTGCTGTGTCTTCAATGGCAGACAGGCCCCACAGCGTCCGGCTTCCAGCTCTTTGGGCAGCTAAGAAACAGCTCGCTCTGCACTGCTGTTTTACAGCCTACCGGGAACATGTCTTACAAAGGCCTGTGAGACGCAGTTTCTTCCCAGGCCTGATCTCGCTGAAGTAGAACTTCTGCTCTGCCGTGTCCTATTTGACCCTAGAGCTGCAATTCACAAAGTCCTGCCTTGTTTCCACAAGGGGAGGCAAGTCCCTCAGCGTCCGGCTTCCAGCTCTTTGGGCAGCTAAGAAACAACTCGCTCTGCACAGGGCTCCTACAAGCCTACAAGGAACATGTTGACAAAGGCCTGCGAAACGCAGTTTCTTCCCAGGCCTGATCTCGCTGAAGCAGAAGTTCAGCTCTGCCGTGTCCTACATGGGCCTAGAGCTCAAAGGGAGAAAGTCTAGCCTTGTGTCCTCAAGGGCGGACAGGTCCCACAGCGTCCGGCTTCCAGCACTTTAGGAAGCTAAGAAACAGCTCACTCTGCAGAGGGCTTTTACAAGCCTACCGGGAGCATGTCTTACAAAGGCCTATGAAACGCAGTTTCATCTCAGGCCTGCTCTCGCTGAAGTAGAACTTCTGCTCTGCCGTGTCCTACATGGGCCTAGAGCTGAAAGGGACAAAGTCCTCTGCTGTGTCTTCAATGGCAGACAGGCCCCACAGCGTCCGGCTTCCAGCTCTTTGGGCAGCTAAGAAACAGCTCGCTCTGCACTGCTGTTTTACAGCCTACCGGGAACATGTCTTACAAAGGCCTGTGATACGCAGTTTCTTCCCAGACCTGATCTCGCTGAAGTAGAACTTCTGCTCTGCCGTGTCCTGCATGGGCCTAGAGCTGAAAGGGACAAAGTCCTGTCTTGTGTCCTCAAGGGCAGACTGGTCCCACAGCGTCCGGCTTCCAGCTCTTTGGCAGGCTAAGAAACAACTCGCTCTGCACAGGGCTCTTAAAGCCTACCGGGAACATGTCTTACAAAGGCCTGTGAAACGCAGTTTCTTCCCAGGCCTGATCTCGCTGAAGTAGAACTTCTGCTCTGCCGTGTTCTACATGGGCCTAGAGCTGAAAGGGACAAAGTTCTGCCTTTTGTCCTCAAGGGCAGACAGGTCCCACAGCGTCCGGCTTCCAGCTCTTTGGGAAGCCAAGAAACAGCTCACTCTGCACAGGTCTTTTACAAACCTACAGGGAGCATGTCTTACAAAGGCCTATGAAACGCAGTTTCATCTCAGGCCTGCTCTCGCTGAAGTAGAACTTCTGCTCTGCCGTGTCCTACATGGGCCTAGAGCTAAAAGGGACAAAGTCCTGTCTTGTGTCCTAAAGGGCAGACAGGCCCCACAGCGTCCGGCTTCCAGCTCTTTTGCAGTCTAAGAAACAACTCGCTCTGCACAGGGCTCTTAAAGCCTACCGGGAACATGTCTTACAAAGGCCTGTGGGACGCACTTTCTTCCCAGGCCTGATCTCGCTGAAGTAGAACTTCTGCTCTGCCGTGTTCTACATGGGCCTAGAGCTGAAAGGGACAAAGTCCTCTGCTGTGTCTTCAATGGCCGACAGGCCCCACAGCGTCCGGCTTCCAGCTCTTTGGGCAGCTAAGAAACAGCTCGCTCTGCACTGGTGTTTTACAGCCTACTGGGAACATGTCCTACAAAGGCCTGTGAAACGCAGTTTCTTGCCAGGACTGATCTCGCTGAAGTGGAACTTCTTCTCTGCCATGTCCTACATGGACCTAGAGCTGAAAGGGACAAGGTTCTGCCTTTTGTCCTCAAGGGCAGACAGGTCCCACAGCGTACGGCTTCCAGCTCTTTGGGCAGCTAAGAAACAGCTCGCTCTGCACTGGCGTTTTACAGCCTACGTGGAACATGTCCTACAAAGGCCTGTGAAACGCAGTTTCTTGCCAGGCCTGATCTCGGTGAAGTAGAACTTCTGCTCTGCCGTGTCCTACATTGGCCTAGAGCTGAAAGGGACAAAGTCCTCTGTTGTGTCTTCAAGGGCAGACATGCCCCACAGCGTCCGGCTTCCAGCTCTTTTGCAGTCTAAGAAACAACTCGCTCTGCACATGGCTCCTACAAGCCTACCAGGAACATGTTTACAAAGGCCTGCTAACGCAGTTTCTTCCCAGGCCTGATCTCGCTGAAGCAGAAGTTCAGCTCTGCCGTGTCCTACATGGGCCTAGAGCTCAAAGGGAGAAAATCCAGCCTTGTGTCCTCAAGGGCAGAGAGGCCCCACATCGTCGGGCTTCCAGCTCTATGGGTAGCTGAGAAACAGCTTGCTCTGCACTGCTGTTTTACAGCCTACCGGGAACATGTCTTACAAAGGCCTGTGAAACGCAGTTTCTTCCCAGACCTGATCTCGCTGAAGTAGAACTTCTGCTCTGCCGTGTTCTACATGGGCCTAGAGCTGAAAGCGACAAAGTTCTGCTTTTTGTCCTCAAGGGCAGACAGGTCCCACAGCGTCCGGCTTCCACCTCTTTGGGAAGACAAGAAACAGCTCACTCAGCACAGGGCTTTTACAAGCCTACCGGGAGCATGTCTTACAAAGGCCTATGAAACGCAGTTTCCTCTCAGGCCTGCTCTCGCTGAAGTAGAACTTCTGCTCTGCCGTGTCCTACATGGGCCTAGATCTAAAAGGGACAAAGTCCTGTCTTGTGTCCTCAAGGGCAGACAGGCCCCACAGCGTCCGGCTTCCAGCTCTTTTGCAGTCTAAGAAACAACTCGCTCTGCACAGGGCTCTTAAAGCCTACCGCGAGCATGTCTTACAAAGGCCTGTGAGACGCAGTTTCTTCCCAGGCCTGATCTCGCTGAAGTAGAACTTCTGCTCTGCCGTGTCCTATTTGACCCTAGAGCTGCAATTCACAAAGTCCTGCCTTGTTTCCACAAGGGGAGGCAAGTCCCTCAGCGTCCGGCTTCCAGCTCTTTGGGCAGCTAAGAAACAACTCGCTCTGCACAGGGCTCCTACAAGCCTACCAGGAACATGTTTACAAAGGCCTGCGAAACGCAGTTTCTTCCCAGGCCTGATCTCGCTGAAGCAGAAGTTCAGCTCTGCCGTGTCCTACATGGGCCTAGAGCTCAAAGGGAGAAAGTCCAGCCTTGTGTCCTCAAGGGCAGAGAGGCCCCACAGCGTCTGGCTTCCAGCTCTTTGGGCAGCTGAGAAACAGCTTGCTCTGCACTGCTGTTTTACAGCCTACTGGGAACATGTCTTTCAAAGGCCTGTGAAACGCAGTTTCTTCCCAGACCTGATGTCGCTGAAGTAGAACTTCTGCTCTGCCGTGTCCTACATGGGCCTAGAGCTGAAAGGGACAAAGTTCTGCCTTTTGTCCTCAAGGGCAGACAGGTCGCACAGCGTCCGGCTTCCAGCTCTTTGGGAAGCTAAGAAACAGCTCACTCTGCTCAGGGCTTTTACAAGCCTACCGGGAGCATGTTTTACAAAGGCCTATGAAACGCAGTTTCATCTTAGGCCTGCTCTCGCTGAAGTAGAACTTCTGCTCTGTCGTGTCCTACATGGGCCTAGAGCTGAAAGGGACAAAGTCCTCTGCTGTGTCTTCAATGGCAGACAGGCCCCACAGCGTCCGGCTTCCAGCTCTTTGGGCAGCTAAGAAACAGCTCGCTCTGCACTGGTGTTTTACAGGCTACTGGGAACATGTCCTACAAAGGCCTGTGAAACGCAGTTTCTTGCCAGGCCTGATCTCGGTGAAGTAGAACTTCTGCTCTGCCGTGTCCTACATGGGCCTCGAGCTGAAAGGGACAAAGTCCTCTGTTGTGTCTTCAAGGGCAGACAGGCCCCACAGCGTCCGGCTTCCAGCTCTTTTGCAGTCTAAGAAACAACTCGCTCTGCACAGGGCTCTTAAAGCCTAGCGGGAACATGTCTTACAAAGGCCTGTGAGACGCACTTTCTTCCCAGGCCTGATCTCGCTGAAGTAGAACTTCTGATCTGCCGTGTTCTACATGGGCCTAGAGCTTAAAGGGACAAGGTTCTGCCTTTTGTCCTCAAGGGCAGACAGATCCCACAGCGTCCGGCTTCCAGCTCTTTGGGCAGCTAAGAAACAACTCGCTCTGCACAGGGCTCCTACAAGCCTACAAGGAACATGTTGACAAAGGCCTGCGAAACGCAGTTTCTTCCCAGGCCTGATCTCGCTGAAGCAGAAGTTCAGCTCTGCCGTGTCCTACATGGGCCTAGAGCTCAAAGGGAGAAAGTCCAGCCTTGTGTCCTCAAGGGCAGACAGGTCCCACAGCGTCCGGCTTCCAGCACTTTAGGAAGCTAAGAAACAGCTCACTCTGCAGAGGGCTTTTACAAGCCTACCGGGAGCATGTCTTACAAAGGCCTATGAAACGCAGTTTCATCTCAGGCCTGCTCTCGCTGAAGTAGAACTTCTGCTCTGCCGTGTCCTACATGGGCCTAGAGCTGAAAGGGACAAAGTCCTCTGCTGTGTCTTCAATGGCAGACAGGCCCCACAGCGTCCGGCTTCCAGCTCTTTTGCAGTCTAAGAAACAACTCGCTCTGCACAGGGCTCTTAAAGCCTAGCGGGAACATGTCTTACAAAGGCCTGTGAGACGCACTTTCTTCCCAGGCCTGATCTCGCTGAAGTAGAACTTCTGCTCTGCCGTGTTCTACATGGGCCTAGAGCTGAAAGGGACAAAGTCCTCTGCTGTGTCTTCAATGGCAGACAGGCCCCACAGCGTCCGGCTTCCAGCTCTATGGGTAGCTGAGAAACAGCTTGCTCTGCACTGCTGTTTTACAGCCTACCGGGAACATGTCTTACAAAGGCCTGTGAAACGCAGTTTCTTCCCAGACCTGATCTCGCTGAAGTAGAACTTCTGCTCTGCCGTGTTCTACATGGGCCTAGAGCTGAAAGCGACAAAGTTCTGCCTTTTGTCCTCAAGGGCAGACAGGTCCCACAGCGTCCGGCTTCCACCTCTTTGGGAAGCCAAGAAACAGCTCACTCTGCACAGGGCTTTTACAAGCCTACCGGGAGCATGTCTTACAAAGGCCTATGAAACGCAGTTTCATCTCAGGCCTGCTCTCGCTGAAGTAGAACTTCTGCTCTGGCGTGTCCTACATGGGCCTAGATCTAAAAGGGACAAAGTCCTGTCTTGTGTCCTCAAGGGCAGACAGGCCCCACAGCGTCCGGCTTCCAGCTCTTTTGCAGTCTAAGAAACAACTCGCTCTGCACAGGGCTCTTAAAGCCTACCGGGAACATGTCTTACAAAGGCCTGTGAGACGCAGTTTCTTCCCAGGCCTGATCTCGCTGAAGTAGAACTTCTGCTCTGCCATGTCCTATTTGACCCTAGAGCTGCAATTCACAAAGTCCTGCCTTGTTTCCACAAGGGGAGGCAAGTCCCTCAGCGTCCGGCTTCCAGCTCTTTGGGCAGCTAAGAAACAACTCGCTCTGCACAGGGCTCCTACAAGCCTACCAGGAACAAGTTTACAAAGGCCTGCGAAACGCAGTTTCTTCCCAGGCCTGATCTCGCTGAAGCAGAAGTTCAGCTCTGCCGTGTCCTACATGGGCCTAGAGCTCAAAGGGAGAAAGTCCAGCCTTGTGTCCTCAAGGGCAGACAGGTCCCACAGCGTCCGGCTTCCAGCACTTTAGGAAGCTAAGAAACAGTTCACTCTGCAGAGGGCTTTTACAAGCCTACCGGGAGCATGTCTTACAAAGGCCTATGAAACGCAGTTTCATCTCAGGCCTGCTCTCCCTGAAGTAGAACTTCTGCTCTGCCGTGTCCTACATGGGCCCAGAGCTGAAAGGGACAAAGTCCTCTGCTGTGTCTTCAATGGCAGACAGGCCCCACAGCGTCCGGCTTCCAGCTCTTTGGGCAGCTAAGAAACAGCTCGCTCTGCACTGCTGTTTTACAGCCTACCGGGAACATGTCTTACAAAGGCCTGTGAGACGCAGTTTCTTCCCAGGCCTGATCTCGCTGAAGTAGAACTTCTGCTCTGCCGTGTCCTATTTGACCCTAGAGCTGCAATTCACAAAGTCCTGCCTTGTTTCCACAAGGGGAGGCAAGTCCCTCAGCGTCCGGCTTCCAGCTCTTTGGGCAGCTAAGAAAGAACCCGCTCTGCACAGGGCTCCTACAAGCCTACCAGGAACATGTTTACAAAGGCCTGCGAAACGCAGTTTCTTCCCAGGCCTGATCTCGCTGAAGCAGAAGTTCAGCTCTGCCGTGTGCTACATGGGCCTAGAGCTCAAAGGGAGAAAGTCCAGCCTTGTGTCCTCAAGGGCAGAGAGGCCCCACAGCGTAAGGCTTCCAGCTCTATGGGTAGCTGAGAAACAGCTTGCTCTGCACTGCTGTTTTACAGCCTACCGGGAACATGTCTTACAAAGGCCCGTGAAACGCAGTTTCTTCCCATACCTGATCTCGCTGAAGTAGAACTTCTGCTCTGCCGTGTCCTGCATGGGCCTAGAGCTGAAAGGGACAAAGTCCTGTCTTGTGTCCTCAAGGGCAGACTGGTCCCACAGCATCCGGCTTCCAGCTCTTTGGCAGGCTAAGAAACAACTCGCTCTGCACAGGGCTCTTAAAGCCTACCGGGAACATGTCTTACAAAGGCCTGTGAAACGCAGTTTCTTCCAGGCCTGATCTCGCTGAAGTAGAACTTCTGCTCTGCCATGTTCTACATGGGCCTAGAGCTGAAATGGACAAAGTTCTGCCTTTTGTCCTCAAGGGCAGACTGGTCCCACAACGTCCGGCTTCCAGCTCTTTGGGAAGCCAAGAAACAGCTCACTCTGCACAGGGCTTTTACAAGCCTACCGGGAGCATGTCTTACAAAGGCCTATGAAACGCAGTTTCATCTCAGGCCTGCTCTCGCTGAAGTAGAACTTCTGCTCTGCCGTGTCCTACATGGGCCTAGAGCTAAAAGGGACAAAGTCCTGTCTTGTGTCCTCAAGGGCAGACAGGCCCCACAGCGTCCGGCTTCCAGCTCTTTGGCAGTCTAAGAAACAACTCGCTCTGCACAGGGCTCTTAAAGCCTACCGGGAACATGTCTTACAAAGGCCTGTGAGACGCAGTTTCTTCCCAGGCCTGATCTCGCAGAAGTAGAACATCTGCTCTGCCGTGTCCTATTTGACCCTAGAGCTGCAATTCACAAAGTCCTGCCTTGTTTCCACAAGGGGAGGCAAGTCCCTCAGCGTCCGGCTTCCAGCTCTTTGGGCAGCTAAGAAACAACTCGCTCTGCACAGGGCTCCTACAAGCCTACCAGGAACAAGTTTACAGAGGCCTGCGAAACGCAGTTTCTTCGCAGGCCTGATCTCGCTGAAGCAGAAGTTCAGCTCTGCCGTGTCCTACATGGGCCTATAGCTCAAAGGGAGAAAGTCCAGCCTTGTGTCCTGAAGGGCAGAGAGGCCCCACAGCGTCCGGCTTCCAGCTCTTTGGGCAGCTGGGAAACACCTTGCTCTGCACTGCTGTTTTACAGCCTACCGGGAACATGTCTTACAAAGGCCTGTGAAACGCAGTTTCTTCTCAGACCTGATCTCGCTGAAGTAGAACTTCTGCTCTGCCGTGTCCTACATGGGCCTAGAGCTGAAAGGGACAAAGTTCTGCCTTTTGTCCTCAAGGGCAGAGAGGTCCCACAGCGTCCGGCTTCCAGCTCTTTGGGAAGCTAAGAAACAGCTCACTCTGCTCAGGGCTTTTACAACCCTACCGGGAGCATGTCTTACAAAGGCCTATGAAACGCAGTTTCATCTCAGGCCTGCTCTCGCTGAAGTAGAACTTCTGCTCTGCCGTGTCCTACATGGGCCTAGAGCTGAAAGGGACAAAGTCCTCTGCTGTGTCTTCAATGGCAGACAGGCCCCACAGCGTCCGGCTTCCAGCTCTTTGGGCAGCTAAGAAACAGCTCGCTCTGCACTGCTGTTTTACAGCCTACCGGGAACATGTCTTACAAAGGCCTGTGAAACGCAGTTTCTTCCCAGACCTGATCTCGCTGAAGTAGAACTTCTGCTCTGCCGTGTTCTACATGGGCCTAGAGCTGAAAGCGACAAAGTTCTGCCTTTTGTCCTCAAGGGCAGACAGGTCCCACAGCGTCCGGCTTCCAGCTGTTTGGGAAGCCAAGAAACAGCTCACTCTGCACAGGGCTCCTACAAGCCTACCGGGAGCATGTCTTACAAAGGCCTATGAAACGCAGTTTCATCTCAGGCCTGCTCTCGCTGAAGTAGAACTTCTGCTCTGCCGTGTCCTACATGGGCCTAGATCTAAAAGGGACAAAGTCCTGTCTTGTGTCCTCAAGGGCAGACAGGCCCCACAGCGTCCGGCTTCCAGCTCTTTTGCAGTCTAAGAAACAACTCGCTCTGCACTGGGCTCTTAATGCCTACCGGGAACATGTCTTACAAAGGCCTGTGAGACGCAGTTTCTTCCCAGGCCTGATCTCGCTGAAGTAGAACTTCTGCTCTGCCGTGTCCTATTTGACCCTAGAGCTGCAATTCACAAAGTCCTGCCTTGTTTCCACAAGGGGAGGCAAGTCCCTCAGCGTCCGGCTTCCAGCTCTTTGGGCAGCTAAGACACAGCTCGCTCTGCACTGGGGTTTTACAGCCTACCGGGAACATGTCTTACAAAGGCCTGTGATACGCAGTTTCTTCCCAGACCTGATCTCGCTGAAGTAGAACTTCTGCTCTGCCGTGTCCTGCATGGGCCTAGAGCTGAAAGGGACAAAGTCCTGTCTTGTGTCCTCAAGGGCAGACTGGTCCCACAGCGTCCGGCTTCCAGCTCTTTGGCAGGCTAAGAAACAACTCGCTCTGCACAGGGCTCTTAAAGCCTACCGGGAACATGTCTTACAAAGGCCTGTGAAAGGCAGTTTCTTCCCAGGCCTGATCTCGCTGAAGTAGAACTTCTGCTCTGCCGTGTTCTACATGGGCCTAGAGCTGAAAGGGACAAAGTTCTGCCTGTTGTCCTCAAGGGCAGACTGGTCCCACAGCCTCCGGCTTCCAGCTCTTTGGGAAGCCAAGAAACAGCTCACTCTGCACAGGGCTTTTACAAACCTACAGGGAGCATGTCTTACAAAGGCCTATGAAACGCAGTTTCATCTCAGGCCTTCTCTCGCTGAAGTAGAACTTCTGCTCTGCCGTGTCCTACATGGGCCTAGAGCTAAAAGGGACAAAGTCCTGTCTTGTGTCCTAAAGGGCAGACAGGCCCCACAGCGTCCGGCTTCCAGCTCTTTTGCAGTCTAAGAAACAACTCGCTCTGCACAGGGCTCTTAAAGCCTAGCGGGAACATGTCTTACATAGGCCTGTGAGACGCACTTTCTTCCCAGGCCTGATCTCGCTGAAGCAGAAGTTCAGCTCTGCCGTGTGCTACATGGGCCTAGAGCTGAAAGGGACAAAGTCCTCTGCTGTGTCTTCAATGGCAGACAGGCCCCACAGCGTCCGGCTTCCAGCTCTTTGGGCAGCTAAGAAACAGCTCGCTCTGCACTGGTGTTTTACAGCCTACTGGGAACATGTCCTACAAAGGCCTGTGAAACGCAGTTTCTTGCCAGGACTGATCTCGGTGAAGTAGAACTTCTGCTCTGCCGTGTCCTACATGGGCCTAGAGCTGAAAGGGACAAAGTCCTCTGTTGTGTCTTCAAGGGCAGACTGGTCCCACAGCGTCCGGCTTCCAGCTCTTTTGCAGTCTAAGAAACAACTTGCTCTGCACAGGGCTCTTAAAGCCTAGCGGGAACATGTCTTACAAATGCCTGTGACACGCACTATCTTCCCAGGCCTGATCTCGCTGAAGTAGAACTTCTGCTCTGCCGTGTTCTACATGGGCCTAGAGCTGAAAGGGACAAGGTTCTGCCTTTTGTCCTCAAGGGCAGACAGGTCCCACAGCGTACGGCTTCCAGCTCTTTGGGCAGCTAAGAAACAGCTCGCTCTGCACTGGTGTTTTACAGCCTACGTGGAACATGTCCTACAAAGGCCTGTGAAACGCAGTTTCTTGCCAGGCCTGATCTCGGTGAAGTAGAACTTCTGCTCTGCCGTGTCCTACATTGGCCTAGAGCTGAAAGGGACAAAGTCCTCTGTTGTGTCTTCAAGGGCAGACAGGCCCCACAGCGTCCGGCTTCCAGCTCTTTTGCAGTCTAAGAAACAACTCGCTCTGCACAGGGCTCTTAAAGCCTACCGGGAACATGTCTTACAAAGGCCTGTGAAACGCAGTTTCTTCCCAGGCCTGATCTCGCTGAAGTAGAACTTCTGCTCTGCCGTGTTCTACATGGGCCTAGAGCTGAAAGGGACAAGGTTCTGCCTTTTGTCCTCAAGGGCAGACAGGTCCCACAGCGTCCGGCTTCCAGCTCTTTGGGAAGCCAAGAAACAGCTCACTCTGCACAGGGCTTTTACAAGCCTACCGGGAGCATGTCTTACAAAGGCCTATGAAACGCAGTTTCATCTCACGCCTGCTCTCGCTGAAGTAGAACTTCTGCTCTGCCGTGTCCTACATGGGCCTAGATCTAAAAGGGACAAAGTCCTGTCTTGTGTCCTCAAGGGCAGACAGGCCCCACAGCGTCCGGCTTCCAGCTCTTTTGCAGTCTAAGAAACAACTCGCTCTGCACAGGGCTCTTAAAGCCTACCGGGAACATGTCTTACAAAGGCCTGTGAGACGCAGTTTCTTCCCAGGCCTGATCTCGCTGAAGTAGAACTTCTGCTCTGCCGTGTCCTATTTGACCCTAGAGCTGCAATTCACAAAGTCCTGCCTTGTTTCCACAAGGGGAGGCAAGTCCCTCAGCGTCCGGCTTCCAGCTCTTTGGGCAGCTAAGAAACAACTCGCTCTGCACAGGGCTCCTACAAGCCTACCAGGAACAAGTTTACAAAGGCCTGCGAAACGCAGTTTCTTCCCAGGCCTGATCTCGCTGAAGCAGAAGTTCAGCTCTGCCGTGTCCTACATGGGCCTAGAGCTCAAAGGGAGAAAGTCCAGCCTTGTGTCCTCAAGGGCAGAGAGGCCCCACAGCGTCTGGCTTCCAGCTCTTTGGGCAGCTGAGAAACAGCTTGCTCTGCACTGCTGTTTTACAGCCTACTGGGAACATGTCTTTCAAAGGCCTGTGAAACGCAGTTTCTTCCCAGACCTGATCTCGCTGAAGTAGAACTTCTGCTCTGCCGTGTCCTACATGGGCCTAGAGCTGAAAGGGACAAAGTTCTGCCTTTTGTCCTCAAGGGCAGACAGGTCCCACAGCTTCCGGCTTCCAGCTCTTTGGGAAGCTAAGAAACAGCTCACTCTGCTCAGGGCTTTTACAACCCTACCGGGAGCATGTCTTACAAAGGCCTATGAAACGCAGTTTCATCTCAGGCCTGCTCTCGCTGAAGTAGAACTTCTGCTCTGTCGTGTCCTACATGGGCCTAGAGCTGAAAGGGACAAAGTCCTCTGCTGTGTCTTCAATGGCAGACAGGCCCCACAGCGTCCGGCTTCCAGCTCTTTGGGCAGCTAAGAAACAGCTCGCTCTGCACTGGTGTTTTACAGCCTACTGGGAACATGTCCTACAAAGGCCTGTGAAACGCAGTTTCTTGCCAGGCCTGATCTCGGTGAAGTAGAACTTCTGCTCTGCCGTGTCCTACATGGGCCTCGAGCTGAAAGGGACAAAGTCCTCTGTTGTGTCTTCAAGGGCAGACAGGCCCCACAGGGTCCGGCTTCCAGCTCTTTTGCAGTCTAAGAAACAACTCGCTCTGCACAGGGCTCTTAAAGCCTAGCGGGAACATGTCTTACAAAGGCCTGTGAGACGCACTTTCTTCCCAGGCCTGATCTCGCTGAAGTAGAACTTCTGATCTGCCGTGTTCTACATGGGCCTAGAGCTGAAAGGGACAAGGTTCTGCCTTTTGTCCTCAAGGGCAGACAGGTCCCACAGCGTCCGGCTTCCAGCTCTTTGGGCAGCTAAGAAACAACTCGCTCTGCACAGGGCTCCTACAAGCCTACAAGGAACATGTTGACAAAGGCCTGCGAAACGCAGTTTCTTCCCAGGCCTGATCTCGCTGAAGCAGAAGTTCAGCTCTGCCGTGTCCTACATGGGCCTAGAGCTCAAAGGGAGAAAGTCCAGCCTTGTGTCCTCAAGGGCAGACAGGTCCCACAGCGTCCGGCTTCCAGCACTTTAGGAAGCTAAGAAACAGCTCACTCTGCAGAGGGCTTTTACAAGCCTACCGGGAGCATGTCTTACAAAGGCCTATGAAACGCAGTTTCATCTCAGGCCTGCTCTCGCTGAAGTAGAACTTCTGCTCTGCCGTGTCCTACATGGGCCTAGAGCTGAAAGGGACAAAGTCCTCTGCTGTGTCTTCAATGGCAGACAGGCCCCACAGCGTCCGGCTTCCAGCTCTTTGGGCAGCTAAGAAACAGCTCGCTCTGCACTGCTGTTTTACAGCCTACCGGGAACATGTCTTACAAAGGCCTGTGAGACGCAGTTTCTTCCCAGGCCTGATCTCGCTGAAGTAGAACTTCTGCTCTGCCGTGTCCTATTTGACCCTAGAGCTGCAATTCACAAAGTCCTGCCTTGTTTCCACAAGGGGAGGCAAGTCCCTCAGCGTCCGGCTTCCAGCTCTTTGGGCAGCTAAGAAAGAACCCGCTCTGCACAGGGCTCCTACATGCCTACCAGGAACATGTTTACAAAGGCCTGCGAAACGCAGTTTCTTCCCAGGCCTGATCTCGCTGAAGCAGAAGTTCAGCTCTGCCGTGTGCTACATGGGCCTAGAGCTCAAAGGGAGAAAGTCCAGCCTTGTGTCCTCAAGGGCAGAGAGGCCCCACAGCGTCCGGCTTCCAGCTCTATGGGTAGCTGAGAAACAGCTTGCTCTGCACTGCTGTTTTACACCCTACCGGGAACATGTCTTACAAAGGCCCGTGAAACGCAGTTTCTTCCCATACCTGATCTCGCTGAAGTAGAACTTCTGCTCTGCCGTGTCCTGCATGGGCCTAGAGCTGAAAGGGACAAAGTCCTGTCTTGTGTCCTCAAGGGCAGACTGGTCCCACAGAGTCCGGCTTCCAGCTCTTTGGCAGGCTAAGAAACAACTCGCTCTGCACAGGGCTCTTAAAGCCTACCGGGAACATGTCTTACAAAGGCCTGTGAAACGCAGTTTCTTCCAGGCCTGATCTCGCTGAAGTAGAACTTCTGCTCTGCCGTGTTCTACATGGGCCTAGAGCTGAAATGGACAAAGTTCTGCCTTCTGTCCTCAAGGGCAGACAGGTCCCACAGCGTCCGGCTTCCAGCTCTTTCGGAAGCTAAGAAACAGCTCACTTTGCTCAGGGCTTTTACAAGCCTACCGGGAGCATGTCTTACAAAGGCCTATGAAACGCAGTTTCATCTCAGGCCTGCTCTCGCTGAAGTAGAACTTCTGCTCTGTCGTGTCCTACATGGGCCTATAGCTGAAAGGGACAAAGTCCTCTGCTGTGTCTTCAATGGCAGACAGGCCCCACAGCGTCCGGCTTCCAGCTCTTTGGGCAGCTAAGAAACAGCTCGCTCTGCACTGGTGTTTTACAGCCTACTGGGAACATGTCCTACAAAGGCCTGTGAAACGCAGTTTCTTGCCAGGCCTGATCTCGGTGAAGTAGAACTTCTGCTCTGCCGTGTCCTACATGGGCCTCGAGCTGAAAGGGACAAAGTCCTCTGTTGTGTCCTCAAGGGCAGACAGGCCCCACAGCGTCCGGCTTCCAGCTCTTTTGCAGTCTAAGAAACAACTCGCTCTGCACAGGGCTCTTAAAGCATAGCGGGAACATGTCTTACAAAGGCCTTTGAGACGCACTTTCTTCCCAGGCCTGATCTCGCTGAAGTAGAACTTCTGATCTGCCGTGTTCTACATGGGCCTAGAGCTGAAAGGGACAAGGTTCTGCCTTTTGTCCTCAAGGGCAGACAGGTCCCACAGCGTCCGGCTTCCAGCTCTTTGGGCAGCTAAGAAACAACTCGCTCTGCACAGGGCTCCTACAAGCCTCCCAGGAACATGTTTACAAAGGCCTGCGAAACGCAGTTTCTTCCCAGGCCTGATCTCGCTGAAGCAGAAGTTCAGCTCTGCCGTGTCCTACATGGGCCTAGAGCTCAAAGGGAGAAAGTCCAGCCTTGTGTCCTCAAGGGCAGACAGGTCCCACAGCGTCCGGCTTCCAGCACTTTAGGAAGCTAAGAAACAGCTCACTCTGCAGAGGGCTTTTACAAGCCTACCGGGAGCATGTCTTACAAAGGCCTATGAAACGCAGTTTCATCTCAGGCCTGCTCTCGCTGAAGTAGAACTTCTGCTCTGCCGTGTCCTACATGGGCCTAGATCTAAAAGGGACAAAGTCCTGTCTTGTGTCCTCAAGGGCAGACAGGCCCCACAGCGTCCGGCTTCCAGCTCTTTTGCAGTCTAAGAAACAACTCGCTCTGCACAGGGCTCTTAATGCCTACCGGGAACATGTCTTACAAAGGCCTGTGAGACGCAGTTTCTTCCCAGGCCTGATCTCGCTGAAGTAGAACTTCTGCTCTGCCGTGTCCTATTTGACCCTAGAGCTGCAATTCACAAAGTCCTGCCTTGTTTCCACAGGGGGAGGCAAGTCCCTCAGCGTCCGGCTTCCAGCTCTTTGGGCAGCTAAGAAACAACTCGCTCTGCACAGGGCTCCTACAAGCCTACCAGGAACAAGTTTACAAAGGCCTGCGAAACGCAGTTTCTTCCCAGGCCTGATCTCGCTGAAGCAGAAGTTCAGCTCTGCCGTGTCCTACATGGGCCTAGAGCTCAAAGGGAGAAAGTCCAGCCTTGTGTCCTCAAGGGCAGAGAGGCCCCACAGCGTCTGGCTTCCAGCTCTTTGGGCAGCTGAGAAACAGCTTGCTCTGCACTGCTGTTTTACAGCCTACTGGGAACATGTCTTTCAAAGGCCTGTGAAACGCAGTTTCTTCCCAGACCTGATCTCGCTGAAGTAGAACTTCTGCTCTGCCGTGTCCTACATGGGCCTAGAGCTGAAAGGGACAAAGTCCTCTGCTGTGTCTTCAATGGCAGACAGGCCCCACAGCGTCCGGCTTCCAGCTCTTTGGGCAGCTAAGAAACAGCTCGCTCTGCACTGCTGTTTTACAGCCTACCGGGAACATGTCTTACAAAGGCCTGTGATACGCAGTTTCTTCCCAGACCTGATCTCGCTGAAGTAGAACTTCTGCTCTGCCGTGTCCTGCATGGGCCTAGAGCTGAAAGGGACAAAGTCCTGTCTTGTGTCCTCAAGGGCAGACTGGTCCCACAGCGTCCGGCTTCCAGCTCTTTGGCAGGCTAAGAAACATCTCGCTCTGCACAGGGCTCTTAAAGCCTACCGGGAACATGTCTTACAAAGGCCTGTGAAACGCAGTTTCTTCCCAGGCCTGATCTCGCTGAAGTAGAACTTCTGCTCTGCCGTGTTCTACATGGGCCTAGAGCTGAAAGGGACAAAGTTCTGCCTTTTGTCCTCAAGGGCAGACTGGTCCCACAGCGTCCGGCTTCCAACTCTTTGGGAAGCCAAGAAACAGCTCACTCTGCACAGGTCTTTTACAAACCTACAGGGAGCATGTCTTACAAAGGCCTATGAAACGCAGTTTCATCTCAGGCCTTCTCTCGCTGAAGTAGAACTTCTGCTCTGCCGTGTCCTACATGGGCCTAGAGCTGAAACGGACAAAGTCCTCTGCTGTGTCTTCAATGGCAGACAGACCCCACAGCGTCCGGCATCCAGCTCTTTGGGCAGCTAAGAAACAACTCGCTCTGCACAGGGCTCCTACAAGCCTACAAGGAACATGTTGACAAAGGCCTGCGAAACGCAGTTTCTTCCCAGGCCTGATCTCGCTGAAGCAGAAGTTCAGCTCTGCCGTGTCCTACATGGGCCTAGAGCTCAAAGGGAGAAAGTCCAGCCTTGTGTCCTCAAGGGCAGACAGGTCCCACAGCGTCCGGCTTCCAGCACTTTAGGAAGCTAAGAAACAGCTCACTCTGCAGAGGGCTTTTACAAGCCTACCGGGAGCATATGTTACAAAGGCCTATGAAACGCAGTTTCATCTCAGGCCTGCTCTCGCTGAAGTAGAACTTCTGCTCTGCCGTGTCCTACATGGGCCTAGAGCTGAAAGGGACAAAGTCCTCTGCTGTGTCTTCAATGGCAGACAGGCCCCACAGCATCCGGCTTCCAGCTCTTTGGGCAGCTGAGAAACAGCTTGCTCTGCACTGCTGTTTTACAGCCTACCGGGAACATGTCTTACAAAGGCCTGTGAAACGCAGTTTCTTCCCAGACCTGATCTCGCTGAAGTAGAACTTCTGCTCTGCCGTGTTCTACATGGGCCTAGACCTCAAAGCGACAAAGTTCTGCCTTTTGTCCTCAAGGGCAGACAGGTCCCACAGCGTCCGGCTTCCAGCTCTTTGGGAAGCCAAGAAACAGCTCACTCTGCACAGGGCTTTTACAAGCCTACCGGGAGCATGTCTTACAAAGGCCTATAAAACGCAGTTTCATCTCAGGCCTGCTCTCGCTGAAGTAGAACTTCTGCTCTGCCGTGTCCTACATGGGCCTAGATCTAAAAGGGACAAAGTCCTGTCTTGTGTCCTCAAGGGCAGACAGGCCCCACAGCGTCCGGCTTCCAGCTCTTTTGCAGTCTAAGAAACAACTCGCTCTGCACAGGGCTCTTAAAGCCTACCGGGAACATGTCTTACAAAGGCCTGTGAGACGCAGTTTCTTCCCAGGCCTGATCTCGCTGAAGTAGAACTTCTGCTCTGCCGTGTCCTATTTGACCCTAGAGCTGCAATTCACAAAGTCCTGCCTTGTTTCCACAAGGGGAGGCAAGTCCCTCAGCGTCCGGCTTCCAGCTCTTTGGGCAGCTAAGAAACAACTCGCTCTGCACAGGGCTCCTACAAGCCTACAAGGAACACGTTTACAAAGGCCTGCGAAACGCAGTTTCTTCCCAGGCCTGATCTCGCTGAAGCAGAAGTTCAGCTCTGCCGTGTCCTACATGGGCCTAGAGCTCAAAGGGAGAAAGTCCAGCCTTGTGTCCTCAAGGGCAGAGAGGCCCCACAGCGTCTGGCTTCCAGCTCTTTGGGCAGCTGAGAAACAGCTTGCTCTGCACTGCTGTTTTACAGCCTACTGGGAACATGTCTTTCAAAGGCCTGTGAAACGCAGTTTCTTCCCAGGCCTGATCTCGCTGAAGTAGAACTTCTGCTCTGCCGTGTTCTACATGGGCCTAGAGCTGAAAGGGACAAAGTTCTGCCTTTTGTCCTCAAGGGCAGACAGGTCCCACAGTGTCCGGCTTCCATCTCTTTGGGAAGCTAAGAAACAGCTCACTCTGCACAGGGCTTTTACAAACCTACCGGGAGCATGTCTTACAAAGGCCTATGAAACGCAGTTTCATCTCAGGCCTGCTCGCGCTGAAGTAGAACTTCTGCTCTGCCGTGTCCTACATGGGCCTCGAGCTCAAAGGGACAAAGTCCTCTGTTGTGTCTTCAAGGGCAGACAGGCCCCACAGCGTCTGGCTTCCAGCTCTTTTGCAGTCTAAGAAACAACTCGCTCTGCACAGGGCTCTTAAAGCCTAGCGGGAACATGTCTTAAAAAGGCCTGTGAGACGCAGTTTCTTCCCAGGCCTGATCTCGCTGAAGTAGAACTTCTGCTCTGCCGTGTTCTACATGGGCCTAGAGCTGAAAGGGACAAGGTTCTGCCTTTTGTCCTCAAGGGCAGACAGGTCCCACAGCGTCCGGCTTCCAGATCTTTGGGCAGCTAAGAAACAACTCGCTCTGCACAGGGCTCCTACAAGCCTACCAGGAACATGTTTACAAAGGCCTGCGAAACGCAGTTTCTTCCCAGGCCTGATCTCGCTGAAGTAGAACTTTTGCTCTGCCGTGTCCTATTTGACCCTAGAGCTGCAATTCACAAAGTCCTGCCTTGTTTCCACAAGGGGAGGCAAGTCCCTCAGCGCCATGCCTCCAGCTCTTTGGGCAGCTAAGAAACAACTCGCTCTGCACAGGGCTCCTACAAGCCTACCAGGAACATGTTTACAAAGGCCTGCGAAACGCAGTTTCTTCCCAGGCCTGATCTCGCTGAAGCAGAAGTTCAGCTCTGCCGTGTCCTACATGGGCCTAGAGCTCAAAGGGAGAAAGTCCAGCCTTGTGTCCTCAAGGGCAGAGAGGCCCCACATCGTCCGGCTTCCAGCTCTTTGGGCAGCTGAGAAACAGCTTGCTCTGCACTGCTGTTTTACAGCCTACCGGGAACATGTCTTACAAAGGCCTGTGAAACGCAGTTTCTTCCCAGACCTGATCTCGCTGAAGTAGAACTTCTGCTCTGCCGTGTCCTGCATGGGCCTAGAGCTGAAAGGGACAAAGTCCTGTCTTGTGTCCTCAAGGGCAGACTGGTCCCACAGCGTCCGGCTTCCAGCTCTTTGGCAGGCTAAGAAACAACTCGCTCTGCACAGGGCTCTTAAAGCCTACCGGGAACATGTCTTACAAAGACCTGTGAAACGCAGTTTCTTCCCAGGCCTGATCTCGCTGAAGTAGAACTTCTGCTCTGCCGTGTTCTACATGGGCCTAGAGCTGAAAGGGACAAAGTTCTGCCTTTTGTCCTCAAGGGCAGACAGGTCCCACAGCGTCCGGCTTGCAGCTCTTTGGGAAGCCAAGAAACAGCTCACTCTGCACAGGGCTTTTACAAGCCTACCGGGAGCATGTCTTACAAAGGCCTATGAAACGCAGTTTCATCTCAGGCCTGCTCTCGCTGAAGTAGAACTTCTGCTCTGCCGTGTCCTACATGGGCCTAGAGCTGAAAGGGACAAAGTCCTCTGCTGTGTCTTCAATGGCAGACAGGCCCCACAGCGTCCGGCTTCCAGCTCTTTGGGCAGCTAAGAAACAGCTCGCTCTGCACTGGTGTTTTACAGCCTACAGGGAACATGTCCTACAAAGGCCTGTGAAACGCAGTTTCTTGCCAGGCCTGATCTCGGTGAAGTAGAACTTCTGCTCTGCCGTGTCCTACATGGGCCTAGAGCTGAAAGGGACAAAGTCCTCTGTTGTGTCTTCAAGGGCAGACAGGCCCCACAGCGTCCGGCTTCCAGCTCTTTTGCAGTCTAAGAAACAACTCGCTCTGCACAGGGCTCTTAAAGCCTAGCGGGAACATGTCTTAAAAAGGCCTGTGAGACGCAGTTTCTTCCCAGGCCTGATCTCGCTGAAGTAGAACTTCTGCTCTGCCGTGTTCTACATGGGCCTAGAGCTGAAAGGGACAAGGTTCTGCCTTTTGTCCTCAAGGGCAGACAGGTCCCACAGCGTCCGGCTTCCAGATCTTTGGGCAGCTAAGAAACAACTCGCTCTGCACAGGGCTCCTACAAGCCTCCCAGGAACATGTTTACAAAGGCCTGCGAAACGCAGTTTCTTCCCAGGCCTGATCTCGCTGAAGCAGAAGTTCAGCTCTGCCGTGTCCTACATGGGCCTAGAGCTCAAAGGGAGAAAATCCAGCCTTGTGTCCTCAAGGGCAGAGAGGCCCCACAGCGTCCGGCTTCCAGCTCTATGGGTAGCTGAGAAACAGCTTGCTCTGCACTGCTGTTTTACAGCCTACCGGGAACATGTCTTACAAAGGCCTGTGAAACGCAGTTTCTTCCCAGACCTGATCTCGCTGAAGTAGAACTTCTGCTCTGCCGTGTCCTGCATGGGCCTAGAGCTGAAAGGGACAAAGTCCTGTCTTGTGTCCTCAAGGGCAGACTGGTCCCACAGCGTCCGGCTTCCAGCTCTTTGGCGGGCTAAGAAACAACTCGCTCTGCACAGGGCTCTTAAAGCCTACCGGGAACATGTCTTACAAAGGCCTGTGAGACGCAGTTTCTTCCCAGGCCTGATCTCACTGAAGTAGAACTTCTGCTCTGCCGTGTTCTACATGGGACTAGAGCTGAAAGGGACAAGGTTCTGCCTTTTGTCCTCAAGGGCAGACAGGTCCCACAGCGTCCGGCTTCCACATCTTTGCGCAGCTAAGAAACAACTCGCTCTGCACAGGGCTCCTACAAGCCTACCAGGAACATGTTTACAAAGGCCTGCGAAACGCAGTTTCTTCCCAGGCCTGATCTCGCTGAAGCAGAAGTTCAGCTCTGCCGTGTCCTACATGGGCCTAGAGCTCAAAGGGAGAAAATTCAGCCTTGTGTCCTCAAGGGCAGAGAGGCCCCACAGCGTCCGGCTTCCAGCTCTATGGGTAGCTGAGAAACAGCTTGCTCTGCACTGCTGTTTTACAGCCTACCGGGAACATGTCTTACAAAGGCCTGTGAAACGCAGTTTCTTCCCAGACCTGATCTCGCTGAAGTAGAACTTCTGCTCTGCCGTGTCCTGCATGGGCCTAGAGCTGAAAGGGACAAAGTCCTGTCTTGTGTCCTCAAGGGCAGACTGGTCCCACAGCGTCCGGCTTCCAGCTCTTTGGCAGGCTAAGAAACAACTCGCTCTGCACAGGGCTCTTAAAGCCTACCGGGAACATGTCTTACAAAGGCCTGTGAAACGCAGTTTCTTCCCAGGCCTGATCTCGCTGAAGTAGAACTTCTGCTCTGCCGTGTTCTACATGGGCCTAGAGCTGAAAGGGACAAAGTTCTGCCTTTTGTCCTCAAGGGCAGACAGGTCCCACAGCGTCCGGCTTCCAGCTCTTTGGGAAGCCAAGAAACAGCTCACTCTGCACAGGGCTTTTACAAACCTACCGGGAGCATGTCTTACAAAGGCCTATGAAACGCAGTTTCATCTCAGGCCTGCTCGCGCTGAAGTAGAACTTCTGCTCTGCCGTGTCCTATTTGACCCTAGAGCTGCAATTCACAAGGTCCTGCCTTGTTTCCACAAGGGGAGGCAAGTCCCTCAGCGTCATGCCTCCAGCTCTTTGGGCAGCTAAGAAACAACTCGCTCTGCACAGGGCTCCTACAAGCCTACCAGGAACATGTTTACAAAGGCCTGCGAAACGCAGTTTCTTCCCAGGCCTGATCTCGCCGAAGCAGAAGTTCAGCTCTGCCGTGTCCTACATGGGCCTAGAGCTCAAAGGGAGAAAGTCCAGCCTTGTGTCCTCAAGGGCAGAGAGGCCCCACAGCGTCCGGCTTCCAGCTCTTTGGGCAGCTGAGAAACAGCTTGCTCTGCACTGCTGTTTTACAGCCTACCGGGAACATGTCTTACAAAGCCCGGTGAAACGCAGTTTCTTCCCAGACCTGATCTCGCTGAAGTAGAACTTCTGCTCTGCCGTGTCCTGCATGGGCCTAGAGCTGAAAGGGACAAAGTCCTGTCTTGTGTCCTCAAGGGCATTCTGGTCCCACAGCGTCTGGCTTCCAGCTCTTTGGCAGGCTAAGAAACAACTCGCTCTGCACAGGGCTCTTAAAGCCTACCGGGAACATGTCTTACAAAGGCCTGTGAAACGCAGTTTCTTCCCAGGCCTGATCTCGCTGAAGTAGAACTTCTGCTCTGCCGTGTTCTACATGGGCCTAGAGCTGAAAGGGACAAAGTTCTGCCTTTTGTCCTCAAGGGCAGACTGGTCCCACAGCGTCCGGCTTCCAGCTCTTTGGGAAGCCAAGAAACAGCTCACTCTGCACAGGGCTTTTACAAGCCTACCGGGAGCATGTCTTACAAAGGCCTATGAAACGCAGTTTCATCTCAGGCCTGCTCTCGCTGAAGTAGAACTTCTGCTCTGCCGTGTCCTACATGGGCCTAGAGCTGAAAGGGACAAAGTCCTCTGCTGTGTCTTCAATGGCAGACAGGCCCCACAGCGTCCGGCTTCCAGCTCTTTGGGCAGCTAAGAAACAGCTCGCTCTGCACTGGTTTTTTACAGCCTACTGGGAACATGTCCTACAAAGGCCTGTGAAACGCAGTTTCTTGCCAGGCCTGATCTCGGTGAAGTAGAACTTCTGCTCTGCCGTGTCCTACATGGGCCTAGAGCTGAAAGGGACAAAGTCCTCTGTTGTGTCTTCAAGGGCAGACAGGCCCCACAGCGTCCGGCTTCCAGCTCTTTTGCAGTCTAAGAAACAACTCGCTCTGCACAGGGCTCTTAAAGCCTAGCGGGAACATGTCTCAAAAAGGCCTGTGAGACGCAGTTTCTTCCCAGGCCTGATCTCGCTGAAGTAGAACTTCTGCTCTGCCGTGTTCTACATGGGCCTAGAGCTGAAAGGGACAAGGTTCTGCCTTTTGTCCTCAAGGGCAGACAGGTCCCACAGCGTCCGGCTTCCAGATCTTTGGGCAGCTAAGAAACAACTCGCTCTGCACAGGGCTCCTACAAGCCTACCAGGAACATGTTTACAAAGGCCTGCGAAACGCAGTTTCTTCCCAGGCCTGATCTCGCCGAAGCAGAAGTTCAGCTCTGCCGTGTCCTACATGGGCCTAGAGCTCAAAGGGAGAAAATCCAGCCTTGTGTCCTCAAGGGCAGAGAGGCCCCACAGCGTCCGGCTTCCAGCTCTATGGGTAGCTGAGAAACAGCTTGCTCTGCACTGCTGTTTTACAGCCTACCGGGAGCAGGTCTTACAAAGGCCTGTGAAACGCAGTTTCTTCCCAGACCTGATCTCGACGAAGTAGAACTTCTGCTCTGCCGTGTCCTGCATGGGCCTAGAGCTGAAAGGGACAAAGTCCTGTCTTGTGTCCTCAAGGGCAGACTGGTCTCACAGCGTCCGGCTTCCAGCTCTTTGGCAGGCTAAGAAACAACTCGCTCTGCACAGGGCTCTTAAAGCCTACCGGGAACATGTCTTACAAAGGCCTGTGAAACGCAGTTTCTTCCCAGGCCTGATCTCGCTGAAGTAGAACTTCTGCTCTGCCGTGTTCTACATGGGCCTAGAGCTGAAAGGGACAAAGTTCTGCCTTTTGTCCTCAAGGGCAGACAGGTCCCACAGCGTCCGGCTTCCAGCTCTTTGGGAAGCCAAGAAACAGCTCACTCTGCACAGGGCTTTTACAAACCTACCGGGAGCATGTCTTACAAAGGCCTATGAAACGCAGTTTCATCTCAGGCCTGCTCGCGCTGAAGTAGAACTTCTGCTCTGCCGTGTCCTACATGGGCCTAGAGCTGAAAGGGACAAAGTCCTCTGTTGTGTCTTCAAGGGCAGACAGGCCCCACAGCGTCCGGCTTCCAGCTCTTTTGCAGTCTAAGAAACAACTCGCTCTGCACAGGGCTCTTAAAGCCTAGCGGGAACATGTCTTAAAAAGGCCTGTGAGACGCAGTTTCTTCCCAGGCCTGATCTCGCTGAAGTAGAACTTCTGCTCTGCCGTGTTCTACATGGGCCTAGAGCTGAAAGGGACAAGGTTCTGCCTTTTGTCCTCAAGGGCAGACAGGTCCCACAGCGTCTGGCTTCCAGATCTTTGGGCAGCTAAGAAACAACTCGCTCTGCACAGGGCTCCTACAAGCCTACCAGGAACATGTTTACAAAGGCCTGCGAAACGCAGTTTCTTCCCAGGCCTGATCTCGCTGAAGTAGAACTTTTGCTCTGCCGTGTCCTATTTGACCCTAGAGCTGCAATTCACAAGGTCCTGCCTTGTTTCCACAAGGGGAGGCAAGTCCCTCAGCGTCATGCCTCCAGCTCTTTGGGCAGCTAAGAAACAACTCGCTCTGCACAGGGCTCCTACAAGCCTTACAGGAACATGTTTACAAAGGCCTGCGAAACGCAGTTTCTTCCCAGGCCTGATCTCGCCGAAGCAGAAGTTCAGCTCTGCCGTGTCCTACATGGGCCTAGAGCTCAAAGGGAGAAAGTCCAGCCTTGTGTCCTCAAGGGCAGAGAGGCCCCACAGCGTCCGGCTTCCAGCTCTATCGGTAGCTGAGAAACAGCTTGCTCTGCACTGCTGTTTTACAGCCTACCGGGAACATGTCTTTCAAAGGCCTGTGAAACGCAGTTTCTTCCCAGACCTGATCTCGCTGAAGTAGAACTTCTGCTCTGCCGTGTCCTGCTTGGGCCTAGAGCTGAAAGGGACAAAGTCCTGTCTTGTGTCCTCAAGGGCAGACTGGTCCCACAGCGTCCGGCTTCCAGCTCTTTGGCAGGCTAAGAAACAACTCGCTCTGCACAGGGCTCTTAAAGCCTACCGGGAACATGTCTTACAAAGGCCTGTGAGACGCAGTTTCTTCCCAGGCCTGATCTCGCTGAAGTAGAACTTCTGCTCTGCCGTGTTCTACATGGGCCTAGAGCTGAAAGGGACAAAGTTCTGCCTTTTGTCCTCAAGGGCAGACAGGTCCCACAGCGTCCGGCTTCCAGCTCTTTGGGAAGCCAAGAAACAGCTCACTCTGCACAGGGCTTTTACAAGCCTACCGGGAGCATGTCTTACAAAGGCCTATGAAACGCAGTTTCATCTCAGGCCTGCTCTCGCTGAAGTAGAACTTCTGCTCTGCCGTGTCCTACATGGGCCTAGAGCTGAAAGGGACAAAGTCCTCTGCTGTGTCTTCAATGGCAGACAGGCCCCACAGCGTCCGGCTTCCAGCTCTTTGGGCAGCTAAGAAACAGCTCGCTCTGCACTGGTGTTTTACAGCCTACCGGGAACATGTCCTACAAAGGCCTGTGAAACGCAGTTTCTTGCCAGGCCTGATCTCGGTGAAGTAGAACTTCTGCTCTGCCGTGTCCTACATGGGCCTAGAGCTGAAAGGGACAAAGTCCTCTGTTGTGTCTTCTAGGGCAGACAGGCCCCACAGCGTCCGGCTTCAAGCTCTTTTGCAGTCTAAGAAACAACTCGCTCTGCACAGGGCTCTTAAAGCCTAGCGGGAACATGTCTTAAAAAGGCCTGTGAAACGCAGTTTCTTCCCAGGCCTGATCTCGCTGAAGTAGAACTTCTGCTCTGCCGTGTTCTACATGGGCCTAGAGCTGAAAGGGACAAGGTTCTGCCTTTTGTCCTCAAGGGCAGACAGGTCCCACAGCGTCCGGCTTCCAGATCTTTGGGCAGCTAAGAAACAACTCGCTCTGCACAGGGCTCCTACAAGCCTACCAGGAACATGTTTACAAAGGCCTGCGAAACGCAGTTTCTTCCCAGGCCTGATCTCGCCGAAGCAGAAGTTCAGCTCTGCCGTGTCCTACATGGGCCGAGAGCTCAAAGGGAGAAAATCCAGCCTTGTGTCCTCAAGGGCAGAGAGGCCCCACAGCGTCCGGCTTCCAGCTCTATGGGTAGCTGAGAAACAGCTTGCTCTGCACTGCTGTTTTACAGCCTACCGGGAACATGTCTTACAAAGCCCTGTGAAACGCAGTTTCTTCCCAGACCTGATCTCGCTGAAGTAGAACTTCTGCTCTGCCGTGTCCTGCATGGGCCTAGAGCTGAAAGGGACAAAGTCCTGTCTTGTGTCCTCAAGGGCAGACTGGTCCCACAGCGTCCGGCTTCCAGCTCTTTGGCAGGCTAAGAAACAACTCGCTCTGCACAGGGCTCTTAAAGCCTACCGGGAACATGTCTTACAAAGGCCTGTGAAACGCAGTTTCTTCCCAGGCCTGATCTCGCTGAAGTAGAACTTCTGCTCTGCCGTGTCCTGCATGGGCCTAGAGCTGAAAGGGACAAAGTCCTCTGTTGTGTCTTCAAGGGCAGACAGGCCCCACAGCGTCCGGCTTCCAGCTCTTTTGCAGTCTAAGAAACAACTCGCTCTGCACAGGGCTCTTAAAGCCTAGCGGGAACATGTCTTAGAAAGGCCTGTGAGACGCAGTTTCTTCCCAGACCTGATCTCGCTGAAGTAGAACTTCTGCTCTGCCGTGTTCTACATGGGCCTAGAGCTGAAAGGGACAAGGTTCTGCCTTTTGTCCTCAAGGGCAGACAGGTCCCACAGCGTCCGGCTTCCAGCTCTTTGGGAAGCCAAGAAACAGCTCACTCTGCACAGGGCTTTTACAAGCCTACCAGGAGCATGTCTTACAAAGGCCTATAAAACGCAGTTTCATCTCAGGCCTGCTCTCGCTGAAGTAGAACTTCTGCTCTGCCGTGTCCTACATGGGCCTAGAGCTGAAAGGGACAAAGTCCTCTGCTGTGTCTTCAATGGCAGACAGGCCCCACAGCGTCCGGCTTCCAGCTCTTTGGGCAGCTAAGAAACAGCTCGCTCTGCACTGGTGTTTTACAGCCTACTGGGAACATGTCCTACAAAGGCCTGTGAAACGCAGTTTCTTGCCAGGCCTGATCTCGGTGAAGTAGAACTTCTGCGCTGCCGTGTCCTACATGGGCCTAGAGCTGAAAGGGACAAAGTCCTCAGTTGTGTCTTCAAGGGCAGACAGGCCCCACAGCGTCCGGCTTCCAGCTCTTTTGCAGTCTAAGAAACAACTCGCTCTGCACAGGGCTCTTAAAGCCTAGCGGGAACATGTCTTAAAAAGGCCTGTGAGACGCAGTTTCTTCCCAGGCCTGATCTCGCTGAAGTAGAACTTCTGCTCTGCCGTGTTCTACATGGGCCTAGAGCTGAAAGGGACAAGGTTCTGCCTTTTGTCCTCAAGGGCAGACAGGTCCCACAGCGTCCGGCTTCCAGATCTTTGGGCAGCTAAGAAACAACTCGCTCTGCACAGGGCTCCTACAAGCCTACCAGGAACATGTTTACAAAGGCCTGCGAAACGCAGTTTCTTCCCAGGCGTGATCTTGCCGAAGCAGAAGTTCAGCTCTGCCGTGTCCTACATGGGCCTAGAGCTCAAAGGGAGAAAATCCAGCCTTGTGTCCTCAAGGGCAGAGAGGCCCCACAGCGTCCGGCTTCCAGCTCTATGGGTAGCTGAGAAACAGCTTGCTCTGCACTGCTGTTTTACAGCCTACCGGGAACATGTCTTACAAAGGCCTGTGAAACGCAGTTTCTTCCCAGACCTGATCTCGCTGAAGTAGAACTTCTGCTCTGCCGTGTCCTGCATGGGCCTAGAGCTGAAAGGGACAAAGTCCTGTCTTGTGTCCTCAAGGGCAGACTGGTCCCACAGCGTCCGGCTTCCAGCTCTTTGGCAGGCTAAGAAACAACTCGCTCTGCACAGGGCTCTTAAAGCCTACCGGGAACATGTCTTACAAAGGCCTGTGAAACGCAGTTTCTTCCCAGGCCTGATCTCGCTGAAGTAGAACTTCTGCTCTGCCGTGTTCTACATGGGCCTAGAGCTGAAAGGGACAAAGTTCTGCCTTTTGTCCTCAAGGGCAGACAGGTCCCACAGCGTCCGGCTTCCAGCTCTTTGGGAAGCCAAGCAACAGCTCACTCTGCACAGGGCTTTTACAAGCCTACCGGGAGCATGTCTTACAAAGGCCTATGAAACGCAGTTTCATCTCAGGCCTGCTCTCGCTGAAGTAGAACTTCTGCTCTGCCGTGTCCTACATGGGCCTAGAGCTGAAAGGGACAAAGTCCTCTGCTGTGTCTTCAATGGCAGACAGGCCCCACAGCGTCCGGCTTCCAGCTCTTTGGGCAGCTAAGAAACAGCTCGCTCTGCAGTGGTGTTTTACAGCCTACTGGGAACATGTCCTACAAAGGCCTGTGAAACGCAGTTTCTTGCCAGGCCTGATCTCGGTGAAGTAGAACTTCTGCTCTGCCGTGTCCTACATGGGCCTAGAGCTGAAAGGGACAAAGTCCTCTGTTGTGTCTTCAAGGGCAGACAGGCCCCACAGCGTCCGGCTTCCAGCTCTTTTGCAGTCTAAGAAACAACTCGCTCTGCACAGGGCTCTTAAAGCCTAGCGGGAACATGTCTTAAAAAGGCCTGTGAGACGCAGTTTCTTCCCAGGCCTGATCTCGCTGAAGTAGAACTTCTGCTCTGCCGTGTTCTACATGGGCCTAGAGCTGAAAGGGACAAGGTTCTGCCTTTTGTCCTCAAGGGCAGACAGGTCCCACAGCGTCCGGCTTCCAGATCTTTGGGCAGCTAAGAAACAACTCGCTCTGCACAGGGCTCCTACAAGCCTACCAGGAACATGTTGACAAAGGCCTGCGAAACGCAGTTTCTTCCCAGGCCTGATCTCGCCGAAGCAGAAGTTCAGCTCTGCCGTGTCCTACATGGGCCTAGAGCTCAAAGGGAGAAAATCCAGCCTTGTGTCCTCAAGGGCAGAGAGGCCCCACAGCGTCCGGCTTCCAGCTCTATGGGTAGCTGAGAAACAGCTTGCTCTGCACTGCTGTTTTACAGCCTACCGGGAACATGTCTTACAAAGGCCTGTGAAACGCAGTTTCTTCCCAGACCTGATCTCGCTGAAGTAGAACTTCTGCTCTGCCGTGTCCTGCATGGGCCTAGAGCTGAAAGGGACAAAGTCCTGTCTTGTGTCCTCAAGGGCAGACTGGTCCCACAGCGTCCGGCTTCCAGCTCTTTGGCAGGCTAAGAAACAACTCGCTCTGCACAGGGCTCTTAAAGCCTACCGGGAACATGTCTTACAAAGGCCTGTGAAACGCAGTTTCTTCCCAGGCCTGATCTCGCTGAAGTAGAACTTCTGCTCTGCCGTGTTCTACATGGGCCTAGAGCTGAAAGGGACAAAGTTCTGCCTTTTGTCCTCAAGGGCAGACAGGTCCCACAGCGTCCGGCTTCCAGCTCTTTGGGAAGCCAAGAAACAGCTCACTCTGCACAGGGCTTTTACAAACCTACCGGGAGCATGTCTTACAAAGGCCTATGAAACGCAGTTTCATCTCAGGCCTGCTCGCGCTGAAGTAGAACTTCTGCTCTGCCGTGTCCTACATGGGCCTAGAGCTGAAAGGGACAAAGTCCTCTGTTGTGTCTTCAAGGGCAGACAGGCCCCACAGCGTCCGGCTTCCAGCTCTTTTGCAGTCTAAGAAACAACTCGCTCTGCACAGGGCTCTTAAAGCCTAGCGGGAACATGTCTTAAAAAGGCCTGTGAGACGCAGTTTCTTCCCAGGCCTGATCTCGCTGAAGTAGAACTTCTGCTCTGCCGTGTTCTACATGGGCCTAGAGCTGAAAGGGACAAGGTTCTGCCTTTTGTCCTCAAGGGCAGACAGGTCCCACAGCGTCCGGCTTCCAGATCTTTGGGCAGCTAAGAAACAACTCGCTCTGCACAGGGCTCCTACAAGCCTACCAGGAACATGTTTACAAAGGCCTGCGAAACGCAGTTTCTTCCCAGGCCTGATCTCGCTGAAGTAGAACTTTTGCTCTGCCGTGTCCTATTTGACCCTAGAGCTGCAATTCACAAGGTCCTGCCTTGTTTCCACAAGGGGAGGCAAGTCCCTCAGCGTCATGCCTCCAGCTCTTTGGGCAGCTAAGAAACAACTCGCTCTGCACAGGGCTCCTACAAGCCTTACAGGAACATGTTTACAAAGGCCTGCGAAACGCAGTTTCTTCCCAGGCCTGATCTCGCCGAAGCAGAAGTTCAGCTCTGCCGTGTCCTACATGGGCCTAGAGCTCAAAGGGAGAAAGTCCAGCCTTGTGTCCTCAAGGGCAGAGAGGCCCCACAGCGTCCGGCTTCCAGCTCTATGGGTAGCTGAGAAACAGCTTGCTCTGCACTGCTGTTTTACAGCCTACCGGGAACATGTCTTTCAAAGGCCTGTGAAACGCAGTTTCTTCCCAGACCTGATCTCGCTGAAGTAGAACTTCTGCTCTGCCGTGTCCTGCTTGGGCCTAGAGCTGAAAGGGACAAAGTCCTGTCTTGTGTCCTCAAGGGCAGACTGGTCCCACAGCGTCCGGCTTCCAGCTCTTTGGCAGGCTAAGAAACAACTCGCTCTGCACAGGGCTCTTAAAGCCTACCGGGAACATGTCTTACAAAGGCCTGTGAGACGCAGTTTCTTCCCAGGCCTGATCTCGCTGAAGTAGAACTTCTGCTCTGCCGTGTTCTACATGGGCCTAGAGCTGAAAGGGACAAAGTTCTGCCTTTTGTCCTCAAGGGCAGACAGGTCCCACAGCGTCCGGCTTCCAGCTCTTTGGGAAGCCAAGAAACAGCTCACTCTGCACAGGGCTTTTACAAGCCTACCGGGAGCATGTCTTACAAAGGCCTATGAAACGCAGTTTCATCTCAGGCCTGCTCTCGCTGAAGTAGAACTTCTGCTCTGCCGTGTCCTACATGGGCCTAGAGCTGAAAGGGACAAAGTCCTCTGCTGTGTCTTCAATGGCAGACAGGCCCCACAGCGTCCGGCTTCCAGCTCTTTGGGCAGCTAAGAAACAGCTCGCTCTGCACTGGTGTTTTACAGCCTACCGGGAACATGTCCTACAAAGGCCTGTGAAACGCAGTTTCTTGCCAGGCCTGATCTCGGTGAAGTAGAACTTCTGCTCTGCCGTGTCCTACATGGGCCTAGAGCTGAAAGGGACAAAGTCCTCTGTTGTGTCTTCAAGGGCAGACAGGCCCCACAGCGTCCGGCTTCCAGCTCTTTTGCAGTCTAAGAAACAACTCGCTCTGCACAGGGCTCTTAAAGCCTAGCGGGAACATGTCTTAAAAAGGCCTGTGAAACGCAGTTTCTTCCCAGACCTGATCTCGCTGAAGTAGAACTTCTGCTCTGCCGTGTCCTGCATGGGCCTAGAGCTGAAAGGGACAAAGTCCTGTCTTGTGTCCTCAAGGGCAGACTGGTCCCACAGCGTCCGGCTTCCAGCTCTTTGGCAGGCTAAGAAACAACTCGCTCTGCACAGGGCTCTTAAAGCCTACCGGGAACATGTCTTACAAAGGCCTGTGAAACGCAGTTTCTTCCCAGGCCTGATCTCGCTGAAGTAGAACTTCTGCTCTGCCGTGTCCTACATGGGCCTAGAGCTGAAAGGGACAAAGTCCTCTGCTGTGTCTTCAATGGCAGACAGGCCCCACAGCGTCCGGCTTCCAGCTCTTTGGGCAGCTAAGAAACAGCTCGCTCTGCACTGGTGTTTTACAGCCTACTGGGAACATGTCCTACAAAGGCCTGTGAAACGCAGTTTCTTGCCAGGCCTGATCTCGGTGAAGTAGAACTTCTGCTCTGCCGTGTCCTACATGGGCCTAGAGCTGAAAGGGACAAAGTCCTCTGTTGTGTCTTCAAGGGCAGACAGGCCCCACAGCGTCCGGCTTCCAGCTCTTTTGCAGTCTAAGAAACAACTCGCTCTGCACAGGGCTCTTAAAGCCTAGCGGGAACATGTCTTAAAAAGGCCTGTGAGACGCAGTTTCTTCCCAGGCCTGATCTCGCTGAAGTAGAACTTCTGCTCTGCCGTGTTCTACATGGGCCTAGAGCTGAAAGGGACAAGGTTCTGCCTTTTGTCCTCAAGGGCAGACAGGTCCCACAGCGTCCGGCTTCCAGATCTTTGGGCAGCTAAGAAACAACTCGCTCTGCACAGGGCTCCTACAAGCCTACCAGGAACATGTTGACAAAGGCCTGCGAAACGCAGTTTCTTCCCAGGCCTGATCTCGCCGAAGCAGAAGTTCAGCTCTGCCGTGTCCTACATGGGCCTAGAGCTCAAAGGGAGAAAATCCAGCCTTGTGTCCTCAAGGGCAGAGAGGCCCCACAGCGTCCGGCTTCCAGCTCTATGGGTAGCTGAGAAACAGCTTGCTCTGCACTGCTGTTTTACAGCCTACCGGGAACATGTCTTACAAAGGCCTGTGAAACGCAGTTTCTTCCCAGACCTGATCTCGCTGAAGTAGAACTTCTGCTCTGCCGTGTCCTGCATGGGCCTAGAGCTGAAAGGGACAAAGTCCTGTCTTGTGTCCTCAAGGGCAGACTGGTCCCACAGCGTCCGGCTTCCAGCTCTTTGGCAGGCTAAGAAACAACTCGCTCTGCACAGGGCTCTTAAAGCCTACCGGGAACATGTCTTACAAAGGCCTGTGAAACGCAGTTTCTTCCCAGGCCTGATCTCGCTGAAGTAGAACTTCTGCTCTGCCGTGTTCTACATGGGCCTAGAGCTGAAAGGGACAAAGTTCTGCCTTTTGTCCTCAAGGGCAGACAGGTCCCACAGCGTCCGGCTTCCAGCTCTTTGGGAAGCCAAGAAACAGCTCACTCTGCACAGGGCTTTTACAAACCTACCGGGAGCATGTCTTACAAAGGCCTATGAAACGCAGTTTCATCTCAGGCCTGCTCGCGCTGAAGTAGAACTTCTGCTCTGCCGTGTCCTACATGGGCCTAGAGCTGAAAGGGACAAAGTCCTCTGTTGTGTCTTCAAGGGCAGACAGGCCCCACAGCGTCCGGCTTCCAGCTCTTTTGCAGTCTAAGAAACAACTCGCTCTGCACAGGGCTCTTAAAGCCTAGCGGGAACATGTCTTAAAAAGGCCTGTGAGACGCAGTTTCTTCCCAGGCCTGATCTCGCTGAAGTAGAACTTCTGCTCTGCCGTGTTCTACATGGGCCTAGAGCTGAAAGGGACAAGGTTCTGCCTTTTGTCCTCAAGGGCAGACAGGTCCCACAGCGTCCGGCTTCCAGATCTTTGGGCAGCTAAGAAACAACTCGCTCTGCACAGGGCTCCTACAAGCCTACCAGGAACATGTTTACAAAGGCCTGCGAAACGCAGTTTCTTCCCAGGCCTGATCTCGCTGAAGTAGAACTTTTGCTCTGCCGTGTCCTATTTGACCCTAGAGCAGCAATTCACAAGGTCCTGCCTTGTTTCCACAAGGGGAGGCAAGTCCCTCAGCGTCATGCCTCCAGCTCTTTGGGCAGCTAAGAAACAACTCGCTCTGCACAGGGCTCCTACAAGCCTTACAGGAACATGTTTACAAAGGCCTGCGAAACGCAGTTTCTTCCCAGGCCTGATCTCGCCGAAGCAGAAGTTCAGCTCTGCCGTGTCCTACATGGGCCTAGAGCTCAAAGGGAGAAAGTCCAGCCTTGTGTCCTCAAGGGCAGAGAGGCCCCACAGCGTCCGGCTTCCAGCTCTATGGGTAGCTGAGAAACAGCTTGCTCTGCACTGCTGTTTTACAGCCTACCGGGAACATGTCTTTCAAAGGCCTGTGAAACGCAGTTTCTTCCCAGACCTGATCTCGCTGAAGTAGAACTTCTGCTCTGCCGTGTCCTGCTTGGGCCTAGAGCTGAAAGGGACAAAGTCCTGTCTTGTGTCCTCAAGGGCAGACTGGTCCCACAGCGTCCGGCTTCCAGCTCTTTGGCAGGCTAAGAAACAACTCGCTCTGCACAGGGCTCTTAAAGCCTACCGGGAACATGTCTTACAAAGGCCTGTGAAACGCAGTTTCTTCCCAGGCCTGATCTCGCTGAAGTAGAACTTCTGCTCTGCCGTGTTCTACATGGGCCTAGAGCTGAAAGGGACAAAGTTCTGCCTTTTGTCCTCAAGGGCAGACAGGTCCCACAGCGTCCGGCTTCCAGCTCTTTGGGAAGCCAAGAAACAGCTCACTCTGCACAGGGCTTTTACAAGCCTACCGGGAGCATGTCTTACAAAGGCCTATGAAACGCAGTTTCATCTCAGGCCTGCTCTCGCTGAAGTAGAACTTCTGCTCTGCCGTGTCCTACATGGGCCTAGAGCTGAAAGGGACAAAGTCCTCTGCTGTGTCTTCAATGGCAGACAGGCCCCACAGCGTCCGGCTTCCAGCTCTTTGGGCAGCTAAGAAACAGCTCGCTCTGCACTGGTGTTTTACAGCCTACCGGGAACATGTCCTACAAAGGCCTGTGAAACGCAGTTTCTTGCCAGGCCTGATCTCGGTGAAGTAGAACTTCTGCTCTGCCGTGTCCTACATGGGCCTAGAGCTGAAAGGGACAAAGTCCTCTGTTGTGTCTTCAAGGGCAGACAGGCCCCACAGCGTCCGGCTTCCAGCTCTTTTGCAGTCTAAGAAACAACTCGCTCTGCACAGGGCTCTTAAAGCCTAGCGGGAACATGTCTTAAAAAGGCCTGTGAACCGCAGTTTCTTCCCAGGCCTGATCTCGCTGAAGTAGAACTTCTGCTCTGCCGTGTTCTACATGGGCCTAGAGCTGAAAGGGACAAGGTTCTGCCTTTTGTCCTCAAGGGCAGACAGGTCCCACAGCGTCCGGCTTCCAGATCTTTGGGCAGCTAAGAAACAACTCGCTCTGCACAGGGCTCCTACAAGCCTACCAGGAACATGCTTACAAAGGCCTGCGAAACGCAGTTTCTTCCCAGGCCTGATCTCGCCGAAGCAGAAGTTCAGCTCTGCCGTGTCCTACATGGGCCGAGAGCTCAAAGGGAGAAAATCCAGCCTTGTGTCCTCAAGGGCAGAGAGGCCCCACAGCGTCCGGCTTCCAGCTCTATGGGTAGCTGAGAAACAGCTTGCTCTGCACTGCTGTTTTACAGCCTACCGGGAACATGTCTTACAAAGGCCTGTGAAACGCAGTTTCTTCCCAGACCTGATCTCGCTGAAGTAGAACTTCTGCTCTGCCGTGTCCTGCATGGGCCTAGAGCTGAAAGGGACAAAGTCCTGTCTTGTGTCCTCAAGGGCAGACTGGTCCCACAGCGTCCGGCTTCCAGCTCTTTGGCAGGCTAAGAAACAACTCGCTCTGCACAGGGCTCTTAAAGCCTACCGGGAACATGTCTTACAAAGGCCTGTGAAACGCAGTTTCTTCCCAGGCCTGATCTCGCTGAAGTAGAACTTCTGCTCTGCCGTGTTCTACATGGGCCTAGAGCTGAAAGGGACAAAGTTCTGCCTTTTGTCCTCAAGGGCAGACAGGTCCCACAGCGTCCGGCTTCCAGCTCTTTGGGAAGCCAAGAAACAGCTCACTCTGCACAGGGCTTTTACAAGCCTACCGGGAGCATGTCTTACAAAGGCCTATGAAACGCAGTTTCATCTCAGGCCTGCTCTCGCTGAAGTAGAACTTCTGCTCTGCCGTGTCCTACATGGGCCTAGAGCTGAAAGGGACAAAGTCCTCTGCTGTGTCTTCAATGGCAGACAGGCCCCACAGCGTCCGGCTTCCAGCTCTTTGGGCAGCTAAGAAACAGCTCGCTCTGCACTGGTGTTTTACAGCCTACTGGGAACATGTCCTACAAAGGCCTGTGAAACGCAGTTTCTTGCCAGGCCTGATCTCGGTGAAGTAGAACTTCTGCTCTGCCGTGTCCTATTTGACCCTAGAGCTGCAATTCACAAAGTCCTGCCTTGTTTCCACAAGGGGAGGCAAGTCCCTCAGGGTCTGGCTTCCAGCTCTTTGGGCAGCTAAGAAACAACTCGCTCTGCACAGGGCTCCTACAAGCCTACCAGGAACATGTTGACAAAGGCCTGCGAAACGCAGTTTCTTCCCAGGCCTGATCTCGCTGAAGTAGAACTTCTGCTCTGCCGTGTCCTACATGGGCCTGGAGCTAAAAGGGACAAAGTCCTGTCTTGTGTCCTCAAGGGCAGACAGGCCCCACAGCGTCCGGCTTTCAGCTCTTTTGCAGTCTAAGAAACAACTCGCTCTGCACAGGGCTCTTAAAGCCTACCGGGAAAATGTCTTACAAAGGGCTGTGAGACGCAGTTTCTTCCCAGGCCTGATCTCGCTGAAGTAGAACTTCTGCTCTGCCGTGTCCTATTTGACCCTAGAGCTGCAATTCACAAAGTCCTGCCTTGTTTCCACAAGGGGAGGCAAGTCCCTCAGCGTCCGGCTTCCAGCTCTTTGGGCAGCTAAGAAACAACTCGCTCTGCACAGGGCTCCTACAAGCCTACCAGGAACATGTTTACAAAGGCCTGCGAAACGCAGTTTCTTCCCAGGCCTGATCTCGCTGAAGCAGAAGTTCAGCTCTGCCGTGTCCTACATGGGCCTAGAGCTCAAAGGGAGAAAATCCAGCCTTGTGTCCTCAAGGGCAGAGAGGCCCCACAGCGTCCGGCTTCCAGCTCTATGGGTAGCTGAGAAACAGCTTGCTCTGCACTGCTGTTTTACAGCCTACCGGGAACATGTCTTACAAAGGCCTGTGAAACGCAGTTTCTTCCCAGACCTGATCTCGCTGAAGTAGAACTTCTGCTCTGCCGTGTCCTGCATGGGCCTAGAGCTGAAAGGGACAAAGTCCTGTCTTGTGTCCTCAAGGGCAGACTGGTCCCACAGCGTCCGGCTTCCAGCTCTTTGGCAGGCTAAGAAACAACTCGCTCTGCACAGGGCTCTTAAAGCCTACCGGGAACATGTCTTACAAAGGCCTGTGAAACGCAGTTTCTTCCCAGGCCTGATCTCGCTGAAGTAGAACTTCTGCTCTGCCGTGTCCTACATGGGCCTAGAGCTGAAAGGGACAAAGTCCTCTGCTGTGTCTTCAATGGCAGACAGGCCCCACAGCGTCCGGCTTCCAGCTCTTTGGGCAGCTAAGAAACAGCTCGCTCTGCACTGGTGTTTTACAGCCTACTGGGAACATGTCCTACAAAGGCCTGTGAAACGCAGTTTCTTGCCAGGCCTGATCTCGGTGAAGTAGAACTTCTGCTCTGCCGTGTCCTACATGGGCCTAGAGCTGAAAGGGACAAAGTCCTCTGTTGTGTCTTCAAGGGCAGACAGGCCCCACAGCGTCCGGCTTTCAGCTCTTTTGCAGTCTAAGAAACAACTCGCTCTGCACAGGGCTCTTAAAGCCTAGCGGGAACATGTCTTAAAAAGGCCTGTGAGACGCAGTTTCTTCCCAGGCCTGATCTCGCTGAAGTAGAACTTCTGCTCTGCCGTGTTCTACATGGGCCTAGAGCTGAAAGGGACAAGGTTCTGCCTTTTGTCCTCAAGGGCAGACAGGTCCCACAGCGTCCGGCTTCCAGATCTTTGGGCAGCTAAGAAACAACTCGCTCTGCACAGGGCTCCTACAAGCCTACCAGGAACATGTTTACAAAGGCCTGCGAAACGCAGTTTCTTCCCAGGCGTGATCTTGCCGAAGCAGAAGTTCAGCTCTGCCGTGTCCTACATGGGCCTAGAGCTCAAAGGGAGAAAATCCAGCCTTGTGTCCTCAAGGGCAGAGAGGCCCCACAGCGTCCGGCTTCCAGCTCTATGGGTAGCTGAGAAACAGCTTGCTCTGCACTGCTGTTTTACAGCCTACCGGGAACATGTCTTACAAAGGCCTGTGAAACGCAGTTTCTTCCCAGACCTGATCTCGCTGAAGTAGAACTTCTGCTCTGCCGTGTCCTGCATGGGCCTAGAGCTGAAAGGGACAAAGTCCTGTCTTGTGTCCTCAAGGGCAGACTGGTCCCACAGCGTCCGGCTTCCAGCTCTTTGGCAGGCTAAGAAACAACTCGCTCTGCACAGGGCTCTTAAAGCCTACCGGGAACATGTCTTACAAAGGCCTGTGAAACGCAGTTTCTTCCCAGGCCTGATCTCGCTGAAGTAGAACTTCTGCTCTGCCGTGTTCTACATGGGCCTAGAGCTGAAAGGGACAAAGTTCTGCCTTTTGTCCTCAAGGGCAGACAGGTCCCACAGCGTCCGGCTTCCAGCTCTTTGGGAAGCCAAGAAACAGCTCACTCTGCACAGGGCTTTTACAAGCCTACCGGGAGCATGTCTTACAAAGGCCTATGAAACGCAGTTTCATCTCAGGCCTGCTCTCGCTGAAGTAGAACTTCTGCTCTGCCGTGTCCTACATGGGCCTAGAGCTGAAAGGGACAAAGTCCTCTGCTGTGTCTTCAATGGCAGACAGGCCCCACAGCGTCCGGCTTCCAGCTCTTTGGGCAGCTAAGAAACAGCTCGCTCTGCACTGGTGTTTTACAGCCTACTGGGAACATGTCCTACAAAGGCCTGTGAAACGCAGTTTCTTGCCAGGCCTGATCTCGGTGAAGTAGAACTTCTGCTCTGCCGTGTCCTACATGGGCCTAGAGCTGAAAGGGACAAAGTCCTCTGTTGTGTCTTCAAGGGCAGACAGGCCCCACAGCGTCCGGCTTCCAGCTCTTTTGCAGTCTAAGAAACAACTCGCTCTGCACAGGGCTCTTAAAGCCTAGCGGGAACATGTCTTAAAAAGGCCTGTGAGACGCAGTTTCTTCCCAGGCCTGATCTCGCTGAAGTGGAACTTCTGCTCTGCCGTGTTCTACATGGGCCTAGAGCTGAAAGGGACAAGGTTCTGCCTTTTGTCCTCAAGGGCAGACAGGTCCCACAGCGTCCGGCTTCCAGATCTTTGGGCAGCTAAGAAACAACTCGCTCTGCACAGGGCTCCTACAAGCCTACCAGGAACATGTTGACAAAGGCCTGCGAAACGCAGTTTCTTCCCAGGCCTGATCTCGCCGAAGCAGAAGTTCAGCTCTGCCGTGTCCTACATGGGCCTAGAGCTCAAAGGGAGAAAATCCAGCCTTGTGTCCTCAAGGGCAGAGAGGCCCCACAGCGTCCGGCTTCCAGCTCTATGGGTAGCTGAGAAACAGCTTGCTCTGCACTGCTGTTTTACAGCCTACCGGGAACATGTCTTACAAAGGCCTGTGAAACGCAGTTTCTTCCCAGACCTGATCTCGCTGAAGTAGAACTTCTGCTCTGCCGTGTCCTGCATGGGCCTAGAGCTGAAAGGGACAAAGTCCTGTCTTGTGTCCTCAAGGGCAGACTGGTCCCACAGCGTCCGGCTTCCAGCTCTTTGGCAGGCTAAGAAACAACTCGCTCTGCACAAGGCTCTTAAAGCCTACCGGGAACATGTCTTACAAAGGCCTGTGAAACGCAGTTTCTTCCCAGGCCTGATCTCGCTGAAGTAGAACTTCTGCTCTGCCGTGTTCTACATGGGCCTAGAGCTGAAAGGGACAAAGTTCTGCCTTTTGTCCTCAAGGGCAGACAGGTCCCACAGCGTCCGGCTTCCAGCTCTTTGGGAAGCCAAGAAACAGCTCACTCTGCACAGGGCTTTTACAAACCTACCGGGAGCATGTCTTACAAAGGCCTATGAAACGCAGTTTCATCTCAGGCCTGCTCGCGCTGAAGTAGAACTTCTGCTCTGCCGTGTCCTACATGGGCCTAGAGCTGAAAGGGACAAAGTCCTCTGTTGTGTCTTCAAGGGCAGACAGGCCCCACAGCGTCCGGCTTCCAGCTCTTTTGCAGTCTAAGAAACAACTCGCTCTGCACAGGGCTCTTAAAGCCTAGCGGGAACATGTCTTAAAAAGGCCTGTGAGACGCAGTTTCTTCCCAGGCCTGATCTCGCTGAAGTAGAACTTCTGCTCTGCCGTGTTCTACATGGGCCTAGAGCTGAAAGGGACAAGGTTCTGCCTTTTGTCCTCAAGGGCAGACAGGTCCCACAGCGTCCGGCTTCCAGATCTTTTGGCAGCTAAGAAACAACTCGCTCTGCACAGGGCTCCTACAAGCCTACCAGGAACATGTTTACAAAGGCCTGCGAAACGCAGTTTCTTCCCAGGCCTGATCTCGCCGAAGCAGAAGTTCAGCTCTGCCGTGTCCTACATGGGCCTAGAGCTCAAAGGGAGAAAATCCAGCCTTGTGTCCTCAAGGGCAGAGAGGCCCCACAGCGTCCGGCTTCCAGCTCTATGGGTAGCTGAGAAACAGCTTGCTCTGCACTGCTGTTTTACAGCCTACCGGGAACATGTCTTACAAAGGCCTGTGAAACGCAGTTTCTTCCCAGACCTGATCTCGCTGAAGTAGAACTTCTGCTCTGCCGTGTCCTGCATGGGCCTAGAGCTGAAAGGGACAAAGTCCTGTCTTGTGTCCTCAAGGGCAGACTGGTCCCACAGCGTCCGGCTTCCAGCTCTTTGGCAGGCTAAGAAACAACTCGCTCTGCACAGGGCTCTTAAAGCCTACCGGGAACATGTCTTACAAAGGCCTGTGAAACGCAGTTTCTTCCCAGGCCTGATCTCGCTGAAGTAGAACTTCTGCTCTGCCGTGTTCTACATGGGCCTAGAGCTGAAAGGGACAAAGTTCTGAGTTTGGTCCTCAAGGGCAGACAGGTCCCACAGCGTCCGGCTTCCAGCTCTTTGGGAAGCCAAGAAACAGCTCACTCTGCACAGGGCTTTTACAAGCCTACCGGGAGCATGTCTTACAAAGGCCTGTGAAACGCAGTTTCATCTCAGGCCTGCTCTCGCTGAAGTAGAACTTCTGCTCTGCCGTGTCCTACATGGGCCTAGAGCTAAAAGGGACAAAGTCCTGTCTTGTGTCCTCAAGGGCAGACAGGCCCGACAGCGTCCGGCTTCCAGCTCTTTTGCAGTCTAAGAAACAACTCGCTCTGCACAGGGCTCTTGAAGCCTACCGGGAACATATCTTACAAAGGCCTGTGAGACGCAGTTTCTTCCCAGGCCTGATCTCGCTGAAGTAGAACTTCTGCTCTGCCGTGTCCTATTTGACCCTAGAGCCGCAATTCACAAAGTCCTGCCTTGTTTCCACAAGGGGAGGCAAGTCCCTCAGCGTCCGGCTTCCAGCTCTTTGGGCAGCTAAGAAACAACTCGCTCTGCACAGGGCTCCTACAAGCCTACCAGGAACATGTTGACAAAGGCCTGCGAAACGCAGTTTCTTCCCAGGCCTGATCTCGCTGAAGCAGAAGTTCAGCTCTGCCGTGTCCTACATGGGCCTAGAGCTCAAAGGGAGAAAGTCCAGCCTTGTGTCCTCAAGGGCAGAGAGGCCCCACAGCGTCCGGCTTCCAGCTCTTTGGGCAGCTGAGAAACAGCTTGCTCTGCACTGTTGTTTTACAGCCTACCGGGAACATGTCTTACAAGGCCTGTGAAACGCAGTTTCTTCACAGACCTGATCTCGCTGAAGTAGAACTTCTGCTCTGCCGTGTCCTGCATGGGCCTAGAGCTGAAAGGGACAAAGTCCTGTCTTGTGTCCTCAAGGGCAGACTGGTCCCACAGCGTCCGGCTTCCAGCTCTTTGGCAGGCTAAGAAACAACTCGCTCTGCACAGGGCTCTTAAAGCCTACCGGGAACATGTCCTACAAAGGCCTGTGAAACGCAGTTTCTTCCCAGGCCTGATCTCGCTGAAGTAGACCTTCTGCTCTGCCGAGTCCTACATGGGCCTAGAGCTGAAAGGGACAAAGTTCTGCCTTTGGTCCTCAAGGGCAGACAGGTCCCACAGCGTCCGGCTTCCAGCTCTTTGGGAAGCTAAGAAACAGCTCATTCTGCTCAGGGCTTTTACAAGCCTACCGGGAGCATGTCTTACAAAGGCCTGTGAAACGCAGTTTCATCTCAGGCCTGCTCTCGCTGAAGTAGAACTTCTGCTCCTCCGTGTCCTACATGGGCCTAGAGCTGAAAGGGACAAATTCCTCTGCTGTGTCTTCAAGGGCAGACAGGCCCCACAGCGTCCGGCTTCCAGCTCTTTGGGCAGCTGAGAAACAGCTTGCTCTGCACTGCTGTTTTACAGACTACCGGGAACATGTCTTACAAGGCCTGTGAAACGCAGTTTCTTCACAGACCTGATCTCGCTGAAGTAGAACTTCTGCTCTGCCGTGTCCTGCATGGGCCTAGAGCTGAAAGGGACAAAGTCCTGTCTTGTGTCCTCAAGGGCAGACTGGTCCCACAGCGTCCGGCTTCCAGCTCTTTGGCAGGCTAAGAAACAACTCCCTCTGCACAGGGCTCTTAAAGCCTACCGGGAACATGTCTTACAAAGGCCTGTGAAACGCAGTTTCTTCCCAGGCCTGATCTCGCTGAAGTAGAACTTCTGCTCTGCCGTGTTCTACATGGGCCTAGAGCTGAAAGGGACAAAGATCTGCCTTTTGTCCTCAAGGGCAGACAGGTCACACAGCGTCCGGCTTCCAGCTCTTTGGGAAGACAAGAAACAGCTCACTCTGCACAGGGCTTTTACAAGCCTACCGGGAGCATGTCTTACAAAGGCCTATGAAACGCAGTTTCATCTCAGGCCTGCTCTCGCTGAAGTAGAACTTCTGCTCTGCCGTGTCCTACATGGGCCTGGAGCTAAAAGGGACAAAGTCCTGTCTTGTGTCCTCAAGGGCAGACAGGCCCCACAGCGTCCGGCTTTCAGCTCTTTTGCAGTCTAAGAAACAACTCGCTCTGCACAGGGCTCTTAAAGCCTACCGGGAACATGTCTTACAAAGGGCTGTGAGACGCAGTTTCTTCCCAGGCCTGATCTCGCTGAAGTAGACCTTCTGCTCTGCCGAGTCCTACATGGGCCTAGAGCTGAAAGGGACAAAGTTCTGCCTTTGGTCCTCAAGGTCAGACAGGTCTCACAGCGTCCGGCTTCCAGCTCTTTGGGAAGCTAAGAAACAGCTCATTCTGCTCAGGGCTTTTACAAGCCTACCGGGAGCATGTCTTACAAAGGCCTGTGAAACGCAGTTTCATCTCAGGCCTGCTCTCGCTGAAGTAGAACTTCTGCTCTGCCGTGTCCTACATGGGCCTAGAGCTGAAAGGGACAAATTCCTCTGCTGTGTCTTCAAGGGCAGACAGGCCCCACAGCGTCCGGCTTCCAGCTCTTTGGGCAGCTGAGAAACAGCTTGCTCTGCACTGCTGTTTTACAGCCTACCGGGAACATGTCTTACAAGGCCTGTGAAACGCAGTTTCTTACCAGACCTGATCTCGCTGAAGTAGAACTTCTGCTCTGCCGTGTCCTGCATGGGCCTAGAGCTGAAAGGGACAAAGTCCTGTCTTGTGTCCTCAAGGGCAGACTGGTCCCACAGCGTCCGGCTTCCAGCTCTTTGGACGGATAAGAAACAACTCGCTCTGCACAGGGCTCTTAAAGCCTACCGGGAACATGTCTTACAAAGGCCTGTGAAACGCAGTTTCTTCCCAGGCCTGATCTCGCTGAAGTAGAACTTCTGCTCTGCCGTGTTCTAAATGGGCCTAGAGCTGAAAGGGTCAAAGTTCTGCCTTTTGTCCTCAAGGGCAGACAGGTCACACAGCGTCCGGCTTCCAGCTCTTTGGGAAGACAAGAAACAGCTCACTCTGCACAGGGCTTTTACAAGCCTACTGGGAGCATGTCTTACAAAGGCCTATGAAACGCAGTTTCATCTCAGGCCTGCTCTCGCTGAAGTAGAACTTCTGCTCTGCCGTGTCCTACATGGGCCTGGAGCTAAAAGGGACAAAGTCCTGTCTTGTGTCCTCAAGGGCAGACAGGCCCCACAGCGTCCGGCTTTCAGCTCTTTTGCAGTCTAAGAAACAACTCGCTCTGCACAGGGCTCTTAAAGCCTACCGGGAACATGTCTTACAAAGGGCTGTGAGACGCAGTTTCTTCCCAGGCCTGATCTCGCTGAAGTAGAACTTCTGCTCTGCCGTGTCCTATTTGACCCTAGAGCTGCAATTCACAAAGTCCTGCCTTGTTTCCACAAGGGGAGGCAAGTCCCTCAGCGTCCGGCTTCCAGCTCTTTGGGCAGCTAAGAAACAACAAGCTCTGCACAGGGCTCCTACAAGCCTACCAGGAACATGTTGACAAAGGCCTGCGAAACGCAGTTTCTTCCCAGGCCTGATCTCGCTGAAGCAGAAGTTCAGCTCTGCCGTGTCCTACATGGGCCTAGAGCTCAAAGGGAGAAAGTCCAGCCTTGTGTCCTCAAGGGCAGAGAGGCCCCACAGCGTCCGGCTTCCAGCTCTTTGGGCAGCTGAGAAACAGCTTGCTCTGCACTGCTGTTTTACAGCCTACTGGGAACATGTCTTACAAAGGACTGTGAAACGCAGTTTCTTCCCAGACCTGATCTCGCTGAAGTAGAACTTCTGCTCTGCCGTGTCCTGCATGGGCCTAGAGCTGAAAGGGACAAAGTCCTGTCTTGTGTCCTCAAGGGCAGACTGGTCCCACAGCGTCCGGCTTCCAGCTCTTTGGCAGGCTAAGAAACAACTCGCTCTGCACAGGGCTCTTAAAGCCTACCGGGAACATGTCCTACAAAGGCCTGTGAAACGCAGTTTCTTCCCAGGCCTGATCTCGCTGAAGTAGACCTTCTGCTCTGCCGAGTCCTACATGGGCCTAGAGCTGAAAGGGACAAAGTTCTGCCTTTGGTCCTCAAGGTCAGACAGGTCCCACAGCGTCCGGCTTCCAGCTCTTTGGGAAGCTAAGAAACAGCTCATTCTGCTCAGGGCTTTTACAAGCCTACCGGGAGCATGTCTTACAAAGGCCTGTGAAACGCAGTTTCATCTCAGGCCTGCTCTCGCTGAAGTAGAACTTCTGCTCTGCCGTGTCCTACATGGGCCTAGAGCTGAAAGGGACAAATTCCTCTGCTGTGTCTTCAAGGCAGACAGGCCCCACAGCGTCCGGCTTCCAGCTCTTTGGGCAGCTGAGAAACAGCTTGCTCTGCACTGCTGTTTTACAGACTACCGGGAACATGTCTTACAAGGCCTGTGAAACGCAGTTTCTTCCCAGACCTGATCTCGCTGAAGTAGAACTTCTGCTCTGCCGTGTCCTGCATGGGCCTAGAGCTGAAAGGGACAAAGTCCTGTCTTGTGTCCTCAAGGGCAGACTGGTCCCACAGCGTCCGGCTTCCAGCTCTTTGGCAGGCTAAGAAACAACTCGCTCTGCACAGGGCTCTTAAAGCCTACCGGGAACATGTCTTACAAAGGCCTGTGAAACGCAGTTTCTTCCCAGGCCTGATCTCGCTGAAGTAGAACTTCTGCTCTGCCGTGTTCTACATGGGCCTAGAGCTGAAAGGGACAAAGTTCTGCCTTTTGTCCTCAAGGGCAGACAGGTCACACAGCGTCCGGCTTCCAGCTCTTTGGGAAGACAAGAAACAGCTCACTCTGCACAGGGCTTTTACAAGCCTACCGGGAGCATGTCTTACAAAGGCCTATGAAACGCAGTTTCATCTCAGGCCTGCTCTCGCTGAAGTAGAACTTCTGCTCTGCCGTGTCCTACATGGGCCTGGAGCTAAAAGGGACAAAGTCCTGTCTTGTGTCCTCAAGGGCAGACAGGCCCCACAGCGTCCGGCTTTCAGCTCTTTTGCAGTCTAAGAAACAACTCGCTCTGCACAGGGCTCTTAAAGCCTACCGGGAACATGTCTTACAAAGGGCTGTGAGACGCAGTTTCTTCCCAGGCCTGATCTCGCTGAAGTAGAACTTCTGCTCTGCCGTGTCCTATTTGACCCTAGAGCTGCAATTCACAAAGTTCTGCCTTGTTTCCACAAGGGGAGGCAAGTCCCTCAGCGTCCGGCTTCCAGCTCTTTGGGCAGCTAAGAAACAACTCGCTCTGCACAGGGCTCCTACAAGCCTACCAGGAACATGTTTACAAAGGCCTGCGAAACGCAGTTTCTTCCCAGGCCTGATCTCGCTGAAGCAGAAGTTCAGCTCTGCCGTGTCCTACATGGGCCTAAAGCTCAAAGGGAGAAAGTCCAGCCTTGTGTCCTCAAGGGCAGAGAGGCCCCACAGCGTCCGGCTTCCAGCTCTTTGGGCAGCTGAGAAACAGCTTGCTCTGCACTGCTGTTTTACAGCCTACCGGGAACATGTCTTACAAAGGCCTGTGAAACGCAGTTTCTTCCCAGGCCTGATCTCGCTGAAGTAGAACTTCTGCTCTGCCGTGTCCTGCATGGGCCTAGAGCTGAAAGGGACAAAGTTCTGCCTTTTGTCCTCAAGGGCAGACAGGTCACACAGCGTCCGGCTTCCAGCTCTTTGGGAAGACAAGAAACAGCTCACTCTGCACAGGGCTTTTACAAGCCTACCGGGAGCATGTCTTACAAAGGCCTATGAAACGCAGTTTCATCTCAGGCCTGCTCTCGCTGAAGTAGAACTTCTGCTCTGCCGTGTCCTACATGGGCCTGGAGCTAAAAGGGACAAAGTCCTGTCTTGTGTCCTCAAGGGCAGACAGGCCCCACAGCGTCCGGCTTTCAGCTCTTTTGCAGTCTAAGAAACAACTCGCTCTGCACAGGGCTCTTAAAGCCTACCGGGAACATGTCTTACAAAGGGCTGTGAGACGCAGTTTCTTCCCAGGCCTGATCTCGCTGAAGTAGAACTTCTGCTCTGCCGTGTCCTATTTGACCCTAGAGCTGCAATTCACAAAGTTCTGCCTTGTTTCCACAAGGGGAGGCAAGTCCCTCAGCGTCCGGCTTCCAGCTCTTTGGGCAGCTAAGAAACAACTCGCTCTGCACAGGGCTCCTACAAGCCTACCAGGAACATGTTTACAAAGGCCTGCGAAACGCAGTTTCTTCCCAGGCCTGATCTCGCTGAAGCAGAAGTTCAGCTCTGCCGTGTCCTACATGGGCCTAAAGCTCAAAGGGAGAAAGTCCAGCCTTGTGTCCTCAAGGGCAGAGAGGCCCCACAGCGTCCGGCTTCCAGCTCTTTGGGCAGCTGAGAAACAGCTTGCTCTGCACTGCTGTTTTACAGCCTACCGGGAACATGTCTTACAAAGGCCTGTGAAACGCAGTTTCTTCCCAGGCCTGATCTCGCTGAAGTAGAACTTCTGCTCTGCCGTGTCCTGCATGGGCCTAGAGCTGAAAGGGACAAAGTCCTGTCTTGTGTCCTCAAGGGCAGACTGGTCCCACAGCGTCCGGCTTCCAGCTCTTTGGGAAGCCAAGAAACAGCTCACTCTGCACAGGGCTTTTACAAGCCTACCGGGAGCATGTCTTACAAAGGCCTGTGAAACGCAGTTTCATCTCAGGCCTGCTCTCGCTGAAGTAGAACTTCTGCTCTGCCGTGTCCTACATGGGCCTAGAGCTAAAAGGGACAAAGTCCTGTCTTGTGTCCGCAAGGGCAGACAGGCCCGACAGCGTCCGGCTTCCAGCTCTTTTGCAGTCTAAGAAACAACTCGCTCTGCACAGGGCTCTTGAAGCCTACCGGGAACATATCTTACAAAGGCCTGTGAGACGCAGTTTCTTCCCAGGCCTGATCTCGCTGAAGTAGAACTTCTGCTCTGCCGTGTCCTATTTGACCCTAGAGCCGCAATTCACAAAGTCCTGCCTTGTTTCCACAAGGGGAGGCAAGTCCCTCAGCGTCCGGCTTCCAGCTCTTTGGGCAGCTAAGAAACAACTCGCTCTGCACAGGGCTCCTACAAGCCTACCAGGAACATGTTGACAAAGGCCTGCGAAACGCAGTTTCTTCCCAGGCCTGATCTCGCTGAAGCAGAAGTTCAGCTCTGCCGTGTCCTACATGGGCCTAGAGCTCAAAGGGAGAAAGTCCAGCCTTGTGTCCTCAAGGGCAGAGAGGCCCCACAGCGTCCGGCTTCCAGCTCTTTGGGCAGCTGAGAAACAGCTTGCTCTGCACTGTTGTTTTACAGCCTACCGGGAACATGTCTTACAAGGCCTGTGAAACGCAGTTTCTTCACAGACCTGATCTCGCTGAAGTAGAACTTCTGCTCTGCCGTGTCCTGCATGGGCCTAGAGCTGAAAGGGACAAAGTCCTGTCTTGTGTCCTCAAGGGCAGACAGGCCCCACAGCGTCCGGCTTCCAGCTCTTTTGCAGTCTAAGAAACAACTCGCTCTGCACAGGGCTCTTGAAGCCTACCGGGAACATGTCTTACAAAGGCCTGTGAGACGCAGTTTCTTCCCAGGCCTGATCTCGCTGAAGTAGAACTTCTGCTCTGCCGTGTCCTGCATGGGCCTAGAGCTGAAAGGGACAAAGTCCTGTCTTGTGTCCTCAAGGGCAGACTGGTCCCACAGCGTCCGGCTTCCAGCTCTTTGGCAGGCTAAGAAACAACTCGCTCTGCACAGGGCTCTTAAAGCCTACCGGGAACATGTCCTACAAAGGCCTGTGAAACGCAGTTTCTTGCCAGGCCTGATCTCGGTGAAGTAGAACTTCTGCTCTGCCGTGTCCTACATGGGCCTAGAGCTGAAAGGGACAAAGTCCTCTGTTGTGTCTTCAAGGGCAGACAGGCCCCACAGCGTCCGGCTTCCAGCTCTTTTGCAGTCTAAGAAACAACTCGCTCTGCACAGGGCTCTTAAAGCCTAGCGGGAACATGTCTTAAAAAGGCCTGTGAGACGCAGTTTCTTCCCAGGCCTGATCTCGCTGAAGTAGAACTTCTGCTCTGCCGTGTTCTACATGGGCCTAGAGCTGAAAGGGACAAGGTTCTGCCTTTTGTCCTCAAGGGCAGACAGGCCCCACAGCGTCCGGCTTCCAGCTCTTTGGGCAGCTAAGAAACAACTCGCTCTGCACAGGGCTCCTACAAGCCTGCCAGGAACATGTTTACAAAGGCCTGCGAAACGCAGTTTCTTCCCAGGCCTGATCTCGCCGAAGCAGAAGTTCAGCTCTGCCGTGTCCTACATGGGCCTAGAGCTCAAAGGGAGAAAATCCAGCCTTGTGTCCTCAAGGGCAGAGAGGCTCCACAGCGTCCGGCTTCCAGCTCTATGGGTAGCTGAGAAACAGCTTGCTCTGCACTGCTGTTTTACAGCCTACCGGGAACATGTCTTACAAAGGCCTGTGAAACGCAGTTTCTTCCCAGACCTGATCTCGCTGAAGTAGAACTTCTGCTCTGCCGTGTCCTGCATGGGCCTAGAGCTGAAAGGGACAAAGTCCTGTCTTGTGTCCTCAAGGGCAGACTGGTCCCACAGCGTCCGGCTTCCAGCTCTTTGGCAGGCTAAGAAACAACTCGCTCTGCACAGGGCTCTTAAAGCCTACCGGGAACATGTCTTACAAAGGCCTGTGAAACGCAATTTCTTCCCAGGCCTGATCTCGCTGAAGTAGAACTTCTGCTCTGCCGTGTTCTACATGGGCCTAGAGCTGAAAGGGACAAAGTTCTGCCTTTTGTCCTCAAGGGCAGACAGGTCCCACAGCGTCCGGCTTCCAGCTCTTTGGGCAGCTGAGAAACAGCTTGCTCTGCACTGCTGTTTTACAGACTACCGGGAACATGTCTTACAAGGCCTGTGAAACGCAGTTTCTTCACAGACCTGATCTCGCTGAAGTAGAACTTCTGCTCTGCCGTGTCCTGCATGGGCCTAGAGCTGAAAGGGACAAAGTCCTGTCTTGTGTCCTCAAGGGCAGACTGGTCCCACAGCGTCCGGCTTCCAGCTCTTTGGCAGGCTAAGAAACAACTCCCTCTGCACAGGGCTCTTAAAGCCTACCGGGAACATGTCTTACAAAGGCCTGTGAAACGCAGTTTCTTCCCAGGCCTGATCTCGCTGAAGTAGAACTTCTGCTCTGCCGTGTTCTACATGGGCCTAGAGCTGAAAGGGACAAAGATCTGCCTTTTGTCCTCAAGGGCAGACAGGTCACACAGCGTCCGGCTTCCAGCTCTTTGGGAAGACAAGAAACAGCTCACTCTGCACAGGGCTTTTACAAGCCTACCGGGAGCATGTCTTACAAAGGCCTATGAAACGCAGTTTCATCTCAGGCCTGCTCTCGCTGAAGTAGAACTTCTGCTCTGCCGTGTCCTACATGGGCCTGGAGCTAAAAGGGACAAAGTCCTGTCTTGTGTCCTCAAGGGCAGACAGGCCCCACAGCGTCCGGCTTTCAGCTCTTTTGCAGTCTAAGAAACAACTCGCTCTGCACAGGGCTCTTAAAGCCTACCGGGAACATGTCTTACAAAGGGCTGTGAGACGCAGTTTCTTCCCAGGCCTGATCTCGCTGAAGTAGAACTTCTGCTCTGCCGTGTCCTATTTGACCCTAGAGCTGCAATTCACAAAGTTCTGCCTTGTTTCCACAAGGGGAGGCAAGTCCCTCAGCGTCCGGCTTCCAGCTCTTTGGGCAGCTAAGAAACAACTCGCTCTGCACAGGGCTCCTACAAGCCTACCAGGAACATGTTTACAAAGGCCTGCGAAACGCAGTTTCTTCCCAGGCCTGATCTCGCTGAAGCAGAAGTTCAGCTCTGCCGTGTCCTACATGGGCCTAAAGCTCAAAGGGAGAAAGTCCAGCCTTGTGTCCTCAAGGGCAGAGAGGCCCCACAGCGTCCGGCTTCCAGCTCTTTGGGCAGCTGAGAAACAGCTTGCTCTGCACTGCTGTTTTACAGCCTACCGGGAACATGTCTTACAAAGGCCTGTGAAACGCAGTTTCTTCCCAGGCCTGATCTCGCTGAAGTAGAACTTCTGCTCTGCCGTGTCCTGCATGGGCCTAGAGCTGAAAGGGACAAAGTTCTGCCTTTTGTCCTCAAGGGCAGACAGGTCACACAGCGTCCGGCTTCCAGCTCTTTGGGAAGACAAGAAACAGCTCACTCTGCACAGGGCTTTTACAAGCCTACCGGGAGCATGTCTTACAAAGGCCTATGAAACGCAGTTTCATCTCAGGCCTGCTCTCGCTGAAGTAGAACTTCTGCTCTGCCGTGTCCTACATGGGCCTGGAGCTAAAAGGGACAAAGTCCTGTCTTGTGTCCTCAAGGGCAGACAGGCCCCACAGCGTCCGGCTTTCAGCTCTTTTGCAGTCTAAGAAACAACTCGCTCTGCACAGGGCTCTTAAAGCCTACCGGGAACATGTCTTACAAAGGGCTGTGAGACGCAGTTTCTTCCCAGGCCTGATCTCGCTGAAGTAGAACTTCTGCTCTGCCGTGTCCTATTTGACCCTAGAGCTGCAATTCACAAAGTTCTGCCTTGTTTCCACAAGGGGAGGCAAGTCCCTCAGCGTCCGGCTTCCAGCTCTTTGGGCAGCTAAGAAACAACTCGCTCTGCACAGGGCTCCTACAAGCCTACCAGGAACATGTTTACAAAGGCCTGCGAAACGCAGTTTCTTCCCAGGCCTGATCTCGCTGAAGCAGAAGTTCAGCTCTGCCGTGTCCTACATGGGCCTAAAGCTCAAAGGGAGAAAGTCCAGCCTTGTGTCCTCAAGGGCAGAGAGGCCCCACAGCGTCCGGCTTCCAGCTCTTTGGGCAGCTGAGAAACAGCTTGCTCTGCACTGCTGTTTTACAGCCTACCGGGAACATGTCTTACAAAGGCCTGTGAAACGCAGTTTCTTCCCAGGCCTGATCTCGCTGAAGTAGAACTTCTGCTCTGCCGTGTCCTGCATGGGCCTAGAGCTGAAAGGGACAAAGTCCTGTCTTGTGTCCTCAAGGGCAGACTGGTCCCACAGCGTCCGGCTTCCAGCTCTTTGGGAAGCCAAGAAACAGCTCACTCTGCACAGGGCTTTTACAAGCCTACCGGGAGCATGTCTTACAAAGGCCTGTGAAACGCAGTTTCATCTCAGGCCTGCTCTCGCTGAAGTAGAACTTCTGCTCTGCCGTGTCCTACATGGGCCTAGAGCTAAAAGGGACAAAGTCCTGTCTTGTGTCCTCAAGGGCAGACAGGCCCGACAGCGTCCGGCTTCCAGCTCTTTTGCAGTCTAAGAAACAACTCGCTCTGCACAGGGCTCTTGAAGCCTACCGGGAACATATCTTACAAAGGCCTGTGAGACGCAGTTTCTTCCCAGGCCTGATCTCGCTGAAGTAGAACTTCTGCTCTGCCGTGTCCTATTTGACCCTAGAGCCGCAATTCACAAAGTCCTGCCTTGTTTCCACAAGGGGAGGCAAGTCCCTCAGCGTCCGGCTTCCAGCTCTTTGGGCAGCTAAGAAACAACTCGCTCTGCACAGGGCTCCTACAAGCCTACCAGGAACATGTTGACAAAGGCCTGCGAAACGCAGTTTCTTCCCAGGCCTGATCTCGCTGAAGCAGAAGTTCAGCTCTGCCGTGTCCTACATGGGCCTAGAGCTCAAAGGGAGAAAGTCCAGCCTTGTGTCCTCAAGGGCAGAGAGGCCCCACAGCGTCCGGCTTCCAGCTCTTTGGGCAGCTGAGAAACAGCTTGCTCTGCACTGTTGTTTTACAGCCTACCGGGAACATGTCTTACAAGGCCTGTGAAACGCAGTTTCTTCACAGACCTGATCTCGCTGAAGTAGAACTTCTGCTCTGCCGTGTCCTGCATGGGCCTAGAGCTGAAAGGGACAAAGTCCTGTCTTGTGTCCTCAAGGGCAGACAGGCCCCACAGCGTCCGGCTTCCAGCTCTTTTGCAGTCTAAGAAACAACTCGCTCTGCACAGGGCTCTTGAAGCCTACCGGGAACATGTCTTACAAAGGCCTGTGAGACGCAGTTTCTTCCCAGGCCTGATCTCGCTGAAGTAGAACTTCTGCTCTGCCGTGTCCTGCATGGGCCTAGAGCTGAAAGGGACAAAGTCCTGTCTTGTGTCCTCAAGGGCAGACTGGTCCCACAGCGTCCGGCTTCCAGCTCTTTGGCAGGCTAAGAAACAACTCGCTCTGCACAGGGCTCTTAAAGCCTACCGGGAACATGTCCTACAAAGGCCTGTGAAACGCAGTTTCTTGCCAGGCCTGATCTCGGTGAAGTAGAACTTCTGCTCTGCCGTGTCCTACATGGGCCTAGAGCTGAAAGGGACAAAGTCCTCTGTTGTGTCTTCAAGGGCAGACAGGCCCCACAGCGTCCGGCTTCCAGCTCTTTTGCAGTCTAAGAAACAACTCGCTCTGCACAGGGCTCTTAAAGCCTAGCGGGAACATGTCTTAAAAAGGCCTGTGAGACGCAGTTTCTTCCCAGGCCTGATCTCGCTGAAGTAGAACTTCTGCTCTGCCGTGTTCTACATGGGCCTAGAGCTGAAAGGGACAAGGTTCTGCCTTTTGTCCTCAAGGGCAGACAGGCCCCACAGCGTCCGGCTTCCAGCTCTTTGGGCAGCTAAGAAACAACTCGCTCTGCACAGGGCTCCTACAAGCCTGCCAGGAACATGTTTACAAAGGCCTGCGAAACGCAGTTTCTTCCCAGGCCTGATCTCGCCGAAGCAGAAGTTCAGCTCTGCCGTGTCCTACATGGGCCTAGAGCTCAAAGGGAGAAAATCCAGCCTTGTGTCCTCAAGGGCAGAGAGGCTCCACAGCGTCCGGCTTCCAGCTCTATGGGTAGCTGAGAAACAGCTTGCTCTGCACTGCTGTTTTACAGCCTACCGGGAACATGTCTTACAAAGGCCTGTGAAACGCAGTTTCTTCCCAGACCTGATCTCGCTGAAGTAGAACTTCTGCTCTGCCGTGTCCTGCATGGGCCTAGAGCTGAAAGGGACAAAGTCCTGTCTTGTGTCCTCAAGGGCAGACTGGTCCCACAGCGTCCGGCTTCCAGCTCTTTGGCAGGCTAAGAAACAACTCGCTCTGCACAGGGCTCTTAAAGCCTACCGGGAACATGTCTTACAAAGGCCTGTGAAACGCAGTTTCTTCCCAGGCCTGATCTCGCTGAAGTAGAACTTCTGCTCTGCCGTGTTCTACATGGGCCTAGAGCTGAAAGGGACAAAGTTCTGCCTTTTGTCCTCAAGGGCAGACAGGTCCCACAGCGTCCGGCTTCCAGCTCTTTGGGAAGCCAAGAAACAGCTCACTCTGCACAGGGCTTTTACAAGCCTACCGGGAGCATGTCTTACAAAGGCCTATGAAACGCAGTTTCATCTCAGGCCTGCTCTCGCTGAACTAGAACTTCTGCTCTGCCGTGTCCTACATGGGCCTAGAGCTGAAAGGGACAAAGTCCTCTGCTGTGTCTTCAAGGGCAGACAGGCCCCACAGCGTCCGGCTTCCAGCTCTTTGGGCAGCTAAGAAACAGCTCGCTCTGCACTGGTGTTTTACAGCCTACCGGGAACATGTCCTACAAAGGCCTGTGAAACGCAGTTTCTTGCCAGGCCTGATCTCGGTGAAGTAGAACTTCTGCTCTGCCGTGTCCTACATGGGCCTAGAGCTGAAAGGGACAAAGTCCTCTGTTGTGTCTTCAAGGGCAGACAGGCCCCACAGCGTCCGGCTTCCAGCTCTTTTGCAGTCTAAGAAACAACTCGCTCTGCACAGGGCTCTTAAAGCCTAGCGGGAACATGTCTTAAAAAGGCCTGTGAGACGCAGTTTCTTCCCAGGCCTGATCTCGCTGAAGTAGAACTTCTGCTCTGCCGTGTTCTACATGGGCCTAGAGCTGAAAGGGACAAGGTTCTGCCTTTTGTCCTCAAGGGCAGACAGGTCCCACAGCGTCCGGCTTCCAGATCTTTGGGCAGCTAAGAAACAACTCGCTCTGCACAGGGCTCCTACAAGCCTACCAGGAACATGTTTACAAAGGCCTGCGAAACGCAGTTTCTTCCCAGGCCTGATCTCGCCGAAGCAGAAGTTCAGCTCTGCCGTGTCCTACATGGGCCTAGAGCTCAAAGGGAGAAAATCCAGCCTTGTGTCCTCAAGGGCAGAGAGGCCCCACAGCGTCCGGCTTCCAGCTCTATGGGTAGCTGAGAAACAGCTTGCTCTGCACTGCTGTTTTACAGCCTACCGGGAACATGTCTTACAAAGGCCTGTGAAACGCAGTTTCTTCCCAGACCTGATCTCGCTGAAGTAGAACTTCTGCTCTGCCGTGTCCTGCATGGGCCTAGAGCTGAAAGGGACAAAGTCCTGTCTTGTGTCCTCAAGGGCAGACTGGTCCCACAGCGTCCGGCTTCCAGCTCTTTGGCAGGCTAAGAAACAACTCGCTCTGCACAGGGCTCTTAAAGCCTACCGGGAACATGTCTTACAAAGGCCTGTGAAACGCAGTTTCTTCCCAGGCCTGATCTCGCTGAAGTAGAACTTCTGCTCTGCCGTGTTCTACATGGGCCTAGAGCTGAAAGGGACAAAGTTCTGCCTTTTGTCCTCAAGGGCAGACAGGTCCCACAGCGTCCGGCTTCCAGCTCTTTGGGCAGCTAAGAAACAGCTCACTCTGCACAGGGCTTTTACAAGCCTACCGGGAGCATGTCTTACAAAGGCCTGTGAAACGCAGTTTCATCTCAGGCCTGCTCTCGCTGAAGTAGAACTTCTGCTCTGCCGTGTCCTACATGGGCCTAGAGCTAAAAGGGACAAAGTCCTGTCTTGTGTCCGCAAGGGCAGACAGGCCCGACAGCGTCCGGCTTCCAGCTCTTTTGCAGTCTAAGAAACAACTCGCTCTGCACAGGGCTCTTGAAGCCTACCGGGAACATATCTTACAAAGGCCTGTGAGACGCAGTTTCTTCCCAGGCCTGATCTCGCTGAAGTAGAACTTCTGCTCTGCCGTGTCCTATTTGACCCTAGAGCCGCAATTCACAAAGTCCTGCCTTGTTTCCACAAGGGGAGGCAAGTCCCTCAGCGTCCGGCTTCCAGCTCTTTGGGCAGCTAAGAAACAACTCGCTCTGCACAGGGCTCCTACAAGCCTACCAGGAACATGTTGACAAAGGCCTGCGAAACGCAGTTTCTTCCCAGGCCTGATCTCGCTGAAGCAGAAGTTCAGCTCTGCCGTGTCCTACATGGGCCTAGAGCTCAAAGGGAGAAAGTCCAGCCTTGTGTCCTCAAGGGCAGAGAGGCCCCACAGCGTCCGGCTTCCAGCTCTTTGGGCAGCTGAGAAACAGCTTGCTCTGCACTGTTGTTTTACAGCCTACCGGGAACATGTCTTACAAGGCCTGTGAAACGCAGTTTCTTCACAGACCTGATCTCGCTGAAGTAGAACTTCTGCTCTGCCGTGTCCTGCATGGGCCTAGAGCTGAAAGGGACAAAGTCCTGTCTTGTGTCCTCAAGGGCAGACAGGCCCCACAGCGTCCGGCTTCCAGCTCTTTTGCAGTCTAAGAAACAACTCGCTCTGCACAGGGCTCTTGAAGCCTACCGGGAACATGTCTTACAAAGGCCTGTGAGACGCAGTTTCTTCCCAGGCCTGATCTCGCTGAAGTAGAACTTCTGCTCTGCCGTGTCCTGCATGGGCCTAGAGCTGAAAGGGACAAAGTCCTGTCTTGTGTCCTCAAGGGCAGACTGGTCCCACAGCGTCCGGCTTCCAGCTCTTTGGCAGGCTAAGAAACAACTCGCTCTGCACAGGGCTCTTAAAGCCTACCGGGAACATGTCCTACAAAGGCCTGTGAAACGCAGTTTCTTGCCAGGCCTGATCTCGGTGAAGTAGAACTTCTGCTCTGCCGTGTCCTACATGGGCCTAGAGCTGAAAGGGACAAAGTCCTCTGTTGTGTCTTCAAGGGCAGACAGGCCCCACAGCGTCCGGCTTCCAGCTCTTTTGCAGTCTAAGAAACAACTCGCTCTGCACAGGGCTCTTAAAGCCTAGCGGGAACATGTCTTAAAAAGGCCTGTGAGACGCAGTTTCTTCCCAGGCCTGATCTCGCTGAAGTAGAACTTCTGCTCTGCCGTGTTCTACATGGGCCTAGAGCTGAAAGGGACAAGGTTCTGCCTTTTGTCCTCAAGGGCAGACAGGCCCCACAGCGTCCGGCTTCCAGCTCTTTGGGCAGCTAAGAAACAACTCGCTCTGCACAGGGCTCCTACAAGCCTGCCAGGAACATGTTTACAAAGGCCTGCGAAACGCAGTTTCTTCCCAGGCCTGATCTCGCCGAAGCAGAAGTTCAGCTCTGCCGTGTCCTACATGGGCCTAGAGCTCAAAGGGAGAAAATCCAGCCTTGTGTCCTCAAGGGCAGAGAGGCTCCACAGCGTCCGGCTTCCAGCTCTATGGGTAGCTGAGAAACAGCTTGCTCTGCACTGCTGTTTTACAGCCTACCGGGAACATGTCTTACAAAGGCCTGTGAAACGCAGTTTCTTCCCAGACCTGATCTCGCTGAAGTAGAACTTCTGCTCTGCCGTGTCCTGCATGGGCCTAGAGCTGAAAGGGACAAAGTCCTGTCTTGCGTCCTCAAGGGCAGACTGGTCCCACAGCGTCCGGCTTCCAGCTCTTTGGCAGGCTAAGAAACAACTCGCTCTGCACAGGGCTCTTAAAGCCTACCGGGAACATGTCTTACAAAGGCCTGTGAAACGCAATTTCTTCCCAGGCCTGATCTCGCTGAAGTAGAACTTCTGCTCTGCCGTGTTCTACATGGGCCTAGAGCTGAAAGGGACAAAGTTCTGCCTTTTGTCCTCAAGGGCAGACAGGTCCCACAGCGTCCGGCTTCCAGCTCTTTGGGCAGCTGAGAAACAGCTTGCTCTGCACTGCTGTTTTACAGCCTACCGGGAACATGTCTTACAAAGGCCTGTGAAACGCAGTTTCTTCCCAGACCTGATCTCGCTGAAGTAGAACTTCTGCTCTGCCGTGTCCTGCATGGGCCTAGAGCTGAAAGGGACAAAGTCCTGTCTTGTGTCCTCAAGGGCAGACTGGTCCCACAGCGTCCGGCTTCCAGCTCTTTGGCAGGCTAAGAAACAACTCGCTCTGCACAGGGCTCTTAAAGCCTACCGGGAACATGTCCTACAAAGGCCTGTGAAACGCAGTTTCTTCCCAGGCCTGATCTCGCTGAAGTAGACCTTCTGCTCTGCCGAGTCCTACATGGGCCTAGAGCTGAAAGGGACAAAGTTCTGCCTTTGGTCCTCAAGGTCAGACAGGTCTCACAGCGTCCGGCTTCCAGCTCTTTGGGAAGCTAAGAAACAGCTCATTCTGCTCAGGGCTTTTACAAGCCTACCGGGAGCATGTCTTACAAAGGCCTGTGAAACGCAGTTTCATCTCAGGCCTGCTCTCGCTGAAGTAGAACTTCTGCTCTGCCGTGTCCTACATGGGCCTAGAGCTGAAAGGGACAAATTCCTCTGCTGTGTCTTCAAGGGCAGACAGGCCCCACAGCGTCCGGCTTCCAGCTCTTTGGGCAGCTGAGAAACAGCTTGCTCTGCACTGCTGTTTTACAGCCTACCGGGAACATGTCTTACAAGGCCTGTGAAACGCAGTTTCTTACCAGACCTGATCTCGCTGAAGTAGAACTTCTGCTCTGCCGTGTCCTGCATGGGCCTAGAGCTGAAAGGGACAAAGTCCTGTCTTGTGTCCTCAAGGGCAGACTGGTCCCACAGCGTCCGGCTTCCAGCTCTTTGGACGGATAAGAAACAACTCGCTCTGCACAGGGCTCTTAAAGCCTACCGGGAACATGTCTTACAAAGGCCTGTGAAACGCAGTTTCTTCCCAGGCCTGATCTCGCTGAAGTAGAACTTCTGCTCTGCCGTGTTCTAAATGGGCCTAGAGCTGAAAGGGTCAAAGTTCTGCCTTTTGTCCTCAAGGGCAGACAGGTCACACAGCGTCCGGCTTCCAGCTCTTTGGGAAGACAAGAAACAGCTCACTCTGCACAGGGCTTTTACAAGCCTACTGGGAGCATGTCTTACAAAGGCCTATGAAACGCAGTTTCATCTCAGGCCTGCTCTCGCTGAAGTAGAACTTCTGCTCTGCCGTGTCCTACATGGGCCTGGAGCTAAAAGGGACAAAGTCCTGTCTTGTGTCCTCAAGGGCAGACAGGCCCCACAGCGTCCGGCTTTCAGCTCTTTTGCAGTCTAAGAAACAACTCGCTCTGCACAGGGCTCTTAAAGCCTACCGGGAACATGTCTTACAAAGGGCTGTGAGACGCAGTTTCTTCCCAGGCCTGATCTCGCTGAAGTAGAACTTCTGCTCTGCCGTGTCCTATTTGACCCTAGAGCTGCAATTCACAAAGTCCTGCCTTGTTTCCACAAGGGGAGGCAAGTCCCTCAGCGTCCGGCTTCCAGCTCTTTGGGCAGCTAAGAAACAACAAGCTCTGCACAGGGCTCCTACAAGCCTACCAGGAACATGTTGACAAAGGCCTGCGAAACGCAGTTTCTTCCCAGGCCTGATCTCGCTGAAGCAGAAGTTCAGCTCTGCCGTGTCCTACATGGGCCTAGAGCTCAAAGGGAGAAAGTCCAGCCTTGTGTCCTCAAGGGCAGAGAGGCCCCACAGCGTCCGGCTTCCAGCTCTTTGGGCAGCTGAGAAACAGCTTGCTCTGCACTGCTGTTTTACAGCCTACTGGGAACATGTCTTACAAAGGACTGTGAAACGCAGTTTCTTCCCAGACCTGATCTCGCTGAAGTAGAACTTCTGCTCTGCCGTGTCCTGCATGGGCCTAGAGCTGAAAGGGACAAAGTCCTGTCTTGTGTCCTCAAGGGCAGACTGGTCCCACAGCGTCCGGCTTCCAGCTCTTTGGCAGGCTAAGAAACAACTCGCTCTGCACAGGGCTCTTAAAGCCTACCGGGAACATGTCCTACAAAGGCCTGTGAAACGCAGTTTCTTCCCAGGCCTGATCTCGCTGAAGTAGACCTTCTGCTCTGCCGAGTCCTACATGGGCCTAGAGCTGAAAGGGACAAAGTTCTGCCTTTGGTCCTCAAGGTCAGACAGGTCCCACAGCGTCCGGCTTCCAGCTCTTTGGGAAGCTAAGAAACAGCTCACTCTGCTCAGGGCTTTTACAAGCCTACCGGGAGCATGTCTTACAAAGGCCTATGAAACGCAGTTTCATCTCAGGCCTGCTCTCGCTGAAGTAGAACTTCTGCTCTGCCGTGTCCTACATGGGCCTAGAGCTGAAAGGGACAAATTCCTCTGCTGTGTCTTCAAGGCAGACAGGCCCCACAGCGTCCGGCTTCCAGCTCTTTGGGCAGCTGAGAAACAGCTTGCTCTGCACTGCTGTTTTACAGACTACCGGGAACATGTCTTACAAGGCCTGTGAAACGCAGTTTCTTCCCAGACCTGATCTCGCTGAAGTAGAACTTCTGCTCTGCCGTGTCCTGCATGGGCCTAGAGCTGAAAGGGACAAAGTCCTGTCTTGTGTCCTCAAGGGCAGACTGGTCCCACAGCGTCCGGCTTCCAGCTCTTTGGCAGGCTAAGAAACAACTCGCTCTGCACAGGGCTCTTAAAGCCTACCGGGAACATGTCTTACAAAGGCCTGTGAAACGCAGTTTCTTCCCAGGCCTGATCTCGCTGAAGTAGAACTTCTGCTCTGCCGTGTTCTACATGGGCCTAGAGCTGAAAGGGACAAAGTTCTGCCTTTTGTCCTCAAGGGCAGACAGGTCACACAGCGTCCGGCTTCCAGCTCTTTGGGAAGACAAGAAACAGCTCACTCTGCACAGGGCTTTTACAAGCCTACCGGGAGCATGTCTTACAAAGGCCTATGAAACGCAGTTTCATCTCAGGCCTGCTCTCGCTGAAGTAGAACTTCTGCTCTGCCGTGTCCTACATGGGCCTGGAGCTAAAAGGGACAAAGTCCTGTCTTGTGTCCTCAAGGGCAGACAGGCCCCACAGCGTCCGGCTTTCAGCTCTTTTGCAGTCTAAGAAACAACTCGCTCTGCACAGGGCTCTTAAAGCCTACCGGGAACATGTCTTACAAAGGGCTGTGAGACGCAGTTTCTTCCCAGGCCTGATCTCGCTGAAGTAGAACTTCTGCTCTGCCGTGTCCTATTTGACCCTAGAGCTGCAATTCACAAAGTTCTGCCTTGTTTCCACAAGGGGAGGCAAGTCCCTCAGCGTCCGGCTTCCAGCTCTTTGGGCAGCTAAGAAACAACTCGCTCTGCACAGGGCTCCTACAAGCCTACCAGGAACATGTTTACAAAGGCCTGCGAAACGCAGTTTCTTCCCAGGCCTGATCTCGCTGAAGCAGAAGTTCAGCTCTGCCGTGTCCTACATGGGCCTAAAGCTCAAAGGGAGAAAGTCCAGCCTTGTGTCCTCAAGGGCAGAGAGGCCCCACAGCGTCCGGCTTCCAGCTCTTTGGGCAGCTGAGAAACAGCTTGCTCTGCACTGCTGTTTTACAGCCTACCGGGAACATGTCTTACAAAGGCCTGTGAAACGCAGTTTCTTCCCAGGCCTGATCTCGCTGAAGTAGAACTTCTGCTCTGCCGTGTCCTGCATGGGCCTAGAGCTGAAAGGGACAAAGTTCTGCCTTTTGTCCTCAAGGGCAGACAGGTCACACAGCGTCCGGCTTCCAGCTCTTTGGGAAGACAAGAAACAGCTCACTCTGCACAGGGCTTTTACAAGCCTACCGGGAGCATGTCTTACAAAGGCCTATGAAACGCAGTTTCATCTCAGGCCTGCTCTCGCTGAAGTAGAACTTCTGCTCTGCCGTGTCCTACATGGGCCTGGAGCTAAAAGGGACAAAGTCCTGTCTTGTGTCCTCAAGGGCAGACAGGCCCCACAGCGTCCGGCTTTCAGCTCTTTTGCAGTCTAAGAAACAACTCGCTCTGCACAGGGCTCTTAAAGCCTACCGGGAACATGTCTTACAAAGGGCTGTGAGACGCAGTTTCTTCCCAGGCCTGATCTCGCTGAAGTAGAACTTCTGCTCTGCCGTGTCCTATTTGACCCTAGAGCTGCAATTCACAAAGTTCTGCCTTGTTTCCACAAGGGGAGGCAAGTCCCTCAGCGTCCGGCTTCCAGCTCTTTGGGCAGCTAAGAAACAACTCGCTCTGCACAGGGCTCCTACAAGCCTACCAGGAACATGTTTACAAAGGCCTGCGAAACGCAGTTTCTTCCCAGGCCTGATCTCGCTGAAGCAGAAGTTCAGCTCTGCCGTGTCCTACATGGGCCTAAAGCTCAAAGGGAGAAAGTCCAGCCTTGTGTCCTCAAGGGCAGAGAGGCCCCACAGCGTCCGGCTTCCAGCTCTTTGGGCAGCTGAGAAACAGCTTGCTCTGCACTGCTGTTTTACAGCCTACCGGGAACATGTCTTACAAAGGCCTGTGAAACGCAGTTTCTTCCCAGGCCTGATCTCGCTGAAGTAGAACTTCTGCTCTGCCGTGTCCTGCATGGGCCTAGAGCTGAAAGGGACAAAGTCCTGTCTTGTGTCCTCAAGGGCAGACTGGTCCCACAGCGTCCGGCTTCCAGCTCTTTGGGAAGCCAAGAAACAGCTCACTCTGCACAGGGCTTTTACAAGCCTACCGGGAGCATGTCTTACAAAGGCCTGTGAAACGCAGTTTCATCTCAGGCCTGCTCTCGCTGAAGTAGAACTTCTGCTCTGCCGTGTCCTACATGGGCCTAGAGCTAAAAGGGACAAAGTCCTGTCTTGTGTCCTCAAGGGCAGACAGGCCCGACAGCGTCCGGCTTCCAGCTCTTTTGCAGTCTAAGAAACAACTCGCTCTGCACAGGGCTCTTGAAGCCTACCGGGAACATATCTTACAAAGGCCTGTGAGACGCAGTTTCTTCCCAGGCCTGATCTCGCTGAAGTAGAACTTCTGCTCTGCCGTGTCCTATTTGACCCTAGAGCCGCAATTCACAAAGTCCTGCCTTGTTTCCACAAGGGGAGGCAAGTCCCTCAGCGTCCGGCTTCCAGCTCTTTGGGCAGCTAAGAAACAACTCGCTCTGCACAGGGCTCCTACAAGCCTACCAGGAACATGTTGACAAAGGCCTGCGAAACGCAGTTTCTTCCCAGGCCTGATCTCGCTGAAGCAGAAGTTCAGCTCTGCCGTGTCCTACATGGGCCTAGAGCTCAAAGGGAGAAAGTCCAGCCTTGTGTCCTCAAGGGCAGAGAGGCCCCACAGCGTCCGGCTTCCAGCTCTTTGGGCAGCTGAGAAACAGCTTGCTCTGCACTGTTGTTTTACAGCCTACCGGGAACATGTCTTACAAGGCCTGTGAAACGCAGTTTCTTCACAGACCTGATCTCGCTGAAGTAGAACTTCTGCTCTGCCGTGTCCTGCATGGGCCTAGAGCTGAAAGGGACAAAGTCCTGTCTTGTGTCCTCAAGGGCAGACAGGCCCCACAGCGTCCGGCTTCCAGCTCTTTTGCAGTCTAAGAAACAACTCGCTCTGCACAGGGCTCTTGAAGCCTACCGGGAACATGTCTTACAAAGGCCTGTGAGACGCAGTTTCTTCCCAGGCCTGATCTCGCTGAAGTAGAACTTCTGCTCTGCCGTGTCCTGCATGGGCCTAGAGCTGAAAGGGACAAAGTCCTGTCTTGTGTCCTCAAGGGCAGACTGGTCCCACAGCGTCCGGCTTCCAGCTCTTTGGCAGGCTAAGAAACAACTCGCTCTGCACAGGGCTCTTAAAGCCTACCGGGAACATGTCCTACAAAGGCCTGTGAAACGCAGTTTCTTGCCAGGCCTGATCTCGGTGAAGTAGAACTTCTGCTCTGCCGTGTCCTACATGGGCCTAGAGCTGAAAGGGACAAAGTCCTCTGTTGTGTCTTCAAGGGCAGACAGGCCCCACAGCGTCCGGCTTCCAGCTCTTTTGCAGTCTAAGAAACAACTCGCTCTGCACAGGGCTCTTAAAGCCTAGCGGGAACATGTCTTAAAAAGGCCTGTGAGACGCAGTTTCTTCCCAGGCCTGATCTCGCTGAAGTAGAACTTCTGCTCTGCCGTGTTCTACATGGGCCTAGAGCTGAAAGGGACAAGGTTCTGCCTTTTGTCCTCAAGGGCAGACAGGCCCCACAGCGTCCGGCTTCCAGCTCTTTGGGCAGCTAAGAAACAACTCGCTCTGCACAGGGCTCCTACAAGCCTGCCAGGAACATGTTTACAAAGGCCTGCGAAACGCAGTTTCTTCCCAGGCCTGATCTCGCCGAAGCAGAAGTTCAGCTCTGCCGTGTCCTACATGGGCCTAGAGCTCAAAGGGAGAAAATCCAGCCTTGTGTCCTCAAGGGCAGAGAGGCTCCACAGCGTCCGGCTTCCAGCTCTATGGGTAGCTGAGAAACAGCTTGCTCTGCACTGCTGTTTTACAGCCTACCGGGAACATGTCTTACAAAGGCCTGTGAAACGCAGTTTCTTCCCAGACCTGATCTCGCTGAAGTAGAACTTCTGCTCTGCCGTGTCCTGCATGGGCCTAGAGCTGAAAGGGACAAAGTCCTGTCTTGTGTCCTCAAGGGCAGACTGGTCCCACAGCGTCCGGCTTCCAGCTCTTTGGCAGGCTAAGAAACAACTCGCTCTGCACAGGGCTCTTAAAGCCTACCGGGAACATGTCTTACAAAGGCCTGTGAAACGCAGTTTCTTCCCAGGCCTGATCTCGCTGAAGTAGAACTTCTGCTCTGCCGTGTTCTACATGGGCCTAGAGCTGAAAGGGACAAAGTTCTGCCTTTTGTCCTCAAGGGCAGACAGGTCCCACAGCGTCCGGCTTCCAGCTCTTTGGGAAGCCAAGAAACAGCTCACTCTGCACAGGGCTTTTACAAGCCTACCGGGAGCATGTCTTACAAAGGCCTATGAAACGCAGTTTCATCTCAGGCCTGCTCTCGCTGAACTAGAACTTCTGCTCTGCCGTGTCCTACATGGGCCTAGAGCTGAAAGGGACAAAATCCTCTGCTGTGTCTTCAAGGGCAGACAGGCCCCACAGCGTCCGGCTTCCAGCTCTTTGGGCAGCTAAGAAACAGCTCGCTCTGCACTGGTGTTTTACAGCCTACCGGGAACATGTCCTACAAAGGCCTGTGAAACGCAGTTTCTTGCCAGGCCTGATCTCGGTGAAGTAGAACTTCTGCTCTGCCGTGTCCTACATGGGCCTAGAGCTGAAAGGGACAAAGTCCTCTGTTGTGTCTTCAAGGGCAGACAGGCCCCACAGCGTCCGGCTTCCAGCTCTTTTGCAGTCTAAGAAACAACTCGCTCTGCACAGGGCTCTTAAAGCCTAGCGGGAACATGTCTTAAAAAGGCCTGTGAGACGCAGTTTCTTCCCAGGCCTGATCTCGCTGAAGTAGAACTTCTGCTCTGCCGTGTTCTACATGGGCCTAGAGCTGAAAGGGACAAGGTTCTGCCTTTTGTCCTCAAGGGCAGACAGGTCCCACAGCGTCCGGCTTCCAGATCTTTGGGCAGCTAAGAAACAACTCGCTCTGCACAGGGCTCCTACAAGCCTACCAGGAACATGTTTACAAAGGCCTGCGAAACGCAGTTTCTTCCCAGGCCTGATCTCGCCGAAGCAGAAGTTCAGCTCTGCCGTGTCCTACATGGGCCTAGAGCTCAAAGGGAGAAAATCCAGCCTTGTGTCCTCAAGGGCAGAGAGGCCCCACAGCGTCCGGCTTCCAGCTCTATGGGTAGCTGAGAAACAGCTTGCTCTGCACTGCTGTTTTACAGCCTACCGGGAACATGTCTTACAAAGGCCTGTGAAACGCAGTTTCTTCCCAGACCTGATCTCGCTGAAGTAGAACTTCTGCTCTGCCGTGTCCTGCATGGGCCTAGAGCTGAAAGGGACAAAGTCCTGTCTTGTGTCCTCAAGGGCAGACTGGTCCCACAGCGTCCGGCTTCCAGCTCTTTGGCAGGCTAAGAAACAACTCGCTCTGCACAGGGCTCTTAAAGCCTACCGGGAACATGTCTTACAAAGGCCTGTGAAACGCAGTTTCTTCCCAGGCCTGATCTCGCTGAAGTAGAACTTCTGCTCTGCCGTGTTCTACATGGGCCTAGAGCTGAAAGGGACAAAGTTCTGCCTTTTGTCCTCAAGGGCAGACAGGTCCCACAGCGTCCGGCTTCCAGCTCTTTGGGAAGCCAAGAAACAGCTCACTCTGCACAGGGCTTTTACAAGCCTACCGGGAGCATGTCTTACAAAGGCCTGTGAAACGCAGTTTCATCTCAGGCCTGCTCTCGCTGAAGTAGAACTTCTGCTCTGCCGTGTCCTACATGGGCCTAGAGCTAAAAGGGACAAAGTCCTGTCTTGTGTCCGCAAGGGCAGACAGGCCCGACAGCGTCCGGCTTCCAGCTCTTTTGCAGTCTAAGAAACAACTCGCTCTGCACAGGGCTCTTGAAGCCTACCGGGAACATATCTTACAAAGGCCTGTGAGACGCAGTTTCTTCCCAGGCCTGATCTCGCTGAAGTAGAACTTCTGCTCTGCCGTGTCCTATTTGACCCTAGAGCCGCAATTCACAAAGTCCTGCCTTGTTTCCACAAGGGGAGGCAAGTCCCTCAGCGTCCGGCTTCCAGCTCTTTGGGCAGCTAAGAAACAACTCGCTCTGCACAGGGCTCCTACAAGCCTACCAGGAACATGTTGACAAAGGCCTGCGAAACGCAGTTTCTTCCCAGGCCTGATCTCGCTGAAGCAGAAGTTCAGCTCTGCCGTGTCCTACATGGGCCTAGAGCTCAAAGGGAGAAAGTCCAGCCTTGTGTCCTCAAGGGCAGAGAGGCCCCACAGCGTCCGGCTTCCAGCTCTTTGGGCAGCTGAGAAACAGCTTGCTCTGCACTGTTGTTTTACAGCCTACCGGGAACATGTCTTACAAGGCCTGTGAAACGCAGTTTCTTCACAGACCTGATCTCGCTGAAGTAGAACTTCTGCTCTGCCGTGTCCTGCATGGGCCTAGAGCTGAAAGGGACAAAGTCCTGTCTTGTGTCCTCAAGGGCAGACAGGCCCCACAGCGTCCGGCTTCCAGCTCTTTTGCAGTCTAAGAAACAACTCGCTCTGCACAGGGCTCTTGAAGCCTACCGGGAACATGTCTTACAAAGGCCTGTGAGACGCAGTTTCTTCCCAGGCCTGATCTCGCTGAAGTAGAACTTCTGCTCTGCCGTGTCCTGCATGGGCCTAGAGCTGAAAGGGACAAAGTCCTGTCTTGTGTCCTCAAGGGCAGACTGGTCCCACAGCGTCCGGCTTCCAGCTCTTTGGCAGGCTAAGAAACAACTCGCTCTGCACAGGGCTCTTAAAGCCTACCGGGAACATGTCCTACAAAGGCCTGTGAAACGCAGTTTCTTGCCAGGCCTGATCTCGGTGAAGTAGAACTTCTGCTCTGCCGTGTCCTACATGGGCCTAGAGCTGAAAGGGACAAAGTCCTCTGTTGTGTCTTCAAGGGCAGACAGGCCCCACAGCGTCCGGCTTCCAGCTCTTTTGCAGTCTAAGAAACAACTCGCTCTGCACAGGGCTCTTAAAGCCTAGCGGGAACATGTCTTAAAAAGGCCTGTGAGACGCAGTTTCTTCCCAGGCCTGATCTCGCTGAAGTAGAACTTCTGCTCTGCCGTGTTCTACATGGGCCTAGAGCTGAAAGGGACAAGGTTCTGCCTTTTGTCCTCAAGGGCAGACAGGCCCCACAGCGTCCGGCTTCCAGCTCTTTGGGCAGCTAAGAAACAACTCGCTCTGCACAGGGCTCCTACAAGCCTGCCAGGAACATGTTTACAAAGGCCTGCGAAACGCAGTTTCTTCCCAGGCCTGATCTCGCCGAAGCAGAAGTTCAGCTCTGCCGTGTCCTACATGGGCCTAGAGCTCAAAGGGAGAAAATCCAGCCTTGTGTCCTCAAGGGCAGAGAGGCTCCACAGCGTCCGGCTTCCAGCTCTATGGGTAGCTGAGAAACAGCTTGCTCTGCACTGCTGTTTTACAGCCTACCGGGAACATGTCTTACAAAGGCCTGTGAAACGCAGTTTCTTCCCAGACCTGATCTCGCTGAAGTAGAACTTCTGCTCTGCCGTGTCCTGCATGGGCCTAGAGCTGAAAGGGACAAAGTCCTGTCTTGTGTCCTCAAGGGCAGACTGGTCCCACAGCGTCCGGCTTCCAGCTCTTTGGCAGGCTAAGAAACAACTCGCTCTGCACAGGGCTCTTAAAGCCTACCGGGAACATGTCTTACAAAGGCCTGTGAAACGCAGTTTCTTCCCAGGCCTGATCTCGCTGAAGTAGAACTTCTGCTCTGCCGTGTTCTACATGGGCCTAGAGCTGAAAGGGACAAAGTTCTGCCTTTTGTCCTCAAGGGCAGACAGGTCCCACAGCGTCCGGCTTCCAGCTCTTTGGGAAGCCAAGAAACAGCTCACTCTGCACAGGGCTTTTACAAGCCTACCGGGAGCATGTCTTACAAAGGCCTATGAAACGCAGTTTCATCTCAGGCCTGCTCTCGCTGAACTAGAACTTCTGCTCTGCCGTGTCCTACATGGGCCTAGAGCTGAAAGGGACAAAGTCCTCTGCTGTGTCTTCAAGGGCAGACAGGCCCCACAGCGTCCGGCTTCCAGCTCTTTGGGCAGCTAAGAAACAGCTCGCTCTGCACTGGTGTTTTACAGCCTACCGGGAACATGTCCTACAAAGGCCTGTGAAACGCAGTTTCTTGCCAGGCCTGATCTCGGTGAAGTAGAACTTCTGCTCTGCCGTGTCCTACATGGGCCTAGAGCTGAAAGGGACAAAGTCCTCTGTTGTGTCTTCAAGGGCAGACAGGCCCCACAGCGTCCGGCTTCCAGCTCTTTTGCAGTCTAAGAAACAACTCGCTCTGCACAGGGCTCTTAAAGCCTAGCGGGAACATGTCTTAAAAAGGCCTGTGAGACGCAGTTTCTTCCCAGGCCTGATCTCGCTGAAGTAGAACTTCTGCTCTGCCGTGTTCTACATGGGCCTAGAGCTGAAAGGGACAAGGTTCTGCCTTTTGTCCTCAAGGGCAGACAGGTCCCACAGCGTCCGGCTTCCAGATCTTTGGGCAGCTAAGAAACAACTCGCTCTGCACAGGGCTCCTACAAGCCTACCAGGAACATGTTTACAAAGGCCTGCGAAACGCAGTTTCTTCCCAGGCCTGATCTCGCCGAAGCAGAAGTTCAGCTCTGCCGTGTCCTACATGGGCCTAGAGCTCAAAGGGAGAAAATCCAGCCTTGTGTCCTCAAGGGCAGAGAGGCCCCACAGCGTCCGGCTTCCAGCTCTATGGGTAGCTGAGAAACAGCTTGCTCTGCACTGCTGTTTTACAGCCTACCGGGAACATGTCTTACAAAGGCCTGTGAAACGCAGTTTCTTCCCAGACCTGATCTCGCTGAAGTAGAACTTCTGCTCTGCCGTGTCCTGCATGGGCCTAGAGCTGAAAGGGACAAAGTCCTGTCTTGTGTCCTCAAGGGCACACTGGTCCCACAGCGTCCGGCTTCCAGCTCTTTGGCAGGCTAAGAAACAACTCGCTCTGCACAGGGCTCTTAAAGCCTACCGGGAACATGTCTTACAAAGGCCTGTGAAACGCAGTTTCTTCCCAGGCCTGATCTCGCTGAAGTAGAACTTCTGCTCTGCCGTGTTCTACATGGGCCTAGAGCTGAAAGGGACAAAGTTCTGCCTTTTGTCCTCAAGGGCAGACAGGTCCCACAGCGTCCGGCTTCCAGCTCTTTGGGAAGCCAAGAAACAGCTCACTCTGCACAGGGCTTTTACAAGCCTACCGGGAGCATGTCTTACAAAGGCCTATGAAACGCAGTTTCATCTCAGGCCTGCTCTCGCTGAAGTAGAACTTCTGCTCTGCCGTGTCCTACATGGGCCTAGAGCTGAAAGGGACAAAGTCCTCTGCTGTGTCTTCAAGGGCAGACAGGCCCCACAGCGTCCGGCTTCCAGCTCTTTGGGCAGCTAAGAAACAGCTCGCTCTGCACTGGTGTTTTACAGCCTACTGGGAACATGTCCTACAAAGGCCTGTGAAACGCAGTTTCTTGCCAGGCCTGATCTCGGTGAAGTAGAACTTCTGCTCTGCCGTGTCCTACATGGGCCTAGAGCTGAAAGGGACAAAGTCCTCTGTTGTGTCTTCAAGGGCAGACAGGCCCCACAGCGTCCGGCTTCCAGCTCTTTTGCAGTCTAAGAAACAACTCGCTCTGCACAGGGCTCTTAAAGCCTAGCGGGAACATGTCTTAAAAAGGCCTGTGAGACGCAGTTTCTTCCCAGGCCTGATCTCGCTGAAGTAGAACTTCTGCTCTGCCGTGTTCTACATGGGCCTAGAGCTGAAAGGGACAAGGTTCTGCCTTTTGTCCTCAAGGGCAGACAGGTCCCACAGCGTCCGGCTTCCAGCTCTTTGGGAAGCCAAGAAACAGCTCACTCTGCACAGGGCTTTTACAAGCCTACCGGGAGCATGTCTTACAAAGGCCTATGAAACGCAGTTTCATCTCAGGCCTGCTCGCGCTGAAGTAGAACTTCTGCTCTGCCGTGTCCTACATGGGCCTAGAGCTGAAAGGGACAAAGTCCTCTGTTGTGTCTTCAAGGGCAGACAGGCCCCACAGCGTCCGGCTTCCAGCTCTTTTGCAGTCTAAGAAACAACTCGCCTTGCACAGGGCTCTTAAAGCCTAGTGGGAACATGTCTTAAAAAGGCCTGTGAGACGCAGTTTCTTCCCAGGCCTGATCTCGCTGAAGTAGAACTTCTGCTCTGCCGTGTTCTACATGGGCCTAGAGCTGAAAGGGACAAGGTTCTGCCTTTTGTCCTCAAGGGCAGACAGGTCCCACAGCGTCCGGCTTCCAGATCTTTGGGCAGCTAAGAAACAACTCGCTCTGCACAGGGCTCCTACAAGCCTACCAGGAACATGTTTACAAAGGCCTGCGAAACGCAGTTTCTTCCCAGGCCTGATCTCGCTGAAGTAGAACTTTTGCTCTGCCGTGTCCTATTTGACCCTAGAGCTGCAATTCACAAAGTCCTGCCTTGTTTCCACAAGGGGAGGCAAGTCCCTCAGCGTCATGCCTCCAGCTCTTTGGGCAGCTAAGAAACAACTCGCTCTGCACTGGGCTCCTACAAGCCTACCAGGAACATGTTTACAAAGGCCTGCGAAACGCAGTTTCTTCCCAGGCCTGATCTCTCTGAAGCAGAAGTTCAGCTCTGCCGTGTCCTACATGGGCCTAGAGCTCAAAGGGAGAAAATCCAGCCTTGTGTCCTCAAGGGCAGAGAGGCCCCACAGCGTCCGGCTTCCAGCTCTATGGGTAGCTGAGAAACAGCTTGCTCTGCACTGCTGTTTTACAGCCTACCGGGAACATGTCTTACAAAGGCCTGTGAAACGCAGTTTCTTCCCAGACCTGATCTCGCTGAAGTAGAACTTCTGCTCTGCCGTGTCCTGCATGGGCCTAGAGCTGAAAGGGACAAAGTCCTGTCTTGTGTCCTCAAGGGCAGACTGGTCCCACAGCGTCCGGCTTCCAGCTCTTTGGCAGGCTAAGAAACAACTCGCTCTGCACAGGGCTCTTAAAGCCTAGCGGGAACATGTCTTACAAAGGCCTGTGAGACGCAGTTTCTTCCCAGGCCTGATCTCGCTGAAGTAGAACTTCTGCTCTGCCGTGTTCTACATGGGACTAGAGCTGAAAGGGACAAGGTTCTGCCTTTTGTCCTCAAGGGCAGACAGGTCCCACAGCGTCCGGCTTCCACATCTTTGCACAGCTAAGAAACAACTCGCTCTGCACAGGGCTCCTACAAGCCTACCAGGAACATGTTTACAAAGGCCTGCGAAACGCAGTTTCTTCCCAGGCCTGATCTCGCTGAAGCAGAAGTTCAGCTCTGCCGTGTCCTACATGGGCCTAGAGCTCAAAGGGAGAAAATCCAGCCTTGTGTCCTCAAGGGCAGAGAGGCCCCACAGCGTCCGGCTTCCAGCTCTATGGGTAGCTGAGAAACAGCTTGCTCTGCACTGCTGTTTTACAGCCTACCGGGAACATGTCTTACAAAGGCCTGTGAAACGCAGTTTCTTCCCAGACCTGATCTCGCTGAAGTAGAACTTCTGCTCTGCCGTGTCCTGCATGGGCCTAGAGCTGAAAGGGACAAAGTCCTCTGTTGTGTCTTCAAGGGCAGACAGGCCCCACAGCGTCCGGCTTCCAGCTCTTTTGCAGTCTAAGAAACAACTCGCTCTGCACAGGGCTCTTAAAGCCTAGCGGGAACATGTCTTAAAAAGGCCTGTGAGACGCAGTTTCTTCCCAGGCCTGATCTCGCTGAAGTAGAACTTCTGCTCTGCCGTGTTCTACATGGGCCTAGAGCTGAAAGGGACAAGGTTCTGCCTTTTGTCCTCAAGGGCAGACAGGTCCCACAGCGTCCGGCTTCCAGCTCTTTGGGAAGCCAAGAAACAGCTCACTCTGCACAGGGCTTTTACAAGCCTACCGGGAGCATGTCTTACAAAGGCCTATGAAACGCAGTTTCATCTCAGGCCTGCTCTCGCTGAAGTAGAACTTCTGCTCTGCCGTGTCCTACATGGGCCTGGAGCTAAAAGGGACAAAGTCCTGTCTTGTGTCCTCAAGGGCAGACAGGCCCCACAGCGTCCGGCTTTCAGCTCTTTTGCAGTCTAAGAAACAACTCGCTCTGCACAGGGCTCTTAAAGCCTACCGGGAACATGTCTTACAAAGGGCTGTGAGACGCAGTTTCTTCCCAGGCCTGATCTCGCTGAAGTAGAACTTCTGCTCTGCCGTGTCCTATTTGACCCTAGAGCTGCAATTCACAAAGTGCTGCCTTGTTTCCACAAGGGGAGGCAAGTCCCTCAGCGTCCGGCTTCCAGCTCTTTGGGCAGCTAAGAAACAACTCGCTCTGCACAGGGCTCCTACAAGCCTACCAGGAACATGTTTACAAAGGCCTGCGAAACGCAGTTTCTTCCCAGGCCTGATCTCGCTGAAGCAGAAGTTCAGCTCTGCCGTGTCCTACATGGGCCTAAAGCTCAAAGGGAGAAAGTCCAGCCTTGTGTCCTCAAGGGCAGAGAGGCCCCACAGCGTCCGGCTTCCAGCTCTTTGGGCAGCTGAGAAACAGCTTGCTCTGCACTGCTGTTTTACAGCCTACCGGGAACATGTCTTACAAAGGCCTGTGAAACGCAGTTTCTTCCCAGGCCTGATCTCGCTGAAGTAGAACTTCTGCTCTGCCGTGTTCTACATGGGCCTAGAGCTGAAAGGGACAAAGTTCTGCCTTTTGTCCTCAAGGGCAGACAGGTCCCACAGCGTCCGGCTTCCAGCTCTTTGGGAAGCCAAGAAACAGCTCACTCTGCACAGGGCTTTTACAAGCCTACCGGGAGCATGTCTTACAAAGGCCTATGAAACGCAGTTTCATCTCAGGCCTGCTCTCGCTGAAGTAGAACTTCTGCTCTGCCGTGTCCTACATGGGCCTAGAGCTGAAAGGGACAAAGTCCTCTGCTGTGTCTTCAAGGGCAGACAGGCCCCACAGTGTCCGGCTTCCAGCTCTTTGGGCAGCTAAGAAACAGCTCGCTCTGCACTGGTGTTTTACAGCCTAATGGGAACATGTCCTACAAAGGCCTGTGAAACGCAGTTTCTTGCCAGGCCTGATCTCGGTGAAGTAGAACTTCTGCTCTGCCGTGTCCTACATGGGCCTAGAGCTGAAAGGGACAAAGTCCTCTGTTGTGTCTTCAAGGACAGACAGGCCCCACAGCGTCCGGCTTCCAGCCCTTTTGCAGTCTAAGAAACAACTCGCTCTGCACAGGGCTCTTAAAGCCTAGCGGGAACATGTCTTAAAAAGGCCTGTGAGACGCAGTTTCTTCCCAGGCCTGATCTCGCTGAAGTAGAACTTCTGCTCTGCCGTGTTCTACATGGGCCTAGAGCTGAAAGGGACAAGGTTCTGCCTTTTGTCCTCAAGGGCAGACAGGTCCCACAGCGTCCGGCTTCCAGATCTTTGGGCAGCTAAGAAACAACTCGCTCTGCACAGGGCTCCTACAAGCCTACCAGGAACATGTTTACAAAGGCCTGCGAAACGCAGTTTCTTCCCAGGCCTGATCTCGCCGAAGCAGAAGTTCAGCTCTGCCGTGTCCTACATGGGCCTAGAGCTCAAAGGGAGAAAATCCAGCCTTGTGTCCTCAAGGGCAGAGAGGCCCCACAGCGTCCGGCTTCCAGCTCTATGGGTAGCTGAGAAACAGCTTGCTCTGCACTGCTGTTTTACAGCCTACCGGGAACATGTCTTACAAAGGCCTGTGAAACGCAGTTTCTTCCCAGACCTGATCTCGCTGAAGTAGAACTTCTGCTCTGCCGTGTCCTGCATGGGCCTAGAGCTGAAAGGGACAAAGTCCTGTCTTGTGTCCTCAAGGGCACACTGGTCCCACAGCGTCCGGCTTCCAGCTCTTTGGCAGGCTAAGAAACAACTCGCTCTGCACAGGGCTCTTAAAGCCTACCGGGAACATGTCTTACAAAGGCCTGTGAAACGCAGTTTCTTCCCAGGCCTGATCTCGCTGAAGTAGAACTTCTGCTCTGCCGTGTTCTACATGGGCCTAGAGCTGAAAGGGACAAAGTTCTGCCTTTTGTCCTCAAGGGCAGACAGGTCCCACAGCGTCCGGCTTCCAGCTCTTTGGGAAGCCAAGAAACAGCTCACTCTGCACAGGGCTTTTACAAGCCTACCGGGAGCATGTCTTACAAAGGCCTATGAAACGCAGTTTCATCTCAGGCCTGCTCTCGCTGAAGTAGAACTTCTGCTCTGCCGTGTCCTACATGGGCCTAGAGCTGAAAGGGACAAAGTCCTCTGCTGTGTCTTCAAGGGCAGACAGGCCCCACAGCGTCCGGCTTCCAGCTCTTTGGGCAGCTAAGAAACAGCTCGCTCTGCACTGGTGTTTTACAGCCTACTGGGAACATGTCCTACAAAGGCCTGTGAAACGCAGTTTCTTGCCAGGCCTGATCTCGGTGAAGTAGAACTTCTGCTCTGCCGTGTCCTACATGGGCCTAGAGCTGAAAGGGACAAAGTCCTCTGTTGTGTCTTCAAGGGCAGACAGGCCCCACAGCGTCCGGCTTCCAGCTCTTTTGCAGTCTAAGAAACAACTCGCTCTGCACAGGGCTCTTAAAGCCTAGCGGGAACATGTCTTAAAAAGGCCTGTGAGACGCAGTTTCTTCCCAGGCCTGATCTCGCTGAAGTAGAACTTCTGCTCTGCCGTGTTCTACATGGGCCTAGAGCTGAAAGGGACAAGGTTCTGCCTTTTGTCCTCAAGGGCAGACAGGTCCCACAGCGTCCGGCTTCCAGATCTTTGGGCAGCTAAGAAACAACTCGCTCTGCACAGGGCTCCTACAAGCCTGCCAGGAACATGTTTACAAAGGCCTGCGAAACGCAGTTTCTTCCCAGGCCTGATCTCGCCGAAGCAGAAGTTCAGCTCTGCCGTGTCCTACATGGGCCTAGAGCTCAAAGGGAGAAAATCCAGCCTTGTGTCCTCAAGGGCAGAGAGGCCCCACAGCGTCCGGCTTCCAGCTCTATGGGTAGCTGAGAAACAGCTTGCTCTGCACTGCTGTTTTACAGCCTACCGGGAACATGTCTTACAAAGGCCTGTGAAACGCAGTTTCTTCCCAGACCTGATCTCGCTGAAGTAGAACTTCTGCTCTGCCGTGTCCTGCATGGGCCTAGAGCTGAAAGGGACAAAGTCCTGTCTTGTGTCCTCAAGGGCACACTGGTCCCACAGCGTCCGGCTTCCAGCTCTTTGGCAGGCTAAGAAACAACTCGCTCTGCACAGGGCTCTTAAAGCCTACCGGGAACATGTCTTACAAAGGCCTGTGAAACGCAGTTTCTTCCCAGGCCTGATCTCTCTGAAGTAGAACTTCTGCTCTGCCGTGTTCTACATGGGCCTAGAGCTGAAAGGGACAAAGTTCTGCCTTTTGTCCTCAAGGGCAGACAGGTCCCACAGCGTCCGGCTTCCAGCTCTTTGGGAAGCCAAGAAACAGCTCACTCTGCACAGGGCTTTTACAAGCCTACCGGGAGCATGTCTTACAAAGGCCTATGAAACGCAGTTTCATCTCAGGCCTGCTCTCGCTGAAGTAGAACTTCTGCTCTGCCGTGTCCTACATGGGCCTAGAGCTGAAAGGGACAAAGTCCTCTGCTGTGTCTTCAAGGGCAGACAGGCCCCACAGCGTCCGGCTTCCAGCTCTTTGGGCAGCTAAGAAACAGCTCGCTCTGCACTGGTGTTTTACAGCCTACTGGGAACATGTCCTACAAAGGCCTGTGAAACGCAGTTTCTTGCCAGGCCTGATCTCGGTGAAGTAGAACTTCTGCTCTGCCGTGTCCTACATGGGCCTAGAGCTGAAAGGGACAAAGTCCTCTGTTGTGTCTTCAAGGGCAGACAGGCCCCACAGCGTCCGGCTTCCAGCTCTTTTGCAGTCTAAGAAACAACTCGCTCTGCACAGGGCTCTTAAAGCCTAGCGGGAACATGTCTTAAAAAGGCCTGTGAGACGCAGTTTCTTCCCAGGCCTGATCTCGCTGAAGTAGAACTTCTGCTCTGCCGTGTTCTACATGGGCCTAGAGCTGAAAGGGACAAGGTTCTGCCTTTTGTCCTCAAGGGCAGACAGGTCCCACAGCGTCCGGCTTCCAGCTCTTTGGGAAGCCAAGAAACAGCTCACTCTGCACAGGGCTTTTACAAGCCTACCGGGAGCATGTCTTACAAAGGCCTATGAAACGCAGTTTCATCTCAGGCCTGCTCGCGCTGAAGTAGAACTTCTGCTCTGCCGTGTCCTACATGGGCCTAGAGCTGAAAGGGACAAAGTCCTCTGTTGTGTCTTCAAGGGCAGACAGGCCCCACAGCGTCCGGCTTCCAGCTCTTTTGCAGTCTAAGAAACAACTCGCCTTGCACAGGGCTCTTAAAGCCTAGTGGGAACATGTCTTAAAAAGGCCTGTGAGACGCAGTTTCTTCCCAGGCCTGATCTCGCTGAAGTAGAACTTCTGCTCTGCCGTGTTCTACATGGGCCTAGAGCTGAAAGGGACAAGGTTCTGCCTTTTGTCCTCAAGGGCAGACAGGTCCCACAGCGTCCGGCTTCCAGATCTTTGGGCAGCTAAGAAACAACTCGCTCTGCACAGGGCTCCTACAAGCCTACCAGGAACATGTTTACAAAGGCCTGCGAAACGCAGTTTCTTCCCAGGCCTGATCTCGCTGAAGTAGAACTTTTGCTCTGCCGTGTCCTATTTGACCCTAGAGCTGCAATTCACAAAGTCCTGCCTTGTTTCCACAAGGGGAGGCAAGTCCCTCAGCGTCATGCCTCCAGCTCTTTGGGCAGCTAAGAAACAACTCGCTCTGCACTGGGCTCCTACAAGCCTACCAGGAACATGTTTACAAAGGCCTGCGAAACGCAGTTTCTTCCCAGGCCTGATCTCTCTGAAGCAGAAGTTCAGCTCTGCCGTGTCCTACATGGGCCTAGAGCTCAAAGGGAGAAAATCCAGCCTTGTGTCCTCAAGGGCAGAGAGGCCCCACAGCGTCCGGCTTCCAGCTCTATGGGTAGCTGAGAAACAGCTTGCTCTGCACTGCTGTTTTACAGCCTACCGGGAACATGTCTTACAAAGGCCTGTGAAACGCAGTTTCTTCCCAGACCTGATCTCGCTGAAGTAGAACTTCTGCTCTGCCGTGTCCTGCATGGGCCTAGAGCTGAAAGGGACAAAGTCCTGTCTTGTGTCCTCAAGGGCAGACTGGTCCCACAGCGTCCGGCTTCCAGCTCTTTGGCAGGCTAAGAAACAACTCGCTCTGCACAGGGCTCTTAAAGCCTAGCGGGAACATGTCTTACAAAGGCCTGTGAGACGCAGTTTCTTCCCAGGCCTGATCTCGCTGAAGTAGAACTTCTGCTCTGCCGTGTTCTACATGGGCCTAGAGCTGAAAGGGACAAGGTTCTGCCTTTTGTCCTCAAGGGCAGACAGGTCCCACAGCGTCCGGCTTCCACATCTTTGCACAGCTAAGAAACAACTCGCTCTGCACAGGGCTCCTACAAGCCTACCAGGAACATGTTTACAAAGGCCTGCGAAACGCAGTTTCTTCCCAGGCCTGATCTCGCTGAAGCAGAAGTTCAGCTCTGCCGTGTCCTACATGGGCCTAGAGCTCAAAGGGAGAAAATCCAGCCTTGTGTCCTCAAGGGCAGAGAGGCCCCACAGCGTCCGGCTTCCAGCTCTATGGGTAGCTGAGAAACAGCTTGCTCTGCACTGCTGTTTTACAGCCTACCGGGAACATGTCTTACAAAGGCCTGTGAAACGCAGTTTCTTCCCAGACCTGATCTCGCTGAAGTAGAACTTCTGCTCTGCCGTGTCCTGCATGGGCCTAGAGCTGAAAGGGACAAAGTCCTCTGTTGTGTCTTCAAGGGCAGACAGGCCCCACAGCGTCCGGCTTCCAGCTCTTTGGCAGGCTAAGAAACAACTCGCTCTGCACAGGGCTCTTAAAGCCTAGCGGGAACATGTCTTAAAAAGGCCTGTGAGACGCAGTTTCTTCCCAGGCCTGATCTCGCTGAAGTAGAACTTCTGCTCTGCCGTGTTCTACATGGGCCTAGAGCTGAAAGGGACAAGGTTCTGCCTTTTGTCCTCAAGGGCAGACAGGTCCCACAGCGTCCGGCTTCCAGCTCTTTGGGAAGCCAAGAAACAGCTCACTCTGCACAGGGCTTTTACAAGCCTACCGGGAGCATGTCTTACAAAGGCCTATGAAACGCAGTTTCATCTCAGGCCTGCTCTCGCTGAAGTAGAACTTCTGCTCTGCCGTGTCCTACATGGGCCTGGAGCTAAAAGGGACAAAGTCCTGTCTTGTGTCCTCAAGGGCAGACAGGCCCCACAGCGTCCGGCTTTCAGCTCTTTTGCAGTCTAAGAAACAACTCGCTCTGCACAGGGCTCTTAAAGCCTACCGGGAACATGTCTTACAAAGGGCTGTGAGACGCAGTTTCTTCCCAGGCCTGATCTCGCTGAAGTAGAACTTCTGCTCTGCCGTGTCCTATTTGACCCTAGAGCTGCAATTCACAAAGTGCTGCCTTGTTTCCACAAGGGGAGGCAAGTCCCTCAGCGTCCGGCTTCCAGCTCTTTGGGCAGCTAAGAAACAACTCGCTCTGCACAGGGCTCCTACAAGCCTACCAGGAACATGTTTACAAAGGCCTGCGAAACGCAGTTTCTTCCCAGGCCTGATCTCGCTGAAGCAGATTCAGCTCTGCCGTGTCCTACATGGGCCTAAAGCTCAAAGGGAGAAAGTCCAGCCTTGTGTCCTCAAGGGCAGAGAGGCCCCACAGCGTCCGGCTTCCAGCTCTTTGGGCAGCTGAGAAACAGCTTGCTCTGCACTGCTGTTTTACAGCCTACCGGGAACATGTCTTACAAAGGCCTGTGAAACGCAGTTTCTTCCCAGGCCTGATCTCGCTGAAGTAGAACTTCTGCTCTGCCGTGTTCTACATGGGCCTAGAGCTGAAAGGGACAAAGTTCTGCCTTTTGTCCTCAAGGGCAGACAGGTCCCACAGCGTCCGGCTTCCAGCTCTTTGGGAAGCCAAGAAACAGCTCACTCTGCACAGGGCTTTTACAAGCCTACCGGGAGCATGTCTTACAAAGGCCTATGAAACGCAGTTTCATCTCAGGCCTGCTCTCGCTGAAGTAGAACTTCTGCTCTGCCGTGTCCTACATGGGCCTAGAGCTGAAAGGGACAAAGTCCTCTGCTGTGTCTTCAAGGGCAGACAGGCCCCACAGTGTCCGGCTTCCAGCTCTTTGGGCAGCTAAGAAACAGCTCGCTCTGCACTGGTGTTTTACAGCCTAATGGGAACATGTCCTACAAAGGCCTGTGAAACGCAGTTTCTTGCCAGGCCTGATCTCGGTGAAGTAGAACTTCTGCTCTGCCGTGTCCTACATGGGCCTAGAGCTGAAAGGGACAAAGTCCTCTGTTGTGTCTTCAAGGACAGACAGGCCCCACAGCGTCCGGCTTCCAGCCCTTTTGCAGTCTAAGAAACAACTCGCTCTGCACAGGGCTCTTAAAGCCTAGCGGGAACATGTCTTAAAAAGGCCTGTGAGACGCAGTTTCTTCCCAGGCCTGATCTCGCTGAAGTAGAACTTCTGCTCTGCCGTGTTCTACATGGGCCTAGAGCTGAAAGGGACAAGGTTCTGCCTTTTGTCCTCAAGGGCAGACAGGTCCCACAGCGTCCGGCTTCCAGATCTTTGGGCAGCTAAGAAACAACTCGCTCTGCACAGGGCTCCTACAAGCCTACCAGGAACATGTTTACAAAGGCCTGCGAAACGCAGTTTCTTCCCAGGCCTGATCTCGCCGAAGCAGAAGTTCAGCTCTGCCGTGTCCTACATGGGCCTAGAGCTCAAAGGGAGAAAATCCAGCCTTGTGTCCTCAAGGGCAGAGAGGCCCCACAGCGTCCGGCTTCCAGCTCTATGGGTAGCTGAGAAACAGCTTGCTCTGCACTGCTGTTTTACAGCCTACCGGGAACATGTCTTACAAAGGCCTGTGAAACGCAGTTTCTTCCCAGACCTGATCTCGCTGAAGTAGAACTTCTGCTCTGCCGTGTCCTGCATGGGCCTAGAGCTGAAAGGGACAAAGTCCTGTCTTGTGTCCTCAAGGGCACACTGGTCCCACAGCGTCCGGCTTCCAGCTCTTTGGCAGGCTAAGAAACAACTCGCTCTGCACAGGGCTCTTAAAGCCTACCGGGAACATGTCTTACAAAGGCCTGTGAAACGCAGTTTCTTCCCAGGCCTGATCTCGCTGAAGTAGAACTTCTGCTCTGCCGTGTTCTACATGGGCCTAGAGCTGAAAGGGACAAAGTTCTGCCTTTTGTCCTCAAGGGCAGACAGGTCCCACAGCGTCCGGCTTCCAGCTCTTTGGGAAGCCAAGAAACAGCTCACTCTGCACAGGGCTTTTACAAGCCTACCGGGAGCATGTCTTACAAAGGCCTATGAAACGCAGTTTCATCTCAGGCCTGCTCTCGCTGAAGTAGAACTTCTGCTCTGCCGTGTCCTACATGGGCCTAGAGCTGAAAGGGACAAAGTCCTCTGCTGTGTCTTCAAGGGCAGACAGGCCCCACAGCGTCCGGCTTCCAGCTCTTTGGGCAGCTAAGAAACAGCTCGCTCTGCACTGGTGTTTTACAGCCTACTGGGAACATGTCCTACAAAGGCCTGTGAAACGCAGTTTCTTGCCAGGCCTGATCTCGGTGAAGTAGAACTTCTGCTCTGCCGTGTCCTACATGGGCCTAGAGCTGAAAGGGACAAAGTCCTCTGTTGTGTCTTCAAGGGCAGACAGGCCCCACAGCGTCCGGCTTCCAGCTCTTTTGCAGTCTAAGAAACAACTCGCTCTGCACAGGGCTCTTAAAGCCTAGCGGGAACATGTCTTAAAAAGGCCTGTGAGACGCAGTTTCTTCCCAGGCCTGATCTCGCTGAAGTAGAACTTCTGCTCTGCCGTGTTCTACATGGGCCTAGAGCTGAAAGGGACAAGGTTCTGCCTTTTGTCCTCAAGGGCAGACAGGTCCCACAGCGTCCGGCTTCCAGATCTTTGGGCAGCTAAGAAACAACTCGCTCTGCACAGGGCTCCTACAAGCCTGCCAGGAACATGTTTACAAAGGCCTGCGAAACGCAGTTTCTTCCCAGGCCTGATCTCGCCGAAGCAGAAGTTCAGCTCTGCCGTGTCCTACATGGGCCTAGAGCTCAAAGGGAGAAAATCCAGCCTTGTGTCCTCAAGGGCAGAGAGGCCCCACAGCGTCCGGCTTCCAGCTCTATGGGTAGCTGAGAAACAGCTTGCTCTGCACTGCTGTTTTACAGCCTACCGGGAACATGTCTTACAAAGGCCTGTGAAACGCAGTTTCTTCCCAGACCTGATCTCGCTGAAGTAGAACTTCTGCTCTGCCGTGTCCTGCATGGGCCTAGAGCTGAAAGGGACAAAGTCCTGTCTTGTGTCCTCAAGGGCACACTGGTCCCACAGCGTCCGGCTTCCAGCTCTTTGGCAGGCTAAGAAACAACTCGCTCTGCACAGGGCTCTTAAAGCCTACCGGGAACATGTCTTACAAAGGCCTGTGAAACGCAGTTTCTTCCCAGGCCTGATCTCGCTGAAGTAGAACTTCTGCTCTGCCGTGTTCTACATGGGCCTAGAGCTGAAAGGGACAAAGTTCTGCCTTTTGTCCTCAAGGGCAGACAGGTCCCACAGCGTCCGGCTTCCAGCTCTTTGGGAAGCCAAGAAACAGCTCACTCTGCACAGGGCTTTTACAAGCCTACCGGGAGCATGTCTTACAAAGGCCTATGAAACGCAGTTTCATCTCAGGCCTGCTCTCGCTGAAGTAGAACTTCTGCTCTGCCGTGTCCTACATGGGCCTAGAGCTGAAAGGGACAAAGTCCTCTGCTGTGTCTTCAATGGCAGACAGGCCCCACAGCGTCCGGCTTCCAGCTCTTTGGGCAGCTAAGAAACAGCTCGCTCTGCACTGGTGTTTTACAGCCTACCGGGAACATGTCCTACAAAGGCCTGTGAAACGCAGTTTCTTGCCAGGCCTGATCTCGGTGAAGTAGAACTTCTGCTCTGCCGTGTCCTACATGGGCCTAGAGCTGAAAGGGACAAAGTCCTCTGTTGTGTCTTCAAGGGCAGACAGGCCCCACAGCGTCCGGCTTCCAGCTCTTTTGCAGTCTAAGAAACAACTCGCTCTGCACAGGGCTCTTAAAGCCTAGCGGGAACATGTCTTAAAAAGGCCTGTGAGACGCAGTTTCTTCCCAGGCCTGATCTCGCTGAAGTAGAACTTCTGCTCTGCCGTGTTCTACATGGGCCTAGAGCTGAAAGGGACAAGGTTCTGCCTTTTGTCCTCAAGGGCAGACAGGTCCCACAGCGTCCGGCTTCCAGCTCTTTGGGAAGCCAAGAAACAGCTCACTCTGCACAGGGCTTTTACAAGCCTACCGGGAGCATGTCTTACAAAGGCCTATGAAACGCAGTTTCATCTCAGGCCTGCTCGCGCTGAAGTAGAACTTCTGCTCTGCCGTGTCCTACATGGGCCTAGAGCTGAAAGGGACAAAGTCCTCTGTTGTGTCTTCAAGGGCAGACAGGCCCCACAGCGTCCGGCTTCCAGCTCTTTTGCAGTCTAAGAAACAACTCGCCTTGCACAGGGCTCTTAAAGCCTAGTGGGAACATGTCTTAAAAAGGCCTGTGAGACGCAGTTTCTTCCCAGGCCTGATCTCGCTGAAGTAGAACTTCTGCTCTGCCGTGTTCTACATGGGCCTAGAGCTGAAAGGGACAAGGTTCTGCCTTTTGTCCTCAAGGGCAGACAGGTCCCACAGCGTCCGGCTTCCAGATCTTTGGGCAGCTAAGAAACAACTCGCTCTGCACAGGGCTCCTACAAGCCTACCAGGAACATGTTTACAAAGGCCTGCGAAACGCAGTTTCTTCCCAGGCCTGATCTCGCTGAAGTAGAACTTTTGCTCTGCCGTGTCCTATTTGACCCTAGAGCTGCAATTCACAAAGTCCTGCCTTGTTTCCACAAGGGGAGGCAAGTCCCTCAGCGTCATGCCTCCAGCTCTTTGGGCAGCTAAGAAACAACTCGCTCTGCACTGGGCTCCTACAAGCCTACCAGGAACATGTTTACAAAGGCCTGCGAAACGCAGTTTCTTCCCAGGCCTGATCTCTCTGAAGCAGAAGTTCAGCTCTGCCGTGTCCTACATGGGCCTAGAGCTCAAAGGGAGAAAATCCAGCCTTGTGTCCTCAAGGGCAGAGAGGCCCCACAGCGTCCGGCTTCCAGCTCTATGGGTAGCTGAGAAACAGCTTGCTCTGCACTGCTGTTTTACAGCCTACCGGGAACATGTCTTACAAAGGCCTGTGAAACGCAGTTTCTTCCCAGACCTGATCTCGCTGAAGTAGAACTTCTGCTCTGCCGTGTCCTGCATGGGCCTAGAGCTGAAAGGGACAAAGTCCTGTCTTGTGTCCTCAAGGGCAGACTGGTCCCACAGCGTCCGGCTTCCAGCTCTTTGGCAGGCTAAGAAACAACTCGCTCTGCACAGGGCTCTTAAAGCCTAGCGGGAACATGTCTTACAAAGGCCTGTGAGACGCAGTTTCTTCCCAGGCCTGATCTCGCTGAAGTAGAACTTCTGCTCTGCCGTGTTCTACATGGGCCTAGAGCTGAAAGGGACAAGGTTCTGCCTTTTGTCCTCAAGGGCAGACAGGTCCCACAGCGTCCGGCTTCCACATCTTTGCACAGCTAAGAAACAACTCGCTCTGCACAGGGCTCCTACAAGCCTACCAGGAACATGTTTACAAAGGCCTGCGAAACGCAGTTTCTTCCCAGGCCTGATCTCGCTGAAGCAGAAGTTCAGCTCTGCCGTGTCCTACATGGGCCTAGAGCTCAAAGGGAGAAAATCCAGCCTTGTGTCCTCAAGGGCAGAGAGGCCCCACAGCGTCCGGCTTCCAGCTCTATGGGTAGCTGAGAAACAGCTTGCTCTGCACTGCTGTTTTACAGCCTACCGGGAACATGTCTTACAAAGGCCTGTGAAACGCAGTTTCTTCCCAGACCTGATCTCGCTGAAGTAGAACTTCTGCTCTGCCGTGTCCTGCATGGGCCTAGAGCTGAAAGGGACAAAGTCCTCTGTTGTGTCTTCAAGGGCAGACAGGCCCCACAGCGTCCGGCTTCCAGCTCTTTTGCAGTCTAAGAAACAACTCGCTCTGCACAGGGCTCTTAAAGCCTAGCGGGAACATGTCTTAAAAAGGCCTGTGAGACGCAGTTTCTTCCCAGGCCTGATCTCGCTGAAGTAGAACTTCTGCTCTGCCGTGTTCTACATGGGCCTAGAGCTGAAAGGGACAAGGTTCTGCCTTTTGTCCTCAAGGGCAGACAGGTCCCACAGCGTCCGGCTTCCAGCTCTTTGGGAAGCCAAGAAACAGCTCACTCTGCACAGGGCTTTTACAAGCCTACCGGGAGCATGTCTTACAAAGGCCTATGAAACGCAGTTTCATCTCAGGCCTGCTCTCGCTGAAGTAGAACTTCTGCTCTGCCGTGTCCTACATGGGCCTGGAGCTAAAAGGGACAAAGTCCTGTCTTGTGTCCTCAAGGGCAGACAGGCCCCACAGCGTCCGGCTTTCAGCTCTTTTGCAGTCTAAGAAACAACTCGCTCTGCACAGGGCTCTTAAAGCCTACCGGGAACATGTCTTACAAAGGGCTGTGAGACGCAGTTTCTTCCCAGGCCTGATCTCGCTGAAGTAGAACTTCTGCTCTGCCGTGTCCTATTTGACCCTAGAGCTGCAATTCACAAAGTGCTGCCTTGTTTCCACAAGGGGAGGCAAGTCCCTCAGCGTCCGGCTTCCAGCTCTTTGGGCAGCTAAGAAACAACTCGCTCTGCACAGGGCTCCTACAAGCCTACCAGGAACATGTTTACAAAGGCCTGCGAAACGCAGTTTCTTCCCAGGCCTGATCTCGCTGAAGCAGAAGTTCAGCTCTGCCGTGTCCTACATGGGCCTAAAGCTCAAAGGGAGAAAGTCCAGCCTTGTGTCCTCAAGGGCAGAGAGGCCCCACAGCGTCCGGCTTCCAGCTCTTTGGGCAGCTGAGAAACAGCTTGCTCTGCACTGCTGTTTTACAGCCTACCGGGAACATGTCTTACAAAGGCCTGTGAAACGCAGTTTCTTCCCAGGCCTGATCTCGCTGAAGTAGAACTTCTGCTCTGCCGCGTTCTACATGGGCCTAGAGCTGAAAGGGACAAAGTTCTGCCTTTTGTCCTCAAGGGCAGACAGGTCCCACAGCGTCCGGCTTCCAGCTCTTTGGGAAGCCAAGAAACAGCTCACTCTGCACAGGGCTTTTACAAGCCTACCGGGAGCATGTCTTACAAAGGCCTATGAAACGCAGTTTCATCTCAGGCCTGCTCTCGCTGAAGTAGAACTTCTGCTCTGCCGTGTCCTACATGGGCCTAGAGCTGAAAGGGACAAAGTCCTCTGCTGTGTCTTCAAGGGCAGACAGGCCCCACAGTGTCCGGCTTCCAGCTCTTTGGGCAGCTAAGAAACAGCTCGCTCTGCACTGGTGTTTTACAGCCTAATGGGAACATGTCCTACAAAGGCCTGTGAAACGCAGTTTCTTGCCAGGCCTGATCTCGGTGAAGTAGAACTTCTGCTCTGCCGTGTCCTACATGGGCCTAGAGCTGAAAGGGACAAAGTCCTCTGTTGTGTCTTCAAGGACAGACAGGCCCCACAGCGTCCGGCTTCCAGCCCTTTTGCAGTCTAAGAAACAACTCGCTCTGCACAGGGCTCTTAAAGCCTAGCGGGAACATGTCTTAAAAAGGCCTGTGAGACGCAGTTTCTTCCCAGGCCTGATCTCGCTGAAGTAGAACTTCTGCTCTGCCGTGTTCTACATGGGCCTAGAGCTGAAAGGGACAAGGTTCTGCCTTTTGTCCTCAAGGGCAGACAGGTCCCACAGCGTCCGGCTTCCAGATCTTTGGGCAGCTAAGAAACAACTCGCTCTGCACAGGGCTCCTACAAGCCTACCAGGAACATGTTTACAAAGGCCTGCGAAACGCAGTTTCTTCCCAGGCCTGATCTCGCCGAAGCAGAAGTTCAGCTCTGCCGTGTCCTACATGGGCCTAGAGCTCAAAGGGAGAAAATCCAGCCTTGTGTCCTCAAGGGCAGAGAGGCCCCACAGCGTCCGGCTTCCAGCTCTATGGGTAGCTGAGAAACAGCTTGCTCTGCACTGCTGTTTTACAGCCTACCGGGAACATGTCTTACAAAGGCCTGTGAAACGCAGTTTCTTCCCAGACCTGATCTCGCTGAAGTAGAACTTCTGCTCTGCCGTGTCCTGCATGGGCCTAGAGCTGAAAGGGACAAAGTCCTGTCTTGTGTCCTCAAGGGCACACTGGTCCCACAGCGTCCGGCTTCCAGCTCTTTGGCAGGCTAAGAAACAACTCGCTCTGCACAGGGCTCTTAAAGCCTACCGGGAACATGTCTTACAAAGGCCTGTGAAACGCAGTTTCTTCCCAGGCCTGATCTCGCTGAAGTAGAACTTCTGCTCTGCCGTGTTCTACATGGGCCTAGAGCTGAAAGGGACAAAGTTCTGCCTTTTGTCCTCAAGGGCAGACAGGTCCCACAGCGTCCGGCTTCCAGCTCTTTGGGAAGCCAAGAAACAGCTCACTCTGCACAGGGCTTTTACAAGCCTACCGGGAGCATGTCTTACAAAGGCCTATGAAACGCAGTTTCATCTCAGGCCTGCTCTCGCTGAAGTAGAACTTCTGCTCTGCCGTGTCCTACATGGGCCTAGAGCTGAAAGGGACAAAGTCCTCTGCTGTGTCTTCAAGGGCAGACAGGCCCCACAGCGTCCGGCTTCCAGCTCTTTGGGCAGCTAAGAAACAGCTCGCTCTGCACTGGTGTTTTACAGCCTACTGGGAACATGTCCTACAAAGGCCTGTGAAACGCAGTTTCTTGCCAGGCCTGATCTCGGTGAAGTAGAACTTCTGCTCTGCCGTGTCCTACATGGGCCTAGAGCTGAAAGGGACAAAGTCCTCTGTTGTGTCTTCAAGGGCAGACAGGCCCCACAGCGTCCGGCTTCCAGCTCTTTTGCAGTCTAAGAAACAACTCGCTCTGCACAGGGCTCTTAAAGCCTAGCGGGAACATGTCTTAAAAAGGCCTGTGAGACGCAGTTTCTTCCCAGGCCTGATCTCGCTGAAGTAGAACTTCTGCTCTGCCGTGTTCTACATGGGCCTAGAGCTGAAAGGGACAAGGTTCTGCCTTTTGTCCTCAAGGGCAGACAGGTCCCACAGCGTCCGGCTTCCAGATCTTTGGGCAGCTAAGAAACAACTCGCTCTGCACAGGGCTCCTACAAGCCTGCCAGGAACATGTTTACAAAGGCCTGCGAAACGCAGTTTCTTCCCAGGCCTGATCTCGCCGAAGCAGAAGTTCAGCTCTGCCGTGTCCTACATGGGCCTAGAGCTCAAAGGGAGAAAATCCTGCCTTGTGTCCTCAAGGGCAGAGAGGCCCCACAGCGTCCGGCTTCCAGCTCTATGGGTAGCTGAGAAACAGCTTGCTCTGCACTGCTGTTTTACAGCCTACCGGGAACATGTCTTACAAAGGCCTGTGAAACGCAGTTTCTTCCCAGACCTGATCTCGCTGAAGTAGAACTTCTGCTCTGCCGTGTCCTGCATGGGCCTAGAGCTGAAAGGGACAAAGTCCTGTCTTGTGTCCTCAAGGGCACACTGGTCCCACAGCGTCCGGCTTCCAGCTCTTTGGCAGGCTAAGAAACAACTCGCTCTGCACAGGGCTCTTAAAGCCTACCGGGAACATGTCTTACAAAGGCCTGTGAAACGCAGTTTCTTCCCAGGCCTGATCTCGCTGAAGTAGAACTTCTGCTCTGCCGTGTTCTACATGGGCCTAGAGCTGAAAGGGACAAAGTTCTGCCTTTTGTCCTCAAGGGCAGACAGGTCCCACAGCGTCCGGCTTCCAGCTCTTTGGGAAGCCAAGAAACAGCTCACTCTGCACAGGGCTTTTACAAGCCTACCGGGAGCATGTCTTACAAAGGCCTATGAAACGCAGTTTCATCTCAGGCCTGCTCTCGCTGAAGTAGAACTTCTGCTCTGCCGTGTCCTACATGGGCCTGGAGCTGAAAGGGACAAAGTCCTGTCTTGTGTCCTCAAGGGCAGACAGGCCCCACAGCGTCCGGCTTTCAGCTCTTTTGCAGTCTAAGAAACAACTCGCTCTGCACAGGGCTCTTAAAGCCTACCGGGAACATGTCTTACAAAGGGCTGTGAGACGCAGTTTCTTCCCAGGCCTGATCTCGCTGAAGTAGAACTTCTGCTCTGCCGTGTCCTATTTGACCCTAGAGCTGCAATTCACAAAGTGCTGCCTTGTTTCCACAAGGGGAGGCAAGTCCCTCAGCGTCCGGCTTCCAGCTCTTTGGGCAGCTAAGAAACAACTCGCTCTGCACAGGGCTCCTACAAGCCTACCAGGAACATGTTTACAAAGGCCTGCGAAACGCAGTTTCTTCCCAGGCCTGATCTCGCTGAAGGAGAAGTTCAGCTCTGCCGTGTCCTACATGGGCCTAAAGCTCAAAGGGAGAAAGTCCAGCCTTGTGTCCTCAAGGGCAGAGAGGCCCCACAGCGTCCGGCTTCCAGCTCTTTGGGCAGCTGAGAAACAGCTTGCTCTGCACTGCTGTTTTACAGCCTACCGGGAACATGTCTTACAAAGGCCTGTGAAACGCAGTTTCTTCCCAGGCCTGATCTCGCTGAAGTAGAACTTCTGCTCTGCCGTGTTCTACATGGGCCTAGAGCTGAAAGGGACAAAGTTCTGCCTTTTGTCCTCAAGGGCAGACAGGTCCCACAGCGTCCGGCTTCCAGCTCTTTGGGAAGCCAAGAAACAGCTCACTCTGCACAGGGCTTTTACAAGCCTACCGGGAGCATGTCTTACAAAGGCCTATGAAACGCAGTTTCATCTCAGGCCTGCTCTCGCTGAAGTAGAACTTCTGCTCTGCCGTGTCCTACATGGGCCTAGAGCTGAAAGGGACAAAGTCCTCTGCTGTGTCTTCAAGGGCAGACAGGCCCCACAGTGTCCGGCTTCCAGCTCTTTGGGCAGCTAAGAAACAGCTCGCTCTGCACTGGTGTTTTACAGCCTAATGGGAACATGTCCTACAAAGGCCTGTGAAACGCAGTTTCTTGCCAGGCCTGATCTCGGTGAAGTAGAACTTCTGCTCTGCCGTGTCCTACATGGGCCTAGAGCTGAAAGGGACAAAGTCCTCTGTTGTGTCTTCAAGGACAGACAGGCCCCACAGCGTCCGGCTTCCAGCCCTTTTGCAGTCTAAGAAACAACTCGCTCTGCACAGGGCTCTTAAAGCCTAGCGGGAACATGTCTTAAAAAGGCCTGTGAGACGCAGTTTCTTCCCAGGCCTGATCTCGCTGAAGTAGAACTTCTGCTCTGCCGTGTTCTACATGGGCCTAGAGCTGAAAGGGACAAGGTTCTGCCTTTTGTCCTCAAGGGCAGACAGGTCCCACAGCGTCCGGCTTCCAGATCTTTGGGCAGCTAAGAAACAACTCGCTCTGCACAGGGCTCCTACAAGCCTACCAGGAACATGTTTACAAAGGCCTGCGAAACGCAGTTTCTTCCCAGGCCTGATCTCGCCGAAGCAGAAGTTCAGCTCTGCCGTGTCCTACATGGGCCTAGAGCTCAAAGGGAGAAAATCCAGCCTTGTGTCCTCAAGGGCAGAGAGGCCCCACAGCGTCCGGCTTCCAGCTCTATGGGTAGCTGAGAAACAGCTTGCTCTGCACTGCTGTTTTACAGCCTACCGGGAACATGTCTTACAAAGGCCTGTGAAACGCAGTTTCTTCCCAGACCTGATCTCGCTGAAGTAGAACTTCTGCTCTGCCGTGTCCTGCATGGGCCTAGAGCTGAAAGGGACAAAGTCCTGTCTTGTGTCCTCAAGGGCACACTGGTCCCACAGCGTCCGGCTTCCAGCTCTTTGGCAGGCTAAGAAACAACTCGCTCTGCACAGGGCTCTTAAAGCCTACCGGGAACATGTCTTACAAAGGCCTGTGAAACGCAGTTTCTTCCCAGGCCTGATCTCGCTGAAGTAGAACTTCTGCTCTGCCGTGTTCTACATGGGCCTAGAGCTGAAAGGGACAAAGTTCTGCCTTTTGTCCTCAAGGGCAGACAGGTCCCACAGCGTCCGGCTTCCAGCTCTTTGGGAAGCCAAGAAACAGCTCACTCTGCACAGGGCTTTTACAAGCCTACCGGGAGCATGTCTTACAAAGGCCTATGAAACGCAGTTTCATCTCAGGCCTGCTCTCGCTGAAGTAGAACTTCTGCTCTGCCGTGTCCTACATGGGCCTAGAGCTGAAAGGGACAAAGTCCTCTGCTGTGTCTTCAAGGGCAGACAGGCCCCACAGCGTCCGGCTTCCAGCTCTTTGGGCAGCTAAGAAACAGCTCGCTCTGCACTGGTGTTTTACAGCCTACTGGGAACATGTCCTACAAAGGCCTGTGAAACGCAGTTTCTTGCCAGGCCTGATCTCGGTGAAGTAGAACTTCTGCTCTGCCGTGTCCTACATGGGCCTAGAGCTGAAAGGGACAAAGTCCTCTGTTGTGTCTTCAAGGGCAGACAGGCCCCACAGCGTCCGGCTTCCAGCTCTTTTGCAGTCTAAGAAACAACTCGCTCTGCACAGGGCTCTTAAAGCCTAGCGGGAACATGTCTTAAAAAGGCCTGTGAGACGCAGTTTCTTCCCAGGCCTGATCTCGCTGAAGTAGAACTTCTGCTCTGCCGTGTTCTACATGGGCCTAGAGCTGAAAGGGACAAGGTTCTGCCTTTTGTCCTCAAGGGCAGACAGGTCCCACAGCGTCCGGCTTCCAGATCTTTGGGCAGCTAAGAAACAACTCGCTCTGCACAGGGCTCCTACAAGCCTGCCAGGAACATGTTTACAAAGGCCTGCGAAACGCAGTTTCTTCCCAGGCCTGATCTCGCCGAAGCAGAAGTTCAGCTCTGCCGTGTCCTACATGGGCCTAGAGCTCAAAGGGAGAAAATCCAGCCTTGTGTCCTCAAGGGCAGAGAGGCCCCACAGCGTCCGGCTTCCAGCTCTATGGGTAGCTGAGAAACAGCTTGCTCTGCACTGCTGTTTTACAGCCTACCGGGAACATGTCTTACAAAGGCCTGTGAAACGCAGTTTCTTCCCAGACCTGATCTCGCTGAAGTAGAACTTCTGCTCTGCCGTGTCCTGCATGGGCCTAGAGCTGAAAGGGACAAAGTCCTGTCTTGTGTCCTCAAGGGCACACTGGTCCCACAGCGTCCGGCTTCCAGCTCTTTGGCAGGCTAAGAAACAACTCGCTCTGCACAGGGCTCTTAAAGCCTACCGGGAACATGTCTTACAAAGGCCTGTGAAACGCAGTTTCTTCCCAGGCCTGATCTCGCTGAAGTAGAACTTCTGCTCTGCCGTGTTCTACATGGGCCTAGAGCTGAAAGGGACAAAGTTCTGCCTTTTGTCCTCAAGGGCAGACAGGTCCCACAGCGTCCGGCTTCCAGCTCTTTGGGAAGCCAAGAAACAGCTCACTCTGCACAGGGCTTTTACAAGCCTACCGGGAGCATGTCTTACAAAGGCCTATGAAACGCAGTTTCATCTCAGGCCTGCTCTCGCTGAAGTAGAACTTCTGCTCTGCCGTGTCCTACATGGGCCTAGAACTGAAAGGGACAAAGTCCTCTGCTGTGTCTTCAATGGCAGACAGGCCCCACAGCGTCCGGCTTCCAGCTCTTTGGGCAGCTAAGAAACAGCTCGCTCTGCACTGGTGTTTTACAGCCTACTGGGAACATGTCCTACAAAGGCCTGTGAAACGCAGTTTCTTGCCAGGCCTGATCTCGGTGAAGTAGAACTTCTGCTCTGCCGTGTCCTACATGGGCCTAGAGCTGAAAGGGACAAAGTCCTCTGTTGTGTCTTCAAGGGCAGACAGGCCCCACAGCGTCCGGCTTCCAGCTCTTTTGCAGTCTAAGAAACAACTCGCTCTGCACAGGGCTCTTAAAGCCTAGCGGGAACATGTCTTAAAAAGGCCTGTGAGACGCAGTTTCTTCCCAGGCCTGATCTCGCTGAAGTAGAACTTCTGCTCTGCCGTGTTCTACATGGGCCTAGAGCTGAAAGGGACAAGGTTCTGCCTTTTGTCCTCAAGGGCAGACAGGTCCCACAGCGTCCGGCTTCCAGATCTTTGGGCAGCTAAGAAACAACTCGCTCTGCACAGGGCTCCTACAAGCCTACCAGGAACATGTTTACAAAGGCCTGCGAAACGCAGTTTCTTCCCAGGCCTGATCTCGCCGAAGCAGAAGTTCAGCTCTGCCGTGTCCTACATGGGCCTAGAGCTCAAAGGGAGAAAATCCAGCCTTGTGTCCTCAAGGGCAGAGAGGCCCCACAGCGTCCGGCTTCCAGCTCTATGGGTAGCTGAGAAACAGCTTGCTCTGCACTGCTGTTTTACAGCCTACCGGGAACATGTCTTACAAAGGCCTGTGAAACGCAGTTTCTTCCCAGACCTGATCTCGCTGAAGTAGAACTTCTGCTCTGCCGTGTCCTGCATGGGCCTAGAGCTGAAAGGGACAAAGTCCTGTCTTGTGTCCTCAAGGGCACACTGGTCCCACAGCGTCCGGCTTCCAGCTCTTTGGCAGGCTAAGAAACAACTCGCTCTGCACAGGGCTCTTAAAGCCTACCGGGAACATGTCTTACAAAGGCCTGTGAAACGCAGTTTCTTCCCAGGCCTGATCTCGCTGAAGTAGAACTTCTGCTCTGCCGTGTTCTACATGGGCCTAGAGCTGAAAGGGACAAAGTTCTGCCTTTTGTCCTCAAGGGCAGACAGGTCCCACAGCGTCCGGCTTCCAGCTCTTTGGGAAGCCAAGAAACAGCTCACTCTGCACAGGGCTTTTACAAGCCTACCGGGAGCATGTCTTACAAAGGCCTATGAAACGCAGTTTCATCTCAGGCCTGCTCTCGCTGAAGTAGAACTTCTGCTCTGCCGTGTCCTACATGGGCCTAGAGCTGAAAGGGACAAAGTCCTCTGCTGTGTCTTCAAGGGCAGACAGGCCCCACAGCGTCCGGCTTCCAGCTCTTTGGGCAGCTAAGAAACAGCTCGCTCTGCACTGGTGTTTTACAGCCTACTGGGAACATGTCCTACAAAGGCCTGTGAAACGCAGTTTCTTGCCAGGCCTGATCTCGGTGAAGTAGAACTTCTGCTCTGCCGTGTCCTACATGGGCCTAGAGCTGAAAGGGACAAAGTCCTCTGTTGTGTCTTCAAGGGCAGACAGGCCCCACAGCGTCCGGCTTCCAGCTCTTTTGCAGTCTAAGAAACAACTCGCTCTGCACAGGGCTCTTAAAGCCTAGCGGGAACATGTCTTAAAAAGGCCTGTGAGACGCAGTTTCTTCCCAGGCCTGATCTCGCTGAAGTAGAACTTCTGCTCTGCCGTGTTCTACATGGGCCTAGAGCTGAAAGGGACAAGGTTCTGCCTTTTGTCCTCAAGGGCAGACAGGTCCCACAGCGTCCGGCTTCCAGATCTTTGGGCAGCTAAGAAACAACTCGCTCTGCACAGGGCTCCTACAAGCCTGCCAGGAACATGTTTACAAAGGCCTGCGAAACGCAGTTTCTTCCCAGGCCTGATCTCGCCGAAGCAGAAGTTCAGCTCTGCCGTGTCCTACATGGGCCTAGAGCTCAAAGGGAGAAAATCCAGCCTTGTGTCCTCAAGGGCAGAGAGGCCCCACAGCGTCCGGCTTCCAGCTCTATGGGTAGCTGAGAAACAGCTTGCTCTGCACTGCTGTTTTACAGCCTACCGGGAACATGTCTTACAAAGGCCTGTGAAACGCAGTTTCTTCCCAGACCTGATCTCGCTGAAGTAGAACTTCTGCTCTGCCGTGTCCTGCATGGGCCTAGAGCTGAAAGGGACAAAGTCCTGTCTTGTGTCCTCAAGGGCACACTGGTCCCACAGCGTCCGGCTTCCAGCTCTTTGGCAGGCTAAGAAACAACTCGCTCTGCACAGGGCTCTTAAAGCCTACCGGGAACATGTCTTACAAAGGCCTGTGAAACGCAGTTTCTTCCCAGGCCTGATCTCGCTGAAGTAGAACTTCTGCTCTGCCGTGTTCTACATGGGCCTAGAGCTGAAAGGGACAAAGTTCTGCCTTTTGTCCTCAAGGGCAGACAGGTCCCACAGCGTCCGGCTTCCAGCTCTTTGGGAAGCCAAGAAACAGCTCACTCTGCACAGGGCTTTTACAAGCCTACCGGGAGCATGTCTTACAAAGGCCTATGAAACGCAGTTTCATCTCAGGCCTGCTCTCGCTGAAGTAGAACTTCTGCTCTGCCGTGTCCTACATGGGCCTAGAACTGAAAGGGACAAAGTCCTCTGCTGTGTCTTCAATGGCAGACAGGCCCCACAGCGTCCGGCTTCCAGCTCTTTGGGCAGCTAAGAAACAGCTCGCTCTGCACTGGTGTTTTACAGCCTACTGGGAACATGTCCTACAAAGGCCTGTGAAACGCAGTTTCTTGCCAGGCCTGATCTCGGTGAAGTAGAACTTCTGCTCTGCCGTGTCCTACATGGGCCTAGAGCTGAAAGGGACAAAGTCCTCTGTTGTGTCTTCAAGGGCAGACAGGCCCCACAGCGTCCGGCTTCCAGCTCTTTTGCAGTCTAAGAAACAACTCGCTCTGCACAGGGCTCTTAAAGCCTAGCGGGAACATGTCTTAAAAAGGCCTGTGAGACGCAGTTTCTTCCCAGGCCTGATCTCGCTGAAGTAGAACTTCTGCTCTGCCGTGTTCTACATGGGCCTAGAGCTGAAAGGGACAAGGTTCTGCCTTTTGTCCTCAAGGGCAGACAGGTCCCACAGCGTCCGGCTTCCAGCTCTTTGGGAAGCCAAGAAACAGCTCACTCTGCACAGGGCTTTTACAAGCCTACCGGGAGCATGTCTTACAAAGGCCTATGAAACGCAGTTTCATCTCAGGCCTGCTCGCGCTGAAGTAGAACTTCTGCTCTGCCGTGTCCTACATGGGCCTAGAGCTGAAAGGGACAAAGTCCTCTGTTGTGTCTTCAAGGGCAGACAGGCCCCACAGCGTCCGGCTTCCAGCTCTTTTGCAGTCTAAGAAACAACTCGCCTTGCACAGGGCTCTTAAAGCCTAGTGGGAACATGTCTTAAAAAGGCCTGTGAGACGCAGTTTCTTCCCAGGCCTGATCTCGCTGAAGTAGAACTTCTGCTCTGCCGTGTTCTACATGGGCCTAGAGCTGAAAGGGACAAGGTTCTGCCTTTTGTCCTCAAGGGCAGACAGGTCCCACAGCGTCCGGCTTCCAGATCTTTGGGCAGCTAAGAAACAACTCGCTCTGCACAGGGCTCCTACAAGCCTACCAGGAACATGTTTACAAAGGCCTGCGAAACGCAGTTTCTTCCCAGGCCTGATCTCGCTGAAGTAGAACTTTTGCTCTGCCGTGTCCTATTTGACCCTAGAGCTGCAATTCACAAAGTCCTGCCTTGTTTCCACAAGGGGAGGCAAGTCCCTCAGCGTCATGCCTCCAGCTCTTTGGGCAGCTAAGAAACAACTCGCTCTGCACTGGGCTCCTACAAGCCTACCAGGAACATGTTTACAAAGGCCTGCGAAACGCAGTTTCTTCCCAGGCCTGATCTCTCTGAAGCAGAAGTTCAGCTCTGCCGTGTCCTACATGGGCCTAGAGCTCAAAGGGAGAAAATCCAGCCTTGTGTCCTCAAGGGCAGAGAGGCCCCACAGCGTCCGGCTTCCAGCTCTATGGGTAGCTGAGAAACAGCTTGCTCTGCACTGCTGTTTTACAGCCTACCGGGAACATGTCTTACAAAGGCCTGTGAAACGCAGTTTCTTCCCAGGCCTGATCTCGCTGAAGTAGAACTTCTGCTCTGCCGTGTCCTGCATGGGCCTAGAGCTGAAAGGGACAAAGTCCTGTCTTGTGTCCTCAAGGGCAGACTGGTCCCACAGCGTCCGGCTTCCAGCTCTTTTGCAGTCTAAGAAACAACTCGCTCTGCACAGGGCTCTTAAAGCCTACCGGGAACATGTCTTACAAAGGGCTGTGAGACGCAGTTTCTTCCCAGGCCTGATCTCGCTGAAGTAGAACTTCTGCTCTGCCGTGTTCTACATGGGCCTAGAGCTGAAAGGGACAAAGTTCTGCCTTTTGTCCTCAAGGGCAGACAGGTCCCACAGCGTCCGGCTTCCAGCTCTTTGGGAAGCCAAGAAACAGCTCACTCTGCACAGGGCTTTTACAAACCTACCGGGAGCATGTCTTACAAAGGCCTATGAAACGCAGTTTCATCTCAGGCCTGCTCGCGCTGAAGTAGAACTTCTGCTCTGCTGTGTCCTACATGGGCCTAGAGCTGAAAGGGACAAAGTCCTCTGTTGTGTCTTCAAGGGCAGACAGGCCCCACAGCGTCCGGCTTCCAGCTCTTTTGCAGTCTAAGAAACAACTCGCTCTGCACAGGGCTCTTAAAGCCTAGCGGGAACATGTCTTAAAAAGGCCTGTGAGACGCAGTTTCTTCCCAGGCCTGATCTCGCTGAAGTAGAACTTCTGCTCTGCCGTGTTCTACATGGGCCTAGAGCTGAAAGGGAGAAGGTTCTGCCTTTTGTCCTCAAGGGCAGACAGGTCCCACAGCGTCCGGCTTCCACATCTTTGCGCAGCTAAGAAACAACTCGCTCTGCACAGGGCTCCTACAAGCCTACCAGGAACATGTTTACAAAGGCCTGCGAAACGCAGTTTCTTCCCAGGCCTGATCTCGCCGAAGCAGAAGTTCAGCTCTGCCGTGTCCTACATGGGCCTAGAGCTCAAAGGGAGAAAGTCCAGCCTTGTGTCCTCAAGGGCAGAGAGGCCCCACAGCGTCCGGCTTCCAGCTCTTTGGGCAGCTGAGAAACAGCTTGCTCTGCACTGCTGTTTTACAGCCTACCGGGAACATGTCTTACAAAGGCCTGTGAAACGCAGTTTCTTCCCAGACCTGATCTCGCTGAAGTAGAACTTCTGCTCTGCCGTGTCCTGCATGGGCCTAGAGCTGAAAGGGACAAAGTCCTGTCTTGTGTCCTCAAGGGCAGACTGGTCCCACAGCGTCCGGCTTCCAGCTCTTTGGCAGGCTAAGAAACAACTCGCTCTGCACAGGGCTCTTAAAGCCTACCGGGAACATGTCTTACAAAGGCCTGTGAAACGCAGTTTCTTCCCAGGCCTGATCTCGCTGAAGTAGAACTTCTGCTCTGCCGTGTTCTACATGGGCCTAGAGCTGAAAGGGACAAAGTCCTCTGCTGTGTCTTCAATGGCAGACAGGCCCCACAGCGTCCGGCTTCCAGCTCTTTGGGCAGCTAAGAAACAGCTCACTCTGCACTGGTGTTTTACAGCCTACCGGGAACATGTCCTACAAAGGCCTGTGAAACGCAGTTTCTTGCCAGGCCTGCTCTCGCTGAAGTAGAACTTCTGCTCTGCCGTGTCCTACATGGGCCTAGAGCTGAAAGGGACAAAGTCCTCTGTTGTGTCTTCAAGAGCAGACAGGCCCCACAGCGTCCGGCTTCCAGCTCTTTTGCAGTCTAAGAAACAACTCGCTCTGCACAGGGCTCTTAAAGCCTAGCGGGAACATGTCTTAAAAAGGCCTGTGAGACGCAGTTTCTTCCCAGGCCTGATCTCGCTGAAGTAGAACTTCTGCTCTGCCGTGTTCTACATGGGCCTAGAGCTGAAAGGGACAAAGTTCTGCCTTTTGTCCTCAAGGGCAGACAGGTCCCACAGCGTCCGGCTTCCAGCTCTTTGGGAAGCCAAGAAACAGCTCACTCTGCACAGGGCTTTTACAAGCCTACCGGGAGCATGTCTTACAAAGGCCTATGAAACGCAGTTTCATCTCAGGCCTGCTCTCGCTGAAGTAGAACTTCTGCTCTGCCGTGTCCTACATGGGCCTAGAACTGAAAGGGACAAAGTCCTCTGCTGTGTCTTCAATGGCAGACAGGCCCCACAGCGTCCGGCTTCCAGCTCTTTGGGCAGCTAAGAAACAGCTCGCTCTGCACTGGTGTTTTACAGCCTACTGGGAACATGTCCTACAAAGGCCTGTGAAACGCAGTTTCTTGCCAGGCCTGATCTCGGTGAAGTAGAACTTCTGCTCTGCCGTGTCCTACATGGGCCTAGAGCTGAAAGGGACAAAGTCCTCTGTTGTGTCTTCAAGGGCAGACAGGCCCCACAGCGTCCGGCTTCCAGCTCTTTTGCAGTCTAAGAAACAACTCGCTCTGCACAGGGCTCTTAAAGCCTAGCGGGAACATGTCTTAAAAAGGCCTGTGAGACGCAGTTTCTTCCCAGGCCTGATCTCGCTGAAGTAGAACTTCTGCTCTGCCGTGTTCTACATGGGCCTAGAGCTGAAAGGGACAAGGTTCTGCCTTTTGTCCTCAAGGGCAGACAGGTCCCACAGCGTCCGGCTTCCAGATCTTTGGGCAGCTAAGAAACAACTCGCTCTGCACAGGGCTCCTACAAGCCTACCAGGAACATGTTTACAAAGGCCTGCGAAACGCAGTTTCTTCCCAGGCCTGATCTCGCCGAAGCAGAAGTTCAGCTCTGCCGTGTCCTACATGGGCCTAGAGCTCAAAGGGAGAAAATCCAGCCTTGTGTCCTCAAGGGCAGAGAGGCCCCACAGCGTCCGGCTTCCAGCTCTATGGGTAGCTGAGAAACAGCTTGCTCTGCACTGCTGTTTTACAGCCTACCGGGAACATGTCTTACAAAGGCCTGTGAAACGCAGTTTCTTCCCAGACCTGATCTCGCTGAAGTAGAACTTCTGCTCTGCCGTGTCCTGCATGGGCCTAGAGCTGAAAGGGACAAAGTCCTGTCTTGTGTCCTCAAGGGCACACTGGTCCCACAGCGTCCGGCTTCCAGCTCTTTGGCAGGCTAAGAAACAACTCGCTCTGCACAGGGCTCTTAAAGCCTACCGGGAACATGTCTTACAAAGGCCTGTGAAACGCAGTTTCTTCCCAGGCCTGATCTCGCTGAAGTAGAACTTCTGCTCTGCCGTGTTCTACATGGGCCTAGAGCTGAAAGGGACAAAGTTCTGCCTTTTGTCCTCAAGGGCAGACAGGTCCCACAGCGTCCGGCTTCCAGCTCTTTGGGAAGCCAAGAAACAGCTCACTCTGCACAGGGCTTTTACAAGCCTACCGGGAGCATGTCTTACAAAGGCCTATGAAACGCAGTTTCATCTCAGGCCTGCTCTCGCTGAAGTAGAACTTCTGCTCTGCCGTGTCCTACATGGGCCTAGAGCTGAAAGGGACAAAGTCCTCTGCTGTGTCTTCAAGGGCAGACAGGCCCCACAGCGTCCGGCTTCCAGCTCTTTGGGCAGCTAAGAAACAGCTCGCTCTGCACTGGTGTTTTACAGCCTACTGGGAACATGTCCTACAAAGGCCTGTGAAACGCAGTTTCTTGCCAGGCCTGATCTCGGTGAAGTAGAACTTCTGCTCTGCCGTGTCCTACATGGGCCTAGAGCTGAAAGGGACAAAGTCCTCTGTTGTGTCTTCAAGGGCAGACAGGCCCCACAGCGTCCGGCTTCCAGCTCTTTTGCAGTCTAAGAAACAACTCGCTCTGCACAGGGCTCTTAAAGCCTAGCGGGAACATGTCTTAAAAAGGCCTGTGAGACGCAGTTTCTTCCCAGGCCTGATCTCGCTGAAGTAGAACTTCTGCTCTGCCGTGTTCTACATGGGCCTAGAGCTGAAAGGGACAAGGTTCTGCCTTTTGTCCTCAAGGGCAGACAGGTCCCACAGCGTCCGGCTTCCAGATCTTTGGGCAGCTAAGAAACAACTCGCTCTGCACAGGGCTCCTACAAGCCTGCCAGGAACATGTTTACAAAGGCCTGCGAAACGCAGTTTCTTCCCAGGCCTGATCTCGCCGAAGCAGAAGTTCAGCTCTGCCGTGTCCTACATGGGCCTAGAGCTCAAAGGGAGAAAATCCAGCCTTGTGTCCTCAAGGGCAGAGAGGCCCCACAGCGTCCGGCTTCCAGCTCTATGGGTAGCTGAGAAACAGCTTGCTCTGCACTGCTGTTTTACAGCCTACCGGGAACATGTCTTACAAAGGCCTGTGAAACGCAGTTTCTTCCCAGACCTGATCTCGCTGAAGTAGAACTTCTGCTCTGCCGTGTCCTGCATGGGCCTAGAGCTGAAAGGGACAAAGTCCTGTCTTGTGTCCTCAAGGGCACACTGGTCCCACAGCGTCCGGCTTCCAGCTCTTTGGCAGGCTAAGAAACAACTCGCTCTGCACAGGGCTCTTAAAGCCTACCGGGAACATGTCTTACAAAGGCCTGTGAAACGCAGTTTCTTCCCAGGCCTGATCTCGCTGAAGTAGAACTTCTGCTCTGCCGTGTTCTACATGGGCCTAGAGCTGAAAGGGACAAAGTTCTGCCTTTTGTCCTCAAGGGCAGACAGGTCCCACAGCGTCCGGCTTCCAGCTCTTTGGGAAGCCAAGAAACAGCTCACTCTGCACAGGGCTTTTACAAGCCTACCGGGAGCATGTCTTACAAAGGCCTATGAAACGCAGTTTCATCTCAGGCCTGCTCTCGCTGAAGTAGAACTTCTGCTCTGCCGTGTCCTACATGGGCCTAGAACTGAAAGGGACAAAGTCCTCTGCTGTGTCTTCAATGGCAGACAGGCCCCACAGCGTCCGGCTTCCAGCTCTTTGGGCAGCTAAGAAACAGCTCGCTCTGCACTGGTGTTTTACAGCCTACTGGGAACATGTCCTACAAAGGCCTGTGAAACGCAGTTTCTTGCCAGGCCTGATCTCGGTGAAGTAGAACTTCTGCTCTGCCGTGTCCTACATGGGCCTAGAGCTGAAAGGGACAAAGTCCTCTGTTGTGTCTTCAAGGGCAGACAGGCCCCACAGCGTCCGGCTTCCAGCTCTTTTGCAGTCTAAGAAACAACTCGCTCTGCACAGGGCTCTTAAAGCCTAGCGGGAACATGTCTTAAAAAGGCCTGTGAGACGCAGTTTCTTCCCAGGCCTGATCTCGCTGAAGTAGAACTTCTGCTCTGCCGTGTTCTACATGGGCCTAGAGCTGAAAGGGACAAGGTTCTGCCTTTTGTCCTCAAGGGCAGACAGGTCCCACAGCGTCCGGCTTCCAGCTCTTTGGGAAGCCAAGAAACAGCTCACTCTGCACAGGGCTTTTACAAGCCTACCGGGAGCATGTCTTACAAAGGCCTATGAAACGCAGTTTCATCTCAGGCCTGCTCGCGCTGAAGTAGAACTTCTGCTCTGCCGTGTCCTACATGGGCCTAGAGCTGAAAGGGACAAAGTCCTCTGTTGTGTCTTCAAGGGCAGACAGGCCCCACAGCGTCCGGCTTCCAGCTCTTTTGCAGTCTAAGAAACAACTCGCCTTGCACAGGGCTCTTAAAGCCTAGTGGGAACATGTCTTAAAAAGGCCTGTGAGACGCAGTTTCTTCCCAGGCCTGATCTCGCTGAAGTAGAACTTCTGCTCTGCCGTGTTCTACATGGGCCTAGAGCTGAAAGGGACAAGGTTCTGCCTTTTGTCCTCAAGGGCAGACAGGTCCCACAGCGTCCGGCTTCCAGATCTTTGGGCAGCTAAGAAACAACTCGCTCTGCACAGGGCTCCTACAAGCCTACCAGGAACATGTTTACAAAGGCCTGCGAAACGCAGTTTCTTCCCAGGCCTGATCTCTCTGAAGCAGAAGTTCAGCTCTGCCGTGTCCTACATGGGCCTAGAGCTCAAAGGGAGAAAATCCAGCCTTGTGTCCTCAAGGGCAGAGAGGCCCCACAGCGTCCGGCTTCCAGCTCTATGGGTAGCTGAGAAACAGCTTGCTCTGCACTGCTGTTTTACAGCCTACCGGGAACATGTCTTACAAAGGCCTGTGAAACGCAGTTTCTTCCCAGGCCTGATCTCGCTGAAGTAGAACTTCTGCTCTGCCGTGTCCTGCATGGGCCTAGAGCTGAAAGGGACAAAGTCCTGTCTTGTGTCCTCAAGGGCAGACTGGTCCCACAGCGTCCGGCTTCCAGCTCTTTTGCAGTCTAAGAAACAACTCGCTCTGCACAGGGCTCTTAAAGCCTACCGGGAACATGTCTTACAAAGGGCTGTGAGACGCAGTTTCTTCCCAGGCCTGATCTCGCTGAAGTAGAACTTCTGCTCTGCCGTGTTCTACATGGGCCTAGAGCTGAAAGGGACAAAGTTCTGCCTTTTGTCCTCAAGGGCAGACAGGTCCCACAGCGTCCGGCTTCCAGCTCTTTGGGAAGCCAAGAAACAGCTCACTCTGCACAGGGCTTTTACAAACCTACCGGGAGCATGTCTTACAAAGGCCTATGAAACGCAGTTTCATCTCAGGCCTGCTCGCGCTGAAGTAGAACTTCTGCTCTGCTGTGTCCTACATGGGCCTAGAGCTGAAAGGGACAAAGTCCTCTGTTGTGTCTTCAAGGGCAGACAGGCCCCACAGCGTCCGGCTTCCAGCTCTTTTGCAGTCTAAGAAACAACTCGCTCTGCACAGGGCTCTTAAAGCCTAGCGGGAACATGTCTTAAAAAGGCCTGTGAGACGCAGTTTCTTCCCAGGCCTGATCTCGCTGAAGTAGAACTTCTGCTCTGCCGTGTTCTACATGGGCCTAGAGCTGAAAGGGAGAAGGTTCTGCCTTTTGTCCTCAAGGGCAGACAGGTCCCACAGCGTCCGGCTTCCACATCTTTGCGCAGCTAAGAAACAACTCGCTCTGCACAGGGCTCCTACAAGCCTACCAGGAACATGTTTACAAAGGCCTGCGAAACGCAGTTTCTTCCCAGGCCTGATCTCGCCGAAGCAGAAGTTCAGCTCTGCCGTGTCCTACATGGGCCTAGAGCTCAAAGGGAGAAAGTCCAGCCTTGTGTCCTCAAGGGCAGAGAGGCCCCACAGCGTCCGGCTTCCAGCTCTTTGGGCAGCTGAGAAACAGCTTGCTCTGCACTGCTGTTTTACAGCCTACCGGGAACATGTCTTACAAAGGCCTGTGAAACGCAGTTTCTTCCCAGACCTGATCTCGCTGAAGTAGAACTTCTGCTCTGCCGTGTCCTGCATGGGCCTAGAGCTGAAAGGGACAAAGTCCTGTCTTGTGTCCTCAAGGGCAGACTGGTCCCACAGCGTCCGGCTTCCAGCTCTTTGGCAGGCTAAGAAACAACTCGCTCTGCACAGGGCTCTTAAAGCCTACCGGGAACATGTCTTACAAAGGCCTGTGAAACGCAGTTTCTTCCCAGGCCTGATCTCGCTGAAGTAGAACTTCTGCTCTGCCGTGTTCTACATGGGCCTAGAGCTGAAAGGGACAAAGTCCTCTGCTGTGTCTTCAATGGCAGACAGGCCCCACAGCGTCCGGCTTCCAGCTCTTTGGGCAGCTAAGAAACAGCTCACTCTGCACTGGTGTTTTACAGCCTACCGGGAACATGTCCTACAAAGGCCTGTGAAACGCAGTTTCTTGCCAGGCCTGCTCTCGCTGAAGTAGAACTTCTGCTCTGCCGTGTCCTACATGGGCCTAGAGCTGAAAGGGACAAAGTCCTCTGTTGTGTCTTCAAGAGCAGACAGGCCCCACAGCGTCCGGCTTCCAGCTCTTTTGCAGTCTAAGAAACAACTCGCTCTGCACAGGGCTCTTAAAGCCTAGCGGGAACATGTCTTAAAAAGGCCTGTGAGACGCAGTTTCTTCCCAGGCCTGATCTCGCTGAAGTAGAACTTCTGCTCTGCCGTGTTCTACATGGGCCTAGAGCTGAAAGGGACAAGGTTCTGCCTTTTGTCCTCAAGGGCAGACAGGTCCCACAGCGTCCGGCTTCCAGATCTTTGGGCAGCTAAGAAACAACTCGCTCTGCACAGGGCTCCTACAAGCCTACCAGGAACATGTTTACAAAGGCCTGCGAAACGCAGTTTCTTCCCAGGCCTGATCTCGCCGAAGCAGAAGTTCAGCTCTGCCGTGTCCTACATGGGCCTAGAGCTCAAAGGGAGAAAATCCAGCCTTGTGTCCTCAAGGGCAGAGAGGCCCCACAGCGTCCGGCTTCCAGCTCTATGGGTAGCTGAGAAACAGCTTGCTCTGCACTGCTGTTTTACAGCCTACCGGGAACATGTCTTACAAAGGCCTGTGAAACGCAGTTTCTTCCCAGACCTGATCTCGCTGAAGTAGAACTTCTGCTCTGCCGTGTCCTGCATGGGCCTAGAGCTGAAAGGGACAAAGTCCTGTCTTGTGTCCTCAAGGGCAGACTGGTCCCACAGCGTCCGGCTTCCAGCTCTTTGGCAGGCTAAGAAACAACTCGCTCTGCACAGGGCTCTTAAAGCCTACCGGGAACATGTCTTACAAAGGCCTGTGAGACGCAGTTTCTTCCCAGGCCTGATCTCGCTGAAGTAGAACTTCTGCTCTGCCGTGTTCTACATGGGACTAGAGCTGAAAGGGACAAGGTTCTGCCTTTTGTCCTCAAGGGCAGACAGGTCCCACAGCGTCCGGCTTCCACATCTTTGCACAGCTAAGAAACAACTCGCTCTGCACAGGGCTCCTACAAGCCTACCAGGAACATGTTTACAAAGGCCTGCGAAACGCAGTTTCTTCCCAGGCCTGATCTCGCTGAAGCAGAAGTTCAGCTCTGCCGTGTCCTACATGGGCCTAGAGCTCAAAGGGAGAAAATCCAGCCTTGTGTCCTCAAGGGCAGAGAGGCCCCACAGCGTCCGGCTTCCAGCTCTATGGGTAGCTGAGAAACAGCTTGCTCTGCACTGCTGTTTTACAGCCTACCGGGAACATGTCTTACAAAGGCCTGTGAAACGCAGTTTCTTCCCAGACCTGATCTCGCTGAAGTAGAACTTCTGCTCTGCCGTGTCCTGCATGGGCCTAGAGCTGAAAGGGACAAAGTCCTCTGTTGTGTCTTCAAGGGCAGACAGGCCCCACAGCGTCCGGCTTCCAGCTCTTTTGCAGTCTAAGAAACAACTCGCTCTGCACAGGGCTCTTAAAGCCTAGCGGGAACATGTCTTAAAAAGGCCTGTGAGACGCAGTTTCTTCCCAGGCCTGATCTCGCTGAAGTAGAACTTCTGCTCTGCCGTGTTCTACATGGGCCTAGAGCTGAAAGGGACAAGGTTCTGCCTTTTGTCCTCAAGGGCAGACAGGTCCCACAGCGTCCGGCTTCCAGCTCTTTGGGAAGCCAAGAAACAGCTCACTCTGCACAGGGCTTTTACAAGCCTACCGGGAGCATGTCTTACAAAGGCCTATGAAACGCAGTTTCATCTCAGGCCTGCTCGCGCTGAAGTAGAACTTCTGCTCTGCCGTGTCCTACATGGGCCTAGAGCTGAAAGGGACAAAGTCCTCTGTTGTGTCTTCAACGGCAGACAGGCCCCACAGCGTCCGGCTTCCAGCTCTTTTGCAGTCTAAGAAACAACTCGCCTTGCACAGGGCTCTTAAAGCCTAGCGGGAACATGTCTTAAAAAGGCCTGTGAGACGCAGTTTCTTCCCAGGCCTGATCTCGCTGAAGTAGAACTTCTGCTCTGCCGTGTTCTACATGGGCCTAGAGCTGAAAGGGAGAAGGTTCTGCCTTTTGTCCTCAAGGGCAGACAGGTCCCACAGCGTCCGGCTTCCACATCTTTGCGCAGCCAGGAAACAACTCGCTCTGCACAGGGCTCCTACAAGCCTACCAGGAACATGTTTACAAAGGCCTGCCAAACGCAGTTTCTTCCCAGGCCTGATCTCGCTGAAGTAGAACTTTTGCTCTGCCGTGTCCTATTTGACCCTAGAGCTGCAATTCACAAGGTCCTGCCTTGTTTCCACAAGGGGAGGCAAGTCCCTCAGCGTCATGCCTCCAGCTCTTTGGGCAGCTAAGAAACAACTCGCTCTGCACAGGGCTCCTACAAGCCTACCAGGAACATGTTTACAAAGGCCTGCGAAACGCAGTTTCTTCCCAGGCCTGATCTCGCCGAAGCAGAAGTTCAGCTCTGCCGTGTCCTACATGGGCCTAGAGCTCAAAGGGAGAAAATCCAGCCTTGTGTCCTCAAGGGCAGAGAGGCCCCACAGCGTCCGGCTTCCAGCTCTATGGGTAGCTGAGAAACAGCTTGCTCTGCACTGCTGTTTTACAGCCTACCGGGAACATGTCTTACAAAGGCCTGTGAAACGCAGTTTCTTCCCAGACCTGATCTCGCTGAAGTAGAACTTCTGCTCTGCCGTGTCCTGCATGGGCCTAGAGCTGAAAGGGACAAAGTCCTGTCTTGTGTCCTCAAGGGCAGACTGGTCCCACAGCGTCCGGCTTCCAGCTCTTTGGCAGGCTAAGAAACAACTCGCTCTGCACAGGGCTCTTAAAGCCTACCGGGAACATGTCTTACAAAGGCCTGTGAGACGCAGTTTCTTCCCAGGCCTGATCTCGCTGAAGTAGAACTTCTGCTCTGCCGTGTTCTACATGGGACTAGAGCTGAAAGGGACAAGGTTCTGCCTTTTGTCCTCAAGGGCAGACAGGTCCCACAGCGTCCGGCTTCCAGCTCTTTGGGAAGCCAAGAAACAGCTCACTCTGCACAGGGCTTTTACAAGCCTACCGGGAGCATGTCTTACAAAGGCCTATGAAACGCAGTTTCATCTCAGGCCTGCTCGCGCTGAAGTAGAACTTCTGCTCTGCCGTGTCCTACATGGGCCTAGAGCTGAAAGGGACAAAGTCCTCTGTTGTGTCTTCAAGGGCAGACAGGCCCCACAGCGTCCGGCTTCCAGCTCTTTTGCAGTCTAAGAAACAACTCGCCTTGCACAGGGCTCTTAAAGCCTAGCGGGAACATGTCTTAAAAAGGCCTGTGAGACGCAGTTTCTTCCCAGGCCTGATCTCGCTGAAGTAGAACTTCTGCTCTGCCGTGTTCTACATGGGCCTAGAGCTGAAAGGGAGAAGGTTCTGCCTTTTGTCCTCAAGGGCAGACAGGTCCCACAGCGTCCGGCTTCCACATCTTTGCGCAGCCAGGAAACAACTCGCTCTGCACAGGGCTCCTACAAGCCTACCAGGAACATGTTTACAAAGGCCTGCCAAACGCAGTTTCTTCCCAGGCCTGATCTCGCTGAAGTAGAACTTTTGCTCTGCCGTGTCCTATTTGACCCTAGAGCTGCAATTCACAAGGTCCTGCCTTGTTTCCACAAGGGGAGGCAAGTCCCTCAGCGTCATGCCTCCAGCTCTTTGGGCAGCTAAGAAACAACTCGCTCTGCACAGGGCTCCTACAAGCCTACCAGGAACATGTTTACAAAGGCCTGCGAAACGCAGTTTCTTCCCAGGCCTGATCTCGCCGAAGCAGAAGTTCAGCTCTGCCGTGTCCTACATGGGCCTAGAGCTCAAAGGGAGAAAATCCAGCCTTGTGTCCTCAAGGGCAGAGAGGCCCCACAGCGTCCGGCTTCCAGCTCTATGGGTAGCTGAGAAACAGCTTGCTCTGCACTGCTGTTTTACAGCCTACCGGGAACATGTCTTACAAAGGCCTGTGAAACGCAGTTTCTTCCCAGACCTGATCTCGCTGAAGTAGAACTTCTGCTCTGCCGTGTCCTGCATGGGCCTAGAGCTGAAAGGGACAAAGTCCTGTCTTGTGTCCTCAAGGGCAGACTGGTCCCACAGCGTCCGGCTTCCAGCTCTTTGGCAGGCTAAGAAACAACTCGCTCTGCACAGGGCTCTTAAAGCCTACCGGGAACATGTCTTACAAAGGCCTGTGAAACGCAGTTTCTTCCCAGGCCTGATCTCGCTGAAGTAGAACTTCTGCTCTGCCGTGTTCTACATGGGCCTAGAGCTGAAAGGGACAAAGTTCTGCCTTTGGTCCTCAAGGGCAGACAGGTCCCACAGCGTCCGGCTTCCAGCTCTTTGGGAAGCCAAGAAACAGCTCACTCTGCACAGGGCTTTTACAAGCCTACCGGGAGCATGTCTTACAAAGGCCTATGAAACGCAGTTTCATCTCAGGCCTGCTCTCGCTGAAGTAGAACTTCTGCTCTGCCGTGTCCTACATGGGCCTAGAGCTGAAAGGGACAAAGTCCTCTGCTGTGTCTTCAATGGCAGACAGGCCCCACAGCGTCCGGCTTCCAGCTCTTTGGGCAGCTAAGAAACAGCTCGCTCTGCACTGGTGTTTTACAGCCTACCGGGAACATGTCCTACAAAGGCCTGTGAAACGCAGTTTCTTGCCAGGCCTGATCTCGGTGAAGTAGAACTTCTGCTCTGCCGTGTCCTACATGGGCCTAGAGCTGAAAGGGACAAAGTCCTCTGTTGTGTCTTCAAGGGCAGACAGGCCCCACAGCGTCCGGCTTCCAGCTCTTTTGCAGTCTAAGAAACAACTCGCTCTGCACAGGGCTCTTAAAGCCTAGCGGGAACATGTCTTAAAAAGGCCTGTGAGACGCAGTTTCTTCCCAGGCCTGATCTCGCTGAAGTAGAACTTCTGCTCTGCCGTGTTCTACATGGGCCTAGAGCTGAAAGGGACAAGGTTCTGCCTTTTGTCCTCAAGGGCAGACAGGTCCCACAGCGTCCGGCTTCCACATCTTTGCGCAGCTAAGAAACAACTCGCTCTGCACAGGGCTCCTACAAGCCTACCAGGAACATGTTTACAAAGGCCTGCGAAACGCAGTTTCTTCCCAGGCCTGATCTCGCTGAAGCAGAAGTTCAGCTCTGCCGTGTCCTACATGGGCCTAGAGCTCAAAGGGAGAAAATCCAGCCTTGTGTCCTCAAGGGCAGAGAGGCCCCACAGCGTCCGGCTTCCAGCTCTATGGGTAGCTGAGAAACAGCTTGCTCTGCACTGCTGTTTTACAGCCTACCGGGAACATGTCTTACAAAGGCCTGTGAAACGCAGTTTCTTCCCAGACCTGATCTCGCTGAAGTAGAACTTCTGCTCTGCCGTGTCCTGCATGGGCCTAGAGCTGAAAGGGACAAAGTCCTGTCTTGTGTCCTCAAGGGCACACTGGTCCCACAGCGTCCGGCTTCCAGCTCTTTGGCAGGCTAAGAAACAACTCGCTCTGCACAGGGCTCTTAAAGCCTACCGGGAACATGTCTTACAAAGGCCTGTGAGACGCAGTTTCTTCCCAGGCCTGATCTCGCTGAAGTAGAACTTCTGCTCTGCCGTGTTCTACATGGGCCTAGAGCTGAAAGGGACAAAGTTCTGCCTTTTGTCCTCAAGGGCAGACAGGTCCCACAGCGTCCGGCTTCCAGCTCTTTGGGAAGCCAAGAAACAGCTCACTCTGCACAGGGCTTTTACAAACCTACCGGGAGCATGTCTCACAAAGGCCTATGAAACGCAGTTTCATCTCAGGCCTGCTCGCGCTGAAGTAGAACTTCTGCTCTGCTGTGTCCTACATGGGCCTAGAGCTGAAAGGGACAAAGTCCTCTGTTGTGTCTTCAAGGGCAGACAGGCCCCACAGCGTCCGGCTTCCAGCTCTTTTGCAGTCTAAGAAACAACTCGCTCTGCACAGGGCTCTTAAAGCCTAGCGGGAACATGTCTTAAAAAGGCCTGTGAGACGCAGTTTCTTCCCAGGCCTGATCTCGCTGAAGTAGAACTTCTGCTCTGCCGTGTTCTACATGGGCCTAGAGCTGAAAGGGAGAAGGTTCTGCCTTTTGTCCTCAAGGGCAGACAGGTCCCACAGCGTCCGGCTTCCACATCTTTGCGCAGCTAAGAAACAACTCGCTCTGCACAGGGCTCCTACAAGCCTACCAGGAACATGTTTACAAAGGCCTGCGAAACGCAGTTTCTTCCCAGGCCTGATCTCGCCGAAGCAGAAGTTCAGCTCTGCCGTGTCCTACATGGGCCTAGAGCTCAAAGGGAGAAAGTCCAGCCTTGTGTCCTCAAGGGCAGAGAGGCCCCATAGCGTCCGGCTTCCAGCTCTTTGGGCAGCTGAGAAACAGCTTGCTCTGCACTGCTGTTTTACAGCCTACCGGGAACATGTCTTACAAAGGCCTGTGAAACGCAGTTTCTTCCCAGACCTGATCTCGCTGAAGTAGAACTTCTGCTCTGCCGTGTCCTGCATGGGCCTAGAGCTGAAAGGGACAAAGTCCTGTCTTGTGTCCTCAAGGGCAGACTGGTCCCACAGCGTCCGGCTTCCAGCTCTTTGGCAGGCTAAGAAACAACTCGCTCTGCACAGGGCTCTTAAAGCCTACCGGGAACATGTCTTACAAAGGCCTGTGAAACGCAGTTTCTTCCCAGGCCTGATCTCGCTGAAGTAGAACTTCTGCTCTGCCGTGTTCTACATGGGCCTAGAGCTGAAAGGGACAAAGTCCTCTGCTGTGTCTTCAATGGCAGACAGGCCCCACAGCGTCCGGCTTCCAGCTCTTTGGGCAGCTAAGAAACAGCTCGCTCTGCACTGGTGTTTTACAGCCTACCGGGAACATGTCCTACAAAGGCCTGTGAAACGCAGTTTCTTGCCAGGCCTGATCTCGGTGAAGTAGAACTTCTGCTCTGCCGTGTCCTACATGGGCCTAGAGCTGAAAGGGACAAAGTCCTCTGTTGTGTCTTCAAGAGCAGACAGGCCCCACAGCGTCCGGCTTCCAGCTCTTTTGCAGTCTAAGAAACAACTCGCTCTGCACAGGGCTCTTAAAGCCTACAGGGAACATGTCTTAAAAAGGCCTGTGAGACGCAGTTTCTTCCCAGGCCTGATCTCGCTGAAGTAGAACTTCTGCTCTGCCGTGTTCTACATGGGCCTAGAGCTGAAAGGGACAAGGTTCTGCCTTTTGTCCTCAAGGGCAGACAGGTCCCACAGCGTCCGGCTTCCAGATCTTTGGGCAGCTAAGAAACAACTCGCTCTGCACAGGGCTCCTACAAGCCTACCAGGAACATGTTTACAAAGGCCTGCGAAACGCAGTTTCTTCCCAGGCCTGATCTCGCCGAAGCAGAAGTTCAGCTCTGCCGTGTCCTACATGGGCCTAGAGCTCAAAGGGAGAAAATCCAGCCTTGTGTCCTCAAGGGCAGAGAGGCCCCACAGCGTCCGGCTTCCAGCTCTATGGGTAGCTGAGAAACAGCTTGCTCTGCACTGCTGTTTTACAGCCTACCGGGAACATGTCTTACAAAGGCCTGTGAAACGCAGTTTCTTCCCAGACCTGATCTCGCTGAAGTAGAACTTCTGCTCTGCCGTGTCCTGCATGGGCCTAGAGCTGAAAGGGACAAAGTCCTGTCTTGTGTCCTCAAGGGCACACTGGTCCCACAGCGTCCGGCTTCCAGCTCTTTGGCAGGCTAAGAAACAACTCGCTCTGCACAGGGCTCTTAAAGCCTACCGGGAACATGTCTTACAAAGGCCTGTGAGACGCAGTTTCTTCCCAGGCCTGATCTCGCTGAAGTAGAACTTCTGCTCTGCCGTGTTCTACATGGGACTAGAGCTGAAAGGGACAAGGTTCTGCCTTTTGTCCTCAAGGGCAGACAGGTCCCACAGCGTCCGGCTTCCACATCTTTGCACAGCTAAGAAACAACTCGCTCTGCACAGGGCTCCTACAAGCCTACCAGGAACATGTTTACAAAGGCCTGCGAAACGCAGTTTCTTCCCAGGCCTGATCTCGCCGAAGCAGAAGTTCAGCTCTGCCGTGTCCTACATGGGCCTAGAGCTCAAAGGGAGAAAATCCAGCCTTGTGTCCTCAAGGGCAGAGAGGCCCCACAGCGTCCGGCTTCCAGCTCTATGGGTAGCTGAGAAACAGCTTGCTCTGCACTGCTGTTTTACAGCCTACCGGGAACATGTCTTACAAAGGCCTGTGAAACGCAGTTTCTTCCCAGACCTGATCTCGCTGAAGTAGAACTTCTGCTCTGCCGTGTCCTGCATGGGCCTAGAGCTGAAAGGGACAAAGTCCTGTCTTGTGTCCTCAAGGGCAGACTGGTCCCACAGCGTCCGGCTTCCAGCTCTTTGGCAGGCTAAGAAACAACTCGCTCTGCACAGGGCTCTTAAAGCCTACCGGGAACATGTCTTACAAAGGCCTGTGAAACGCAGTTTCTTCCCAGGCCTGATCTCGCTGAAGTAGAACTTCTGCTCTGCCGTGTTCTACATGGGCCTAGAGCTGAAAGGGACAAAGTTCTGCCTTTGGTCCTCAAGGGCAGACAGGTCCCACAGCGTCCGGCTTCCAGCTCTTTGGGAAGCCAAGAAACAGCTCACTCTGCACAGGGCTTTTACAAGCCTACCGGGAGCATGTCTTACAAAGGCCTATGAAACGCAGTTTCATCTCAGGCCTGCTCTCGCTGAAGTAGAACTTCTGCTCTGCCGTGTCCTACATGGGCCTAGAGCTGAAAGGGACAAAGTCCTCTGCTGTGTCTTCAATGGCAGACAGGCCCCACAGCGTCCGGCTTCCAGCTCTTTGGGCAGCTAAGAAACAGCTCGCTCTGCACTGGTGTTTTACAGCCTACCGGGAACATGTCCTACAAAGGCCTGTGAAACGCAGTTTCTTGCCAGGCCTGATCTCGGTGAAGTAGAACTTCTGCTCTGCCGTGTCCTACATGGGCCTAGAGCTGAAAGGGACAAAGTCCTCTGTTGTGTCTTCAAGGGCAGACAGGCCCCACAGCGTCCGGCTTCCAGCTCTTTTGCAGTCTAAGAAACAACTCGCTCTGCACAGGGCTCTTAAAGCCTAGCGGGAACATGTCTTAAAAAGGCCTGTGAGACGCAGTTTCTTCCCAGGCCTGATCTCGCTGAAGTAGAACTTCTGCTCTGCCGTGTTCTACATGGGCCTAGAGCTGAAAGGGACAAGGTTCTGCCTTTTGTCCTCAAGGGCAGACAGGTCCCACAGCGTCCGGCTTCCACATCTTTGCGCAGCTAAGAAACAACTCGCTCTGCACAGGGCTCCTACAAGCCTACCAGGAACATGTTTACAAAGGCCTGCGAAACGCAGTTTCTTCCCAGGCCTGATCTCGCTGAAGCAGAAGTTCAGCTCTGCCGTGTCCTACATGGGCCTAGAGCTCAAAGGGAGAAAATCCAGCCTTGTGTCCTCAAGGGCAGAGAGGCCCCACAGCGTCCGGCTTCCAGCTCTATGGGTAGCTGAGAAACAGCTTGCTCTGCACTGCTGTTTTACAGCCTACCGGGAACATGTCTTACAAAGGCCTGTGAAACGCAGTTTCTTCCCAGACCTGATCTCGCTGAAGTAGAACTTCTGCTCTGCCGTGTCCTGCATGGGCCTAGAGCTGAAAGGGACAAAGTCCTGTCTTGTGTCCTCAAGGGCACACTGGTCCCACAGCGTCCGGCTTCCAGCTCTTTGGCAGGCTAAGAAACAACTCGCTCTGCACAGGGCTCTTAAAGCCTACCGGGAACATGTCTTACAAAGGCCTGTGAGACGCAGTTTCTTCCCAGGCCTGATCTCGCTGAAGTAGAACTTCTGCTCTGCCGTGTTCTACATGGGCCTAGAGCTGAAAGGGACAAAGTTCTGCCTTTTGTCCTCAAGGGCAGACAGGTCCCACAGCGTCCGGCTTCCAGCTCTTTGGGAAGCCAAGAAACAGCTCACTCTGCACAGGGCTTTTACAAACCTACCGGGAGCATGTCTCACAAAGGCCTATGAAACGCAGTTTCATCTCAGGCCTGCTCGCGCTGAAGTAGAACTTCTGCTCTGCTGTGTCCTACATGGGCCTAGAGCTGAAAGGGACAAAGTCCTCTGTTGTGTCTTCAAGGGCAGACAGGCCCCACAGCGTCCGGCTTCCAGCTCTTTTGCAGTCTAAGAAACAACTCGCTCTGCACAGGGCTCTTAAAGCCTAGCGGGAACATGTCTTAAAAAGGCCTGTGAGACGCAGTTTCTTCCCAGGCCTGATCTCGCTGAAGTAGAACTTCTGCTCTGCCGTGTTCTACATGGGCCTAGAGCTGAAAGGGAGAAGGTTCTGCCTTTTGTCCTCAAGGGCAGACAGGTCCCACAGCGTCCGGCTTCCACATCTTTGCGCAGCTAAGAAACAACTCGCTCTGCACAGGGCTCCTACAAGCCTACCAGGAACATGTTTACAAAGGCCTGCGAAACGCAGTTTCTTCCCAGGCCTGATCTCGCCGAAGCAGAAGTTCAGCTCTGCCGTGTCCTACATGGGCCTAGAGCTCAAAGGGAGAAAGTCCAGCCTTGTGTCCTCAAGGGCAGAGAGGCCCCACAGCGTCCGGCTTCCAGCTCTTTGGGCAGCTGAGAAACAGCTTGCTCTGCACTGCTGTTTTACAGCCTACCGGGAACATGTCTTACAAAGGCCTGTGAAACGCAGTTTCTTCCCAGACCTGATCTCGCTGAAGTAGAACTTCTGCTCTGCCGTGTCCTGCATGGGCCTAGAGCTGAAAGGGACAAAGTCCTGTCTTGTGTCCTCAAGGGCAGACTGGTCCCACAGCGTCCGGCTTCCAGCTCTTTGGCAGGCTAAGAAACAACTCGCTCTGCACAGGGCTCTTAAAGCCTACCGGGAACATGTCTTACAAAGGCCTGTGAAACGCAGTTTCTTCCCAGGCCTGATCTCGCTGAAGTAGAACTTCTGCTCTGCCGTGTTCTACATGGGCCTAGAGCTGAAAGGGACAAAGTCCTCTGCTGTGTCTTCAATGGCAGACAGGCCCCACAGCGTCCGGCTTCCAGCTCTTTGGGCAGCTAAGAAACAGCTCGCTCTGCACTGGTGTTTTACAGCCTACCGGGAACATGTCCTACAAAGGCCTGTGAAACGCAGTTTCTTGCCAGGCCTGATCTCGCTGAAGTAGAACTTCTGCTCTGCCGTGTCCTACATGGGCCTAGAGCTGAAAGGGACAAAGTCCTCTGTTGTGTCTTCAAGAGCAGACAGGCCCCACAGCGTCCGGCTTCCAGCTCTTTTGCAGTCTAAGAAACAACTCGCTCTGCACAGGGCTCTTAAAGCCTACAGGGAACATGTCTTAAAAAGGCCTGTGAGACGCAGTTTCTTCCCAGGCCTGATCTCGCTGAAGTAGAACTTCTGCTCTGCCGTGTTCTACATGGGCCTAGAGCTGAAAGGGACAAGGTTCTGCCTTTTGTCCTCAAGGGCAGACAGGTCCCACAGCGTCCGGCTTCCAGATCTTTGGGCAGCTAAGAAACAACTCGCTCTGCACAGGGCTCCTACAAGCCTACCAGGAACATGTTTACAAAGGCCTGCGAAACGCAGTTTCTTCCCAGGCCTGATCTCGCCGAAGCAGAAGTTCAGCTCTGCCGTGTCCTACATGGGCCTAGAGCTCAAAGGGAGAAAATCCAGCCTTGTGTCCTCAAGGGCAGAGAGGCCCCACAGCGTCCGGCTTCCAGCTCTATGGGTAGCTGAGAAACAGCTTGCTCTGCACTGCTGTTTTACAGCCTACCGGGAACATGTCTTACAAAGGCCTGTGAAACGCAGTTTCTTCCCAGACCTGATCTCGCTGAAGTAGAACTTCTGCTCTGCCGTGTCCTGCATGGGCCTAGAGCTGAAAGGGACAAAGTCCTGTCTTGTGTCCTCAAGGGCACACTGGTCCCACAGCGTCCGGCTTCCAGCTCTTTGGCAGGCTAAGAAACAACTCGCTCTGCACAGGGCTCTTAAAGCCTACCGGGAACATGTCTTACAAAGGCCTGTGAGACGCAGTTTCTTCCCAGGCCTGATCTCGCTGAAGTAGAACTTCTGCTCTGCCGTGTTCTACATGGGACTAGAGCTGAAAGGGACAAGGTTCTGCCTTTTGTCCTCAAGGGCAGACAGGTCCCACAGCGTCCGGCTTCCACATCTTTGCACAGCTAAGAAACAACTCGCTCTGCACAGGGCTCCTACAAGCCTACCAGGAACATGTTTACAAAGGCCTGCGAAACGCAGTTTCTTCCCAGGCCTGATCTCGCCGAAGCAGAAGTTCAGCTCTGCCGTGTCCTACATGGGCCTAGAGCTCAAAGGGAGAAAATCCAGCCTTGTGTCCTCAAGGGCAGAGAGGCCCCACAGCGTCCGGCTTCCAGCTCTATGGGTAGCTGAGAAACAGCTTGCTCTGCACTGCTGTTTTACAGCCTACCGGGAACATGTCTTACAAAGGCCTGTGAAACGCAGTTTCTTCCCAGACCTGATCTCGCTGAAGTAGAACTTCTGCTCTGCCGTGTCCTGCATGGGCCTAGAGCTGAAAGGGACAAAGTCCTGTCTTGTGTCCTCAAGGGCAGACTGGTCCCACAGCGTCCGGCTTCCAGCTCTTTGGCAGGCTAAGAAACAACTCGCTCTGCACAGGGCTCTTAAAGCCTACCGGGAACATGTCTTACAAAGGCCTGTGAAACGCAGTTTCTTCCCAGGCCTGATCTCGCTGAAGTAGAACTTCTGCTCTGCCGTGTTCTACATGGGCCTAGAGCTGAAAGGGACAAAGTTCTGCCTTTGGTCCTCAAGGGCAGACAGGTCCCACAGCGTCCGGCTTCCAGCTCTTTGGGAAGCCAAGAAACAGCTCACTCTGCACAGGGCTTTTACAAGCCTACCGGGAGCATGTCTTACAAAGGCCTATGAAACGCAGTTTCATCTCAGGCCTGCTCTCGCTGAAGTAGAACTTCTGCTCTGCCGTGTCCTACATGGGCCTAGAGCTGAAAGGGACAAAGTCCTCTGCTGTGTCTTCAATGGCAGACAGGCCCCACAGCGTCCGGCTTCCAGCTCTTTGGGCAGCTAAGAAACAGCTCGCTCTGCACTGGTGTTTTACAGCCTACCGGGAACATGTCCTACAAAGGCCTGTGAAACGCAGTTTCTTGCCAGGCCTGATCTCGGTGAAGTAGAACTTCTGCTCTGCCGTGTCCTACATGGGCCTAGAGCTGAAAGGGACAAAGTCCTCTGTTGTGTCTTCAAGGGCAGACAGGCCCCACAGCGTCCGGCTTCCAGCTCTTTTGCAGTCTAAGAAACAACTCGCTCTGCACAGGGCTCTTAAAGCCTAGCGGGAACATGTCTTAAAAAGGCCTGTGAGACGCAGTTTCTTCCCAGGCCTGATCTCGCTGAAGTAGAACTTCTGCTCTGCCGTGTTCTACATGGGCCTAGAGCTGAAAGGGAGAAGGTTCTGCCTTTTGTCCTCAAGGGCAGACAGGTCCCACAGCGTCCGGCTTCCACATCTTTGCGCAGCTAAGAAACAACTCGCTCTGCACAGGGCTCCTACAAGCCTACCAGGAACATGTTTACAAAGGCCTGCGAAACGCAGTTTCTTCCCAGGCCTGATCTCGCCGAAGCAGAAGTTCAGCTCTGCCGTGTCCTACATGGGCCTAGAGCTCAAAGGGAGAAAGTCCAGCCTTGTGTCCTCAAGGGCAGAGAGGCCCCACAGCGTCCGGCTTCCAGCTCTTTGGGCAGCTGAGAAACAGCTTGCTCTGCACTGCTGTTTTACAGCCTACCGGGAACATGTCTTACAAAGGCCTGTGAAACGCAGTTTCTTCCCAGACCTGATCTCGCTGAAGTAGAACTTCTGCTCTGCCGTGTCCTGCATGGGCCTAGAGCTGAAAGGGACAAAGTCCTGTCTTGTGTCCTCAAGGGCAGACTGGTCCCACAGCGTCCGGCTTCCAGCTCTTTGGCAGGCTAAGAAACAACTCGCTCTGCACAGGGCTCTTAAAGCCTACCGGGAACATGTCTTACAAAGGCCTGTGAAACGCAGTTTCTTCCCAGGCCTGATCTCGCTGAAGTAGAACTTCTGCTCTGCCGTGTTCTACATGGGCCTAGAGCTGAAAGGGACAATGTTCTGCCTTTTGTCCGCAAGGGCAGACAGGTCCCACAGCGTCCGGCTTCCAGCTCTTTGGGAAGCCAAGAAACAGCTCACTCTGCACAGGGCTTTTACAAGCCTACCGGGAGCATGTCTTACAAAGGCCTATGAAACGCAGTTTCATCTCAGGCCTGCTCTCGCTGAAGTAGAACTTCTGCTCTGCCGTGTCCTACATGGGCCTAGAGCTGAAAGGGACAAAGTCCTCTGCTGTGTCTTCAATGGCAGACAGGCCCCACAGCGTCCGGCTTCCAGCTCTTTGGGCAGCTAAGAAACAGCTCGCTCTGCACTGGTGTTTTACAGCCTACCGGGAACATGTCCTACAAAGGCCTGTGAAACGCAGTTTCTTGCCAGGCCTGATCTCGGTGAAGTAGAACTTCTGCTCTGCCGTGTCCTACATGGGCCTAGAGCTGAAAGGGACAAAGTCCTCTGTTGTGTCTTCAAGGACAGACAGGCCCCACAGCGTCCGGCTTCCAGCCCTTTTGCAGTCTAAGAAACAACTCGCTCTGCACAGGGCTCTTAAAGCCTAGCGGGAACATGTCTTAAAAAGGCCTGTGAGACGCAGTTTCTTCCCAGGCCTGATCTCGCTGAAGTAGAACTTCTGCTCTGCCGTGTTCTACATGGGCCTAGAGCTGAAAGGGACAAGGTTCTGCCTTTTGTCCTCAAGGGCAGACAGGTCCCACAGCGTCCGGCTTCCAGATCTTTGGGCAGCTAAGAAACAACTCGCTCTGCACAGGGCTCCTACAAGCCTACCAGGAACATGTTTACAAAGGCCTGCGAAACGCAGTTTCTTCCCAGGCCTGATCTCGCCGAAGCAGAAGTTCAGCTCTGCCGTGTCCTACATGGGCCTAGAGCTCAAAGGGAGAAAATCCAGCCTTGTGTCCTCAAGGGCAGAGAGGCCCCACAGCGTCCGGCTTCCAGCTCTTTGGCAGGCTAAGAAACAACTCGCTCTGCACACTGCTCTTAAAGCCTACCGGGAAAATGTCTTACAAAGGCCTGTGAAACGCAGTTTCTTCCCAGGCCTGATCTCGCTGAAGTAGAACTTCTGCTCTGCCGTGTTCTACATGGGCCTAGAGCTGAAAGGGACAAAGTTCTGCCTTTTGTCCTCAAGGGCAGACAGGTCCCACAGCGTCCGGCTTCCAGCTCTTTGGGAAGCCAAGAAACAGCTCACTCTGCACAGGGCTTTTACAAGCCTACCGGGAGCATGTCTTACAAAGGCCTATGAAACGCAGTTTCATCTCAGGCCTGCTCTCGCTGAAGTAGAACTTCTCCTCTGCCGTGTCCTACATGGGCCTAGAGCTGAAAGGGACAAAGTCCTCTGCTGTGTCTTCAATGGCAGACAGGCCCCACAGCGTCCGGCTTCCAGCTCTTTGGGCAGCTAAGAAACAGCTCGCTCTGCACTGGTGTTTTACAGCCTACCGGGAACATGTCCTACAAAGGCCTGTGAAACGCAGTTTCTTGCCAGGCCTGATCTCGGTGAAGTAGAACTTCTGCTCTGCCGAGTCCTACATGGGCCTAGAGCTGAAAGGGACAAAGTCCTCTGTTGTGTCTTCAAGGACAGACAGGCCCCACAGCGTCCGGCTTCCAGCTCTTTTGCAGTCTAAGAAACAACTCGCTCTGCACAGGGCTCTTAAAGCCTAGCGGGAACATGTCTTAAAAAGGCCTGTGAGACGCAGTTTCTTCCCAGGCCTGATCTCGCTGAAGTAGAACTTCTGCTCTGCCGTGTTCTACATGGGCCTAGAGCTGAAAGGGACAAGGTTCTGCCTTTTGTCCTCAAGGGCAGACAGGTCCCACAGCGTCCGGCTTCCAGATCTTTGGGCAGCTAAGAAACAACTCGCTCTGCACAGGGCTCCTACAAGCCTACCAGGAACATGTTTACAAAGGCCTGCGAAACGCAGTTTCTTCCCAGGCCTGATCTCGCCGAAGCAGAAGTTCAGCTCTGCCGTGTCCTACATGGGCCTAGAGCTCAAAGGGAGAAAATCCAGCCTTGTGTCCTCAAGGGCAGAGAGGCCCCACAGCGTCCGGCTTCCAGCTCTATGGGTAGCTGAGAAACAGCTTGCTCTGCACTGCTGTTTTACAGCCTACCGGGAACATGTCTTACAAAGGCCTGTGAAACGCAGTTTCTTCCCAGACCTGATCTCGCTGAAGTAGAACTTCTGCTCTGCCGTGTCCTGCATGGGCCTAGAGCTGAAAGGGACAAAGTCCTGTCTTGTGTCCTCAAGGGCACACTGGTCCCACAGCGTCCGGCTTCCAGCTCTTTGGCAGGCTAAGAAACAACTCGCTCTGCACAGGGCTCTTAAAGCCTACCGGGAACATGTCTTACAAAGGCCTGTGAAACGCAGTTTCTTCCCAGGCCTGATCTCGCTGAAGTAGAACTTCTGCTCTGCCGTGTTCTACATGGGCCTAGAGCTGAAAGCGACAAAGTTCTGCCTTTTGTCCTCAAGGGCAGACAGGTCCCACAGCGTCCGGCTTCCAGCTCTTTGGGAAGCCAAGAAACAGCTCACTCTGCACAGGGCTTTTACAAGCCAACCGGGAGCATGTCTTACAAAGGCCTATGAAACGCAGTTTCATCTCAGGCCTGCTCTCGCTGAAGTAGAACTTCTGCTCTGCCGTGTCCTACATGGGCCTAGAGCTGAAAGGGACAAAGTCCTCTGCTGTGTCTTCAATGGCAGACAGGCCCCACAGCGTCCGGCTTCCAGCTCTTTGGGCAGCTAAGAAACAGCTCGCTCTGCACTGGTGTTTTACAGCCTACTGGGAACATGTCCTACAAAGGCCTGTGAAACGCAGTTTCTTGCCAGGCCTGATCTCGGTGAAGTAGAACTTCTGCTCTGCCGTGTCCTACATGGGCCTAGAGCTGAAAGGGACAAAGTCCTCTGTTGTGTCTTCAAGGGCAGACAGGCCCCACAGCGTCCGGCTTCCAGCTCTTTTGCAGTCTAAGAAACAACTCGCTCTGCACAGGGCTCTTAAAGCCTAGCGGGAACATGTCTTAAAAAGGCCTGTGAGACGCAGTTTCTTCCCAGGCCTGATCTCGCTGAAGTAGAACTTCTGCTCTGCCGTGTTCTACATGGGCCTAGAGCTGAAAGGGACAAGGTTCTGCCTTTTGTCCTCAAGGGCAGACAGGTCCCACAGCGTCCGGCTTCCAGATCTTTGGGCAGCTAAGAAACAACTCGCTCTGCACAGGGCTCCTACAAGCCTGCCAGGAACATGTTTACAAAGGCCTGCGAAACGCAGTTTCTTCCCAGGCCTGATCTCGCCGAAGCAGAAGTTCAGCTCTGCCGTGTCCTACATGGGCCTAGAGCTCAAAGGGAGAAAATCCAGCCTTGTGTCCTCAAGGGCAGAGAGGCCCCACAGCGTCCGGCTTCCAGCTCTTTGGCAGGCTAAGAAACAACTCGCTCTGCACAGGGCTCTTAAAGCCTACCGGGAAAATGTCTTACAAAGGCCTGTGAAACGCAGTTTCTTCCCAGGCCTGATCTCGCTGAAGTAGAACTTCTGCTCTGCCGTGTTCTACATGGGCCTAGAGCTGAAAGGGACAAAGTTCTGCCTTTTGTCCTCAAGGGCAGACAGGTCCCACAGCGTCCGGCTTCCAGCTCTTTGGGAAGCCAAGAAACAGCTCACTCTGCACAGGGCTTTTACAAGCCTACCGGGAGCATGTCTTACAAAGGCCTATGAAACGCAGTTTCATCTCAGGCCTGCTCGCGCTGAAGTAGAACTTCTGCTCTGCTGTGTCCTACATGGGCCTAGAGCTGAAAGGGACAAAGTCCTCTGTTGTGTCTTCAAGGGCAGACAGGCCCCACAGCGTCCGGCTTCCAGCTCTTTTGCAGTCTAAGAAACAACTCGCTCTGCACAGGGCTCTTAAAGCCTAGCGGGAACATGTCTTAAAAAGGCCTGTGAGACGCAGTTTCTTCCCAGGCCTGATCTCGCTGAAGTAGAACTTCTGCTCTGCCGTGTTCTACATGGGCCTAGAGCTGAAAGGGAGAAGGTTCTGCCTTTTGTCCTCAAGGGCAGACAGGTCCCACAGCGTCCGGCTTCCACATCTTTGCGCAGCTAAGAAACAACTCGCTCTGCACAGGGCTCCTACAAGCCTACCAGGAACATGTTTACAAAGGCCTGCGAAACGCAGTTTCTTCCCAGGCCTGATCTCGCCGAAGCAGAAGTTCAGCTCTGCCGTGTCCTACATGGGCCTAGAGCTCAAAGGGAGAAAGTCCAGCCTTGTGTCCTCAAGGGCAGAGAGGCCCCACAGCGTCCGGCTTCCAGCTCTTTGGGCAGCTGAGAAACAGCTTGCTCTGCACTGCTGTTTTACAGCCTACCGGGAACATGTCTTACAAAGGCCTGTGAAACGCAGTTTCTTCCCAGACCTGATCTCGCTGAAGTAGAACTTCTGCTCTGCCGTGTCCTGCATGGGCCTAGAGCTGAAAGGGACAAAGTCCTGTCTTGTGTCCTCAAGGGCAGACTGGTCCCACAGCGTCCGGCTTCCAGCTCTTTGGCAGGCTAAGAAACAACTCGCTCTGCACAGGGCTCTTAAAGCCTACCGGGAACATGTCTTACAAAGGCCTGTGAAACGCAGTTTCTTCCCAGGCCTGATCTCGCTGAAGTAGAACTTCTGCTCTGCCGTGTTCTACATGGGCCTAGAGCTGAAAGGGACAATGTTCTGCCTTTTGTCCGCAAGGGCAGACAGGTCCCACAGCGTCCGGCTTCCAGCTCTTTGGGAAGCCAAGAAACAGCTCACTCTGCACAGGGCTTTTACAAGCCTACCGGGAGCATGTCTTACAAAGGCCTATGAAACGCAGTTTCATCTCAGGCCTGCTCTCGCTGAAGTAGAACTTCTGCTCTGCCGTGTCCTACATGGGCCTAGAGCTGAAAGGGACAAAGTCCTCTGCTGTGTCTTCAATGGCAGACAGGCCCCACAGCGTCCGGCTTCCAGCTCTTTGGGCAGCTAAGAAACAGCTCGCTCTGCACTGGTGTTTTACAGCCTACCGGGAACATGTCCTACAAAGGCCTGTGAAACGCAGTTTCTTGCCAGGCCTGATCTCGGTGAAGTAGAACTTCTGCTCTGCCGTGTCCTACATGGGCCTAGAGCTGAAAGGGACAAAGTCCTCTGTTGTGTCTTCAAGGACAGACAGGCCCCACAGCGTCCGGCTTCCAGCCCTTTTGCAGTCTAAGAAACAACTCGCTCTGCACAGGGCTCTTAAAGCCTAGCGGGAACATGTCTTAAAAAGGCCTGTGAGACGCAGTTTCTTCCCAGGCCTGATCTCGCTGAAGTAGAACTTCTGCTCTGCCGTGTTCTACATGGGCCTAGAGCTGAAAGGGACAAGGTTCTGCCTTTTGTCCTCAAGGGCAGACAGGTCCCACAGCGTCCGGCTTCCAGATCTTTGGGCAGCTAAGAAACAACTCGCTCTGCACAGGGCTCCTACAAGCCTACCAGGAACATGTTTACAAAGGCCTGCGAAACGCAGTTTCTTCCCAGGCCTGATCTCGCCGAAGCAGAAGTTCAGCTCTGCCGTGTCCTACATGGGCCTAGAGCTCAAAGGGAGAAAATCCAGCCTTGTGTCCTCAAGGGCAGAGAGGCCCCACAGCGTCCGGCTTCCAGCTCTTTGGCAGGCTAAGAAACAACTCGCTCTGCACACTGCTCTTAAAGCCTACCGGGAAAATGTCTTACAAAGGCCTGTGAAACGCAGTTTCTTCCCAGGCCTGATCTCGCTGAAGTAGAACTTCTGCTCTGCCGTGTTCTACATGGGCCTAGAGCTGAAAGGGACAAAGTTCTGCCTTTTGTCCTCAAGGGCAGACAGGTCCCACAGCGTCCGGCTTCCAGCTCTTTGGGAAGCCAAGAAACAGCTCACTCTGCACAGGGCTTTTACAAGCCTACCGGGAGCATGTCTTACAAAGGCCTATGAAACGCAGTTTCATCTCAGGCCTGCTCTCGCTGAAGTAGAACTTCTCCTCTGCCGTGTCCTACATGGGCCTAGAGCTGAAAGGGACAAAGTCCTCTGCTGTGTCTTCAATGGCAGACAGGCCCCACAGCGTCCGGCTTCCAGCTCTTTGGGCAGCTAAGAAACAGCTCGCTCTGCACTGGTGTTTTACAGCCTACCGGGAACATGTCCTACAAAGGCCTGTGAAACGCAGTTTCTTGCCAGGCCTGATCTCGGTGAAGTAGAACTTCTGCTCTGCCGAGTCCTACATGGGCCTAGAGCTGAAAGGGACAAAGTCCTCTGTTGTGTCTTCAAGGACAGACAGGCCCCACAGCGTCCGGCTTCCAGCTCTTTTGCAGTCTAAGAAACAACTCGCTCTGCACAGGGCTCTTAAAGCCTAGCGGGAACATGTCTTAAAAAGGCCTGTGAGACGCAGTTTCTTCCCAGGCCTGATCTCGCTGAAGTAGAACTTCTGCTCTGCCGTGTTCTACATGGGCCTAGAGCTGAAAGGGACAAGGTTCTGCCTTTTGTCCTCAAGGGCAGACAGGTCCCACAGCGTCCGGCTTCCAGATCTTTGGGCAGCTAAGAAACAACTCGCTCTGCACAGGGCTCCTACAAGCCTACCAGGAACATGTTTACAAAGGCCTGCGAAACGCAGTTTCTTCCCAGGCCTGATCTCGCCGAAGCAGAAGTTCAGCTCTGCCGTGTCCTACATGGGCCTAGAGCTCAAAGGGAGAAAATCCAGCCTTGTGTCCTCAAGGGCAGAGAGGCCCCACAGCGTCCGGCTTCCAGCTCTATGGGTAGCTGAGAAACAGCTTGCTCTGCACTGCTGTTTTACAGCCTACCGGGAACATGTCTTACAAAGGCCTGTGAAACGCAGTTTCTTCCCAGACCTGATCTCGCTGAAGTAGAACTTCTGCTCTGCCGTGTCCTGCATGGGCCTAGAGCTGAAAGGGACAAAGTCCTGTCTTGTGTCCTCAAGGGCACACTGGTCCCACAGCGTCCGGCTTCCAGCTCTTTGGCAGGCTAAGAAACAACTCGCTCTGCACAGGGCTCTTAAAGCCTACCGGGAACATGTCTTACAAAGGCCTGTGAAACGCAGTTTCTTCCCAGGCCTGATCTCGCTGAAGTAGAACTTCTGCTCTGCCGTGTTCTACATGGGCCTAGAGCTGAAAGCGACAAAGTTCTGCCTTTTGTCCTCAAGGGCAGACAGGTCCCACAGCGTCCGGCTTCCAGCTCTTTGGGAAGCCAAGAAACAGCTCACTCTGCACAGGGCTTTTACAAGCCAACCGGGAGCATGTCTTACAAAGGCCTATGAAACGCAGTTTCATCTCAGGCCTGCTCTCGCTGAAGTAGAACTTCTGCTCTGCCGTGTCCTACATGGGCCTAGAGCTGAAAGGGACAAAGTCCTCTGCTGTGTCTTCAATGGCAGACAGGCCCCACAGCGTCCGGCTTCCAGCTCTTTGGGCAGCTAAGAAACAGCTCGCTCTGCACTGGTGTTTTACAGCCTACTGGGAACATGTCCTACAAAGGCCTGTGAAACGCAGTTTCTTGCCAGGCCTGATCTCGGTGAAGTAGAACTTCTGCTCTGCCGTGTCCTACATGGGCCTAGAGCTGAAAGGGACAAAGTCCTCTGTTGTGTCTTCAAGGGCAGACAGGCCCCACAGCGTCCGGCTTCCAGCTCTTTTGCAGTCTAAGAAACAACTCGCTCTGCACAGGGCTCTTAAAGCCTAGCGGGAACATGTCTTAAAAAGGCCTGTGAGACGCAGTTTCTTCCCAGGCCTGATCTCGCTGAAGTAGAACTTCTGCTCTGCCGTGTTCTACATGGGCCTAGAGCTGAAAGGGACAAGGTTCTGCCTTTTGTCCTCAAGGGCAGACAGGTCCCACAGCGTCCGGCTTCCAGATCTTTGGGCAGCTAAGAAACAACTCGCTCTGCACAGGGCTCCTACAAGCCTGCCAGGAACATGTTTACAAAGGCCTGCGAAACGCAGTTTCTTCCCAGGCCTGATCTCGCCGAAGCAGAAGTTCAGCTCTGCCGTGTCCTACATGGGCCTAGAGCTCAAAGGGAGAAAATCCAGCCTTGTGTCCTCAAGGGCAGAGAGGCCCCACAGCGTCCGGCTTCCAGCTCTTTGGCAGGCTAAGAAACAACTCGCTCTGCACAGGGCTCTTAAAGCCTACCGGGAAAATGTCTTACAAAGGCCTGTGAAACGCAGTTTCTTCCCAGGCCTGATCTCGCTGAAGTAGAACTTCTGCTCTGCCGTGTTCTACATGGGCCTAGAGCTGAAAGGGACAAAGTTCTGCCTTTTGTCCTCAAGGGCAGACAGGTCCCACAGCGTCCGGCTTCCAGCTCTTTGGGAAGCCAAGAAACAGCTCACTCTGCACAGGGCTTTTACAAGCCTACCGGGAGCATGTCTTACAAAGGCCTATGAAACGCAGTTTCATCTCAGGCCTGCTCTCGCTGAAGTAGAACTTCTGCTCTGCCGTGTCCTACATGGGCCTAGAGCTGAAAGGGACAAAGTCCTCTGCTGTGTCTTCAATGGCAGACAGGCCCCACAGCGTCCGGCTTCCAGCTCTTTGGGCAGCTAAGAAACAGCTCGCTCTGCACTGGTGTTTTACAGCCTACCGGGAACATGTCCTACAAAGGCCTGTGAAACGCAGTTTCTTGCCAGGCCTGATCTCGGTGAAGTAGAACTTCTGCTCTGCCGTGTCCTACATGGGCCTAGAGCTGAAAGGGACAAAGTCCTCTGTTGTGTCTTCAAGGGCAGACAGGCCCCACAGCGTCCGGCTTCCAGCCCTTTTGCAGTCTAAGAAACAACTCGCTCTGCACAGGGCTCTTAAAGCCTAGCGGGAACATGTCTTAAAAAGGCCTGTGAGACGCAGTTTCTTCCCAGGCCTGATCTCGCTGAAGTAGAACTTCTGCTCTGCCGTGTTCTACATGGGCCTAGAGCTGAAAGGGACAAGGTTCTGCCTTTTGTCCTCAAGGGCAGACAGGTCCCACAGCGTCCGGCTTCCAGATCTTTGGGCAGCTAAGAAACAACTCGCTCTGCACAGGGCTCCTACAAGCCTACCAGGAACATGTTTACAAAGGCCTGCGAAACGCAGTTTCTTCCCAGGCCTGATCTCGCCGAAGCAGAAGTTCAGCTCTGCCGTGTCCTACATGGGCCTAGAGCTCAAAGGGAGAAAATCCAGCCTTGTGTCCTCAAGGGCAGAGAGGCCCCACAGCGTCCGGCTTCCAGCTCTATGGGTAGCTGAGAAACAGCTTGCTCTGCACTGCTGTTTTACAGCCTACCGGGAACATGTCTTACAAAGGCCTGTGAAACGCAGTTTCTTCCCAGACCTGATCTCGCTGAAGTAGAACTTCTGCTCTGCCGTGTCCTGCATGGGCCTAGAGCTGAAAGCGACAAAGTTCTGCCTTTTGTCCTCAAGGGCAGACAGGTCCCACAGCGTCCGGCTTCCAGCTCTTTGGGAAGCCAAGAAACAGCTCACTCTGCACAGGGCTTTTACAAGCCAACCGGGAGCATGTCTTACAAAGGCCTATGAAACGCAGTTTCATCTCAGGCCTGCTCTCGCTGAAGTAGAACTTCTGCTCTGCCGTGTCCTACATGGGCCTAGAGCTGAAAGGGACAAAGTCCTCTGCTGTGTCTTCAATGGCAGACAGGCCCCACAGCGTCCGGCTTCCAGCTCTTTGGGCAGCTAAGAAACAGCTCGCTCTGCACTGGTGTTTTACAGCCTACTGGGAACATGTCCTACAAAGGCCTGTGAAACGCAGTTTCTTGCCAGGCCTGATCTCGGTGAAGTAGAACTTCTGCTCTGCCGTGTCCTACATGGGCCTAGAGCTGAAAGGGACAAAGTCCTCTGTTGTGTCTTCAAGGGCAGACAGGCCCCACAGCGTCCGGCTTCCAGCTCTTTTGCAGTCTAAGAAACAACTCGCTCTGCACAGGGCTCTTAAAGCCTAGCGGGAACATGTCTTAAAAAGGCCTGTGAGACGCAGTTTCTTCCCAGGCCTGATCTCGCTGAAGTAGAACTTCTGCTCTGCCGTGTTCTACATGGGCCTAGAGCTGAAAGGGACAAGGTTCTGCCTTTTGTCCTCAAGGGCAGACAGGTCCCACAGCGTCCGGCTTCCAGATCTTTGGGCAGCTAAGAAACAACTCGCTCTGCACAGGGCTCCTACAAGCCTGCCAGGAACATGTTTACAAAGGCCTGCGAAACGCAGTTTCTTCCCAGGCCTGATCTCGCCGAAGCAGAAGTTCAGCTCTGCCGTGTCCTACATGGGCCTAGAGCTCAAAGGGAGAAAATCCAGCCTTGTGTCCTCAAGGGCAGAGAGGCCCCACAGCGTCCGGCTTCCAGCTCTTTGGCAGGCTAAGAAACAACTCGCTCTGCACAGGGCTCTTAAAGCCTACCGGGAAAATGTCTTACAAAGGCCTGTGAAACGCAGTTTCTTCCCAGGCCTGATCTCGCTGAAGTAGAACTTCTGCTCTGCCGTGTTCTACATGGGCCTAGAGCTGAAAGGGACAAAGTTCTGCCTTTTGTCCTCAAGGGCAGACAGGTCCCACAGCGTCCGGCTTCCAGCTCTTTGGGAAGCCAAGAAACAGCTCACTCTGCACAGGGCTTTTACAAGCCTACCGGGAGCATGTCTTACAAAGGCCTATGAAACGCAGTTTCATCTCAGGCCTGCTCTCGCTGAAGTAGAACTTCTGCTCTGCCGTGTCCTACATGGGCCTAGAGCTGAAAGGGACAAAGTCCTCTGCTGTGTCTTCAATGGCAGACAGGCCCCACAGCGTCCGGCTTCCAGCTCTTTGGGCAGCTAAGAAACAGCTCGCTCTGCACTGGTGTTTTACAGCCTACCGGGAACATGTCCTACAAAGGCCTGTGAAACGCAGTTTCTTGCCAGGCCTGATCTCGGTGAAGTAGAACTTCTGCTCTGCCGTGTCCTACATGGGCCTAGAGCTGAAAGGGACAAAGTCCTCTGTTGTGTCTTCAAGGACAGACAGGCCCCACAGCGTCCGGCTTCCAGCCCTTTTGCAGTCTAAGAAACAACTCGCTCTGCACAGGGCTCTTAAAGCCTAGCGGGAACATGTCTTAAAAAGGCCTGTGAGACGCAGTTTCTTCCCAGGCCTGATCTCGCTGAAGTAGAACTTCTGCTCTGCCGTGTTCTACATGGGCCTAGAGCTGAAAGGGACAAGGTTCTGCCTTTTGTCCTCAAGGGCAGACAGGTCCCACAGCGTCCGGCTTCCAGATCTTTGGGCAGCTAAGAAACAACTCGCTCTGCACAGGGCTCCTACAAGCCTACCAGGAACATGTTTACAAAGGCCTGCGAAACGCAGTTTCTTCCCAGGCCTGATCTCGCCGAAGCAGAAGTTCAGCTCTGCCGTGTCCTACATGGGCCTAGAGCTCAAAGGGAGAAAATCCAGCCTTGTGTCCTCAAGGGCAGAGAGGCCCCACAGCGTCCGGCTTCCAGCTCTTTGGCAGGCTAAGAAACAACTCGCTCTGCACACTGCTCTTAAAGCCTACCGGGAAAATGTCTTACAAAGGCCTGTGAAACGCAGTTTCTTCCCAGGCCTGATCTCGCTGAAGTAGAACTTCTGCTCTGCCGTGTTCTACATGGGCCTAGAGCTGAAAGGGACAAAGTTCTGCCTTTTGTCCTCAAGGGCAGACAGGTCCCACAGCGTCCGGCTTCCAGCTCTTTGGGAAGCCAAGAAACAGCTCACTCTGCACAGGGCTTTTACAAGCCTACCGGGAGCATGTCTTACAAAGGCCTATGAAACGCAGTTTCATCTCAGGCCTGCTCTCGCTGAAGTAGAACTTCTCCTCTGCCGTGTCCTACATGGGCCTAGAGCTGAAAGGGACAAAGTCCTCTGCTGTGTCTTCAATGGCAGACAGGCCCCACAGCGTCCGGCTTCCAGCTCTTTGGGCAGCTAAGAAACAGCTCGCTCTGCACTGGTGTTTTACAGCCTACCGGGAACATGTCCTACAAAGGCCTGTGAAACGCAGTTTCTTGCCAGGCCTGATCTCGGTGAAGTAGAACTTCTGCTCTGCCGAGTCCTACATGGGCCTAGAGCTGAAAGGGACAAAGTCCTCTGTTGTGTCTTCAAGGACAGACAGGCCCCACAGCGTCCGGCTTCCAGCTCTTTTGCAGTCTAAGAAACAACTCGCTCTGCACAGGGCTCTTAAAGCCTAGCGGGAACATGTCTTAAAAAGGCCTGTGAGACGCAGTTTCTTCCCAGGCCTGATCTCGCTGAAGTAGAACTTCTGCTCTGCCGTGTTCTACATGGGCCTAGAGCTGAAAGGGACAAGGTTCTGCCTTTTGTCCTCAAGGGCAGACAGGTCCCACAGCGTCCGGCTTCCAGATCTTTGGGCAGCTAAGAAACAACTCGCTCTGCACAGGGCTCCTACAAGCCTACCAGGAACATGTTTACAAAGGCCTGCGAAACGCAGTTTCTTCCCAGGCCTGATCTCGCCGAAGCAGAAGTTCAGCTCTGCCGTGTCCTACATGGGCCTAGAGCTCAAAGGGAGAAAATCCAGCCTTGTGTCCTCAAGGGCAGAGAGGCCCCACAGCGTCCGGCTTCCAGCTCTATGGGTAGCTGAGAAACAGCTTGCTCTGCACTGCTGTTTTACAGCCTACCGGGAACATGTCTTACAAAGGCCTGTGAAACGCAGTTTCTTCCCAGACCTGATCTCGCTGAAGTAGAACTTCTGCTCTGCCGTGTCCTGCATGGGCCTAGAGCTGAAAGGGACAAAGTCCTGTCTTGTGTCCTCAAGGGCACACTGGTCCCACAGCGTCCGGCTTCCAGCTCTTTGGCAGGCTAAGAAACAACTCGCTCTGCACAGGGCTCTTAAAGCCTACCGGGAACATGTCTTACAAAGGCCTGTGAAACGCAGTTTCTTCCCAGGCCTGATCTCGCTGAAGTAGAACTTCTGCTCTGCCGTGTTCTACATGGGCCTAGAGCTGAAAGCGACAAAGTTCTGCCTTTTGTCCTCAAGGGCAGACAGGTCCCACAGCGTCCGGCTTCCAGCTCTTTGGGAAGCCAAGAAACAGCTCACTCTGCACAGGGCTTTTACAAGCCAACCGGGAGCATGTCTTACAAAGGCCTATGAAACGCAGTTTCATCTCAGGCCTGCTCTCGCTGAAGTAGAACTTCTGCTCTGCCGTGTCCTACATGGGCCTAGAGCTGAAAGGGACAAAGTCCTCTGCTGTGTCTTCAATGGCAGACAGGCCCCACAGCGTCCGGCTTCCAGCTCTTTGGGCAGCTAAGAAACAGCTCGCTCTGCACTGGTGTTTTACAGCCTACTGGGAACATGTCCTACAAAGGCCTGTGAAACGCAGTTTCTTGCCAGGCCTGATCTCGGTGAAGTAGAACTTCTGCTCTGCCGTGTCCTACATGGGCCTAGAGCTGAAAGGGACAAAGTCCTCTGTTGTGTCTTCAAGGGCAGACAGGCCCCACAGCGTCCGGCTTCCAGCTCTTTTGCAGTCTAAGAAACAACTCGCTCTGCACAGGGCTCTTAAAGCCTAGCGGGAACATGTCTTAAAAAGGCCTGTGAGACGCAGTTTCTTCCCAGGCCTGATCTCGCTGAAGTAGAACTTCTGCTCTGCCGTGTTCTACATGGGCCTAGAGCTGAAAGGGACAAGGTTCTGCCTTTTGTCCTCAAGGGCAGACAGGTCCCACAGCGTCCGGCTTCCAGATCTTTGGGCAGCTAAGAAACAACTCGCTCTGCACAGGGCTCCTACAAGCCTGCCAGGAACATGTTTACAAAGGCCTGCGAAACGCAGTTTCTTCCCAGGCCTGATCTCGCCGAAGCAGAAGTTCAGCTCTGCCGTGTCCTACATGGGCCTAGAGCTCAAAGGGAGAAAATCCAGCCTTGTGTCCTCAAGGGCAGAGAGGCCCCACAGCGTCCGGCTTCCAGCTCTTTGGCAGGCTAAGAAACAACTCGCTCTGCACAGGGCTCTTAAAGCCTACCGGGAAAATGTCTTACAAAGGCCTGTGAAACGCAGTTTCTTCCCAGGCCTGATCTCGCTGAAGTAGAACTTCTGCTCTGCCGTGTTCTACATGGGCCTAGAGCTGAAAGGGACAAAGTTCTGCCTTTTGTCCTCAAGGGCAGACAGGTCCCACAGCGTCCGGCTTCCAGCTCTTTGGGAAGCCAAGAAACAGCTCACTCTGCACAGGGCTTTTACAAGCCTACCGGGAGCATGTCTTACAAAGGCCTATGAAACGCAGTTTCATCTCAGGCCTGCTCGCGCTGAAGTAGAACTTCTGCTCTGCTGTGTCCTACATGGGCCTAGAGCTGAAAGGGACAAAGTCCTCTGTTGTGTCTTCAAGGGCAGACAGGCCCCACAGCGTCCGGCTTCCAGCTCTTTTGCAGTCTAAGAAACAACTCGCTCTGCACAGGGCTCTTAAAGCCTAGCGGGAACATGTCTTAAAAAGGCCTGTGAGACGCAGTTTCTTCCCAGGCCTGATCTCGCTGAAGTAGAACTTCTGCTCTGCCGTGTTCTACATGGGCCTAGAGCTGAAAGGGAGAAGGTTCTGCCTTTTGTCCTCAAGGGCAGACAGGTCCCACAGCGTCCGGCTTCCACATCTTTGCGCAGCTAAGAAACAACTCGCTCTGCACAGGGCTCCTACAAGCCTACCAGGAACATGTTTACAAAGGCCTGCGAAACGCAGTTTCTTCCCAGGCCTGATCTCGCCGAAGCAGAAGTTCAGCTCTGCCGTGTCCTACATGGGCCTAGAGCTCAAAGGGAGAAAGTCCAGCCTTGTGTCCTCAAGGGCAGAGAGGCCCCACAGCGTCCGGCTTCCAGCTCTTTGGGCAGCTGAGAAACAGCTTGCTCTGCACTGCTGTTTTACAGCCTACCGGGAACATGTCTTACAAAGGCCTGTGAAACGCAGTTTCTTCCCAGACCTGATCTCGCTGAAGTAGAACTTCTGCTCTGCCGTGTCCTGCATGGGCCTAGAGCTGAAAGGGACAAAGTCCTGTCTTGTGTCCTCAAGGGCAGACTGGTCCCACAGCGTCCGGCTTCCAGCTCTTTGGCAGGCTAAGAAACAACTCGCTCTGCACAGGGCTCTTAAAGCCTACCGGGAACATGTCTTACAAAGGCCTGTGAAACGCAGTTTCTTCCCAGGCCTGATCTCGCTGAAGTAGAACTTCTGCTCTGCCGTGTTCTACATGGGCCTAGAGCTGAAAGGGACAATGTTCTGCCTTTTGTCCGCAAGGGCAGACAGGTCCCACAGCGTCCGGCTTCCAGCTCTTTGGGAAGCCAAGAAACAGCTCACTCTGCACAGGGCTTTTACAAGCCTACCGGGAGCATGTCTTACAAAGGCCTATGAAACGCAGTTTCATCTCAGGCCTGCTCTCGCTGAAGTAGAACTTCTGCTCTGCCGTGTCCTACATGGGCCTAGAGCTGAAAGGGACAAAGTCCTCTGCTGTGTCTTCAATGGCAGACAGGCCCCACAGCGTCCGGCTTCCAGCTCTTTGGGCAGCTAAGAAACAGCTCGCTCTGCACTGGTGTTTTACAGCCTACCGGGAACATGTCCTACAAAGGCCTGTGAAACGCAGTTTCTTGCCAGGCCTGATCTCGGTGAAGTAGAACTTCTGCTCTGCCGTGTCCTACATGGGCCTAGAGCTGAAAGGGACAAAGTCCTCTGTTGTGTCTTCAAGGACAGACAGGCCCCACAGCGTCCGGCTTCCAGCCCTTTTGCAGTCTAAGAAACAACTCGCTCTGCACAGGGCTCTTAAAGCCTAGCGGGAACATGTCTTAAAAAGGCCTGTGAGACGCAGTTTCTTCCCAGGCCTGATCTCGCTGAAGTAGAACTTCTGCTCTGCCGTGTTCTACATGGGCCTAGAGCTGAAAGGGACAAGGTTCTGCCTTTTGTCCTCAAGGGCAGACAGGTCCCACAGCGTCCGGCTTCCAGATCTTTGGGCAGCTAAGAAACAACTCGCTCTGCACAGGGCTCCTACAAGCCTACCAGGAACATGTTTACAAAGGCCTGCGGAACGCAGTTTCTTCCCAGGCCTGATCTCGCCGAAGCAGAAGTTCAGCTCTGCCGTGTCCTACATGGGCCTAGAGCTCAAAGGGAGAAAATCCAGCCTTGTGTCCTCAAGGGCAGAGAGGCCCCACAGCGTCCGGCTTCCAGCTCTTTGGCAGGCTAAGAAACAACTCGCTCTGCACACTGCTCTTAAAGCCTACCGGGAAAATGTCTTACAAAGGCCTGTGAAACGCAGTTTCTTCCCAGGCCTGATCTCGCTGAAGTAGAACTTCTGCTCTGCCGTGTTCTACATGGGCCTAGAGCTGAAAGGGACAAAGTTCTGCCTTTTGTCCTCAAGGGCAGACAGGTCCCACAGCGTCCGGCTTCCAGCTCTTTGGGAAGCCAAGAAACAGCTCACTCTGCACAGGGCTTTTACAAGCCTACCGGGAGCATGTCTTACAAAGGCCTATGAAACGCAGTTTCATCTCAGGCCTGCTCTCGCTGAAGTAGAACTTCTCCTCTGCCGTGTCCTACATGGGCCTAGAGCTGAAAGGGACAAAGTCCTCTGCTGTGTCTTCAATGGCAGACAGGCCCCACAGCGTCCGGCTTCCAGCTCTTTGGGCAGCTAAGAAACAGCTCGCTCTGCACTGGTGTTTTACAGCCTACCGGGAACATGTCCTACAAAGGCCTGTGAAACGCAGTTTCTTGCCAGGCCTGATCTCGGTGAAGTAGAACTTCTGCTCTGCCGAGTCCTACATGGGCCTAGAGCTGAAAGGGACAAAGTCCTCTGTTGTGTCTTCAAGGACAGACAGGCCCCACAGCGTCCGGCTTCCAGCTCTTTTGCAGTCTAAGAAACAACTCGCTCTGCACAGGGCTCTTAAAGCCTAGCGGGAACATGTCTTAAAAAGGCCTGTGAGACGCAGTTTCTTCCCAGGCCTGATCTCGCTGAAGTAGAACTTCTGCTCTGCCGTGTTCTACATGGGCCTAGAGCTGAAAGGGACAAGGTTCTGCCTTTTGTCCTCAAGGGCAGACAGGTCCCACAGCGTCCGGCTTCCAGATCTTTGGGCAGCTAAGAAACAACTCGCTCTGCACAGGGCTCCTACAAGCCTACCAGGAACATGTTTACAAAGGCCTGCGAAACGCAGTTTCTTCCCAGGCCTGATCTCGCCGAAGCAGAAGTTCAGCTCTGCCGTGTCCTACATGGGCCTAGAGCTCAAAGGGAGAAAATCCAGCCTTGTGTCCTCAAGGGCAGAGAGGCCCCACAGCGTCCGGCTTCCAGCTCTATGGGTAGCTGAGAAACAGCTTGCTCTGCACTGCTGTTTTACAGCCTACCGGGAACATGTCTTACAAAGGCCTGTGAAACGCAGTTTCTTCCCAGACCTGATCTCGCTGAAGTAGAACTTCTGCTCTGCCGTGTCCTGCATGGGCCTAGAGCTGAAAGGGACAAAGTCCTGTCTTGTGTCCTCAAGGGCACACTGGTCCCACAGCGTCCGGCTTCCAGCTCTTTGGCAGGCTAAGAAACAACTCGCTCTGCACAGGGCTCTTAAAGCCTACCGGGAACATGTCTTACAAAGGCCTGTGAAACGCAGTTTCTTCCCAGGCCTGATCTCGCTGAAGTAGAACTTCTGCTCTGCCGTGTTCTACATGGGCCTAGAGCTGAAAGCGACAAAGTTCTGCCTTTTGTCCTCAAGGGCAGACAGGTCCCACAGCGTCCGGCTTCCAGCTCTTTGGGAAGCCAAGAAACAGCTCACTCTGCACAGGGCTTTTACAAGCCAACCGGGAGCATGTCTTACAAAGGCCTATGAAACGCAGTTTCATCTCAGGCCTGCTCTCGCTGAAGTAGAACTTCTGCTCTGCCGTGTCCTACATGGGCCTAGAGCTGAAAGGGACAAAGTCCTCTGCTGTGTCTTCAATGGCAGACAGGCCCCACAGCGTCCGGCTTCCAGCTCTTTGGGCAGCTAAGAAACAGCTCGCTCTGCACTGGTGTTTTACAGCCTACTGGGAACATGTCCTACAAAGGCCTGTGAAACGCAGTTTCTTGCCAGGCCTGATCTCGGTGAAGTAGAACTTCTGCTCTGCCGTGTCCTACATGGGCCTAGAGCTGAAAGGGACAAAGTCCTCTGTTGTGTCTTCAAGGGCAGACAGGCCCCACAGCGTCCGGCTTCCAGCTCTTTTGCAGTCTAAGAAACAACTCGCTCTGCACAGGGCTCTTAAAGCCTAGCGGGAACATGTCTTAAAAAGGCCTGTGAGACGCAGTTTCTTCCCAGGCCTGATCTCGCTGAAGTAGAACTTCTGCTCTGCCGTGTTCTACATGGGCCTAGAGCTGAAAGGGACAAGGTTCTGCCTTTTGTCCTCAAGGGCAGACAGGTCCCACAGCGTCCGGCTTCCAGATCTTTGGGCAGCTAAGAAACAACTCGCTCTGCACAGGGCTCCTACAAGCCTGCCAGGAACATGTTTACAAAGGCCTGCGAAACGCAGTTTCTTCCCAGGCCTGATCTCGCCGAAGCAGAAGTTCAGCTCTGCCGTGTCCTACATGGGCCTAGAGCTCAAAGGGAGAAAATCCAGCCTTGTGTCCTCAAGGGCAGACTGGTCCCACAGCGTCCGGCTTCCAGCTCTTTGGCAGGCTAAGAAACAACTCGCTCTGCACAGGGCTCTTAAAGCCTAGCGGGAACATGTCTTACAAAGGCCTGTGAAACGCAGTTTCTTCCCAGGCCTGATCTCGCTGAAGTAGAACTTCTGCTCTGCCGTGTTCTACATGGGCCTAGAGCTGAAAGGGACAAAGTTCTGCCTTTGGTCCTCAAGGGCAGACAGGTCCCACAGCGTCCGGCTTCCAGCTCTTTGGGAAGCCAAGAAACAGCTCACTCTGCACAGGGCTTTTACAAGCCTACCGGGAGCATGTCTTACAAAGGCCTATGAAACGCAGTTTCATCTCAGGCCTGCTCTCGCTGAAGTAGAACTTCTGCTCTGCCGTGTCCTACATGGGCCTAGAGCTGAAAGGGACAAAGTCCTCTGCTGTGTCTTCAATGGCAGACAGGCCCCACAGCGTCCGGCTTCCAGCTCTTTGGGCAGCTAAGAAACAGCTCGCTCTGCACTGGTGTTTTACAGCCTACTGGGAACATGTCCTACAAAGGCCTGTGAAACGCAGTTTCTTGCCAGGCCTGATCTCGGTGAAGTAGAACTTCTGCTCTGCCGTGTCCTACATGGGCCTAGAGCTGAAAGGGACAAAGTCCTCTGTTGTGTCTTCAAGGGCAGACAGGCCCCACAGCGTCCGGCTTCCAGCTCTTTTGCAGTCTAAGAAACAACTCGCTCTGCACAGGGCTCTTAAAGCCTAGCGGGAACATGTCTTAAAAAGGCCTGTGAGACGCAGTTTCTTCCCAGGCCTGATCTCGCTGAAGTAGAACTTCTGCTCTGCCGTGTTCTACATGGGCCTAGAGCTGAAAGGGACAAGGTTCTGCCTTTTGTCCTCAAGGGCAGACAGGTCCCACAGCGTCCGGCTTCCAGCTCTTTGGGAAGCCAAGAAACGGCTCACTCTGCACAGGGCTTTTACAAGCCTACCGGGAGCATGTCTTACAAAGGCCTATGAAACGCAGTTTCATCTCAGGCCTGCTCGCGCTGAAGTAGAACTTCTGCTCTGCCGTGTCCTACATGGGCCTAGAGCTGAAAGGGACAAAGTCCTCTGTTGTGTCTTCAAGGGCAGACAGGCCCCACAGCGTCCGGCTTCCAGCTCTTTTGCAGTCTAAGAAACAACTCGCTCTGCACAGGGCTCTTGAAGCCTACCGGGAACATATCTTACAAAGGCCTGTGAGACGCAGTTTCTTCCCAGGCCTGATCTCGCTGAAGTAGAACTTCCGCTCTGCCGTGTTCTACATGGGCCTAGAGCTGAAAGGGACAAGGTTCTGCCTTTTGTCCTCAAGGGCAGACAGGTCCCACAGCGTCCGGCTTCCAGCTCTTTGGGCAGCTAAGAAACAACTCGCTCTGCACAGGGCTCCTACAAGCCTACCAGGAACATGTTTACAAAGGCCTGCGAAACGCAGTTTCTTCCCAGGCCTGATCTCGCCGAAGCAGAAGTTCAGCTCTGCCGTGTCCTACATGGGCCTAGAGCTCAAAGGGAGAAAATCCAGCCTTGTGTCCTCAAGGGCAGAGAGGCCCCACAGCGTCCGGCTTCCAGCTCTATGGGTAGCTGAGAAACAGCTTGCTCTGCACTGCTGTTTTACAGCCTACCGGGAACATGTCTTACAAAGGCCTGTGAAACGCAGTTTCTTCCCAGACCTGATCTCGCTGAAGTAGAACTTCTGCTCTGCCGTGTTCTACATGGGCCTAGAGCTGAAAGGGACAAAGTTCTGCCTTTTGTCCTCAAGGGCAGACAGGTCCCACAGCGTCCGGCTTCCAGCTCTTTGGGAAGCCAAGAAACAGCTCACTCTGCACAGGGCTTTTACAAGCCTACCGGGAGCATGTCTTACAAAGGCCTATGAAACGCAGTTTCATCTCAGGCCTGCTCTCGCTGAAGTAGAACTTCTGCTCTGCCGTGTCCTACATGGGCCTAGAGCTGAAAGGGACAAAGTCCTCTGCTGTGTCTTCAATGGCAGACAGGCCCCACAGCGTCCGGCTTCCAGCTCTTTGGGCAGCTAAGAAACAGCTCGCTCTGCACTGGTGTTTTACAGCCTACTGGGAACATGTCCTACAAAGGCCTGTGAAACGCAGTTTCTTGCCAGGCCTGATCTCGGTGAAGTAGAACTTCTGCTCTGCCGTGTCCTACATGGGCCTAGAGCTGAAAGGGACAAAGTCCTCTGTTGTGTCTTCAAGGGCAGACAGGCCCCACAGCGTCCGGCTTCCAGCTCTTTTGCAGTCTAAGAAACAACTCGCTCTGCACAGGGCTCTTAAAGCCTAGCGGGAACATGTCTCAAAAAGGCCTGTGAGACGCAGTTTCTTCCCAGGCCTGATCTCGCTGAAGTAGAACTTCTGCTCTGCCGTGTTCTACATGGGCCTAGAGCTGAAAGGGACAAGGTTCTGCCTTTTGTCCTCAAGGGCAGACAGGTCCCACAGCGTCCGGCTTCCAGCTCTTTGGGCAGCTAAGAAACAACTCGCTCTGCACAGGGCTCCTACAAGCCTACCAGGAACATGTTTACAAAGGCCTGCGAAACGCAGTTTCTTCCCAGGCCTGATCTCGCCGAAGCAGAAGTTCAGCTCTGCCGTGTCCTACATGGGCCTAGAGCTCAAAGGGAGAAAATCCAGCCTTGTGTCCTCAAGGGCAGAGAGGCCCCACAGCGTCCGGCTTCCAGCTCTATGGGTAGCTGAGAAACAGCTTGCTCTGCACTGCTGTTTTACAGCCTACCGGGAACATGTCTTACAAAGGCCTGTGAAACGCAGTTTCTTCCCAGACCTGATCTCGCTGAAGTAGAACTTCTGCTCTGCCGTGTCCTGCATGGGCCTAGAGCTGAAAGGGACAAAGTCCTGTCTTGTGTCCTCAAGGGCAGACTGGTCCCACAGCGTCCGGCTTCCAGCTCTTTGGCAGGCTAAGAAACAACTCGCTCTGCACAGGGCTCTTAAAGCCTACCGGGAACATGTCTTACAAAGGCCTGTGAAACGCAGTTTCTTCCCAGGCCTGATCTCGCTGAAGTAGAACTTCTGCTCTGCCGTGTTCTACATGGGCCTAGAGCTGAAAGGGACAAAGTTCTGCCTTTTGTCCTCAAGGGCAGACAGGTCCCACAGCGTCCGGCTTCCAGCTCTTTGGGAAGCCAAGAAACAGCTCACTCTGCACAGGGCTTTTACAAGCCTACCGGGAGCATGTCTTACAAAGGCCTATGAAACGCAGTTTCATCTCAGGCCTGCTCTCGCTGAACTAGAACTTCTGCTCTGCCGTGTCCTACATGGGCCTAGAGCTGAAAGGGACAAAGTCCTCTGCTGTGTCTTCAATGGCAGACAGGCCCCACAGCGTCCGGCTTCCAGCTCTTTGGGCAGCTAAGAAACAGCTCGCTCTGCACTGGTGTTTTACAGCCTACTGGGAACATGTCCTACAAAGGCCTGTGAAACGCAGTTTCTTGCCAGGCCTGATCTCGGTGAAGTAGAACTTCTGCTCTGCCGTGTCCTACATGGGCCTAGAGCTGAAAGGGACAAAGTCCTCTGTTGTGTCTTCAAGGGCAGACAGGCCCCACAGCGTCCGGCTTCCAGCTCTTTTGCAGTCTAAGAAACAACTCGCTCTGCACAGGGCTCTTAAAGCCTAGCGGGAACATGTCTTAAAAAGGCCTGTGAGACGCAGTTTCTTCCCAGGCCTGATCTCGCTGAAGTAGAACTTCTGCTCTGCCGTGTTCTACATGGGCCTAGAGCTGAAAGGGACAAGGTTCTGCCTTTTGTCCTCAAGGGCAGACAGGTCCCACAGCGTCCGGCTTCCAGATCTTTGGGCAGCTAAGAAACAACTCGCTCTGCACAGGGCTCCTACAAGCCTACCAGGAACATGTTTACAAAGGCCTGCGAAACGCAGTTTCTTCCCAGGCCTGATCTCGCTGAAGCAGAAGTTCAGCTCTGCCGTGTCCTACATGGGCCTAGAGCTCAAAGGGAGAAAAGCCAGCCTTGTGTCCTCAAGGGCAGAGAGGCCCCACAGCGTCCGGCTTCCAGCTCTATGGGTAGCTGAGAAACAGCTTGCTCTGCACTGCTGTTTTACAGCCTACCGGGAACATGTCTTACAAAGGCCTGTGAAACGCAGTTTCTTCCCAGACCTGATCTCGCTGAAGTAGAACTTCTGCTCTGCCGTGTCCTGCATGGGCCTAGAGCTGAAAGGGACAAAGTCCTGTCTTGTGTCCTCAAGGGCAGACTGGTCCCACAGCGTCCGGCTTCCAGCTCTTTGGCAGGCTAAGAAACAACTCGCTCTGCACAGGGCTCTTAAAGCCTACCGGGAACATGTCTTACAAAGGCCTGTGAGACGCAGTTTCTTCCCAGGCCCGATCTCGCTGAAGTAGAACTTCTGCTCTGCCGTGTTCTACATGGGACTAGAGCTGAAAGGGACAAGGTTCTGCCTTTTGTCCTCAAGGGCAGACAGGTCCCACAGCGTCCGGCTTCCACATCTTTGCGCAGCTAAGAAACAACTCGCTCTGCACAGGGCTCCTACAAGCCTACCAGGAACATGTTTACAAAGGCCTGCGAAACGCAGTTTCTTCCCAGGCCTGATCTCGCTGAAGCAGAAGTTCAGCTCTGCCGTGTCCTACATGGGCCTAGAGCTCAAAGGGAGAAAATCCAGCCTTGTGTCCTCAAGGGCAGAGAGGCCCCACAGCGTCCGGCTTCCAGCTCTTTGGGCAGCTGAGAAACAGCTTGCTCTGCACTGCTGTTTTACAGCCTACCGGGAACATGTCTTACAAAGGCCTGTGAAACGCAGTTTCTTCCCAGACCTGATCTCGCTGAAGTAGAACTTCTGCTCTGCCGTGTCCTGCATGGGCCTAGAGCTGAAAGGGACAAAGTCCTGTCTTGTGTCCTCAAGGGCAGACTGGTCCCACAGCGTCCGGCTTCCAGCTCTTTGGCAGGCTAAGAAACAACTCGCTCTGCACAGGGCTCTTAAAGCCTACCGGGAACATGTCCTACAAAGGCCTGTGAAACGCAGTTTCTTCCCAGGCCTGATCTCGCTGTTGTAGACCTTCTGCTCTGCCGAGTCCTACATGGGCCTAGAGCTGAAAGGGACAAAGTTCTGCCTTTTGTCCTCAAGGGCAGACAGGTCCCACAGCGTCCGGCTTCCAGCTCTTTGGGAAGCTAAGAAACAGCTCATTCTGCTCAGGGCTTTTACAAGCCTACCGGGAGCATGTCTTACAAAGGCCTGTGAAACGCAGTTTCATCTCAGGCCTGCTCTCGCTGAAGTAGAACTTCTGCTCTGCCGTGTCCTACATGGGCCTAGAGCTGAAAGGGACAAATTCCTCTGCTGTGTCTTCAAGGGCAGACAGGCCCCACAGCGTCCGGCTTCCAGCTCTTTGGGCAGCTGAGAAACAGCTTGCTCTGCACTGCTGTTTTACAGCCTACCGGGAACATGTCTTACAAGGCCTGTGAAACGCAGTTTCTTCACAGACCTGATCTCGCTGAAGTAGAACTTCTGCTCTGCCGTGTCCTGCATGGGCCTAGAGCTGAAAGGGACAAAGTCCTGTCTTGTGTCCTCAAGGGCAGACTGGTCCCACAGCGTCCGGCTTCCAGCTCTTTGGACGGATAAGAAACAACTCGCTCTGCACAGGGCTCTTAAAGCCTACCGGGAACATGTCTTACAAAGGCCTGTGAAACGCAGTTTCTTCCCAGGCCTGATCTCGCTGAAGTAGAACTTCTGCTCTGCCGTGTTCTACATGGGCCTAGAGCTGAAAGGGTCAAAGTTCTGCCTTTTGTCCTCAAGGGCAGACAGGTCACACAGCGTCCGGCTTCCAGCTCTTTGGGAAGACAAGAAACAGCTCACTCTGCACAGGGCTTTTACAAGCCTACCGGGAGCATGTCTTACAAAGGCCTATGAAACGCAGTTTCATCTCAGGCCTGCTCTCGCTGAAGTAGAACTTCTGCTCTGCCGTGTCCTACATGGGCCTAGAGCTGAAAGGGAGAAGGTTCTGCCTTTTGTCCTCAAGGGCAGACAGGTCCCACAGCGTCCGGCTTCCACATCTTTGCGCAGCCAGGAAACAACTCGCTCTGCACAGGTCTCCTACAAGCCTACCAGGAACATGTTTACAAAGGCCTGCGAAACGCAGTTTCTTCCCAGGCCTGATCTCGCTGAAGTAGAACTTTTGCTCTGCCGTGTCCTATTTGACCCTAGAGCTGCAATTCACAAGGTCCTGCCTTGTTTCCACAAGGGGAGGCAAGTCCCTCAGCGTCATGCCTCCAGCTCTTTGGGCAGCTAAGAAACAACTCGCTCTGCACAGGGCTCCTACAAGCCTACCAGGAACATGTTTACAAAGGCCTGCGAAACGCAGTTTCTTCCCAGGCCTGATCTCGCCGAAGCAGAAGTTCAGCTCTGCCGTGTCCTACATGGGCCTAGAGCTCAAAGGGAGAAAATCCAGCCTTGTGTCCTCAAGGGCAGAGAGGCCCCACAGCGTCCGGCTTCCAGCTCTTTGGGTAGCTGAGAAACAGCTTGCTCTGCACTGCTGTTTTACAGCCTACCGGGAACATGTCTTACAAAGGCCTGTGAAACGCAGTTTCTTCCCAGACCTGATCTCGCTGAAGTAGAACTTCTGCTCTGCCGTGTCCTGCATGGGCCTAGAGCTGAAAGGGACAAAGTCCTGTCTTGTGTCCTCAAGGGCAGACTGGTCCCACAGCGTCCGGCTTCCAGCTCTTTGGCAGGCTAAGAAACAACTCGCTCTGCACAGGGCTCTTAAAGCCTACCGGGAACATGTCTTACAAAGGCCTGTGAAACGCAGTTTCTTCCCAGGCCTGATCTCGCTGAAGTAGAACTTCTGCTCTGCCGTGTTCTACATGGGCCTAGAGCTGAAAGGGACAAAGTTCTGCCTTTTGTCCTCAAGGGCAGACAGGTCCCACAGCGTCCGGCTTCCAGCTCTTTGGGAAGCCAAGAAACAGCTCACTCTGCACAGGGCTTTTACAAGCCTACCGGGAGCATGTCTTACAAAGGCCTATGAAACGCAGTTTCATCTCAGGCCTGCTCTCGCTGAAGTAGAACTTCTGCTCTGCCGTGTCCTACATGGGCCTAGAGCTGAAAGGGACAAAGTCCTCTGCTGTGTCTTCAATGGCAGACAGGCCCCACAGCGTCCGGCTTCCAGCTCTTTGGGCAGCTAAGAAACAGCTCGCTCTGCACTGGTGTTTTACAGCCTACTGGGAACATGTCCTACAAAGGCCTGTGAAACGCAGTTTCTTGCCAGGCCTGATCTCGGTGAAGTAGAACTTCTGCTCTGCCGTGTCCTACATGGGCCTAGAGCTGAAAGGGACAAAGTCCTCTGTTGTGTCTTCAAGGGCAGACAGGCCCCACAGCGTCCGGCTTCCAGCTCTTTTGCAGTCTAAGAAACAACTCGCTCTGCACAGGGCTCTTAAAGCCTAGCGGGAACATGTCTTAAAAAGGCCTGTGAGACGCAGTTTCTTCCCAGGCCTGATCTCGCTGAAGTAGAACTTCTGCTCTGCCGTGTTCTACATGGGCCTAGAGCTGAAAGGGACAAGGTTCTGCCTTTTGTCCTCAAGGGCAGACAGGTCCCACAGCGTCCGGCTTCCAGCTCTTTGGGAAGCCAAGAAACGGCTCACTCTGCACAGGGCTTTTACAAGCCTACCGGGAGCATGTCTTACAAAGGCCTATGAAACGCAGTTTCATCTCAGGCCTGCTCGCGCTGAAGTAGAACTTCTGCTCTGCCGTGTCCTACATGGGCCTAGAGCTGAAAGGGACAAAGTCCTCTGTTGTGTCTTCAAGGGCAGACAGGCCCCACAGCGTCCGGCTTCCAGCTCTTTTGCAGTCTAAGAAACAACTCGCTCTGCACAGGGCTCTTGAAGCCTACCGGGAACATATCTTACAAAGGCCTGTGAGACGCAGTTTCTTCCCAGGCCTGATCTCGCTGAAGTAGAACTTCCGCTCTGCCGTGTTCTACATGGGCCTAGAGCTGAAAGGGACAAGGTTCTGCCTTTTGTCCTCAAGGGCAGACAGGTCCCACAGCGTCCGGCTTCCACATCTTTGCACAGCTAAGAAACAACTCGCTCTGCACAGGGCTCCTACCAGCCTACCAGGAACATGTTTACAAAGGCCTGCGAAACGCAGTTTCTTCCCAGGCCTGATCTCGCCGAAGCAGAAGTTCAGCTCTGCCGTGTCCTACATGGGCCTAGAGCTCAAAGGGAGAAAATCCAGCCTTGTGTCCTCAAGGGCAGAGAGGCCCCACAGCGTCCGGCTTCCAGCTCTTTGGGCAGCTGAGAAACAGCTTGCTCTGCACTGCTGTTTTACAGCCTACCGGGAACATGTCTTACAAAGGCCTGTGAAACGCAGTTTCTTCCCAGACCTGATCTCGCTGAAGTAGAACTTCTGCTCTGCCGTGTCCTGCATGGGCCTAGAGCTGAAAGGGACAAAGTCCTGTCTTGTGTCCTCAAGGGCAGACTGGTCCCACAGCGTCCGGCTTCCAGCTCTTTGGCAGGCTAAGAAACAACTCGCTCTGCACAGGGCTCTTAAAGCCTACCGGGAACATGTCTTACAAAGGCCTGTGAAACGCAGTTTCTTCCCAGGCCTGATCTCGCTGAAGTAGAACTTCTGCTCTGCCGTGTTCTACATGGGCCTAGAGCTGAAAGGGACAAAGTTCTGCCTTTTGTCCTCAAGGGCAGACAGGTCCCACAGCGTCCGGCTTCCAGCTCTTTGGGAAGCCAAGAAACAGCTCACTCTGCACAGGGCTTTTACAAGCCTACCGGGAGCATGTCTTACAAAGGCCTATGAAACGCAGTTTCATCTCAGGCCTGCTCTCGCTGAAGTAGAACTTCTCCTCTGCCGTGTCCTACATGGGCCTAGAGCTGAAAGGGACAAAGTCCTCTGCTGTGTCTTCAATGGCAGACAGGCCCCACAGCGTCCGGCTTCCAGCTCTTTGGGCAGCTAAGAAACAGCTCGCTCTGCACTGGTGTTTTACAGCCTACTGGGAACATGTCCTACAAAGGCCTGTGAAACGCAGTTTCTTGCCAGGCCTGATCTCGGTGAAGTAGAACTTCTGCTCTGCCGTGTCCTACATGGGCCTAGAGCTGAAAGGGACAAAGTCCTCTGTTGTGTCTTCAAGGGCAGACAGGCCCCACAGCGTCCGGCTTCCAGCTCTTTTGCAGTCTAAGAAACAACTCGCTCTGCACAGGGCTCTTAAAGCCTACCGGGAACATGTCTCAAAAAGGCCTGTGAGACGCAGTTTCTTCCCAGGCCTGATCTCGCTGAAGTAGAACTTCTGCTCTGCCGTGTTCTACATGGGCCTAGAGCTGAAAGGGACAAGGTTCTGCCTTTTGTCCTCAAGGGCAGACAGGTCCCACAGCGTCCGGCTTCCAGCTCTTTGGGCAGCTAAGAAACAACTCGCTCTGCACAGGGCTCCTACAAGCCTACCAGGAACATGTTTACAAAGGCCTGCGAAACGCAGTTTCTTCCCAGGCCTGATCTCGCCGAAGCAGAAGTTCAGCTCTGCCGTGTCCTACATGGGCCTAGAGCTCAAAGGGAGAAAATCCAGCCTTGTGTCCTCAAGGGCAGAGAGGCCCCACAGCGTCCGGCTTCCAGCTCTATGGGTAGCTGAGAAACAGCTTGCTCTGCACTGCTGTTTTACAGCCTACCGGGAACATGTCTTACAAAGGCCTGTGAAACGCAGTTTCTTCCCAGACCTGATCTCGCTGAAGTAGAACTTCTGCTCTGCCGTGTTCTACATGGGCCTAGAGCTGAAAGGGACAAAGTTCTGCCTTTTGTCCTCAAGGGCAGACAGGTCCCACAGCGTCCGGCTTCCAGCTCTTTGGGAAGCCAAGAAACAGCTCACTCTGCACAGGGCTTTTACAAGCCTACCGGGAGCATGTCTTACAAAGGCCTATGAAACGCAGTTTCATCTCAGGCCTGCTCTCGCTGAAGTAGAACTTCTGCTCTGCCGTGTCCTACATGGGCCTAGAGCTGAAAGGGACAAAGTCCTCTGCTGTGTCTTCAATGGCAGACAGGCCCCACAGCGTCCGGCTTCCAGCTCTTTGGGCAGCTAAGAAACAGCTCGCTCTGCACTGGTGTTTTACAGCCTACTGGGAACATGTCCTACAAAGGCCTGTGAAACGCAGTTTCTTGCCAGGCCTGATCTCGGTGAAGTAGAACTTCTGCTCTGCCGTGTCCTACATGGGCCTAGAGCTGAAAGGGACAAAGTCCTCTGTTGTGTCTTCAAGGGCAGACAGGCCCCACAGCGTCCGGCTTCCAGCTCTTTTGCAGTCTAAGAAACAACTCGCTCTGCACAGGGCTCTTAAAGCCTAGCGGGAACATGTCTCAAAAAGGCCTGTGAGACGCAGTTTCTTCCCAGGCCTGATCTCGCTGAAGTAGAACTTCTGCTCTGCCGTGTTCTACATGGGCCTAGAGCTGAAAGGGACAAGGTTCTGCCTTTTGTCCTCAAGGGCAGACAGGTCCCACAGCGTCCGGCTTCCAGCTCTTTGGGCAGCTAAGAAACAACTCGCTCTGCACAGGGCTCCTACAAGCCTACCAGGAACATGTTTACAAAGGCCTGCGAAACGCAGTTTCTTCCCAGGCCTGATCTCGCCGAAGCAGAAGTTCAGCTCTGCCGTGTCCTACATGGGCCTAGAGCTCAAAGGGAGAAAATCCAGCCTTGTGTCCTCAAGGGCAGAGAGGCCCCACAGCGTCCGGCTTCCAGCTCTATGGGTAGCTGAGAAACAGCTTGCTCTGCACTGCTGTTTTACAGCCTACCGGGAACATGTCTTACAAAGGCCTGTGAAACGCAGTTTCTTCCCAGACCTGATCTCGCTGAAGTAGAACTTCTGCTCTGCCGTGTCCTGCATGGGCCTAGAGCTGAAAGGGACAAAGTCCTGTCTTGTGTCCTCAAGGGCAGACTGGTCCCACAGCGTCCGGCTTCCAGCTCTTTGGCAGGCTAAGAAACAACTCGCTCTGCACAGGGCTCTTAAAGCCTACCGGGAACATGTCTTACAAAGGCCTGTGAAACGCAGTTTCTTCCCAGGCCTGATCTCGCTGAAGTAGAACTTCTGCTCTGCCGTGTTCTACATGGGCCTAGAGCTGAAAGGGACAAAGTTCTGCCTTTTGTCCTCAAGGGCAGACAGGTCCCACAGCGTCCGGCTTCCAGCTCTTTGGGAAGCCAAGAAACAGCTCACTCTGCACAGGGCTTTTACAAGCCTACCGGGAGCATGTCTTACAAAGGCCTATGAAACGCAGTTTCATCTCAGGCCTGCTCTCGCTGAACTAGAACTTCTGCTCTGCCGTGTCCTACATGGGCCTAGAGCTGAAAGGGACAAAGTCCTCTGCTGTGTCTTCAATGGCAGACAGGCCCCACAGCGTCCGGCTTCCAGCTCTTTGGGCAGCTAAGAAACAGCTCGCTCTGCACTGGTGTTTTACAGCCTACTGGGAACATGTCCTACAAAGGCCTGTGAAACGCAGTTTCTTGCCAGGCCTGATCTCGGTGAAGTAGAACTTCTGCTCTGCCGTGTCCTACATGGGCCTAGAGCTGAAAGGGACAAAGTCCTCTGTTGTGTCTTCAAGGGCAGACAGGCCCCACAGCGTCCGGCTTCCAGCTCTTTTGCAGTCTAAGAAACAACTCGCTCTGCACAGGGCTCTTAAAGCCTAGCGGGAACATGTCTTAAAAAGGCCTGTGAGACGCAGTTTCTTCCCAGGCCTGATCTCGCTGAAGTAGAACTTCTGCTCTGCCGTGTTCTACATGGGCCTAGAGCTGAAAGGGACAAGGTTCTGCCTTTTGTCCTCAAGGGCAGACAGGTCCCACAGCGTCCGGCTTCCAGATCTTTGGGCAGCTAAGAAACAACTCGCTCTGCACAGGGCTCCTACAAGCCTACCAGGAACATGTTTACAAAGGCCTGCGAAACGCAGTTTCTTCCCAGGCCTGATCTCGCTGAAGCAGAAGTTCAGCTCTGCCGTGTCCTACATGGGCCTAGAGCTCAAAGGGAGAAAAGCCAGCCTTGTGTCCTCAAGGGCAGAGAGGCCCCACAGCGTCCGGCTTCCAGCTCTATGGGTAGCTGAGAAACAGCTTGCTCTGCACTGCTGTTTTACAGCCTACCGGGAACATGTCTTACAAAGGCCTGTGAAACGCAGTTTCTTCCCAGACCTGATCTCGCTGAAGTAGAACTTCTGCTCTGCCGTGTCCTGCATGGGCCTAGAGCTGAAAGGGACAAAGTCCTGTCTTGTGTCCTCAAGGGCAGACTGGTCCCACAGCGTCCGGCTTCCAGCTCTTTGGCAGGCTAAGAAACAACTCGCTCTGCACAGGGCTCTTAAAGCCTACCGGGAACATGTCTTACAAAGGCCTGTGAGACGCAGTTTCTTCCCAGGCCCGATCTCGCTGAAGTAGAACTTCTGCTCTGCCGTGTTCTACATGGGACTAGAGCTGAAAGGGACAAGGTTCTGCCTTTTGTCCTCAAGGGCAGACAGGTCCCACAGCGTCCGGCTTCCACATCTTTGCGCAACTAAGAAACAACTCGCTCTGCACAGGGCTCCTACAAGCCTACCAGGAACATGTTTACAAAGGCCTGCGAAACGCAGTTTCTTCCCAGGCCTGATCTCGCTGAAGCAGAAGTTCAGCTCTGCCGTGTCCTACATGGGCCTAGAGCTCAAAGGGAGAAAATCCAGCCTTGTGTCCTCAAGGGCAGAGAGGCCCCACAGCGTCCGGCTTCCAGCTCTTTGGGCAGCTGAGAAACAGCTTGCTCTGCACTGCTGTTTTACAGCCTACCGGGAACATGTCTTACAAAGGCCTGTGAAACGCAGTTTCTTCCCAGACCTGATCTCGCTGAAGTAGAACTTCTGCTCTGCCGTGTCCTGCATGGGCCTAGAGCTGAAAGGGACAAAGTCCTGTCTTGTGTCCTCAAGGGCAGACTGGTCCCACAGCGTCCGGCTTCCAGCTCTTTGGCAGGCTAAGAAACAACTCGCTCTGCACAGGGCTCTTAAAGCCTACCGGGAACATGTCCTACAAAGGCCTGTGAAACGCAGTTTCTTCCCAGGCCTGATCTCGCTGTTGTAGACCTTCTGCTCTGCCGAGTCCTACATGGGCCTAGAGCTGAAAGGGACAAAGTTCTGCCTTTTGTCCTCAAGGGCAGACAGGTCCCACAGCGTCCGGCTTCCAGCTCTTTGGGAAGCTAAGAAACAGCTCATTCTGCTCAGGGCTTTTACAAGCCTACCGGGAGCATGTCTTACAAAGGCCTGTGAAACGCAGTTTCATCTCAGGCCTGCTCTCGCTGAAGTAGAACTTCTGCTCTGCCGTGTCCTACATGGGCCTAGAGCTGAAAGGGACAAATTCCTCTGCTGTGTCTTCAAGGGCAGACAGGCCCCACAGCGTCCGGCTTCCAGCTCTTTGGGCAGCTGAGAAACAGCTTGCTCTGCACTGCTGTTTTACAGCCTACCGGGAACATGTCTTACAAGGCCTGTGAAACGCAGTTTCTTCACAGACCTGATCTCGCTGAAGTAGAACTTCTGCTCTGCCGTGTCCTGCATGGGCCTAGAGCTGAAAGGGACAAAGTCCTGTCTTGTGTCCTCAAGGGCAGACTGGTCCCACAGCGTCCGGCTTCCAGCTCTTTGGACGGATAAGAAACAACTCGCTCTGCACAGGGCTCTTAAAGCCTACCGGGAACATGTCTTACAAAGGCCTGTGAAACGCAGTTTCTTCCCAGGCCTGATCTCGCTGAAGTAGAACTTCTGCTCTGCCGTGTTCTACATGGGCCTAGAGCTGAAAGGGTCAAAGTTCTGCCTTTTGTCCTCAAGGGCAGACAGGTCACACAGCGTCCGGCTTCCAGCTCTTTGGGAAGACAAGAAACAGCTCACTCTGCACAGGGCTTTTACAAGCCTACCGGGAGCATGTCTTACAAAGGCCTATGAAACGCAGTTTCATCTCAGGCCTGCTCTCGCTGAAGTAGAACTTCTGCTCTGCCGTGTCCTACATGGGCCTAGAGCTGAAAGGGAGAAGGTTCTGCCTTTTGTCCTCAAGGGCAGACAGGTCCCACAGCGTCCGGCTTCCACATCTTTGCGCAGCCAGGAAACAACTCGCTCTGCACAGGTCTCCTACAAGCCTACCAGGAACATGTTTACAAAGGCCTGCGAAACGCAGTTTCTTCCCAGGCCTGATCTCGCTGAAGTAGAACTTTTGCTCTGCCGTGTCCTATTTGACCCTAGAGCTGCAATTCACAAGGTCCTGCCTTGTTTCCACAAGGGGAGGCAAGTCCCTCAGCGTCATGCCTCCAGCTCTTTGGGCAGCTAAGAAACAACTCGCTCTGCACAGGGCTCCTACAAGCCTACCAGGAACATGTTTACAAAGGCCTGCGAAACGCAGTTTCTTCCCAGGCCTGATCTCGCCGAAGCAGAAGTTCAGCTCTGCCGTGTCCTACATGGGCCTAGAGCTCAAAGGGAGAAAATCCAGCCTTGTGTCCTCAAGGGCAGAGAGGCCCCACAGCGTCCGGCTTCCAGCTCTTTGGGTAGCTGAGAAACAGCTTGCTCTGCACTGCTGTTTTACAGCCTACCGGGAACATGTCTTACAAAGGCCTGTGAAACGCAGTTTCTTCCCAGACCTGATCTCGCTGAAGTAGAACTTCTGCTCTGCCGTGTCCTGCATGGGCCTAGAGCTGAAAGGGACAAAGTCCTGTCTTGTGTCCTCAAGGGCAGACTGGTCCCACAGCGTCCGGCTTCCAGCTCTTTGGCAGGCTAAGAAACAACTCGCTCTGCACAGGGCTCTTAAAGCCTACCGGGAACATGTCTTACAAAGGCCTGTGAAACGCAGTTTCTTCCCAGGCCTGATCTCGCTGAAGTAGAACTTCTGCTCTGCCGTGTTCTACATGGGCCTAGAGCTGAAAGGGACAAAGTTCTGCCTTTTGTCCTCAAGGGCAGACAGGTCCCACAGCGTCCGGCTTCCAGCTCTTTGGGAAGCCAAGAAACAGCTCACTCTGCACAGGGCTTTTACAAGCCTACCGGGAGCATGTCTTACAAAGGCCTATGAAACGCAGTTTCATCTCAGGCCTGCTCTCGCTGAAGTAGAACTTCTGCTCTGCCGTGTCCTACATGGGCCTAGAGCTGAAAGGGACAAAGTCCTCTGCTGTGTCTTCAATGGCAGACAGGCCCCACAGCGTCCGGCTTCCAGCTCTTTGGGCAGCTAAGAAACAGCTCGCTCTGCACTGGTGTTTTACAGCCTACTGGGAACATGTCCTACAAAGGCCTGTGAAACGCAGTTTCTTGCCAGGCCTGATCTCGGTGAAGTAGAACTTCTGCTCTGCCGTGTCCTACATGGGCCTAGAGCTGAAAGGGACAAAGTCCTCTGTTGTGTCTTCAAGGGCAGACAGGCCCCACAGCGTCCGGCTTCCAGCTCTTTTGCAGTCTAAGAAACAACTCGCTCTGCACAGGGCTCTTAAAGCCTAGCGGGAACATGTCTTAAAAAGGCCTGTGAGACGCAGTTTCTTCCCAGGCCTGATCTCGCTGAAGTAGAACTTCTGCTCTGCCGTGTTCTACATGGGCCTAGAGCTGAAAGGGACAAGGTTCTGCCTTTTGTCCTCAAGGGCAGACAGGTCCCACAGCGTCCGGCTTCCAGCTCTTTGGGAAGCCAAGAAACGGCTCACTCTGCACAGGGCTTTTACAAGCCTACCGGGAGCATGTCTTACAAAGGCCTATGAAACGCAGTTTCATCTCAGGCCTGCTCGCGCTGAAGTAGAACTTCTGCTCTGCCGTGTCCTACATGGGCCTAGAGCTGAAAGGGACAAAGTCCTCTGTTGTGTCTTCAAGGGCAGACAGGCCCCACAGCGTCCGGCTTCCAGCTCTTTTGCAGTCTAAGAAACAACTCGCTCTGCACAGGGCTCTTGAAGCCTACCGGGAACATATCTTACAAAGGCCTGTGAGACGCAGTTTCTTCCCAGGCCTGATCTCGCTGAAGTAGAACTTCCGCTCTGCCGTGTTCTACATGGGCCTAGAGCTGAAAGGGACAAGGTTCTGCCTTTTGTCCTCAAGGGCAGACAGGTCCCACAGCGTCCGGCTTCCAGCTCTTTGGGCAGCTAAGAAACAACTCGCTCTGCACAGGGCTCCTACAAGCCTACCAGGAACATGTTTACAAAGGCCTGCGAAACGCAGTTTCTTCCCAGGCCTGATCTCGCCGAAGCAGAAGTTCAGCTCTGCCGTGTCCTACATGGGCCTAGAGCTCAAAGGGAGAAAATCCAGCCTTGTGTCCTCAAGGGCAGAGAGGCCCCACAGCGTCCGGCTTCCAGCTCTATGGGTAGCTGAGAAACAGCTTGCTCTGCACTGCTGTTTTACAGCCTACCGGGAACATGTCTTACAAAGGCCTGTGAAACGCAGTTTCTTCCCAGACCTGATCTCGCTGAAGTAGAACTTCTGCTCTGCCGTGTTCTACATGGGCCTAGAGCTGAAAGGGACAAAGTTCTGCCTTTTGTCCTCAAGGGCAGACAGGTCCCACAGCGTCCGGCTTCCAGCTCTTTGGGAAGCCAAGAAACAGCTCACTCTGCACAGGGCTTTTACAAGCCTACCGGGAGCATGTCTTACAAAGGCCTATGAAACGCAGTTTCATCTCAGGCCTGCTCTCGCTGAAGTAGAACTTCTGCTCTGCCGTGTCCTACATGGGCCTAGAGCTGAAAGGGACAAAGTCCTCTGCTGTGTCTTCAATGGCAGACAGGCCCCACAGCGTCCGGCTTCCAGCTCTTTGGGCAGCTAAGAAACAGCTCGCTCTGCACTGGTGTTTTACAGCCTACTGGGAACATGTCCTACAAAGGCCTGTGAAACGCAGTTTCTTGCCAGGCCTGATCTCGGTGAAGTAGAACTTCTGCTCTGCCGTGTCCTACATGGGCCTAGAGCTGAAAGGGACAAAGTCCTCTGTTGTGTCTTCAAGGGCAGACAGGCCCCACAGCGTCCGGCTTCCAGCTCTTTTGCAGTCTAAGAAACAACTCGCTCTGCACAGGGCTCTTAAAGCCTAGCGGGAACATGTCTCAAAAAGGCCTGTGAGACGCAGTTTCTTCCCAGGCCTGATCTCGCTGAAGTAGAACTTCTGCTCTGCCGTGTTCTACATGGGCCTAGAGCTGAAAGGGACAAGGTTCTGCCTTTTGTCCTCAAGGGCAGACAGGTCCCACAGCGTCCGGCTTCCAGCTCTTTGGGCAGCTAAGAAACAACTCGCTCTGCACAGGGCTCCTACAAGCCTACCAGGAACATGTTTACAAAGGCCTGCGAAACGCAGTTTCTTCCCAGGCCTGATCTCGCCGAAGCAGAAGTTCAGCTCTGCCGTGTCCTACATGGGCCTAGAGCTCAAAGGGAGAAAATCCAGCCTTGTGTCCTCAAGGGCAGAGAGGCCCCACAGCGTCCGGCTTCCAGCTCTATGGGTAGCTGAGAAACAGCTTGCTCTGCACTGCTGTTTTACAGCCTACCGGGAACATGTCTTACAAAGGCCTGTGAAACGCAGTTTCTTCCCAGACCTGATCTCGCTGAAGTAGAACTTCTGCTCTGCCGTGTCCTGCATGGGCCTAGAGCTGAAAGGGACAAAGTCCTGTCTTGTGTCCTCAAGGGCAGACTGGTCCCACAGCGTCCGGCTTCCAGCTCTTTGGCAGGCTAAGAAACAACTCGCTCTGCACAGGGCTCTTAAAGCCTACCGGGAACATGTCTTACAAAGGCCTGTGAAACGCAGTTTCTTCCCAGGCCTGATCTCGCTGAAGTAGAACTTCTGCTCTGCCGTGTTCTACATGGGCCTAGAGCTGAAAGGGACAAAGTTCTGCCTTTTGTCCTCAAGGGCAGACAGGTCCCACAGCGTCCGGCTTCCAGCTCTTTGGGAAGCCAAGAAACAGCTCACTCTGCACAGGGCTTTTACAAGCCTACCGGGAGCATGTCTTACAAAGGCCTATGAAACGCAGTTTCATCTCAGGCCTGCTCTCGCTGAAGTAGAACTTCTGCTCTGCCGTGTCCTACATGGGCCTAGAGCTGAAAGGGACAAAGTCCTCTGCTGTGTCTTCAATGGCAGACAGGCCCCACAGCGTCCGGCTTCCAGCTCTTTGGGCAGCTAAGAAACAGCTCGCTCTGCACTGGTGTTTTACAGCCTACTGGGAACATGTCCTACAAAGGCCTGTGAAACGCAGTTTCTTGCCAGGCCTGATCTCGGTGAAGTAGAACTTCTGCTCTGCCGTGTCCTACATGGGCCTAGAGCTGAAAGGGACAAAGTCCTCTGTTGTGTCTTCAAGGGCAGACAGGCCCCACAGCGTCCGGCTTCCAGCTCTTTTGCAGTCTAAGAAACAACTCGCTCTGCACAGGGCTCTTAAAGCCTAGCGGGAACATGTCTCAAAAAGGCCTGTGAGACGCAGTTTCTTCCCAGGCCTGATCTCGCTGAAGTAGAACTTCTGCTCTGCCGTGTTCTACATGGGCCTAGAGCTGAAAGGGACAAGGTTCTGCCTTTTGTCCTCAAGGGCAGACAGGTCCCACAGCGTCCGGCTTCCAGCTCTTTGGGCAGCTAAGAAACAACTCGCTCTGCACAGGGCTCCTACAAGCCTACCAGGAACATGTTTACAAAGGCCTGCGAAACGCAGTTTCTTCCCAGGCCTGATCTCGCCGAAGCAGAAGTTCAGCTCTGCCGTGTCCTACATGGGCCTAGAGCTCAAAGGGAGAAAATCCAGCCTTGTGTCCTCAAGGGCAGAGAGGCCCCACAGCGTCCGGCTTCCAGCTCTATGGGTAGCTGAGAAACAGCTTGCTCTGCACTGCTGTTTTACAGCCTACCGGGAACATGTCTTACAAAGGCCTGTGAAACGCAGTTTCTTCCCAGACCTGATCTCGCTGAAGTAGAACTTCTGCTCTGCCGTGTCCTGCATGGGCCTAGAGCTGAAAGGGACAAAGTCCTGTCTTGTGTCCTCAAGGGCAGACTGGTCCCACAGCGTCCGGCTTCCAGCTCTTTGGCAGGCTAAGAAACAACTCGCTCTGCACAGGGCTCTTAAAGCCTACCGGGAACATGTCTTACAAAGGCCTGTGAAACGCAGTTTCTTCCCAGGCCTGATCTCGCTGAAGTAGAACTTCTGCTCTGCCGTGTTCTACATGGGCCTAGAGCTGAAAGGGACAAAGTTCTGCCTTTTGTCCTCAAGGGCAGACAGGTCCCACAGCGTCCGGCTTCCAGCTCTTTGGGAAGCCAAGAAACAGCTCACTCTGCACAGGGCTTTTACAAGCCTACCGGGAGCATGTCTTACAAAGGCCTATGAAACGCAGTTTCATCTCAGGCCTGCTCTCGCTGAAGTAGAACTTCTGCTCTGCCGTGTCCTACATGGGCCTAGAGCTGAAAGGGACAAAGTCCTCTGCTGTGTCTTCAATGGCAGACAGGCCCCACAGCGTCCGGCTTCCAGCTCTTTGGGCAGCTAAGAAACAGCTCGCTCTGCACTGGTGTTTTACAGCCTACTGGGAACATGTCCTACAAAGGCCTGTGAAACGCAGTTTCTTGCCAGGCCTGATCTCGGTGAAGTAGAACTTCTGCTCTGCCGTGTCCTACATGGGCCTAGAGCTGAAAGGGACAAAGTCCTCTGTTGTGTCTTCAAGGGCAGACAGGCCCCACAGCGTCCGGCTTCCAGCTCTTTTGCAGTCTAAGAAACAACTCGCTCTGCACAGGGCTCTTAAAGCCTAGCGGGAACATGTCTTAAAAAGGCCTGTGAGACGCAGTTTCTTCCCAGGCCTGATCTCGCTGAAGTAGAACTTCTGCTCTGCCGTGTTCTACATGGGCCTAGAGCTGAAAGGGACAAGGTTCTGCCTTTTGTCCTCAAGGGCAGACAGGTCCCACAGCGTCCGGCTTCCAGATCTTTGGGCAGCTAAGAAACAACTCGCTCTGCACAGGGCTCCTACAAGCCTACCAGGAACATGTTTACAAAGGCCTGCGAAACGCAGTTTCTTCCCAGGCCTGATCTCGCTGAAGCAGAAGTTCAGCTCTGCCGTGTCCTACATGGGCCTAGAGCTCAAAGGGAGAAAAGCCAGCCTTGTGTCCTCAAGGGCAGAGAGGCCCCACAGCGTCCGGCTTCCAGCTCTATGGGTAGCTGAGAAACAGCTTGCTCTGCACTGCTGTTTTACAGCCTACCGGGAACATGTCTTACAAAGGCCTGTGAAACGCAGTTTCTTCCCAGACCTGATCTCGCTGAAGTAGAACTTCTGCTCTGCCGTGTCCTGCATGGGCCTAGAGCTGAAAGGGACAAAGTCCTGTCTTGTGTCCTCAAGGGCAGACTGGTCCCACAGCGTCCGGCTTCCAGCTCTTTGGCAGGCTAAGAAACAACTCGCTCTGCACAGGGCTCTTAAAGCCTACCGGGAACATGTCTTACAAAGGCCTGTGAGACGCAGTTTCTTCCCAGGCCCGATCTCGCTGAAGTAGAACTTCTGCTCTGCCGTGTTCTACATGGGACTAGAGCTGAAAGGGACAAGGTTCTGCCTTTTGTCCTCAAGGGCAGACAGGTCCCACAGCGTCCGGCTTCCACATCTTTGCGCAGCTAAGAAACAACTCGCTCTGCACAGGGCTCCTACAAGCCTACCAGGAACATGTTTACAAAGGCCTGCGAAACGCAGTTTCTTCCCAGGCCTGATCTCGCTGAAGCAGAAGTTCAGCTCTGCCGTGTCCTACATGGGCCTAGAGCTCAAAGGGAGAAAATCCAGCCTTGTGTCCTCAAGGGCAGAGAGGCCCCACAGCGTCCGGCTTCCAGCTCTTTGGGCAGCTGAGAAACAGCTTGCTCTGCACTGCTGTTTTACAGCCTACCGGGAACATGTCTTACAAAGGCCTGTGAAACGCAGTTTCTTCCCAGACCTGATCTCGCTGAAGTAGAACTTCTGCTCTGCCGTGTCCTGCATGGGCCTAGAGCTGAAAGGGACAAAGTCCTGTCTTGTGTCCTCAAGGGCAGACTGGTCCCACAGCGTCCGGCTTCCAGCTCTTTGGCAGGCTAAGAAACAACTCGCTCTGCACAGGGCTCTTAAAGCCTACCGGGAACATGTCCTACAAAGGCCTGTGAAACGCAGTTTCTTCCCAGGCCTGATCTCGCTGTTGTAGACCTTCTGCTCTGCCGAGTCCTACATGGGCCTAGAGCTGAAAGGGACAAAGTTCTGCCTTTTGTCCTCAAGGGCAGACAGGTCCCACAGCGTCCGGCTTCCAGCTCTTTGGGAAGCTAAGAAACAGCTCATTCTGCTCAGGGCTTTTACAAGCCTACCGGGAGCATGTCTTACAAAGGCCTGTGAAACGCAGTTTCATCTCAGGCCTGCTCTCGCTGAAGTAGAACTTCTGCTCTGCCGTGTCCTACATGGGCCTAGAGCTGAAAGGGACAAATTCCTCTGCTGTGTCTTCAAGGGCAGACAGGCCCCACAGCGTCCGGCTTCCAGCTCTTTGGGCAGCTGAGAAACAGCTTGCTCTGCACTGCTGTTTTACAGCCTACCGGGAACATGTCTTACAAGGCCTGTGAAACGCAGTTTCTTCCCAGACCTGATCTCGCTGAAGTAGAACTTCTGCTCTGCCGTGTCCTGCATGGGCCTAGAGCTGAAAGGGACAAAGTCCTGTCTTGTGTCCTCAAGGGCAGACTGGTCCCACAGCGTCCGGCTTCCAGCTCTTTGGCAGGCTAAGAAACAACTCGCTCTGCACAGGGCTCCTACAAGCCTACCAGGAACATGTTTACAAAGGCCTGCGAAACGCAGTTTCTTCCCAGGCCTGATCTCGCCGAAGCAGAAGTTCAGCTCTGCCGTGTCCTACATGGGCCTAGAGCTCAAAGGGAGAAAATCCAGCCTTGTGTCCTCAAGGGCAGAGAGGCCCCACAGCGTCCGGCTTCCAGCTCTATGGGTAGCTGAGAAACAGCTTGCTCTGCACTGCTGTTTTACAGCCTACCGGGAACATGTCTTACAAAGGCCTGTGAAACGCAGTTTCTTCCCAGACCTGATCTCGCTGAAGTAGAACTTCTGCTCTGCCGTGTTCTACATGGGCCTAGAGCTGAAAGGGACAAAGTTCTGCCTTTTGTCCTCAAGGGCAGACAGGTCCCACAGCGTCCGGCTTCCAGCTCTTTGGGAAGCCAAGAAACAGCTCACTCTGCACAGGGCTTTTACAAGCCTACCGGGAGCATGTCTTACAAAGGCCTATGAAACGCAGTTTCATCTCAGGCCTGCTCTCGCTGAAGTAGAACTTCTGCTCTGCCGTGTCCTACATGGGCCTAGAGCTGAAAGGGACAAAGTCCTCTGCTGTGTCTTCAATGGCAGACAGGCCCCACAGCGTCCGGCTTCCAGCTCTTTGGGCAGCTAAGAAACAGCTCGCTCTGCACTGGTGTTTTACAGCCTACTGGGAACATGTCCTACAAAGGCCTGTGAAACGCAGTTTCTTGCCAGGCCTGATCTCGGTGAAGTAGAACTTCTGCTCTGCCGTGTCCTACATGGGCCTAGAGCTGAAAGGGACAAAGTCCTCTGTTGTGTCTTCAAGGGCAGACAGGCCCCACAGCGTCCGGCTTCCAGCTCTTTTGCAGTCTAAGAAACAACTCGCTCTGCACAGGGCTCTTAAAGCCTAGCGGGAACATGTCTCAAAAAGGCCTGTGAGACGCAGTTTCTTCCCAGGCCTGATCTCGCTGAAGTAGAACTTCTGCTCTGCCGTGTTCTACATGGGCCTAGAGCTGAAAGGGACAAGGTTCTGCCTTTTGTCCTCAAGGGCAGACAGGTCCCACAGCGTCCGGCTTCCAGCTCTTTGGGCAGCTAAGAAACAACTCGCTCTGCACAGGGCTCCTACAAGCCTACCAGGAACATGTTTACAAAGGCCTGCGAAACGCAGTTTCTTCCCAGGCCTGATCTCGCCGAAGCAGAAGTTCAGCTCTGCCGTGTCCTACATGGGCCTAGAGCTCAAAGGGAGAAAATCCAGCCTTGTGTCCTCAAGGGCAGAGAGGCCCCACAGCGTCCGGCTTCCAGCTCTATGGGTAGCTGAGAAACAGCTTGCTCTGCACTGCTGTTTTACAGCCTACCGGGAACATGTCTTACAAAGGCCTGTGAAACGCAGTTTCTTCCCAGACCTGATCTCGCTGAAGTAGAACTTCTGCTCTGCCGTGTCCTGCATGGGCCTAGAGCTGAAAGGGACAAAGTCCTGTCTTGTGTCCTCAAGGGCAGACTGGTCCCACAGCGTCCGGCTTCCAGCTCTTTGGCAGGCTAAGAAACAACTCGCTCTGCACAGGGCTCTTAAAGCCTACCGGGAACATGTCTTACAAAGGCCTGTGAAACGCAGTTTCTTCCCAGGCCTGATCTCGCTGAAGTAGAACTTCTGCTCTGCCGTGTTCTACATGGGCCTAGAGCTGAAAGGGACAAAGTTCTGCCTTTTGTCCTCAAGGGCAGACAGGTCCCACAGCGTCCGGCTTCCAGCTCTTTGGGAAGCCAAGAAACAGCTCACTCTGCACAGGGCTTTTACAAGCCTACCGGGAGCATGTCTTACAAAGGCCTATGAAACGCAGTTTCATCTCAGGCCTGCTCTCGCTGAAGTAGAACTTCTGCTCTGCCGTGTCCTACATGGGCCTAGAGCTGAAAGGGACAAAGTCCTCTGCTGTGTCTTCAATGGCAGACAGGCCCCACAGCGTCCGGCTTCCAGCTCTTTGGGCAGCTAAGAAACAGCTCGCTCTGCACTGGTGTTTTACAGCCTACTGGGAACATGTCCTACAAAGGCCTGTGAAACGCAGTTTCTTGCCAGGCCTGATCTCGGTGAAGTAGAACTTCTGCTCTGCCGTGTCCTACATGGGCCTAGAGCTGAAAGGGACAAAGTCCTCTGTTGTGTCTTCAAGGGCAGACAGGCCCCACAGCGTCCGGCTTCCAGCTCTTTTGCAGTCTAAGAAACAACTCGCTCTGCACAGGGCTCTTAAAGCCTAGCGGGAACATGTCTCAAAAAGGCCTGTGAGACGCAGTTTCTTCCCAGGCCTGATCTCGCTGAAGTAGAACTTCTGCTCTGCCGTGTTCTACATGGGCCTAGAGCTGAAAGGGACAAGGTTCTGCCTTTTGTCCTCAAGGGCAGACAGGTCCCACAGCGTCCGGCTTCCAGCTCTTTGGGCAGCTAAGAAACAACTCGCTCTGCACAGGGCTCCTACAAGCCTACCAGGAACATGTTTACAAAGGCCTGCGAAACGCAGTTTCTTCCCAGGCCTGATCTCGCCGAAGCAGAAGTTCAGCTCTGCCGTGTCCTACATGGGCCTAGAGCTCAAAGGGAGAAAATCCAGCCTTGTGTCCTCAAGGGCAGAGAGGCCCCACAGCGTCCGGCTTCCAGCTCTATGGGTAGCTGAGAAACAGCTTGCTCTGCACTGCTGTTTTACAGCCTACCGGGAACATGTCTTACAAAGGCCTGTGAAACGCAGTTTCTTCCCAGACCTGATCTCGCTGAAGTAGAACTTCTGCTCTGCCGTGTCCTGCATGGGCCTAGAGCTGAAAGGGACAAAGTCCTGTCTTGTGTCCTCAAGGGCAGACTGGTCCCACAGCGTCCGGCTTCCAGCTCTTTGGCAGGCTAAGAAACAACTCGCTCTGCACAGGGCTCTTAAAGCCTACCGGGAACATGTCTTACAAAGGCCTGTGAAACGCAGTTTCTTCCCAGGCCTGATCTCGCTGAAGTAGAACTTCTGCTCTGCCGTGTTCTACATGGGCCTAGAGCTGAAAGGGACAAAGTTCTGCCTTTTGTCCTCAAGGGCAGACAGGTCCCACAGCGTCCGGCTTCCAGCTCTTTGGGAAGCCAAGAAACAGCTCACTCTGCACAGGGCTTTTACAAGCCTACCGGGAGCATGTCTTACAAAGGCCTATGAAACGCAGTTTCATCTCAGGCCTGCTCTCGCTGAACTAGAACTTCTGCTCTGCCGTGTCCTACATGGGCCTAGAGCTGAAAGGGACAAAGTCCTCTGCTGTGTCTTCAATGGCAGACAGGCCCCACAGCGTCCGGCTTCCAGCTCTTTGGGCAGCTAAGAAACAGCTCGCTCTGCACTGGTGTTTTACAGCCTACTGGGAACATGTCCTACAAAGGCCTGTGAAACGCAGTTTCTTGCCAGGCCTGATCTCGGTGAAGTAGAACTTCTGCTCTGCCGTGTCCTACATGGGCCTAGAGCTGAAAGGGACAAAGTCCTCTGTTGAGTCTTCAAGGGCAGACAGGCCCCACAGCGTCCGGCTTCCAGCTCTTTTGCAGTCTAAGAAACAACTCGCTCTGCACAGGGCTCTTAAAGCCTAGCGGGAACATGTCTTAAAAAGGCCTGTGAGACGCAGTTTCTTCCCAGGCCTGATCTCGCTGAAGTAGAACTTCTGCTCTGCCGTGTTCTACATGGGCCTAGAGCTGAAAGGGACAAGGTTCTGCCTTTTGTCCTCAAGGGCAGACAGGTCCCACAGCGTCCGGCTTCCAGATCTTTGGGCAGCTAAGAAACAACTCGCTCTGCACAGGGCTCCTACAAGCCTACCAGGAACATGTTTACAAAGGCCTGCGAAACGCAGTTTCTTCCCAGGCCTGATCTCGCTGAAGCAGAAGTTCAGCTCTGCCGTGTCCTACATGGGCCTAGAGCTCAAAGGGAGAAAAGCCAGCCTTGTGTCCTCAAGGGCAGAGAGGCCCCACAGCGTCCGGCTTCCAGCTCTATGGGTAGCTGAGAAACAGCTTGCTCTGCACTGCTGTTTTACAGCCTACCGGGAACATGTCTTACAAAGGCCTGTGAAACGCAGTTTCTTCCCAGACCTGATCTCGCTGAAGTAGAACTTCTGCTCTGCCGTGTCCTGCATGGGCCTAGAGCTGAAAGGGACAAAGTCCTGTCTTGTGTCCTCAAGGGCAGACTGGTCCCACAGCGTCCGGCTTCCAGCTCTTTGGCAGGCTAAGAAACAACTCGCTCTGCACAGGGCTCTTAAAGCCTACCGGGAACATGTCTTACAAAGGCCTGTGAGACGCAGTTTCTTCCCAGGCCCGATCTCGCTGAAGTAGAACTTCTGCTCTGCCGTGTTCTACATGGGACTAGAGCTGAAAGGGACAAGGTTCTGCCTTTTGTCCTCAAGGGCAGACAGGTCCCACAGCGTCCGGCTTCCACATCTTTGCGCAGCTAAGAAACAACTCGCTCTGCACAGGGCTCCTACAAGCCTACCAGGAACATGTTTACAAAGGCCTGCGAAACGCAGTTTCTTCCCAGGCCTGATCTCGCTGAAGCAGAAGTTCAGCTCTGCCGTGTCCTACATGGGCCTAGAGCTCAAAGGGAGAAAATCCAGCCTTGTGTCCTCAAGGGCAGAGAGGCCCCACAGCGTCCGGCTTCCAGCTCTTTGGGCAGCTGAGAAACAGCTTGCTCTGCACTGCTGTTTTACAGCCTACCGGGAACATGTCTTACAAAGGCCTGTGAAACGCAGTTTCTTCCCAGACCTGATCTCGCTGAAGTAGAACTTCTGCTCTGCCGTGTCCTGCATGGGCCTAGAGCTGAAAGGGACAAAGTCCTGTCTTGTGTCCTCAAGGGCAGACTGGTCCCACAGCGTCCGGCTTCCAGCTCTTTGGCAGGCTAAGAAACAACTCGCTCTGCACAGGGCTCTTAAAGCCTACCGGGAACATGTCCTACAAAGGCCTGTGAAACGCAGTTTCTTCCCAGGCCTGATCTCGCTGTTGTAGACCTTCTGCTCTGCCGAGTCCTACATGGGCCTAGAGCTGAAAGGGACAAAGTTCTGCCTTTTGTCCTCAAGGGCAGACAGGTCCCACAGCGTCCGGCTTCCAGCTCTTTGGGAAGCTAAGAAACAGCTCATTCTGCTCAGGGCTTTTACAAGCCTACCGGGAGCATGTCTTACAAAGGCCTGTGAAACGCAGTTTCATCTCAGGCCTGCTCTCGCTGAAGTAGAACTTCTGCTCTGCCGTGTCCTACATGGGCCTAGAGCTGAAAGGGACAAATTCCTCTGCTGTGTCTTCAAGGGCAGACAGGCCCCACAGCGTCCGGCTTCCAGCTCTTTGGGCAGCTGAGAAACAGCTTGCTCTGCACTGCTGTTTTACAGCCTACCGGGAACATGTCTTACAAGGCCTGTGAAACGCAGTTTCTTCACAGACCTGATCTCGCTGAAGTAGAACTTCTGCTCTGCCGTGTCCTGCATGGGCCTAGAGCTGAAAGGGACAAAGTCCTGTCTTGTGTCCTCAAGGGCAGACTGGTCCCACAGCGTCCGGCTTCCAGCTCTTTGGACGGATAAGAAACAACTCGCTCTGCACAGGGCTCTTAAAGCCTACCGGGAACATGTCTTACAAAGGCCTGTGAAACGCAGTTTCTTCCCAGGCCTGATCTCGCTGAAGTAGAACTTCTGCTCTGCCGTGTTCTACATGGGCCTAGAGCTGAAAGGGTCAAAGTTCTGCCTTTTGTCCTCAAGGGCAGACAGGTCACACAGCGTCCGGCTTCCAGCTCTTTGGGAAGACAAGAAACAGCTCACTCTGCACAGGGCTTTTACAAGCCTACCGGGAGCATGTCTTACAAAGGCCTATGAAACGCAGTTTCATCTCAGGCCTGCTCTCGCTGAAGTAGAACTTCTGCTCTGCCGTGTCCTACATGGGCCTAGAGCTGAAAGGGAGAAGGTTCTGCCTTTTGTCCTCAAGGGCAGACAGGTCCCACAGCGTCCGGCTTCCACATCTTTGCGCAGCCAGGAAACAACTCGCTCTGCACAGGTCTCCTACAAGCCTACCAGGAACATGTTTACAAAGGCCTGCGAAACGCAGTTTCTTCCCAGGCCTGATCTCGCTGAAGTAGAACTTTTGCTCTGCCGTGTCCTATTTGACCCTAGAGCTGCAATTCACAAGGTCCTGCCTTGTTTCCACAAGGGGAGGCAAGTCCCTCAGCGTCATGCCTCCAGCTCTTTGGGCAGCTAAGAAACAACTCGCTCTGCACAGGGCTCCTACAAGCCTACCAGGAACATGTTTACAAAGGCCTGCGAAACGCAGTTTCTTCCCAGGCCTGATCTCGCCGAAGCAGAAGTTCAGCTCTGCCGTGTCCTACATGGGCCTAGAGCTCAAAGGGAGAAAATCCAGCCTTGTGTCCTCAAGGGCAGAGAGGCCCCACAGCGTCCGGCTTCCAGCTCTTTGGGTAGCTGAGAAACAGCTTGCTCTGCACTGCTGTTTTACAGCCTACCGGGAACATGTCTTACAAAGGCCTGTGAAACGCAGTTTCTTCCCAGACCTGATCTCGCTGAAGTAGAACTTCTGCTCTGCCGTGTCCTGCATGGGCCTAGAGCTGAAAGGGACAAAGTCCTGTCTTGTGTCCTCAAGGGCAGACTGGTCCCACAGCGTCCGGCTTCCAGCTCTTTGGCAGGCTAAGAAACAACTCGCTCTGCACAGGGCTCTTAAAGCCTACCGGGAACATGTCTTACAAAGGCCTGTGAAACGCAGTTTCTTCCCAGGCCTGATCTCGCTGAAGTAGAACTTCTGCTCTGCCGTGTTCTACATGGGCCTAGAGCTGAAAGGGACAAAGTTCTGCCTTTTGTCCTCAAGGGCAGACAGGTCCCACAGCGTCCGGCTTCCAGCTCTTTGGGAAGCCAAGAAACAGCTCACTCTGCACAGGGCTTTTACAAGCCTACCGGGAGCATGTCTTACAAAGGCCTATGAAACGCAGTTTCATCTCAGGCCTGCTCTCGCTGAAGTAGAACTTCTGCTCTGCCGTGTCCTACATGGGCCTAGAGCTGAAAGGGACAAAGTCCTCTGCTGTGTCTTCAATGGCAGACAGGCCCCACAGCGTCCGGCTTCCAGCTCTTTGGGCAGCTAAGAAACAGCTCGCTCTGCACTGGTGTTTTACAGCCTACTGGGAACATGTCCTACAAAGGCCTGTGAAACGCAGTTTCTTGCCAGGCCTGATCTCGGTGAAGTAGAACTTCTGCTCTGCCGTGTCCTACATGGGCCTAGAGCTGAAAGGGACAAAGTCCTCTGTTGTGTCTTCAAGGGCAGACAGGCCCCACAGCGTCCGGCTTCCAGCTCTTTTGCAGTCTAAGAAACAACTCGCTCTGCACAGGGCTCTTAAAGCCTAGCGGGAACATGTCTTAAAAAGGCCTGTGAGACGCAGTTTCTTCCCAGGCCTGATCTCGCTGAAGTAGAACTTCTGCTCTGCCGTGTTCTACATGGGCCTAGAGCTGAAAGGGACAAGGTTCTGCCTTTTGTCCTCAAGGGCAGACAGGTCCCACAGCGTCCGGCTTCCAGCTCTTTGGGAAGCCAAGAAACGGCTCACTCTGCACAGGGCTTTTACAAGCCTACCGGGAGCATGTCTTACAAAGGCCTATGAAACGCAGTTTCATCTCAGGCCTGCTCGCGCTGAAGTAGAACTTCTGCTCTGCCGTGTCCTACATGGGCCTAGAGCTGAAAGGGACAAAGTCCTCTGTTGTGTCTTCAAGGGCAGACAGGCCCCACAGCGTCCGGCTTCCAGCTCTTTTGCAGTCTAAGAAACAACTCGCTCTGCACAGGGCTCTTGAAGCCTACCGGGAACATATCTTACAAAGGCCTGTGAGACGCAGTTTCTTCCCAGGCCTGATCTCGCTGAAGTAGAACTTCCGCTCTGCCGTGTTCTACATGGGCCTAGAGCTGAAAGGGACAAGGTTCTGCCTTTTGTCCTCAAGGGCAGACAGGTCCCACAGCGTCCGGCTTCCACATCTTTGCACAGCTAAGAAACAACTCGCTCTGCACAGGGCTCCTACCAGCCTACCAGGAACATGTTTACAAAGGCCTGCGAAACGCAGTTTCTTCCCAGGCCTGATCTCGCCGAAGCAGAAGTTCAGCTCTGCCGTGTCCTACATGGGCCTAGAGCTCAAAGGGAGAAAATCCAGCCTTGTGTCCTCAAGGGCAGAGAGGCCCCACAGCGTCCGGCTTCCAGCTCTTTGGGCAGCTGAGAAACAGCTTGCTCTGCACTGCTGTTTTACAGCCTACCGGGAACATGTCTTACAAAGGCCTGTGAAACGCAGTTTCTTCCCAGACCTGATCTCGCTGAAGTAGAACTTCTGCTCTGCCGTGTCCTGCATGGGCCTAGAGCTGAAAGGGACAAAGTCCTGTCTTGTGTCCTCAAGGGCAGACTGGTCCCACAGCGTCCGGCTTCCAGCTCTTTGGCAGGCTAAGAAACAACTCGCTCTGCACAGGGCTCTTAAAGCCTACCGGGAACATGTCTTACAAAGGCCTGTGAAACGCAGTTTCTTCCCAGGCCTGATCTCGCTGAAGTAGAACTTCTGCTCTGCCGTGTTCTACATGGGCCTAGAGCTGAAAGGGACAAAGTTCTGCCTTTTGTCCTCAAGGGCAGACAGGTCCCACAGCGTCCGGCTTCCAGCTCTTTGGGAAGCCAAGAAACAGCTCACTCTGCACAGGGCTTTTACAAGCCTACCGGGAGCATGTCTTACAAAGGCCTATGAAACGCAGTTTCATCTCAGGCCTGCTCTCGCTGAAGTAGAACTTCTGCTCTGCCGTGTCCTACATGGGCCTAGAGCTGAAAGGGACAAAGTCCTCTGCTGTGTCTTCAATGGCAGACAGGCCCCACAGCGTCCGGCTTCCAGCTCTTTGGGCAGCTAAGAAACAGCTCGCTCTGCACTGGTGTTTTACAGCCTACTGGGAACATGTCCTACAAAGGCCTGTGAAACGCAGTTTCTTGCCAGGCCTGATCTCGGTGAAGTAGAACTTCTGCTCTGCCGTGTCCTACATGGGCCTAGAGCTGAAAGGGACAAAGTCCTCTGTTGTGTCTTCAAGGGCAGACAGGCCCCACAGCGTCCGGCTTCCAGCTCTTTTGCAGTCTAAGAAACAACTCGCTCTGCACAGGGCTCTTAAAGCCTAGCGGGAACATGTCTTAAAAAGGCCTGTGAGACGCAGTTTCTTCCCAGGCCTGATCTCGCTGAAGTAGAACTTCTGCTCTGCCGTGTTCTACATGGGCCTAGAGCTGAAAGGGACAAGGTTCTGCCTTTTGTCCTCAAGGGCAGACAGGTCCCACAGCGTCCGGCTTCCAGATCTTTGGGCAGCTAAGAAACAACTCGCTCTGCACAGGGCTCCTACAAGCCTACCAGGAACATGTTTACAAAGGCCTGCGAAACGCAGTTTCTTCCCAGGCCTGATCTCGCTGAAGCAGAAGTTCAGCTCTGCCGTGTCCTACATGGGCCTAGAGCTCAAAGGGAGAAAAGCCAGCCTTGTGTCCTCAAGGGCAGAGAGGCCCCACAGCGTCCGGCTTCCAGCTCTATGGGTAGCTGAGAAACAGCTTGCTCTGCACTGCTGTTTTACAGCCTACCGGGAACATGTCTTACAAAGGCCTGTGAAACGCAGTTTCTTCCCAGACCTGATCTCGCTGAAGTAGAACTTCTGCTCTGCCGTGTCCTGCATGGGCCTAGAGCTGAAAGGGACAAAGTCCTGTCTTGTGTCCTCAAGGGCAGACTGGTCCCACAGCGTCCGGCTTCCAGCTCTTTGGCAGGCTAAGAAACAACTCGCTCTGCACAGGGCTCTTAAAGCCTACCGGGAACATGTCTTACAAAGGCCTGTGAGACGCAGTTTCTTCCCAGGCCCGATCTCGCTGAAGTAGAACTTCTGCTCTGCCGTGTTCTACATGGGACTAGAGCTGAAAGGGACAAGGTTCTGCCTTTTGTCCTCAAGGGCAGACAGGTCCCACAGCGTCCGGCTTCCACATCTTTGCGCAGCTAAGAAACAACTCGCTCTGCACAGGGCTCCTACAAGCCTACCAGGAACATGTTTACAAAGGCCTGCGAAACGCAGTTTCTTCCCAGGCCTGATCTCGCTGAAGCAGAAGTTCAGCTCTGCCGTGTCCTACATGGGCCTAGAGCTCAAAGGGAGAAAATCCAGCCTTGTGTCCTCAAGGGCAGAGAGGCCCCACAGCGTCCGGCTTCCAGCTCTTTGGGCAGCTGAGAAACAGCTTGCTCTGCACTGCTGTTTTACAGCCTACCGGGAACATGTCTTACAAAGGCCTGTGAAACGCAGTTTCTTCCCAGACCTGATCTCGCTGAAGTAGAACTTCTGCTCTGCCGTGTCCTGCATGGGCCTAGAGCTGAAAGGGACAAAGTCCTGTCTTGTGTCCTCAAGGGCAGACTGGTCCCACAGCGTCCGGCTTCCAGCTCTTTGGCAGGCTAAGAAACAACTCGCTCTGCACAGGGCTCTTAAAGCCTACCGGGAACATGTCCTACAAAGGCCTGTGAAACGCAGTTTCTTCCCAGGCCTGATCTCGCTGTTGTAGACCTTCTGCTCTGCCGAGTCCTACATGGGCCTAGAGCTGAAAGGGACAAAGTTCTGCCTTTTGTCCTCAAGGGCAGACAGGTCCCACAGCGTCCGGCTTCCAGCTCTTTGGGAAGCTAAGAAACAGCTCATTCTGCTCAGGGCTTTTACAAGCCTACCGGGAGCATGTCTTACAAAGGCCTGTGAAACGCAGTTTCATCTCAGGCCTGCTCTCGCTGAAGTAGAACTTCTGCTCTGCCGTGTCCTACATGGGCCTAGAGCTGAAAGGGACAAATTCCTCTGCTGTGTCTTCAAGGGCAGACAGGCCCCACAGCGTCCGGCTTCCAGCTCTTTGGGCAGCTGAGAAACAGCTTGCTCTGCACTGCTGTTTTACAGCCTACCGGGAACATGTCTTACAAAGGCCTGTGAAACGCAGTTTCTTCACAGACCTGATCTCGCTGAAGTAGAACTTCTGCTCTGCCGTGTCCTGCATGGGCCTAGAGCTGAAAGGGACAAAGTCCTGTCTTGTGTCCTCAAGGGCAGACTGGTCCCACAGCGTCCGGCTTCCAGCTCTTTGGACGGATAAGAAACAACTCGCTCTGCACAGGGCTCTTAAAGCCTACCGGGAACATGTCTTACAAAGGCCTGTGAAACGCAGTTTCTTCCCAGGCCTGATCTCGCTGAAGTAGAACTTCTGCTCTGCCGTGTTCTACATGGGCCTAGAGCTGAAAGGGTCAAAGTTCTGCCTTTTGTCCTCAAGGGCAGACAGGTCACACAGCGTCCGGCTTCCAGCTCTTTGGGAAGACAAGAAACAGCTCACTCTGCACAGGGCTTTTACAAGCCTACCGGGAGCATGTCTTACAAAGGCCTATGAAACGCAGTTTCATCTCAGGCCTGCTCTCGCTGAAGTAGAACTTCTGCTCTGCCGTGTCCTACATGGGCCTAGAGCTGAAAGGGAGAAGGTTCTGCCTTTTGTCCTCAAGGGCAGACAGGTCCCACAGCGTCCGGCTTCCACATCTTTGCGCAGCCAGGAAACAACTCGCTCTGCACAGGTCTCCTACAAGCCTACCAGGAACATGTTTACAAAGGCCTGCGAAACGCAGTTTCTTCCCAGGCCTGATCTCGCTGAAGTAGAACTTTTGCTCTGCCGTGTCCTATTTGACCCTAGAGCTGCAATTCACAAGGTCCTGCCTTGTTTCCACAAGGGGAGGCAAGTCCCTCAGCGTCATGCCTCCAGCTCTTTGGGCAGCTAAGAAACAACTCGCTCTGCACAGGGCTCCTACAAGCCTACCAGGAACATGTTTACAAAGGCCTGCGAAACGCAGTTTCTTCCCAGGCCTGATCTCGCCGAAGCAGAAGTTCAGCTCTGCCGTGTCCTACATGGGCCTAGAGCTCAAAGGGAGAAAATCCAGCCTTGTGTCCTCAAGGGCAGAGAGGCCCCACAGCGTCCGGCTTCCAGCTCTTTGGGTAGCTGAGAAACAGCTTGCTCTGCACTGCTGTTTTACAGCCTACCGGGAACATGTCTTACAAAGGCCTGTGAAACGCAGTTTCTTCCCAGACCTGATCTCGCTGAAGTAGAACTTCTGCTCTGCCGTGTCCTGCATGGGCCTAGAGCTGAAAGGGACAAAGTCCTGTCTTGTGTCCTCAAGGGCAGACTGGTCCCACAGCGTCCGGCTTCCAGCTCTTTGGCAGGCTAAGAAACAACTCGCTCTGCACAGGGCTCTTAAAGCCTACCGGGAACATGTCTTACAAAGGCCTGTGAAACGCAGTTTCTTCCCAGGCCTGATCTCGCTGAAGTAGAACTTCTGCTCTGCCGTGTTCTACATGGGCCTAGAGCTGAAAGGGACAAAGTTCTGCCTTTTGTCCTCAAGGGCAGACAGGTCCCACAGCGTCCGGCTTCCAGCTCTTTGGGAAGCCAAGAAACAGCTCACTCTGCACAGGGCTTTTACAAGCCTACCGGGAGCATGTCTTACAAAGGCCTATGAAACGCAGTTTCATCTCAGGCCTGCTCTCGCTGAAGTAGAACTTCTGCTCTGCCGTGTCCTACATGGGCCTAGAGCTGAAAGGGACAAAGTCCTCTGCTGTGTCTTCAATGGCAGACAGGCCCCACAGCGTCCGGCTTCCAGCTCTTTGGGCAGCTAAGAAACAGCTCGCTCTGCACTGGTGTTTTACAGCCTACTGGGAACATGTCCTACAAAGGCCTGTGAAACGCAGTTTCTTGCCAGGCCTGATCTCGGTGAAGTAGAACTTCTGCTCTGCCGTGTCCTACATGGGCCTAGAGCTGAAAGGGACAAAGTCCTCTGTTGTGTCTTCAAGGGCAGACAGGCCCCACAGCGTCCGGCTTCCAGCTCTTTTGCAGTCTAAGAAACAACTCGCTCTGCACAGGGCTCTTAAAGCCTAGCGGGAACATGTCTTAAAAAGGCCTGTGAGACGCAGTTTCTTCCCAGGCCTGATCTCGCTGAAGTAGAACTTCTGCTCTGCCGTGTTCTACATGGGCCTAGAGCTGAAAGGGACAAGGTTCTGCCTTTTGTCCTCAAGGGCAGACAGGTCCCACAGCGTCCGGCTTCCACATCTTTGCGCAGCTAAGAAACAACTCGCTCTGCACAGGGCTCCTACAAGCCTACCAGGAACATGTTTACAAAGGCCTGCGAAACGCAGTTTCTTCCCAGGCCTGATCTCGCTGAAGCAGAAGTTCAGCTCTGCCGTGTCCTACATGGGCCTAGAGCTCAAAGGGAGAAAATCCAGCCTTGTGTCCTCAAGGGCAGAGAGGCCCCACAGCGTCCGGCTTCCAGCTCTATGGGTAGCTGAGAAACAGCTTGCTCTGCACTGCTGTTTTACAGCCTACCGGGAACATGTCTTACAAAGGCCTGTGAAACGCAGTTTCTTCCCAGACCTGATCTCGCTGAAGTAGAACTTCTGCTCTGCCGTGTCCTGCATGGGCCTAGAGCTGAAAGGGACAAAGTCCTGTCTTGTGTCCTCAAGGGCAGACTGGTCCCACAGCGTCCGGCTTCCAGCTCTTTGGCAGGCTAAGAAACAACTCGCTCTGCACAGGGCTCTTAAAGCCTACCGGGAACATGTCTTACAAAGGCCTGTGAGACGCAGTTTCTTCCCAGGCCCGATCTCGCTGAAGTAGAACTTCTGCTCTGCCGTGTTCTACATGGGACTAGAGCTGAAAGGGACAAGGTTCTGCCTTTTGTCCTCAAGGGCAGACAGGTCCCACAGCGTCCGGCTTCCACATCTTTGCGCAGCTAAGAAACAACTCGCTCTGCACAGGGCTCCTACAAGCCTACCAGGAACATGTTTACAAAGGCCTGCGAAACGCAGTTTCTTCCCAGGCCTGATCTCGCTGAAGCAGAAGTTCAGCTCTGCCGTGTCCTACATGGGCCTAGAGCTCAAAGGGAGAAAATCCAGCCTTGTGTCCTCAAGGGCAGAGAGGCCCCACAGCGTCCGGCTTCCAGCTCTTTGGGCAGCTGAGAAACAGCTTGCTCTGCACTGCTGTTTTACAGCCTACCGGGAACATGTCTTACAAAGGCCTGTGAAACGCAGTTTCTTCCCAGACCTGATCTCGCTGAAGTAGAACTTCTGCTCTGCCGTGTCCTGCATGGGCCTAGAGCTGAAAGGGACAAAGTCCTGTCTTGTGTCCTCAAGGGCAGACTGGTCCCACAGCGTCCGGCTTCCAGCTCTTTGGCAGGCTAAGAAACAACTCGCTCTGCACAGGGCTCTTAAAGCCTACCGGGAACATGTCCTACAAAGGCCTGTGAAACGCAGTTTCTTCCCAGGCCTGATCTCGCTGTTGTAGACCTTCTGCTCTGCCGAGTCCTACATGGGCCTAGAGCTGAAAGGGACAAAGTTCTGCCTTTTGTCCTCAAGGGCAGACAGGTCCCACAGCGTCCGGCTTCCAGCTCTTTGGGAAGCTAAGAAACAGCTCATTCTGCTCAGGGCTTTTACAAGCCTACCGGGAGCATGTCTTACAAAGGCCTGTGAAACGCAGTTTCATCTCAGGCCTGCTCTCGCTGAAGTAGAACTTCTGCTCTGCCGTGTCCTACATGGGCCTAGAGCTGAAAGGGACAAATTCCTCTGCTGTGTCTTCAAGGGCAGACAGGCCCCACAGCGTCCGGCTTCCAGCTCTTTGGGCAGCTGAGAAACAGCTTGCTCTGCACTGCTGTTTTACAGCCTACCGGGAACATGTCTTACAAGGCCTGTGAAACGCAGTTTCTTCACAGACCTGATCTCGCTGAAGTAGAACTTCTGCTCTGCCGTGTCCTGCATGGGCCTAGAGCTGAAAGGGACAAAGTCCTGTCTTGTGTCCTCAAGGGCAGACTGGTCCCACAGCGTCCGGCTTCCAGCTCTTTGGACGGATAAGAAACAACTCGCTCTGCACAGGGCTCTTAAAGCCTACCGGGAACATGTCTTACAAAGGCCTGTGAAACGCAGTTTCTTCCCAGGCCTGATCTCGCTGAAGTAGAACTTCTGCTCTGCCGTGTTCTACATGGGCCTAGAGCTGAAAGGGTCAAAGTTCTGCCTTTTGTCCTCAAGGGCAGACAGGTCACACAGCGTCCGGCTTCCAGCTCTTTGGGAAGACAAGAAACAGCTCACTCTGCACAGGGCTTTTACAAGCCTACCGGGAGCATGTCTTACAAAGGCCTATGAAACGCAGTTTCATCTCAGGCCTGCTCTCGCTGAAGTAGAACTTCTGCTCTGCCGTGTCCTACATGGGCCTATAGCTGAAAGGGAGAAGGTTCTGCCTTTTGTCCTCAAGGGCAGACAGGTCCCACAGCGTCCGGCTTCCACATTTTTGCGCAGCCAGGAAACAACTCGCTCTGCACAGGTCTCCTACAAGCCTACCAGGAACATGTTTACAAAGGCCTGCGAAACGCAGTTTCTTCCCAGGCCTGATCTCGCTGAAGTAGAACTTTTGCTCTGCCGTGTCCTATTTGACCCTAGAGCTGCAATTCACAAGGTCCTGCCTTGTTTCCACAAGGGGAGGCAAGTCCCTCAGCGTCATGCCTCCAGCTCTTTGGGCAGCTAAGAAACAACTCGCTCTGCACAGGGCTCCTACAAGCCTACCAGGAACATGTTTACAAAGGCCTGCGAAACGCAGTTTCTTCCCAGGCCTGATCTCGCCGAAGCAGAAGTTCAGCTCTGCCGTGTCCTACATGGGCCTAGAGCTCAAAGGGAGAAAATCCAGCCTTGTGTCCTCAAGGGCAGAGAGGCCCCACAGCGTCCGGCTTCCAGCTCTTTGGGTAGCTGAGAAACAGCTTGCTCTGCACTGCTGTTTTACAGCCTACCGGGAACATGTCTTACAAAGGCCTGTGAAACGCAGTTTCTTCCCAGACCTGATCTCGCTGAAGTAGAACTTCTGCTCTGCCGTGTCCTGCATGGGCCTAGAGCTGAAAGGGACAAAGTCCTGTCTTGTGTCCTCAAGGGCAGACTGGTCCCACAGCGTCCGGCTTCCAGCTCTTTGGCAGGCTAAGAAACAACTCGCTCTGCACAGGGCTCTTAAAGCCTACCGGGAACATGTCTTACAAAGGCCTGTGAAACGCAGTTTCTTCCCAGGCCTGATCTCGCTGAAGTAGAACTTCTGCTCTGCCGTGTTCTACATGGGCCTAGAGCTGAAAGGGACAAAGTTCTGCCTTTTGTCCTCAAGGGCAGACAGGTCCCACAGCGTCCGGCTTCCAGCTCTTTGGGAAGCCAAGAAACAGCTCACTCTGCACAGGGCTTTTACAAGCCTACCGGGAGCATGTCTTACAAAGGCCTATGAAACGCAGTTTCATCTCAGGCCTGCTCTCGCTGAAGTAGAACTTCTGCTCTGCCGTGTCCTACATGGGCCTAGAGCTGAAAGGGACAAAGTCCTCTGCTGTGTCTTCAATGGCAGACAGGCCCCACAGCGTCCGGCTTCCAGCTCTTTGGGCAGCTAAGAAACAGCTCGCTCTGCACTGGTGTTTTACAGCCTACTGGGAACATGTCCTACAAAGGCCTGTGAAACGCAGTTTCTTGCCAGGCCTGATCTCGGTGAAGTAGAACTTCTGCTCTGCCGTGTCCTACATGGGCCTAGAGCTGAAAGGGACAAAGTCCTCTGTTGTGTCTTCAAGGGCAGACAGGCCCCACAGCGTCCGGCTTCCAGCTCTTTTGCAGTCTAAGAAACAACTCGCTCTGCACAGGGCTCTTAAAGCCTAGCGGGAACATGTCTTAAAAAGGCCTGTGAGACGCAGTTTCTTCCCAGGCCTGATCTCGCTGAAGTAGAACTTCTGCTCTGCCGTGTTCTACATGGGCCTAGAGCTGAAAGGGACAAGGTTCTGCCTTTTGTCCTCAAGGGCAGACAGGTCCCACAGCGTCCGGCTTCCAGATCTTTGGGCAGCTAAGAAACAACTCGCTCTGCACAGGGCTCCTACAAGCCTACCAGGAACATGTTTACAAAGGCCTGCGAAACGCAGTTTCTTCCCAGGCCTGATCTCGCTGAAGCAGAAGTTCAGCTCTGCCGTGTCCTACATGGGCCTAGAGCTCAAAGGGAGAAAAGCCAGCCTTGTGTCCTCAAGGGCAGAGAGGCCCCACAGCGTCCGGCTTCCAGCTCTATGGGTAGCTGAGAAACAGCTTGCTCTGCACTGCTGTTTTACAGCCTACCGGGAACATGTCTTACAAAGGCCTGTGAAACGCAGTTTCTTCCCAGACCTGATCTCGCTGAAGTAGAACTTCTGCTCTGCCGTGTCCTGCATGGGCCTAGAGCTGAAAGGGACAAAGTCCTGTCTTGTGTCCTCAAGGGCAGACTGGTCCCACAGCGTCCGGCTTCCAGCTCTTTGGCAGGCTAAGAAACAACTCGCTCTGCACAGGGCTCTTAAAGCCTACCGGGAACATGTCTTACAAAGGCCTGTGAGACGCAGTTTCTTCCCAGGCCCGATCTCGCTGAAGTAGAACTTCTGCTCTGCCGTGTTCTACATGGGACTAGAGCTGAAAGGGACAAGGTTCTGCCTTTTGTCCTCAAGGGCAGACAGGTCCCACAGCGTCCGGCTTCCACATCTTTGCGCAGCTAAGAAACAACTCGCTCTGCACAGGGCTCCTACAAGCCTACCAGGAACATGTTTACAAAGGCCTGCGAAACGCAGTTTCTTCCCAGGCCTGATCTCGCTGAAGCAGAAGTTCAGCTCTGCCGTGTCCTACATGGGCCTAGAGCTCAAAGGGAGAAAATCCAGCCTTGTGTCCTCAAGGGCAGAGAGGCCCCACAGCGTCCGGCTTCCAGCTCTTTGGGCAGCTGAGAAACAGCTTGCTCTGCACTGCTGTTTTACAGCCTACCGGGAACATGTCTTACAAAGGCCTGTGAAACGCAGTTTCTTCCCAGACCTGATCTCGCTGAAGTAGAACTTCTGCTCTGCCGTGTCCTGCATGGGCCTAGAGCTGAAAGGGACAAAGTCCTGTCTTGTGTCCTCAAGGGCAGACTGGTCCCACAGCGTCCGGCTTCCAGCTCTTTGGCAGGCTAAGAAACAACTCGCTCTGCACAGGGCTCTTAAAGCCTACCGGGAACATGTCCTACAAAGGCCTGTGAAACGCAGTTTCTTCCCAGGCCTGATCTCGCTGTTGTAGACCTTCTGCTCTGCCGAGTCCTACATGGGCCTAGAGCTGAAAGGGACAAAGTTCTGCCTTTTGTCCTCAAGGGCAGACAGGTCCCACAGCGTCCGGCTTCCAGCTCTTTGGGAAGCTAAGAAACAGCTCATTCTGCTCAGGGCTTTTACAAGCCTACCGGGAGCATGTCTTACAAAGGCCTGTGAAACGCAGTTTCATCTCAGGCCTGCTCTCGCTGAAGTAGAACTTCTGCTCTGCCGTGTCCTACATGGGCCTAGAGCTGAAAGGGACAAATTCCTCTGCTGTGTCTTCAAGGGCAGACAGGCCCCACAGCGTCCGGCTTCCAGCTCTATGGGTAGCTGAGAAACAGCTTGCTCTGCACTGCTGTTTTACAGCCTACCGGGAACATGTCTTACAAAGGCCTGTGAACCGCAGTTTCTTCCCAGACCTGATCTCGCTGAAGTAGAACTTCTGCTCTGCCGTGTCCTGCATGGGCCTAGAGCTGAAAGGGACAAAGTCCTGTCTTGTGTCCTCAAGGGCAGACTGGTCCCACAGCGTCCGGCTTCCAGCTCTTTGGCAGGCTAAGAAACAACTCGCTCTGCACAGGGCTCTTAAAGCCTACCGGGAACATGTCTTACAAAGGCCTGTGAGACGCAGTTTCTTCCCAGGCCTGATCTCGCTGAAGTAGAACTTCTGCTCTGCCGTGTTCTACATGGGCCTAGAGCTAAAGGGACAATGTTCTGCCTTTTGTCCGCAAGGGCAGACAGGTCCCACAGCGTCCGGCTTCCAGCTCTTTGGGAAGCCAAGAAACAGCTCACTCTGCACAGGGCTTTTACAAGCCTACCGGGAGCATGTCTTACAAAGGCCTATGAAACGCAGTTTCATCTCAGGCCTGCTCTCGCTGATGTAGAACTTCTGCTCTGCCGTGTCCTACATGGGCCTAGAGCTGAAAGGGACAAAGTCCTCTGCTGTGTCTTCAATGGCAGACAGGCCCCACAGCGTCCGGCTTCCAGCTCTTTGGGCAGCTAAGAAACAGCTCGCTCTGCACTGGTGTTTTACAGCCTACCGGGAACATGTCCTACAAAGGCCTGTGAAACGCAGTTTCTTGCCAGGCCTGATCTCGGTGAAGTAGAACTTCTGCTCTGCCGTGTCCTACATGGGCCTAGAGCTGAAAGGGACAAAGTCCTCTGTTGTGTCTTCAAGAGCAGACAGGCCCCACAGCGTCCGGCTTCCAGCTCTTTTGCAGTCTAAGAAACAACTCGCTCTGCACAGGGCTCTTAAAGCCTACCGGGAACATGTCTTAAAAAGGCCTGTGAGACGCAGTTTCTTCCCAGGCCTGATCTTGCTGAAGTAGAACTTCTGCTCTGCCGTGTTCTACATGGGCCTAGAGCTGAAAGGGACAAGGTTCTGCCTTTTGTCCTCAAGGGCAGACAGGTCCCACAGCGTCCGGCTTCCAGATCTTTGGGCAGCTAAGAAACAACTCGCTCTGCACAGGGCTCCTACAAGCCTACCAGGAACATGTTTACAAAGGCCTGCGAAACGCAGTTTCTTCCCAGGCCTGATCTCGCCGAAGCAGAAGTTCAGCTCTGCCGTGTCCTACATGGGCCTAGAGCTCAAAGGGAGAAAATCCAGCCTTGTGTCCTCAAGGGCAGAGAGGCCCCACAGCGTCCGGCTTCCAGCTCTATGGGTAGCTGAGAAACAGCTTGCTCTGCACTGCTGTTTTACAGCCTACCGGGAACATGTCTTACAAAGGCCTGTGAAACGCAGTTTCTTCCCAGACCTGATCTCGCTGAAGTAGAACTTCTGCTCTGCCGTGTCCTGCATGGGCCTAGAGCTGAAAGGGACAAAGTCCTGTCTTGTGTCCTCAAGGGCAGACTGGTCCCACAGCGTCCGGCTTCCAGCTCTTTGGCAGGCTAAGAAACAACTCGCTCTGCACAGGGCTCTTAAAGCCTACCGGGAACATGTCTTACAAAGGCCTGTGAAACGCAGTTTCTTCCCAGGCCTGATCTCGCTGAAGTAGAACTTCTGCTCTGCCGTGTTCTACATGGGCCTAGAGCTGAAAGGGACAAAGTTCTGCCTTTTGTCCTCAAGGGCAGACAGGTCCCACAGCGTCCGGCTTCCAGCTCTTTGGGAAGCCAAGAAACAGCTCACTCTGCACAGGGCTTTTACAAGCCTACCGGGAGCATGTCTTACAAAGGCCTATGAAACGCAGTTTCATCTCAGGCCTGCTCTCGCTGAAGTAGAACTTCTGCTCTGCCGTGTCCTACATGGGCCTAGAGCTGAAAGGGACAAAGTCCTCTGCTGTGTCTTCAATGGCAGACAGGCCCCACAGCGTCCGGCTTCCAGCTCTTTGGGCAGCTAAGAAACAGCTCGCTCTGCACTGGTGTTTTACAGCCTACTGGGAACATGTCCTACAAAGGCCTGTGAAACGCAGTTTCTTGCCAGGCCTGATCTCGGTGAAGTAGAACTTCTGCTCTGCCGTGTCCTACATGGGCCTAGAGCTGAAAGGGACAAAGTCCTCTGTTGTGTCTTCAAGGGCAGACAGGCCCCACAGCGTCCGGCTTCCAGCTCTTTTGCAGTCTAAGAAACAACTCGCTCTGCACAGGGCTCTTAAAGCCTAGCGGGAACATGTCTTAAAAAGGCCTGTGAGACGCAGTTTCTTCCCAGGCCTGATCTCGCTGAAGTAGAACTTCTGCTCTGCCGTGTTCTACATGGGCCTAGAGCTGAAAGGGACAAGGTTCTGCCTTTTGTCCTCAAGGGCAGACAGGTCCCACAGCGTCCGGCTTCCAGGTCTTTGGGCAGCTAAGAAACAACTCGCTCTGCACAGGGCTCCTACAAGCCTACCAGGAACATGTTTACAAAGGCCTGCGAAACGCAGTTTCTTCCCAGGCCTGATCTCGCCGAAGCCGAAGTTCAGCTCTGCCGTGTCCTACATGGGCCTAGAGCTCAAAGGGAGAAAATCCAGCCTTGTGTCCTCAAGGGCAGAGAGGCCCCACAGCGTCCGGCTTCCAGCTCTATGGGTAGCTGAGAAACAGCTTGCTCTGCACTGCTGTTTTACAGCCTACCGGGAACATGTCTTACAAAGGCCTGTGAAACGCAGTTTCTTCCCAGACCTGATCTCGCTGAAGTAGAACTTCTGCTCTGCCGTGTCCTGCATGGGCCTAGAGCTAAAAGGGACAAAGTCCTGTCTTGTGTCCTCAAGGGCAGACTGGTCCCACAGCGTCCGGCTTCCAGCTCTTTGGCAGGCTAAGAAACAACTCGCTCTGCACAGGGCTCTTGAAGCCTACCGGGAACATATCTTACAAAGGCCTGTGAGACGCAGTTTCTTCCCAGGACTGATCTCGCTGAAGTAGAACTTCTGCTCTGCCGTGTTCTACATGGGCCTAGAGCTGAAAGGGACAAGGTTCTGCCTGTGTCCTCAAGGGCAGACAGGTCCCACAGCGTCCGGCTTCCAGATCTTTGGGCAGCTAAGAAAGAACTCGCTCTGCACAGGGCTCCTACAAGCCTACCAGGAACATGTTGACAAAGGCCTGCGAAACGCAGTTTCTTCCCAGGCCTGATCTCGCCGAAGCAGAAGTTCAGCTCTGCCGTGTCCTACATGGGCCTAGAGCTCAAAGGGAGAAAATCCAGCCTTGTGTCCTCAAGGGCAGAGAGGCCCCACAGCGTCCGGCTTCCAGCTCTATGGGTAGCTGAGAAACAGCTTGCTCTGCACTGCTGTTTTACAGCCTACCGGGAACATGTCTTACAAAGGCCTGTGAAACGCAGTTTCTTCCCAGACCTGATCTCGCTGAAGTAGAACTTCTGCTCTGCCGTGTCCTGCATGGGCCTAGAGCTGAAAGGGACAAAGTCCTGTCTTGTGTCCTCAAGGGCAGACTGGTCCCACAGCGTCTGGCTTCCAGCTCTTTGGCAGGCTAAGAAACAACTCGCTCTGCACAGGGCTCTTAAAGCCTACCGGGAACATGTCTTACAAAGGCCTGTGAAACGCAGTTTCTTCCCAGGCCTGATCTCGCTGAAGTAGAACTTCTGCTCTGCCGTGTCCTACATGGGCCTAGAGCTGAAAGGGACAAATTCCTCTGCTGTGTCTTCAAGGGCAGACAGGCCCCACAGCGTCCGGCTTCCAGCTCTTTGTGCAGCTGAGAAACAGCTTGCTCTGCACTGCTGTTTTACAGCCTACCGGGAACATGTCTTACAAGGCCTGTGAAACGCAGTTTCTTCACAGACCTGATCTCGCTGAAGTAGAACTTCTGCTCTGCCGTGTCCTGCATGGGCCTAGAGCTGAAAGGGACAAAGTCCTGTCTTGTGTCCTCAAGGGCAGACTGGTCCCACAGCGTCCGGCTTCCAGCTCTTTGAACGGATAAGAAACAACTCGCTCTGCACAGGGCTCTTAAAGCCTACCGGGAACATGTCTTACAAAGGCCTGTGAAACGCAGTTTCTTCCCAGGCCTGATCTCGCTGAAGTAGAACTTCTGCTCTGCCGTGTTCTACATGGGCCTAGAGCTGAAAGGGACAAAGTTCTGCCTTTTGTCCTCAAGGGCAGACAGGTCCCACAGCGTCCGGCTTCCAGCTCTTTGGGAAGCCAAGAAACAGCTCACTCTGCACAGGGCTTTTACAAGCCTACCGGGAGCATGTCTTACAAAGGCCTATGAAACGCAGTTTCATCTCAGGCCTGCTCTCGCTGAAGTAGAACTTCTGCTCTGCCGTGTCCTACATGGGCCTAGAGCTGAAAGGGACAAAGTCCTCTGCTGTGTCTTCAATGGCAGACAGGCCCCACAGCGGACGGCTTCCAGCTCTTTGGGCAGCTAAGAAACAGCTCGCTCTGCACTGGTGTTTTACAGCCTACTGGGAACATGTCCTACAAAGGCCTGTGAAACGCAGTTTCTTGCCAGGCCTGATCTCGGTGAAGTAGAACTTCTGCTCTGCCGTGTCCTACATGGGCCTAGAGCTGAAAGGGACAAAGTCCTCTGTTGTGTCTTCAAGGGCAGACAGGCCCCACAGCGTCCGGCTTCCAGCTCTTTTGCAGTCTAAGAAACAACTCGCTCTGCACAGGGCTCTTAAAGCCTAGCGGGAACATGTCTTAAAAAGGCCTGTGAGACGCAGTTTCTTCCCAGGCCTGATCTCGCTGAAGTAGAACTTCTGCTCTGCCGTGTTCTACATGGGCCTAGAGCTGAAAGGGACAAGGTTCTGCCTTTTGTCCTCAAGGGCAGACAGGTCCCACAGCGTCCGGCTTCCAGGTCTTTGGGCAGCTAAGAAACAACTCGCTCTGCACAGGGCTCCTACAAGCCTACCAGGAACATGTTTACAAAGGCCTGCGAAACGCAGTTTCTTCCCAGGCCTGATCTCGCCGAAGCAGAAGTTCAGCTCTGCCGTGTCCTACATGGGCCTAGAGCTCAAAGGGAGAAAATCCAGCCTTGTGTCCTCAAGGGCAGAGAGGCCCCACAGCGTCCGGCTTCCAGCTCTATGGGTAGCTGAGAAACAGCTTGCTCTGCACTGCTGTTTTACAGCCTACCGGGAACATGTCTTACAAAGGCCTGTGAAACGCAGTTTCTTCCCAGACCTGATCTCACTGAAGTAGAACTTCTGCTCTGCCGTGTCCTGCATGGGCCTAGAGCTGAAAGGGACAAAGTCCTGTCTTGTGTCCTCAAGGGCAGACTGGTCCCACAGCGTCCGGCTTCCAGCTCTTTGAACGGATAAGAAACAACTCGCTCTGCACAGGGCTCTTAAAGCCTACCGGGAACATGTCTTACAAAGGCCTGTGAAACGCAGTTTCTTCCCAGGCCTGATCTCGCTGAAGTAGAACTTCTGCTCTGCCGTGTTCTACATGGGCCTAGAGCTGAAAGGGACAAAGTTCTGCCTTTTGTCCTCAAGGGCAGACAGGTCCCACAGCGTCCGGCTTCCAGCTCTTTGGGAAGCCAAGAAACAGCTCACTCTGCACAGGGCTTTTACAAGCCTACCGGGAGCATGTCTTACAAAGGCCTATGAAACGCAGTTTCATCTCAGGCCTGCTCTCGCTGAAGTAGAACTTCTGCTCTGCCGTGTCCTACATGGGCCTAGAGCTGAAAGGGACAAAGTCCTCTGCTGTGTCTTCAATGGCAGACAGGCCCCACAGCGTCCGGCTTCCAGCTCTTTGGGCAGCTAAGAAACAGCTCGCTCTGCACTGGTGTTTTACAGCCTACTGGGAACATGTCCTACAAAGGCCTGTGAAACGCAGTTTCTTGCCAGGCCTGATCTCGGTGAAGTAGAACTTCTGCTCTGCCGTGTCCTACATGGGCCTAGAGCTGAAAGGGACAAAGTCCTCTGTTGTGTCTTCAAGGGCAGACAGGCCCCACAGCGTCCGGCTTCCAGCTCTTTTGCAGTCTAAGAAACAACTCGCTCTGCACAGGGCTCTTAAAGCCTAGCGGGAACATGTCTTAAAAAGGCCTGTGAGACGCAGTTTCTTCCCAGGCCTGATCTCGCTGAAGTAGAACTTCTGCTCTGCCGTGTTCTACATGGGCCTAGAGCTGAAAGGGACAAGGTTCTGCCTTTTGTCCTCAAGGGCAGACAGGTCCCACAGCGTCCGGCTTCCAGATCTTTGGGCAGCTAAGAAACAACTCGCTCTGCACAGGGCTCCTACAAGCCAACCAGGAACATGTTTACAAAGGCCTGCGAAACGCAGTTTCTTCCCAGGCCTGATCTCGCCGAAGCAGAAGTTCAGCTCTGCCGTGTCCTACATGGGCCTAGAGCTCAAAGGGAGAAAATCCAGCCTTGTGTCCTCAAGGGCAGAGAGGCCCCACAGCGTCCGGCTTCCAGCTCTATGGGTAGCTGAGAAACAGCTTGCTCTGCACTGCTGTTTTACAGCCTACCGGGAACATGTCTTACAAAGGCCTGTGAAACGCAGTTTCTTCCCAGACCTGATCTCACTGAAGTAGAACTTCTGCTCTGCCGTGTCCTGCATGGGCCTAGAGCTGAAAGGGACAAAGTCCTGTCTTGTGTCCTAAAGGGCAGACTGGTCCCACAGCGTCCGGCTTCCAGCTCTTTGGCAGGCTAAGAAACAACTCGCTCTGCACAGGGCTCTTAAAGCCTACCGGGAACATGTCTTACAAAGGCCTATGAAACGCAGTTTCATCTCAGGCCTGCTCTCGCTGAAGTAGAACTTCTGCTCTGCCGTGTCCTACATGGGCCTAGAGCTGAAAGGGACAAAGTCCTCTGCTGTGTCTTCAATGGCAGACAGGCCCCACAGCGTCCGGCTTCCAGCTCTTTGGGCAGCTAAGAAACAGCTCGCTCTGCACTGGTGTTTTACAGCCTACTGGGAACATGTCCTACAAAGGCCTGTGAAACGCAGTTTCTTGCCAGGCCTGATCTCGGTGAAGTAGAACTTCTGCTCTGCCGTGTCCTACATGGGCCTAGAGCTGAAAGGGACAAAGTCCTCTGTTGTGTCTTCAAGGGCAGACAGGCCCCACAGCGTCCGGCTTCCAGCTCTTTTGCAGTCTAAGAAACAACTCGCTCTGCACAGGGCTCTTAAAGCCTAGCGGGAACATGTCTTAAAAAGGCCTGTGAGACGCAGTTTCTTCCCAGGCCTGATCTCGCTGAAGTAGAACTTCTGCTCTGCCGTGTTCTACATGGGCCTAGAGCTGAAAGGGACAAGGTTCTGCCTTTTGTCCTCAAGGGCAGACAGGTCCCACAGCGTCCGGCTTCCAGATCTTTGGGCAGCTAAGAAACAACTCGCTCTGCACAGGGCTCCTACAAGCCTACCAGGAACATGTTTACAAAGGCCTGCGAAACGCAGTTTCTTCCCAGGCCTGATCTCGCTGAAGCAGAAGTTCAGCTCTGCCGTGTCCTACATGGGCCTAGAGCTCAAAGGGAGAAAAGCCAGCCTTGTGTCCTCAAGGGCAGAGAGGCCCCACAGCGTCCGGCTTCCAGCTCTATGGGTAGCTGAGAAACAGCTTGCTCTGCACTGCTGTTTTACAGCCTACCGGGAACATGTCTTACAAAGGCCTGTGAAACGCAGTTTCTTCCCAGACCTGATCTCGCTGAAGTAGAACTTCTGCTCTGCCGTGTCCTGCATGGGCCTAGAGCTGAAAGGGACAAAGTCCTGTCTTGTGTCCTCAAGGGCAGACTGGTCCCACAGCGTCCGGCTTCCAGCTCTTTGGCAGGCTAAGAAACAACTCGCTCTGCACAGGGCTCTTAAAGCCTACCGGGAACATGTCCTACAAAGGCCTGTGAAACGCAGTTTCTTCCCAGGCCTGATCTCGCTGAAGTAGACCTTCTGCTCTGCCGAGTCCTACATGGGCCTAGAGCTGAAAGGGACAAAGTTCTGCCTTTTGTCCTCAAGGTCAGACAGGTCCCACAGCGTCCGGCTTCCAGCTCTTTGGGAAGCTAAGAAACAGCTCACTCTGCTCAGGGCTTTTACAAGCCTACCGGGAGCATGTCTTACAAAGGCCTGTGAAACGCAGTTTCATCTCAGGCCTGCTCTCGCTGAAGTAGAACTTCTGCTCTGCCGTGTCCTACATGGGCCTAGAGCTGAAAGGGACAAATTCCTCTGCTGTGTCTTCAAGGGCAGACAGGCCCCACAGCGTCCGGCTTCCAGCTCTTTGGGCAGCTGAGAAACAGCTTGCTCTGCACTGCTGTTTTACAGCCTACCGGGAACATGTCTTACAAGGCCTGTGAAACGCAGTTTCTTCACAGACCTGATCTCGCTGAAGTAGAACTTCTGCTCTGCCGTGTCCTGCATGGGCCTAGAGCTGAAAGGGACAAAGTCCTGTCTTGTGTCCTCAAGGGCAGACTGGTCCCACAGCGTCCGGCTTCCAGCTCTTTGGCAGGCTAAGAAACAACTCGCTCTGCACAGGGCTCTTAAAGCCTACCGGGAACATGTCTTACAAAGGCCTGTGAAACGCAGTTTCTTCCCAGGCCTGATCTCGCTGAAGTAGAACTTCTGCTCTGCCGTGTTCTACATGGGCCTAGAGCTGAAAGGGTCAAAGTTCTGCCTTTTGTCCTCAAGGGCAGACAGGTCACACAGCGTCCGGCTTCCAGCACTTTGGGAAGACAAGAAACAGCTCACTCTGCACAGGGCTTTTACAAGCCTACTGGGAGCATGTCTTACAAAGGCCTGTGAAACGCAGTTTCATCTCAGGCCTGCTCTCGCTGAAGTAGAACTTCTGCTCTGCCGTGTCCTACATGGGCCTGGAGCTAAAAGGGACAAAGTCCTGTCTTGTGTCCTCAAGGGCAGACAGGCCCCACAGCGTCCGGCTTTCAGCTCTTTTGCAGTCTAAGAAACAACTCGCTCTGCACAGGGCTCTTAAAGCCTACCGGGAACATGTCTTACAAAGGGCTGTGAGACGCAGTTTCTTCCCAGGCCTGATCTCGCTGAAGTAGAACTTCTGCTCTGCCGTGTCCTATTTGACCCTAGAGCTGCAATTCACAAAGTCCTGCCTTGTTTCCACAAGGGGAGGCAAGTCCCTCAGCGTCCGGCTTCCAGCTCTTTGGGCAGCTAAGAAACAACTCGCTCTGCACAGGGCTCCTACAAGCCTACCAGGAACATGTTGACAAAGGCCTGCGAAACGCAGTTTCTTCCCAGGCCTGATCTCGCTGAAGCAGAAGTTCAGCTCTGCCGTGTCCTACATGGGCCTAAAGCTCAAAAGGAGAAAGTCCAGCCTTGTGTCCTCAAGGGCAGAGAGGTCCCACAGCGTCCGGCTTCCAGCTCTTTGGGCAGCTGAGAAACAGCTTGCTCTGCACTGCTGTTTTACAGCCTACCGGGAACATGTCTTACAAAGGCCTGTGAAACGCAGTTTCTTCCCAGACCTGATCTCGCTGAAGTAGAACTTCTGCTCTGCCGTGTCCTGCATGGGCCTAGAGCTGAAAGGGACAAAGACCTGTCTTGTGTCCTCAAGGGCAGACTGGTCCCACAGCGTCCGGCTTCCAGCTCTTTGGGAAGCCAAGAAACAGCTCACTCTGCACAGGGCTTTTACAAGCCTACCGGGAGCATGTCTTACGAAGGCCTATGAAACGCAGTTTCATCTCAGGCCTGCTCTCGCTGAAGTAGAACTTCTGCTCTGCCGTGTCCTACATGGGCCTAGAGCTAAAAGGGACAAAGTCCTGTCTTGTGTCCTCAAGGGCAGACAGGCCCCACAGCGTCCGGTTTCCAGCTCTTTTGCAGTCTAAGAAACAACTCGCTCTGCACAGGGCTCTTGAAGCCTACCGGGAACATATCTTACAAAGGCCTGTGAGACGCAGTTTCTTCCCAGGCCTGATCTCGCTGAAGTAGAACTTCTGCTCTGCCGTGTTCTACATGGGCCTAGAGCTGAAAGGGACAAGGTTCTGCCTTTTGTCCTCAAGGGCAGACAGGTCCCACAGCGTCCGGCTTCCAGATCTTTGGGCAGCTAAGAAACAACTCGCTCTGCACAGGGCTCCTACAAGCCTACCAGGAACATGTTTACAAAGGCCTGCGAAACGCAGTTTCTTCCCAGGCCTGATCTCGCCGAAGCAGAAGTTCAGCTCTGCCATGTCCTACATGGGCCTAGAGCTCAAAGGGAGAAAATCCAGCCTTGTGTCCTCAAGGGCAGAGAGGCCCCACAGCGTCCGGCTTCCAGCTCTATGGGTAGCTGAGAAACAGCTTGCTCTGCACTGCTGTTTTACAGCCTACCGGGAACATGTCTTACAAAGGCCTGTGAAACGCAGTTTCTTCCCAGACCTGATCTCACTGAAGTAGAACTTCTGCTCTGCCGTGTCCTGCATGGGCCTAGAGCTGAAAGGGACAAAGTCCTCTGTTGTGTCTTCAAGGGCAGACAGGCCCCACAGCGTCCGGCTTCCAGCTCTTTGGACGGATAAGAAACAACTCGCTCTGCACAGGGCTCTTAAAGCCTACCGGGAACATGTCTTACAAAGGCCTGTGAAACGCAGTTTCTTCCCAGGCCTGATCTCGCTGAAGTAGAACTTCTGCTCTGCCGTGTTCTACATGGGCCTAGAGCTGAAAGGGACAAAGTTCTGCCTTTTGTCCTCAAGGGCAGACAGGTCCCACAGCGTCCGGCTTCCAGCTCTTTGGGAAGCCAAGAAACAGCTCACTCTGCACAGGGCTTTTACAAGCCTACCGGGAGCATGTCTTACAAAGGCCTATGAAACGCAGTTTCATCTCAGGCCTGCTCTCGCTGAAGTAGAACTTCTGCTCTGCCGTGTCCTACATGGGCCTAGAGCTGAAAGGGACAAAGTCCTCTGCTGTGTCTTCAATGGCAGACAGGCCCCACAGCGTCCGGCTTCCAGCTCTTTGGGCAGCTAAGAAACAGCTCGCTCTGCACTGGTGTTTTACAGCCTACTGGGAACATGTCCTACAAAGGCCTGTGAAACGCAGTTTCTTGCCAGGCCTGATCTCGGTGAAGTAGAACTTCTGCTCTGCCGTGTCCTACATGGGCCTAGAGCTGAAAGGGACAAAGTCCTCTGTTGTGTCTTCAAGGGCAGACAGGCCCCACAGCGTCCGGCTTCCAGCTCTTTTGCAGTCTAAGAAACAACTCGCTCTGCACAGGGCTCTTAAAGCCTAGCGGGAACATGTCTTAAAAAGGCCTGTGAGACGCAGTTTCTTCCCAGGCCTGATCTCGCTGAAGTAGAACTTCTGCTCTGCCGTGTTCTACATGGGCCTAGAGCTGAAAGGGACAAGGTTCTGCCTTTTGTCCTCAAGGGCAGACAGGTCCCACAGCGTCCGGCTTCCAGATCTTTGGGCAGCTAAGAAACAACTCGCTCTGCACAGGGCTCCTACAAGCCTACCAGGAACATGTTTACAAAGGCCTGCGAAACGCAGTTTCTTCCCAGGCCTGATCTCGCTGAAGCAGAAGTTCAGCTCTGCCGTGTCCTACATGGGCCTAGAGCTCAAAGGGAGAAAAGCCAGCCTTGTGTCCTCAAGGGCAGAGAGGCCCCACAGCGTCCGGCTTCCAGCTCTATGGGTAGCTGAGAAACAGCTTGCTCTGCACTGCTGTTTTACAGCCTACCGGGAACATGTCTTACAAAGGCCTGTGAAACGCAGTTTCTTCCCAGACCTGATCTCGCTGAAGTAGAACTTCTGCTCTGCCGTGTCCTGCATGGGCCTAGAGCTGAAAGGGACAAAGTCCTGTCTTGTGTCCTCAAGGGCAGACTGGTCCCACAGCGTCCGGCTTCCAGCTCTTTGGCAGGCTAAGAAACAACTCGCTCTGCACAGGGCTCTTAAAGCCTACCGGGAACATGTCTTACAAAGGCCTGTGAGACGCAGTTTCTTCCCAGGCCTGATCTCGCTGAAGTAGAACTTCTGCTCTGCCGTGTTCTACATGGGACTAGAGCTGAAAGGGACAAGGTTCTGCCTTTTGTCCTCAAGGGCAGACAGGTCCCACAGCGTCCGGCTTCCACATCTTTGCGCAGCTAAGAAACAACTCGGTCTGCACAGGGCTCCTACAAGCCTACCAGGAACATGTTTACAAAGGCCTGCGAAACGCAGTTTCTTCCCAGGCCTGATCTCGCTGAAGCAGAAGTTCAGCTCTGCCGTGTCCTACATGGGCCTAGAGCTCAAAGGGAGAAAATCCAGCCTTGTGTCCTCAAGGGCAGAGAGGCCCCACAGCGTCCGGCTTCCAGCTCTTTGGGCAGCTGAGAAACAGCTTGCTCTGCACTGCTGTTTTACAGCCTACCGGGAACATGTCTTACAAAGGCCTGTGAAACGCAGTTTCTTCCCAGACCTGATCTCGCTGAAGTAGAACTTCTGCTCTGCCGTGTCCTGCATGGGCCTAGAGCTGAAAGGGACAAAGTCCTGTCTTGTGTCCTCAAGGGCAGACTGGTCCCACAGCGTCCGGCTTCCAGCTCTTTGGCAGGCTAAGAAACAACTCGCTCTGCACAGGGCTCTTAAAGCCTACCGGGAACATGTCCTACAAAGGCCTGTGAAACGCAGTTTCTTCCCAGGCCTGATCTCGCTGTTGTAGACCTTCTGCTCTGCCGAGTCCTACATGGGCCTAGAGCTGAAAGGGACAAAGTTCTGCCTTTTGTCCTCAAGGTCAGACAGGTCCCACAGCGTCCGGCTTCCAGCTCTTTGGGAAGCTAAGAAACAGCTCATTCTGCTCAGGGCTTTTACAAGCCTACCGGGAGCATGTCTTACAAAGGCCTGTGAAACGCAGTTTCATCTCAGGCCTGCTCTCGCTGAAGTAGAACTTCTGCTCTGCCGTGTCCTACATGGGCCTAGAGCTGAAAGGGACAAATTCCTCTGCTGTGTCTTCAAGGGCAGACAGGCCCCACAGCGTCCGGCTTCCAGCTCTTTGGGCAGCTGAGAAACAGCTTGCTCTGCACTGCTGTTTTACAGCCTACCGGGAACATGTCTTACAAGGCCTGTGAAACGCAGTTTCTTCACAGACCTGATCTCGCTGAAGTAGAACTTCTGCTCTGCCGTGTCCTGCATGGGCCTAGAGCTGAAAGGGACAAAGTCCTGTCTTGTGTCCTCAAGGGCAGACTGGTCCCACAGCGTCCGGCTTCCAGCTCTTTGGACGGATAAGAAACAACTCGCTCTGCACAGGGCTCTTAAAGCCTACCGGGAACATGTCTTACAAAGGCCTGTGAAACGCAGTTTCTTCCCAGGCCTGATCTCGCTGAAGTTGAACTTCTGCTCTGCCGTGTTCTACATGGGCCTAGAGCTGAAAGGGTCAAAGTTCTGCCTTTTGTCCTCAAGGGCAGACAGGTCACACAGCGTCCGGCTTCCAGCTCTTTGGGAAGACAAGAAACAGCTCACTCTGCACAGGGCTTTTACAAGCCTACCGGGAGCATGTCTTACAAAGGCCTATGAAACGCAGTTTCATCTCAGGCCTGCTCTCGCTGAAGTAGAACTTCTGCTCTGCCGTGTCCTACATGGGCCTAGAGCTGAAAGGGACAAAGTCCTCTGCTGTGTCTTCAATGGCAGACAGGCCCCACAGCGTCCGGCTTCCAGCTCTTTGGGCAGCTAAGAAACAGCTCGCTCTGCACTGGTGTTTTACAGCCTACTGGGAACATGTCCTACAAAGGCCTGTGAAACGCAGTTTCTTGCCAGGCCTGATCTCGGTGAAGTAGAACTTCTGCTCTGCCGTGTCCTACATGGGCCTAGAGCTGAAAGGGACAAAGTCCTCTGTTGTGTCTTCAAGGGCAGACAGGCCCCACAGCGTCCGGCTTCCAGCTCTTTTGCAGTCTAAGAAACAACTCGCTCTGCACAGGGCTCTTAAAGCCTAGCGGGAACATGTCTTAAAAAGGCCTGTGAGACGCAGTTTCTTCCCAGGCCTGATCTCGCTGAAGTAGAACTTCTGCTCTGCCGTGTTCTACATGGGCCTAGAGCTGAAAGGGACAAGGTTCTGCCTTTTGTCCTCAAGGGCAGACAGGTCCCACAGCGTCCGGCTTCCAGATCTTTGGGCAGCTAAGAAACAACTCGCTCTGCACAGGGCTCCTACAAGCCTACCAGGAACATGTTTACAAAGGCCTGCGAAACGCAGTTTCTTCCCAGGCCTGATCTCGCTGAAGCAGAAGTTCAGCTCTGCCGTGTCCTACATGGGCCTAGAGCTCAAAGGGAGAAAGTCCAGCCTTGTGTCCTCAAGGGCAGAGAGGCCCCACAGCGTCCGGCTTCCAGCTCTATGGGTAGCTGAGAAACAGCTTGCTCTGCACTGCTGTTTTACAGCCTACCGGGAACATGTCTTACAAAGGCCTGTGAAACGCAGTTTCTTCCCAGACCTGATCTCGCTGAAGTAGAACTTCTGCTCTGCCGTGTCCTGCATGGGCCTAGAGCTGAAAGGGACAAAGTCCTGTCTTGTGTCCTCAAGGGCAGACTGGTCCCACAGCGTCCGGCTTCCAGCTCTTTGGCAGGCTAAGAAACAACTCGCTCTGCACAGGGCTCTTAAAGCCTACCGGGAACATGTCTTACAAAGGCCTGTGAAACGCAGTTTCTTCCCAGGCCTGATCTCGCTGAAGTAGAACTTCTGCTCTGCCGTGTTCTACATGGGCCTAGAGCTGAAAGGGACAAAGTTCTGCCTTTTGTCCTCAAGGTCAGACAGGTCCCACAGCGTCCGGCTTCCAGCTCTTTGGGAAGCTAAGAAACAGCTCATTCTGCTCAGGGCTTTTACAAGCCTACCGGGAGCATGTCTTACAAAGGCCTGTGAAACGCAGTTTCATCTCAGGCCTGCTCTCGCTGAAGTAGAACTTCTGCTCTGCCGTGTCCTACATGGGCCTAGAGCTGAAAGGGACAAATTCCTCTGCTGTGTCTTCAAGGGCAGACAGGCCCCACAGCGTCCGGCTTCCAGCTCTTTGGGCAGCTGAGATACAGCTTGCTCTGCACTGCTGTTTTACAGCCTACCGGGAACATGTCTTACAAGGCCTGTGAAACGCAGTTTCTTCACAGACCTGATCTCGCTGAAGTAGAACTTCTGCTCTGCCGTGTCCTGCATGGGCCTAGAGCTGAAAGGGACAAAGTCCTGTCTTGTGTCCTCAAGGGCAGACTGGTCCCACAGCGTCCGGCTTCCAGCTCTTTGGACGGATAAGAAACAACTCGCTCTGCACAGGGCTCTTAAAGCCTACCGGGAACATGTCTTACAAAGGCCTGTGAAACGCAGTTTCTTCCCAGGCCTGATCTCGCTGAAGTAGAACTTCTGCTCTGCCGTGTTCTACATGGGCCTAGAGCTGAAAGGGTCAAAGTTCTGCCTTTTGTCCTCAAGGGCAGACAGGTCACACAGCGTCCGGCTTCCAGCTCTTTGGGAAGACAAGAAACAGCTCACTCTGCACAGGGCTTTTACAAGCCTACCGGGAGCATGTCTTACAAAGGCCTATGAAACGCAGTTTCATCTCAGGCCTGCTCTCGCTGAAGTAGAACTTCTGCTCTGCCGTGTCCTACATGGGCCTAGAGCTGAAAGGGACAAAGTCCTCTGCTGTGTCTTCAATGGCAGACAGGCCCCACAGCGTCCGGCTTCCAGCTCTTTGGGCAGCTAAGAAACAGCTCGCTCTGCACTGGTGTTTTACAGCCTACTGGGAACATGTCCTACAAAGGCCTGTGAAACGCAGTTTCTTGCCAGGCCTGATCTCGGTGAAGTAGAACTTCTGCTCTGCCGTGTCCTACATGGGCCTAGAGCTGAAAGGGACAAAGTCCTCTGTTGTGTCTTCAAGGGCAGACAGGCCCCACAGCGTCCGGCTTCCAGCTCTTTTGCAGTCTAAGAAACAACTCGCTCTGCACAGGGCTCTTAAAGCCTAGCGGGAACATGTCTTAAAAAGGCCTGTGAGACGCAGTTTCTTCCCAGGCCTGATCTCGCTGAAGTAGAACTTCTGCTCTGCCGTGTTCTACATGGACCTAGAGCTGAAAGGGACAAGGTTCTGCCTTTTGTCCTCAAGGGCAGACAGGTCCCACAGCGTCCGGCTTCCAGATCTTTGGGCAGCTAAGAAACAACTCGCTCTGCACAGGGCTCCTACAAGCCTACCAGGAACATGTTTACAAAGGCCTGCGAAACGCAGTTTCTTCCCAGGCCTGATCTCGCTGAAGCAGAAGTTCAGCTCTGCCGTGTCCTACATGGGCCTAGAGCTCAAAGGGAGAAAATCCAGCCTTGTGTCCTCAAGGGCAGAGAGGCCCCACAGCGTCCGGCTTCCAGCTCTATGGGTAGCTGAGAAACAGCTTGCTCTGCACTGCTGTTTTACAGCCTACCGGGAACATGTCTTACAAAGGCCTGTGAAACGCAGTTTCTTCCCAGACCTGATCTCGCTGAAGTAGAACTTCTGCTCTGCCGTGTCCTGCATGGGCCTAGAGCTGAAAGGGACAAAGTCCTGTCTTGTGTCCTCAAGGGCAGACAGGCCCCACAGCGTCCGGCTTCCAGCTCTTTGGCAGGCTAAGAAACAACTCGCTCTGCACAGGGCTCTTAAAGCCTACCGGGAACATGTCTTACAAAGGGCTGTGAGACGCAGTTTCTTCCCAGGCCTGATCTCGCTGAAGTAGAACTTCTGCTCTGCCGTGTCCTATTTGACCCTAGAGCTGCAATTCACAAAGTCCTGCCTTGTTTCCACAAGGGGAGGCAAGTCCCTCAGCGTCCGGCTTCCAGCTCTTTGGGCAGCTAAGAAACAACTCGCTCTGCACAGGGCTCCTACAAGCCTACCAGGAACATGTTGACAAAGGCCTGCGAAACGCAGTTTCTTCCCAGGCCTGATCTCGCTGAAGCAGAAGTTCAGCTCTGCCGTGTCCTACATGGGCCTAAAGCTCAAAGGGAGAAAGTCCAGCCTTGTGTCCTCAAGGGCAGAGAGGCCCCACAGCGTCCGGCTTCCAGCTCTTTGGGCAGCTGAGAAACAGCTTGCTCTGCACTGCTGTTTTACAGCCTACCGGGAACATGTCTTACAAAGGCCTGTGAAACGCAGTTTCTTCCCAGACCTGATCTCGCTGAAGTAGAACTTCTGCTCTGCCGTGTCCTGCATGGGCCTAGAGCTGAAAGGGACAAAGTCCTGTCTTGTGTCCTCAAGGGCAGACTGGTCCCACAGCGTCCGGCTTCCAGCTCTTTGGGAAGCCAAGAAACAGCTCACTCTGCACAGGGCTTTTACAAGCCTACCGGGAGCATGTCTTACAAAGGCCTATGAAACGCAGTTTCATCGCAGGCCTGCTCTCGCTGAAGTAGAACTTCTGCTCTGCCGTGTCCTACATGGGCCTAGAGCTAAAAGGGACAAAGTCCTGTCTTGTGTCCTCAAGGGCAGACAGGTCCCACAGCGTCCGGCTTCCAGCTCTTTGGGAAGCCAAGAAACAGCTCACTCTGCACAGGGCTTTTACAAGCCTACCGGGAGCATGTCTTACAAAGGCCTATGAAACGCAGTTTCATCTCAGGCCTGCTCTCGCTGAACTAGAACTTCTGCTCTGCCGTGTCCTACATGGGCCTAGAGCTGAAAGGGAGAAAGTCCTCTGCTGTGTCTTCAATGGCAGACAGGCCCCACAGCGTCCGGCTTCCAGCTCTTTGGGCAGCTAAGAAACAGCTCGCTCTGCACTGGTGTTTTACAGCCTACTGGGAACATGTCCTACAAAGGCCTGTGAAACGCAGTTTCTTGCCAGGCCTGATCTCGGTGAAGTAGAACTTCTGCTCTGCCGTGTCCTACATGGGCCTAGAGCTGAAAGGGACAAAGTCCTCTGTTGTGTCTTCAAGGGCAGACAGGCCCCACAGCGTCCGGCTTCCAGCTCTTTTGCAGTCTAAGAAACAACTCGCTCTGCACAGGGCTCTTAAAGCCTAGCGGGAACATGTCTTAAAAAGGCCTGTGAGACGCAGTTTCTTCCCAGGCCTGATCTCGCTGAAGTAGAACTTCTGCTCTGCCGTGTTCTACATGGGCCTAGAGCTGAAAGGGACAAGGTTCTGCCTTTTGTCCTCAAGGGCAGACAGGTCCCACAGCGTCCGGCTTCCAGATCTTTGGGCAGCTAAGAAACAACTCGCTCTGCACAGGGCTCCTACAAGCCTACCAGGAACATGTTTACAAAGGCCTGCGAAACGCAGTTTCTTCCCAGGCCTGATCTCGCCGAAGCAGAAGTTCAGCTCTGCCGTGTCCTACATGGGCCTAGAGCTCAAAGGGAGAAAATCCAGCCTTGTGTCCTCAAGGGCAGAGAGGCCCCACAGCGTCCGGCTTCCAGCTCTATGGGTAGCTGAGAAACAGCTTGCTCTGCACTGCTGTTTTACAGCCTACCGGGAACATGTCTTACAAAGGCCTGTGAAACGCAGTTTCTTCCCAGACCTGATCTCACTGAAGTAGAACTTCTGCTCTGCCGTGTCCTGCATGGGCCTAGAGCTGAAAGGGACAAAGTCCTGTCTTGTGTCCTCAAGGGCAGACTGGTCCCACAGCGTCCGGCTTCCAGCTCTTTGGCAGGCTAAGAAACAACTCGCTCTGCACAGGGCTCTTAAAGCCTACCGGGAACATGTCTTACAAAGGCCTGTGAAACGCAGTTTCTTCCCAGGCCTGATCTCGCTGAAGTAGAACTTCTGCTCTGCCGTGTTCTACATGGGCCTAGAGCTGAAAGGGACAAAGTTCTGCCTTTTGTCCTCAAGGGCAGACAGGTCCCACAGCGTCCGGCTTCCAGCTCTTTGGGAAGCCAAGAAACAGCTCACTCTGCACAGGGCTTTTACAAGCCTACCGGGAGCATGTCTTACAAAGGCCTATGAAACGCAGTTTCATCTCAGGCCTGCTCTCGCTGAAGTAGAACTTCTGCTCTGCCGTGTCCTACATGGGCCTAGAGCTGAAAGGGACAAAGTCCTCTGCTGTGTCTTCAATGGCAGACAGGCCCCACAGCGTCCGGCTTCCAGCTCTTTGGGCAGCTAAGAAACAGCTCGCTCTGCACTGGTGTTTTACAGCCTACTGGGAACATGTCCTACAAAGGCCTGTGAAACGCAGTTTCTTGCCAGGCCTGATCTCGCTGAAGTAGAACTTCTGCTCTGCCGTGTCCTACATGGGCCTAGAGCTGAAAGGGACAAAGTCCTCTGTTGTGTCTTCAAGGGCAGACAGGCCCCACAGCGTCCGGCTTCCAGCTCTTTTGCAGTCTAAGAAACAACTCGCTCTGCACAGGGCTCTTAAAGCCTACCGGGAACATGTCTTACAAAGGCCTGTGAAACGCAGTTTCTTCCCAGGCCTGATCTCGCTGAAGTAGAACTTCTGCTCTGCCGTGTTCTACATGGGCCTAGAGCTGAAAGGGACAAAGTTCTGCCTTTTGTCCTCAAGGGCAGACAGGTCCCACAGCGTCCGGCTTCCAGCTCTTTGGGAAGCCAAGAAACAGCTCACTCTGCACAGGGCTTTTACAAGCCTACCGGGAGCATGTCTTACAAAGGCCTATGAAACGCAGTTTCATCTCAGGCCTGCTCTCGCTGAAGTAGAACTTCTGCTCTGCCGTGTCCTACATGGGCCTAGAGCTGAAAGGGACAAAGTCCTCTGCTGTGTCTTCAATGGCAGACAGGCCCCACAGCGTCCGGCTTCCAGCTCTTTGGGCAGCTAAGAAACAGCTCGCTCTGCACTGGTGTTTTACAGCCTACTGGGAACATGTCCTACAAAGGCCTGTGAAACGCAGTTTCTTGCCAGGCCTGATCTCGGTGAAGTAGAACTTCTGCTCTGCCGTGTCCTACATGGGCCTAGAGCTGAAAGGGACAAAGTCCTCTGTTGTGTCTTCAAGGGCAGACAGGCCCCACAGCGTCCGGCTTCCAGCTCTTTTGCAGTCTAAGAAACAACTCGCTCTGCACAGGGCTCTTAAAGCCTAGCGGGAACATGTCTTAAAAAGGCCTGTGAGACGCAGTTTCTTCCCAGGCCTGATCTCGCTGAAGTAGAACTTCTGCTCTGCCGTGTTCTACATGGGCCTAGAGCTGAAAGGGACAAGGTTCTGCCTTTTGTCCTCAAGGGCAGACAGGTCCCACAGCGTCCGGCTTCCAGATCTTTGGGCAGCTAAGAAACAACTCGCTCTGCACAGGGCTCCTACAAGCCTACCAGGAACATGTTTACAAAGGCCTGCGAAACGCAGTTTCTTCCCAGGCCTGATCTCGCTGAAGCAGAAGTTCAGCTCTGCCGTGTCCTACATGGGCCTAGAGCTCAAAGGGAGAAAAGCCAGCCTTGTGTCCTCAAGGGCAGAGAGGCCCCACAGCGTCCGGCTTCCAGCTCTATGGGTAGCTGAGAAACAGCTTGCTCTGCACTGCTGTTTTACAGCCTACCGGGAACATGTCTTACAAAGGCCTGTGAAACGCAGTTTCTTCCCAGACCTGATCTCGCTGAAGTAGAACTTCTGCTCTGCCGTGTCCTGCATGGGCCTAGAGCTGAAAGGGACAAAGTCCTGTCTTGTGTCCTCAAGGGCAGACTGGTCCCACAGCGTCCGGCTTCCAGCTCTTTGGCAGGCTAAGAAACAGCTCGCTCTGCACAGGGCTCTTAAAGCCTACCGGGAACATGTCCTACAAAGGCCTGTGAAACGCAGTTTCTTCCCAGGCCTGATCTCGCTGAAGTAGACCTTCTGCTCTGCCGAGTCCTACATGGGCCTAGAGCTGAAAGGGACAAAGTTCTGCCTTTTGTCCTCAAGGTCAGACAGGTCCCACAGCGTCCGGCTTCCAGCTCTTTGGGAAGCTAAGAAACAGCTCACTCTGCTCAGGGCTTTTACAAGCCTACCGGGAGCATGTCTTACAAAGGCCTGTGAAACGCAGTTTCATCTCAGGCCTGCTCTCGCTGAAGTAGAACTTCTGCTCTGCCGTGTCCTACATGGGCCTAGAGCTGAAAGGGACAAATTCCTCTGCTGTGTCTTCAAGGGCAGACAGGCCCCACAGCGTCCGGCTTCCAGCTCTTTGGGCAGCTGAGAAACAGCTTGCTCTGCACTGCTGTTTTACAGCCTACCGGGAACATGTCTTACAAGGCCTGTGAAACGCAGTTTCTTCACAGACCTGATCTCGCTGAAGTAGAACTTCTGCTCTGCCGTGTCCTGCATGGGCCTAGAGCTGAAAGGGACAAAGTCCTGTCTTGTGTCCTCAAGGGCAGACTGGTCCCACAGCGTCCGGCTTCCAGCTCTTTGGCAGGCTAAGAAACAACTCGCTCTGCACAGGGCTCTTAAAGCCTACCGGGAACATGTCTTACAAAGGCCTGTGAAACGCCGTTTCTTCCCAGGCCTGATCTCGCTGAAGTAGAACTTCTGCTCTGCCGTGTTCTACATGGGCCTAGAGCTGAAAGGGTCAAAGTTCTGCCTTTTGTCCTCAAGGGCAGACAGGTCACACAGCGTCCGGCTTCCAGCACTTTGGGAAGACAAGAAACAGCTCACTCTGCACAGGGCTTTTACAAGCCTACCGGGAGCATGTCTTACAAAGTCCTATGAAACGCAGTTTCATCTCAGGCCTGCTCTCGCTGAAGTAGAACTTCTGCTCTGCCGTGTCCTACATGGGCCTGGAGCTAAAAGGGACAAAGTCCTGTCTTGTGTCCTCAAGGGCAGACAGGCCCCACAGCGTCCGGCTTTCAGCTCTTTTGCAGTCTAAGAAACAACTCGCTCTGCACAGGGCTCTTAAAGCCTACCGGGAACATGTCTTACAAAGGGCTGTGAGACGCAGTTTCTTCCCAGGCCTGATCTCGCTGAAGTAGAACTTCTGCTCTGCCGTGTCCTATTTGACCCTAGAGCTGCAATTCACAAAGTCCTGCCTTGTTTCCACAAGGGGAGGCAAGTCCCTCAGCGTCCGGCTTCCAGCTCTTTGGGCAGCTAAGAAACAACTCGCTCTGCACAGGGCTCCTACAAGCCTACCAGGAACATGTTGACAAAGGCCTGCGAAACGCAGTTTCTTCCCAGGCCTGATCTCGCTGAAGCAGAAGTTCAGCTCTGCCGTGTCCTACATGGGCCTAAAGCTCAAAGGGAGAAAGTCCAGCCTTGTGTCCTCAAGGGCAGAGAGGCCCCACAGCGTCCGGCTTCCAGCTCTTTGGGCAGCTGAGAAACAGCTTGCTCTGCACTGCTGTTTTACAGCCTACCGGGAACATGTCTTACAAAGGCCTGTGAAACGCAGTTTCTTCCCAGACCTGATCTCGCTGAAGTAGAACTTCTGCTCTGCCGTGTCCTGCATGGGCCTAGAGCTGAAAGGGACAAAGACCTGTCTTGTGTCCTCAAGGGCAGACTGGTCCCACAGCGTCCGGCTTCCAGCTCTTTGGGAAGCCAAGAAACAGCTCACTCTGCACAGGGCTTTTACAAGCCTACCGGGAGCATGTCTTACGAAGGCCTATGAAACGCAGTTTCATCTCAGGCCTGCTCTCGCTGAAGTAGAACTTCTGCTCTGCCGTGTCCTACATGGGCCTAGAGCTAAAAGGGACAAAGTCCTGTCTTGTGTCCTCAAGGGCAGACAGGCCCCACAGCGTCCGGTTTCCAGCTCTTTTGCAGTCTAAGAAACAACTCGCTCTGCACAGGGCTCTTGAAGCCTACCGGGAACATATCTTACAAAGGCCTGTGAGACGCAGTTTCTTCCCAGGCCTGATCTCGCTGAAGTAGAACTTCTGCTCTGCCGTGTTCGACATGGGCCTAGAGCTGAAAGGGACAAGGTTCTGCCTTTTGTCCTCAAGGGCAGACAGGTCCCACAGCGTCCGGCTTCCAGATCTTTGGGCAGCTAAGAAACAACTCGCTCTGCACAGGGCTCCTACAAGCCTACCAGGAACATGTTTACAAAGGCCTGCGAAACGCAGTTTCTTCCCAGGCCTGATCTCGCCGAAGCAGAAGTTCAGCTCTGCCGTGTCCTACATGGGCCTAGAGCTCAAAGGGAGAAAATCCAGCCTTGTGTCCTCAAGGGCAGAGAGGCCCCACAGCGTCCGGCTTCCAGCTCTATGGGTAGCTGAGAAACAGCTTGCTCTGCACTGCTGTTTTACAGCCTACCGGGAACATGTCTTACAAAGGCCTGTGAAACGCAGTTTCTTCCCAGACCTGATCTCACTGAAGTAGAACTTCTGCTCTGCCGTGTCCTACATGGGCCTAGAGCTGAAAGGGACAAAGTCCTCTGTTGTGTCTTCAAGGGCAGACAGGCCCCACAGCGTCCGGCTTCCAGCTCTTTTGCAGTCTAAGAAACAACTCGCTCTGCACAGGGCTCTTAAAGCCTAGCGGGAACATGTCTTAAAAAGGCCTGTGAGACGCAGTTTCTTCCCAGGCCTGATCTCGCTGAAGTAGAACTTCTGCTCTGCCGTGTTCTACATGGGCCTAGAGCTGAAAGGGACAAGGTTCTGCCTTTTGTCCTCAAGGGCAGACAGGTCCCACAGCGTCCGGCTTCCAGATCTTTGGGCAGCTAAGAAACAACTCGCTCTGCACAGGGCTCCTACAAGCCTACCAGGAACATGTTTACAAAGGCCTGCGAAACGCAGTTTCTTCCCAGGCCTGATCTCGCTGAAGCAGAAGTTCAGCTCTGCCGTGTCCTACATGGGCCTAGAGCTCAAAGGGAGAAAAGCCAGCCTTGTGTCCTCAAGGGCAGAGAGGCCCCACAGCGTCCGGCTTCCAGCTCTATGGGTAGCTGAGAAACAGCTTGCTCTGCACTGCTGTTTTACAGCCTACCGGGAACATGTCTTACAAAGGCCTGTGAAACGCAGTTTCTTCCCAGACCTGATCTCGCTGAAGTAGAACTTCTGCTCTGCCGTGTCCTGCATGGGCCTAGAGCTGAAAGGGACAAAGTCCTGTCTTGTGTCCTCAAGGGCAGACTGGTCCCACAGCGTCCGGCTTCCAGCTCTTTGGCAGGCTAAGAAACAACTCGCTCTGCACAGGGCTCTTAAAGCCTACCGGGAACATGTCTTACAAAGGCCTGTGAAACGCAGTTTCTTCCCAGGCCTGATCTCGCTGAAGTAGAACTTCTGCTCTGCCGTGTTCTACATGGGCCTAGAGCTGAAAGGGACAAAGTTCTGCCTTTTGTCCTCAAGGGCAGACAGGTCCCACAGCGTCCGGCTTCCAGCTCTTTGGGAAGCCAAGAAACAGCTCACTCTGCACAGGGCTTTTACAAGCCTACCGGGAGCATGTCTTACAAAGGCCTATGAAACGCAGTTTCATCTCAGGCCTGCTCTCGCTGAAGTAGAACTTCTGCTCTGCCGTGTCCTACATGGGCCTAGAGCTGAAAGGGACAAAGTCCTCTGCTGTGTCTTCAATGGCAGACAGGCCCCACAGCGTCCGGCTTCCAGCTCTTTGGGCAGCTAAGAAACAGCTCGCTCTGCACTGGTGTTTTACAGCCTACTGGGAACATGTCCTACAAAGGCCTGTGAAACGCAGTTTCTTGCCAGGCCTGATCTCGGTGAAGTAGAACTTCTGCTCTGCCGTGTCCTACATGGGCCTAGAGCTGAAAGGGACAAAGTCCTCTGTTGTGTCTTCAAGGGCAGACAGGCCCCACAGCGTCCGGCTTCCAGCTCTTTTGCAGTCTAAGAAACAACTCGCTCTGCACAGGGCTCTTAAAGCCTAGCGGGAACATGTCTTAAAAAGGCCTGTGAGACGCAGTTTCTTGCCAGGCCTGATCTCGCTGAAGTAGAACTTCTGCTCTGCCGTGTTCTACATGGGCCTAGAGCTGAAAGGGACAAGGTTCTGCCTTTTGTCCTCAAGGGCAGACAGGTCCCACAGCGTCCGGCTTCCAGATCTTTGGGCAGCTAAGAAACAACTCGCTCTGCACAGGGCTCCTACAAGCCTACCAGGAACATGTTTACAAAGGCCTGCGAAACGCAGTTTCTTCCCAGGCCTGATCTCGCTGAAGCAGAAGTTCAGCTCTGCCGTGTCCTACATGGGCCTAGAGCTCAAAGGGAGAAAAGCCAGCCTTGTGTCCTCAAGGGCAGAGAGGCCCCACAGCGTCCGGCTTCCAGCTCTATGGGTAGCTGAGAAACAGCTTGCTCTGCACTGCTGTTTTACAGCCTACCGGGAACATGTCTTACAAAGGCCTGTGAAACGCAGTTTCTTCCCAGACCTGATCTCGCTGAAGTAGAACTTCTGCTCTGCCGTGTCCTGCATGGGCCTAGAGCTGAAAGGGACAAAGTCCTGTCTTGTGTCCTCAAGGGCAGACTGGTCCCACAGCGTCCGGCTTCCAGCTCTTTGGCAGGCTAAGAAACAACTCGCTCTGCACAGGGCTCTTAAAGCCTACCGGGAACATGTCTTACAAAGGCCTGTGAGACGCAGTTTCTTCCCAGGCCTGATCTCGCTGAAGTAGAACTTCTGCTCTGCCGTGTTCTACATGGGACTAGAGCTGAAAGGGACAAGGTTCTGCCTTTTGTCCTCAAGGGCAGACAGGTCCCACAGCGTCCGGCTTCCACATCTTTGCGCAGCTAAGAAACAACTCGCTCTGCACAGGGCTCCTACAAGCCTACCAGGAACATGTTTACAAAGGCCTGCGAAACGCAGTTTCTTCCCAGGCCTGATCTCGCTGAAGCAGAAGTTCAGCTCTGCCGTGTCCTACATGGGCCTAGAGCTCAAAGGGAGAAAATCCAGCCTTGTGTCCTCAAGGGCAGAGAGGCCCCACAGCGTCCGGCTTCCAGCTCTTTGGGCAGCTGAGAAACAGCTTGCTCTGCACTGCTGTTTTACAGCCTACCGGGAACATGTCTTACAAAGGCCTGTGAAACGCAGTTTCTTCCCAGACCTGATCTCGCTGAAGTAGAACTTCTGCTCTGCCGTGTCCTGCATGGGCCTAGAGCTGAAAGGGACAAAGTCCTGTCTTGTGTCCTCAAGGGCAGACTGGTCCCACAGCGTCCGGCTTCCAGCTCTTTGGCAGGCTAAGAAACAACTCGCTCTGCACAGGGCTCTTAAAGCCTACCGGGAACATGTCCTACAAAGGCCTGTGAAACGCAGTTTCTTCCCAGGCCTGATCTCGCTGTTGTAGACCTTCTGCTCTGCCGAGTCCTACATGGGCCTAGAGCTGAAAGGGACAAAGTTCTGCCTTTTGTCCTCAAGGTCAGACAGGTCCCACAGCGTCCGGCTTCCAGCTCTTTGGGAAGCTAAGAAACAGCTCATTCTGCTCAGGGCTTTTACAAGCCTACCGGGAGCATGTCTTACAAAGGCCTGTGAAACGCAGTTTCATCTCAGGCCTGCTCTCGCTGAAGTAGAACTTCTGCTCTGCCGTGTCCTACATGGGCCTAGAGCTGAAAGGGACAAATTCCTCTGCTGTGTCTTCAAGGGCAGACAGGCCCCACAGCGTCCGGCTTCCAGCTCTTTGGGCAGCTGAGAAACAGCTTGCTCTGCACTGCTGTTTTACAGCCTACCGGGAACATGTCTTACAAGGCCTGTGAAACGCAGTTTCTTCACAGACCTGATCTCGCTGAAGTAGAACTTCTGCTCTGCCGTGTCCTGCATGGGCCTAGAGCTGAAAGGGACAAAGTCCTGTCTTGTGTCCTCAAGGGCAGACTGGTCCCACAGCGTCCGGCTTCCAGCTCTTTGGACGGATAAGAAACAACTCGCTCTGCACAGGGCTCTTAAAGCCTACCGGGAACATGTCTTACAAAGGCCTGTGAAACGCAGTTTCTTCCCAGGCCTGATCTCGCTGAAGTTGAACTTCTGCTCTGCCGTGTTCTACATGGGCCTAGAGCTGAAAGGGTCAAAGTTCTGCCTTTTGTCCTCAAGGGCAGACAGGTCACACAGCGTCCGGCTTCCAGCTCTTTGGGAAGACAAGAAACAGCTCACTCTGCACAGGGCTTTTACAAGCCTACCGGGAGCATGTCTTACAAAGGCCTATGAAACGCAGTTTCATCTCAGGCCTGCTCTCGCTGAAGTAGAACTTCTGCTCTGCCGTGTCCTACATGGGCCTAGAGCTGAAAGGGACAAAGTCCTCTGCTGTGTCTTCAATGGCAGACAGGCCCCACAGCGTCCGGCTTCCAGCTCTTTGGGCAGCTAAGAAACAGCTCGCTCTGCACTGGTGTTTTACAGCCTACTGGGAACATGTCCTACAAAGGCCTGTGAAACGCAGTTTCTTGCCAGGCCTGATCTCGGTGAAGTAGAACTTCTGCTCTGCCGTGTCCTACATGGGCCTAGAGCTGAAAGGGACAAAGTCCTCTGTTGTGTCTTCAAGGGCAGACAGGCCCCACAGCGTCCGGCTTCCAGCTCTTTTGCAGTCTAAGAAACAACTCGCTCTGCACAGGGCTCTTAAAGCCTAGCGGGAACATGTCTTAAAAAGGCCTGTGAGACGCAGTTTCTTCCCAGGCCTGATCTCGCTGAAGTAGAACTTCTGCTCTGCCGTGTTCTACATGGGCCTAGAGCTGAAAGGGACAAGGTTCTGCCTTTTGTCCTCAAGGGCAGACAGGTCCCACAGCGTCCGGCTTCCAGATCTTTGGGCAGCTAAGAAACAACTCGCTCTGCACAGGGCTCCTACAAGCCTACCAGGAACATGTTTACAAAGGCCTGCGAAACGCAGTTTCTTCCCAGGCCTGATCTCGCTGAAGCAGAAGTTCAGCTCTGCCGTGTCCTACATGGGCCTAGAGCTCAAAGGGAGAAAGTCCAGCCTTGTGTCCTCAAGGGCAGAGAGGCCCCACAGCGTCCGGCTTCCAGCTCTATGGGTAGCTGAGAAACAGCTTGCTCTGCACTGCTGTTTTACAGCCTACCGGGAACATGTCTTACAAAGGCCTGTGAAACGCAGTTTCTTCCCAGACCTGATCTCGCTGAAGTAGAACTTCTGCTCTGCCGTGTCCTGCATGGGCCTAGAGCTGAAAGGGACAAAGTCCTGTCTTGTGTCCTCAAGGGCAGACTGGTCCCACAGCGTCCGGCTTCCAGCTCTTTGGCAGGCTAAGAAACAACTCGCTCTGCACAGGGCTCTTAAAGCCTACCGGGAACATGTCTTACAAAGGCCTGTGAAACGCAGTTTCTTCCCAGGCCTGATCTCGCTGAAGTAGAACTTCTGCTCTGCCGTGTTCTACATGGGCCTAGAGCTGAAAGGGACAAAGTTCTGCCTTTTGTCCTCAAGGTCAGACAGGTCCCACAGCGTCCGGCTTCCAGCTCTTTGGGAAGCTAAGAAACAGCTCATTCTGCTCAGGGCTTTTACAAGCCTACCGGGAGCATGTCTTACAAAGGCCTGTGAAACGCAGTTTCATCTCAGGCCTGCTCTCGCTGAAGTAGAACTTCTGCTCTGCCGTGTCCTACATGGGCCTAGAGCTGAAAGGGACAAATTCCTCTGCTGTGTCTTCAAGGGCAGACAGGCCCCACAGCGTCCGGCTTCCAGCTCTTTGGGCAGCTGAGAAACAGCTTGCTCTGCACTGCTGTTTTACAGCCTACCGGGAACATGTCTTACAAGGCCTGTGAAACGCAGTTTCTTCACAGACCTGATCTCGCTGAAGTAGAACTTCTGCTCTGCCGTGTCCTGCATGGGCCTAGAGCTGAAAGGGACAAAGTCCTGTCTTGTGTCCTCAAGGGCAGACTGGTCCCACAGCGTCCGGCTTCCAGCTCTTTGGACGGATAAGAAACAACTCGCTCTGCACAGGGCTCTTAAAGCCTACCGGGAACATGTCTTACAAAGGCCTGTGAAACGCAGTTTCTTCCCAGGCCTGATCTCGCTGAAGTTGAACTTCTGCTCTGCCGTGTTCTACATGGGCCTAGAGCTGAAAGGGTCAAAGTTCTGCCTTTTGTCCTCAAGGGCAGACAGGTCACACAGCGTCCGGCTTCCAGCTCTTTGGGAAGACAAGAAACAGCTCACTCTGCACAGGGCTTTTACAAGCCTACCGGGAGCATGTCTTACAAAGGCCTATGAAACGCAGTTTCATCTCAGGCCTGCTCTCGCTGAAGTAGAACTTCTGCTCTGCCGTGTCCTACATGGGCCTAGAGCTGAAAGGGACAAAGTCCTCTGCTGTGTCTTCAATGGCAGACAGGCCCCACAGCGTCCGGCTTCCAGCTCTTTGGGCAGCTAAGAAACAGCTCGCTCTGCACTGGTGTTTTACAGCCTACTGGGAACATGTCCTACAAAGGCCTGTGAAACGCAGTTTCTTGCCAGGCCTGATCTCGGTGAAGTAGAACTTCTGCTCTGCCGTGTCCTACATGGGCCTAGAGCTGAAAGGGACAAAGTCCTCTGTTGTGTCTTCAAGGGCAGACAGGCCCCACAGCGTCCGGCTTCCAGCTCTTTTGCAGTCTAAGAAACAACTCGCTCTGCACAGGGCTCTTAAAGCCTAGCGGGAACATGTCTTAAAAAGGCCTGTGAGACGCAGTTTCTTCCCAGGCCTGATCTCGCTGAAGTAGAACTTCTGCTCTGCCGTGTTCTACATGGGCCTAGAGCTGAAAGGGACAAGGTTCTGCCTTTTGTCCTCAAGGGCAGACAGGTCCCACAGCGTCCGGCTTCCAGATCTTTGGGCAGCTAAGAAACAACTCGCTCTGCACAGGGCTCCTACAAGCCTACCAGGAACATGTTTACAAAGGCCTGCGAAACGCAGTTTCTTCCCAGGCCTGATCTCGCTGAAGCAGAAGTTCAGCTCTGCCGTGTCCTACATGGGCCTAGAGCTCAAAGGGAGAAAGTCCAGCCTTGTGTCCTCAAGGGCAGAGAGGCCCCACAGCGTCCGGCTTCCAGCTCTATGGGTAGCTGAGAAACAGCTTGCTCTGCACTGCTGTTTTACAGCCTACCGGGAACATGTCTTACAAAGGCCTGTGAAACGCAGTTTCTTCCCAGACCTGATCTCGCTGAAGTAGAACTTCTGCTCTGCCGTGTCCTGCATGGGCCTAGAGCTGAAAGGGACAAAGTCCTGTCTTGTGTCCTCAAGGGCAGACTGGTCCCACAGCGTCCGGCTTCCAGCTCTTTGGCAGGCTAAGAAACAACTCGCTCTGCACAGGGCTCTTAAAGCCTACCGGGAACATGTCTTACAAAGGCCTGTGAAACGCAGTTTCTTCCCAGGCCTGATCTCGCTGAAGTAGAACTTCTGCTCTGCCGTGTTCTACATGGGCCTAGAGCTGAAAGGGACAAAGTTCTGCCTTTTGTCCTCAAGGTCAGACAGGTCCCACAGCGTCCGGCTTCCAGCTCTTTGGGAAGCTAAGAAACAGCTCATTCTGCTCAGGGCTTTTACAAGCCTACCGGGAGCATGTCTTACAAAGGCCTGTGAAACGCAGTTTCATCTCAGGCCTGCTCTCGCTGAAGTAGAACTTCTGCTCTGCCGTGTCCTACATGGGCCTAGAGCTGAAAGGGACAAATTCCTCTGCTGTGTCTTCAAGGGCAGACAGGCCCCACAGCGTCCGGCTTCCAGCTCTTTGGGCAGCTGAGATACAGCTTGCTCTGCACTGCTGTTTTACAGCCTACCGGGAACATGTCTTACAAGGCCTGTGAAACGCAGTTTCTTCACAGACCTGATCTCGCTGAAGTAGAACTTCTGCTCTGCCGTGTCCTGCATGGGCCTAGAGCTGAAAGGGACAAAGTCCTGTCTTGTGTCCTCAAGGGCAGACTGGTCCCACAGCGTCCGGCTTCCAGCTCTTTGGACGGATAAGAAACAACTCGCTCTGCACAGGGCTCTTAAAGCCTACCGGGAACATGTCTTACAAAGGCCTGTGAAACGCAGTTTCTTCCCAGGCCTGATCTCGCTGAAGTAGAACTTCTGCTCTGCCGTGTTCTACATGGGCCTAGAGCTGAAAGGGTCAAAGTTCTGCCTTTTGTCCTCAAGGGCAGACAGGTCACACAGCGTCCGGCTTCCAGCTCTTTGGGAAGACAAGAAACAGCTCACTCTGCACAGGGCTTTTACAAGCCTACCGGGAGCATGTCTTACAAAGGCCTATGAAACGCAGTTTCATCTCAGGCCTGCTCTCGCTGAAGTAGAACTTCTGCTCTGCCGTGTCCTACATGGGCCTAGAGCTGAAAGGGACAAAGTCCTCTGCTGTGTCTTCAATGGCAGACAGGCCCCACAGCGTCCGGCTTCCAGCTCTTTGGGCAGCTAAGAAACAGCTCGCTCTGCACTGGTGTTTTACAGCCTACTGGGAACATGTCCTACAAAGGCCTGTGAAACGCAGTTTCTTGCCAGGCCTGATCTCGGTGAAGTAGAACTTCTGCTCTGCCGTGTCCTACATGGGCCTAGAGCTGAAAGGGACAAAGTCCTCTGTTGTGTCTTCAAGGGCAGACAGGCCCCACAGCGTCCGGCTTCCAGCTCTTTTGCAGTCTAAGAAACAACTCGCTCTGCACAGGGCTCTTAAAGCCTAGCGGGAACATGTCTTAAAAAGGCCTGTGAGACGCAGTTTCTTCCCAGGCCTGATCTCGCTGAAGTAGAACTTCTGCTCTGCCGTGTTCTACATGGGCCTAGAGCTGAAAGGGACAAGGTTCTGCCTTTTGTCCTCAAGGGCAGACAGGTCCCACAGCGTCCGGCTTCCAGATCTTTGGGCAGCTAAGAAAAAACTCGCTCTGCACAGGGCTCCTACAAGCCTACCAGGAACATGTTTACAAAGGCCTGCGAAACGCAGTTTCTTCCCAGGCCTGATCTCGCTGAAGCAGAAGTTCAGATCTGCCGTGTCCTACATGGGCCTAGAGCTCAAAGGGAGAAAAGCCAGCCTTGTGTCCTCAAGGGCAGAGAGGCCCCACAGCGTCCGGCTTCCAGCTCTATGGGTAGCTGAGAAACAGCTTGCTCTGCACTGCTGTTTTACAGCCTACCGGGAACATGTCTTACAAAGGCCTGTGAAACGCAGTTTCTTCCCAGACCTGATCTCGCTGAAGTAGAACTTCTGCTCTGCCGTGTCCTGCATGGGCCTAGAGCTGAAAGGGACAAAGTCCTGTCTTGTGTCCTCAAGGGCAGACAGGCCCCACAGCGTCCGGCTTCCAGCTCTTTGGCAGGCTAAGAAACAACTCGCTCTGCACAGGGCTCTTAAAGCCTACCGGGAACATGTCTTACAAAGGGCTGTGAGACGCAGTTTCTTCCCAGGCCTGATCTCGCTGAAGTAGAACTTCTGCTCTGCCGTGTCCTATTTGACCCTAGAGCTGCAATTCACAAAGTCCTGCCTTGTTTCCACAAGGGGAGGCAAGTCCCTCAGCGTCCGGCTTCCAGCTCTTTGGGCAGCTAAGAAACAACTCGCTCTGCACAGGGCTCCTACAAGCCTACCAGGAACATGTTGACAAAGGCCTGCGAAACGCAGTTTCTTCCCAGGCCTGATCTCGCTGAAGCAGAAGTTCAGCTCTGCCGTGTCCTACATGGGCCTAAAGCTCAAAGGGAGAAAGTCCAGCCTTGTGTCCTCAAGGGCAGAGAGGCCCCACAGCGTCCGGCTTCCAGCTCTTTGGGCAGCTGAGAAACAGCTTGCTCTGCACTGCTGTTTTACAGCCTACCGGGAACATGTCTTACAAAGGCCTGTGAAACGCAGTTTCTTCCCAGACCTGATCTCGCTGAAGTAGAACTTCTGCTCTGCCGTGTCCTGCATGGGCCTAGAGCTGAAAGGGACAAAGTCCTGTCTTGTGTCCTCAAGGGCAGACTGGTCCCACAGCGTCCGGCTTCCAGCTCTTTGGGAAGCCAAGAAACAGCTCACTCTGCACAGGGCTTTTACAAGCCTACCGGGAGCATGTCTTACAAAGGCCTATGAAACGCAGTTTCATCGCAGGCCTGCTCTCGCTGAAGTAGAACTTCTGCTCTGCCGTGTCCTACATGGGCCTAGAGCTAAAAGGGACAAAGTCCTGTCTTGTGTCCTCAAGGGCAGACAGGTCCCACAGCGTCCGGCTTCCAGCTCTTTGGGAAGCCAAGAAACAGCTCACTCTGCACAGGGCTTTTACAAGCCTACCGGGAGCATGTCTTACAAAGGCCTATGAAACGCAGTTTCATCTCAGGCCTGCTCTCGCTGAACTAGAACTTCTGCTCTGCCGTGTCCTACATGGGCCTAGAGCTGAAAGGGAGAAAGTCCTCTGCTGTGTCTTCAATGGCAGACAGGCCCCACAGCGTCCGGCTTCCAGCTCTTTGGGCAGCTAAGAAACAGCTCGCTCTGCACTGGTGTTTTACAGCCTACTGGGAACATGTCCTACAAAGGCCTGTGAAACGCAGTTTCTTGCCAGGCCTGATCTCGGTGAAGTAGAACTTCTGCTCTGCCGTGTCCTACATGGGCCTAGAGCTGAAAGGGACAAAGTCCTCTGTTGTGTCTTCAAGGGCAGACAGGCCCCACAGCGTCCGGCTTCCAGCTCTTTTGCAGTCTAAGAAACAACTCGCTCTGCACAGGGCTCTTAAAGCCTAGCGGGAACATGTCTTAAAAAGGCCTGTGAGACGCAGTTTCTTCCCAGGCCTGATCTCGCTGAAGTAGAACTTCTGCTCTGCCGTGTTCTACATGGGCCTAGAGCTGAAAGGGACAAGGTTCTGCCTTTTGTCCTCAAGGGCAGACAGGTCCCACAGCGTCCGGCTTCCAGATCTTTGGGCAGCTAAGAAACAACTCGCTCTGCACAGGGCTCCTACAAGCCTACCAGGAACATGTTTACAAAGGCCTGCGAAACGCAGTTTCTTCCCAGGCCTGATCTCGCTGAAGCAGAAGTTCAGCTCTGCCGTGTCCTACATGGGCCTAGAGCTCAAAGGGAGAAAGTCCAGCCTTGTGTCCTCAAGGGCAGAGAGGCCCCACAGCGTCCGGCTTCCAGCTCTATGGGTAGCTGAGAAACAGCTTGCTCTGCACTGCTGTTTTACAGCCTACCGGGAACATGTCTTACAAAGGCCTGTGAAACGCAGTTTCTTCCCAGACCTGATCTCGCTGAAGTAGAACTTCTGCTCTGCCGTGTCCTGCATGGGCCTAGAGCTGAAAGGGACAAAGTCCTGTCTTGTGTCCTCAAGGGCAGACTGGTCCCACAGCGTCCGGCTTCCAGCTCTTTGGCAGGCTAAGAAACAACTCGCTCTGCACAGGGCTCTTAAAGCCTACCGGGAACATGTCTTACAAAGGCCTGTGAAACGCAGTTTCTTCCCAGGCCTGATCTCGCTGAAGTAGAACTTCTGCTCTGCCGTGTTCTACATGGGCCTAGAGCTGAAAGGGACAAAGTTCTGCCTTTTGTCCTCAAGGGCAGACAGGTCCCACAGCGTCCGGCTTCCAGCTCTTTGGGAAGCCAAGAAACAGCTCACTCTGCACAGGGCTTTTACAAGCCTACCGGGAGCATGTCTTACAAAGGCCTATGAAACGCAGTTTCATCTCAGGCCTGCTCTCGCTGAAGTAGAACTTCTGCTCTGCCGTGTCCTACATGGGCCTAGAGCTGAAAGGGACAAAGTCCTCTGCTGTGTCTTCAATGGCAGACAGGCCCCACAGCGTCCGGCTTCCAGCTCTTTGGGCAGCTAAGAAACAGCTCGCTCTGCACTGGTGTTTTACAGCCTACTGGGAACATGTCCTACAAAGGCCTGTGAAACGCAGTTTCTTGCCAGGCCTGATCTCGGTGAAGTAGAACTTCTGCTCTGCCGTGTCCTACATGGGCCTAGAGCTGAAAGGGACAAAGTCCTCTGTTGTGTCTTCAAGGGCAGACAGGCCCCACAGCGTCCGGCTTCCAGCTCTTTTGCAGTCTAAGAAACAACTCGCTCTGCACAGGGCTCTTAAAGCCTAGCGGGAACATGTCTTAAAAAGGCCTGTGAGACGCAGTTTCTTGCCAGGCCTGATCTCGCTGAAGTAGAACTTCTGCTCTGCCGTGTTCTACATGGGCCTAGAGCTGAAAGGGACAAGGTTCTGCGTTTTGTCCTCAAGGGCAGACAGGTCCCACAGCGTCCGGCTTCCAGCTCTTTTGCAGTCTAAGAAACAACTCGCTCTGCACAGGGCTCCTACAAGCCTACCAGGAACATGTTTACAAAGGCCTGCGAAACGCAGTTTCTTCCCAGGCCTGATCTCGCTGAAGCAGAAGTTCAGCTCTGCCGTGTCCTACATGGGCCTAGAGCTCAAAGGGAGAAAAGCCAGCCTTGTGTCCTCAAGGGCAGAGAGGCCCCACAGCGTCCGGCTTCCAGCTCTATGGGTAGCTGAGAAACAGCTTGCTCTGCACTGCTGTTTTACAGCCTACCGGGAACATGTCTTACAAAGGCCTGTGAAACGCAGTTTCTTCCCAGACCTGATCTCGCTGAAGTAGAACTTCTGCTCTGCCGTGTCCTGCATGGGCCTAGAGCTGAAAGGGACAAAGTCCTGTCTTGTGTCCTCAAGGGCAGACAGGCCCCACAGCGTCCGGCTTCCAGCTCTTTGGCAGGCTAAGAAACAACTCGCTCTGCACAGGGCTCTTAAAGCCTACCGGGAACATGTCTTACAAAGGGCTGTGAGACGCAGTTTCTTCCCAGGCCTGATCTCGCTGAAGTAGAACTTCTGCTCTGCCGTGTCCTATTTGACCCTAGAGCTGCAATTCACAAAGTCCTGCCTTGTTTCCACAAGGGGAGGCAAGTCCCTCAGCGTCCGGCTTCCAGCTCTTTGGGCAGCTAAGAAACAACTCGCTCTGCACAGGGCTCCTACAAGCCTACCAGGAACATGTTGACAAAGGCCTGCGAAACGCACTTTCTTCCCAGGCCTGATCTCGCTGAAGCAGAAGTTCAGCTCTGCCGTGTCCTACATGGGCCTAAAGCTCAAAGGGAGAAAGTCCAGCCTTGTGTCCTCAAGGGCAGAGAGGCCCCACAGCGTCCGGCTTCCAGCTCTTTGGGCAGCTGAGAAACAGCTTGCTCTGCACTGCTGTTTTACAGCCTACCGGGAACATGTCTTACAAAGGCCTGTGAAACGCAGTTTCTTCCCAGACCTGATCTCGCTGAAGTAGAACTTCTGCTCTGCCGTGTCCTGCATGGGCCTAGAGCTGAAAGGGACAAAGTCCTGTCTTGTGTCCTCAAGGGCAGACTGGTCCCACAGCGTCCGGCTTCCAGCTCTTTGGGAAGCCAAGAAACAGCTCACTCTGCACAGGGCTTTTACAAGCCTACCGGGAGCATGTCTTACAAAGGCCTATGAAACGCAGTTTCATCGCAGGCCTGCTCTCGCTGAAGTAGAACTTCTGCTCTGCCGTGTCCTACATGGGCCTAGAGCTAAAAGGGACAAAGTCCTGTCTTGTGTCCTCAAGGGCAGACAGGTCCCACAGCGTCCGGCTTCCAGCTCTTTGGGAAGCCAAGAAACAGCTCACTCTGCACAGGGCTTTTACAAGCCTACCGGGAGCATGTCTTACAAAGGCCTATGAAACGCAGTTTCATCTCAGGCCTGCTCTCGCTGAAGTAGAACTTCTGCTCTGCCGTGTCCTACATGGGCCTAGAGCTGAAAGGGACAAAGTCCTCTGCTGTGTCTTCAATGGCAGACAGGCCCCACAGCGTCCGGCTTCCAGCTCTTTGGGCAGCTAAGAAACAGCTCGCTCTGCACTGGTGTTTTACAGCCTACTGGGAACATGTCCTACAAAGGCCTGTGAAACGCAGTTTCTTGCCAGGCCTGATCTCGGTGAAGTAGAACTTCTGCTCTGCCGTGTCCTACATGGGCCTAGAGCTGAAAGGGACAAAGTCCTCTGTTGTGTCTTCAAGGGCAGACAGGCCCCACAGCGTCCGGCTTCCAGCTCTTTTGCAGTCTAAGAAACAACTCGCTCTGCACAGGGCTCTTAAAGCCTAGCGGGAACATGTCTTAAAAAGGCCTGTGAGACGCAGTTTCTTGCCAGGCCTGATCTCGCTGAAGTAGAACTTCTGCTCTGCCGTGTTCTACATGGGCCTAGAGCTGAAAGGGACAAGGTTCTGCCTTTTGTCCTCAAGGGCAGACAGGTCCCACAGCGTCCGGCTTCCAGATCTTTGGGCAGCTAAGAAACAACTCGCTCTGCACAGGGCTCCTACAAGCCTACCAGGAACATGTTTACAAAGGCCTGCGAAACGCAGTTTCTTCCCAGGCCTGATCTCGCTGAAGCAGAAGTTCAGCTCTGCCGTGTCCTACATGGGCCTAGAGCTCAAAGGGAGAAAGTCCAGCCTTGTGTCCTCAAGGGCAGAGAGGCCCCACAGCGTCCGGCTTCCAGCTCTATGGGTAGCTGAGAAACAGCTTGCTCTGCACTGCTGTTTTACAGCCTACCGGGAACATGTCTTACAAAGGCCTGTGAAACGCAGTTTCTTCCCAGACCTGATCTCGCTGAAGTAGAACTTCTGCTCTGCCGTGTCCTGCATGGGCCTAGAGCTGAAAGGGACAAAGTCCTGTCTTGTGTCCTCAAGGGCAGACTGGTCCCACAGCGTCCGGCTTCCAGCTCTTTGGCAGGCTAAGAAACAACTCGCTCTGCACAGGGCTCTTAAAGCCTACCGGGAACATGTCTTACAAAGGCCTGTGAAACGCAGTTTCTTCCCAGGCCTGATCTCGCTGAAGTAGAACTTCTGCTCTGCCGTGTTCTACATGGGCCTAGAGCTGAAAGGGACAAAGTTCTGCCTTTTGTCCTCAAGGGCAGACAGGTCCCACAGCGTCCGGCTTCCAGCTCTTTGGGAAGCCAAGAAACAGCTCACTCTGCACAGGGCTTTTACAAGCCTACCGGGAGCATGTCTTACAAAGGCCTATGAAACGCAGTTTCATCTCAGGCCTGCTCTCGCTGAAGTAGAACTTCTGCTCTGCCGTGTCCTACATGGGCCTAGAGCTGAAAGGGACAAAGTCCTCTGCTGTGTCTTCAATGGCAGACAGGCCCCACAGCGTCCGGCTTCCAGCTCTTTGGGCAGCTAAGAAACAGCTCGCTCTGCACTGGTGTTTTACAGCCTACTGGGAACATGTCCTACAAAGGCCTGTGAAACGCAGTTTCTTGCCAGGCCTGATCTCGGTGAAGTAGAACTTCTGCTCTGCCGTGTCCTACATGGGCCTAGAGCTGAAAGGGACAAAGTCCTCTGTTGTGTCTTCAAGGGCAGACAGGCCCCACAGCGTCCGGCTTCCAGCTCTTTTGCAGTCTAAGAAACAACTCGCTCTGCACAGGGCTCTTAAAGCCTAGCGGGAACATGTCTTAAAAAGGCCTGTGAGACGCAGTTTCTTGCCAGGCCTGATCTCGCTGAAGTAGAACTTCTGCTCTGCCGTGTTCTACATGGGCCTAGAGCTGAAAGGGACAAGGTTCTGCGTTTTGTCCTCAAGGGCAGACAGGTCCCACAGCGTCCGGCTTCCAGCTCTTTTGCAGTCTAAGAAACAACTCGCTCTGCACAGGGCTCCTACAAGCCTACCAGGAACATGTTTACAAAGGCCTGCGAAACGCAGTTTCTTCCCAGGCCTGATCTCGCTGAAGCAGAAGTTCAGCTCTGCCGTGTCCTACATGGGCCTAGAGCTCAAAGGGAGAAAATCCAGCCTTGTGTCCTCAAGGGCAGAGAGGCCCCACAGCGTCCGGCTTCCAGCTCTATGGGTAGCTGAGAAACAGCTTGCTCTGCACTGCTGTTTTACAGCCTACCGGGAACATGTCTTACAAAGGCCTGTGAAACGCAGTTTCTTCCCAGACCTGATCTCGCTGAAGTAGAACTTCTGCTCTGCCGTGTCCTGCATGGGCCTAGAGCTGAAAGGGACAAAGTCCTGTCTTGTGTCCTCAAGGGCAGACTGGTCCCACAGCGTCCGGCTTCCAGCTCTTTGGCAGGCTAAGAAACAACTCGCTCTGCACAGGGCTCCTACAAGCCTACCAGGAACATGTTTACAAAGGCCTGCGAAACGCAGTTTCTTCCCAGGCCTGATCTCGCTGAAGTAGAACTTTTGCTCTGCCGTGTCCTATTTGACCCTAGAGCTGCAATTCACAAGGTCCTGCCTTGTTTCCACAAGGGGAGGCAAGTCCCTCAGCGTCATGCCTCCAGCTCTTTGGGCAGCTAAGAAACAACTCGCTCTGCACAGGGCTCCTACAAGCCTACCAGGAACATGTTTACAAAGGCCTGCGAAACGCAGTTTCTTCCCAGGCCTGATCTCGCCGAAGCAGAAGTTCAGCTCTGCCGTGTCCTACATGGGCCTAGAGCTCAAAGGGAGAAAGTCCAGCCTTGTGTCCTCAAGGGCAGAGAGGCCCCACAGCGTCCGGCTTCCAGCTCTTTGGGCAGCTGAGAAACAGCTTGCTCTGCACTGCTGTTTTACAGCCTACCGGGAACATGTCTTACAAAGGCCTGTGAAACGCAGTTTCTTCCCAGACCTGATCTCGCTGAAGTAGAACTTCTGCTCTGCCGTGTCCTGCATGGGCCTAGAGCTGAAAGGGACAAAGTCCTGTCTTGTGTCCTCAAGGGCAGACTGGTCCCACAGCGTCCGGCTTCCAGCTCTTTGGCAGGCTAAGAAACAACTCGCTCTGCACAGGGCTCTTAAAGCCTACCGGGAACATGTCTTACAAAGGCCTGTGAAACGCAGTTTCTTCCCAGGCCTGATCTCGCTGAAGTAGAACTTCTGCTCTGCCGTGTTCTACATGGGCCTAGAGCTGAAAGGGACAAAGTTCTGCCTTTTGTCCTCAAGGGCAGACAGGTCCCACAGCGTCCGGCTTCCAGCTCTTTGGGAAGCCAAGAAACAGCTCACTCTGCACAGGGCTTTTACAAGCCTACCGGGAGCATGTCTTACAAAGGCCTATGAAACGCAGTTTCATCTCAGGCCTGCTCTCGCTGAAGTAGAACTTCTGCTCTGCCGTGTCCTACATGGGCCTAGAGCTGAAAGGGACAAAGTCCTCTGCTGTGTCTTCAATGGCAGACAGGCCCCACAGCGTCCGGCTTCCAGCTCTTTGGGCAGCTAAGAAACAGCTCGCTCTGCACTGGTGTTTTACAGCCTACCGGGAACATGTCCTACAAAGGCCTGTGAAACGCAGTTTCTTGCCAGGCCTGATCTCGGTGAAGTAGAACTTCTGCTCTGCCGTGTCCTACATGGGCCTAGAGCTGAAAGGGAGAAAGTCCTCTGTTGTGTCTTCAAGGGCAGACAGGCCCCACAGCGTCCGGCTTCCAGCTCTTTTGCAGTCTAAGAAACAACTCGCTCTGCACAGGGCTCTTAAAGCCTAGCGGGAACATGTCTCAAAAAGGCCTGTGAGACGCAGTTTCTTCCCAGGCCTGATCTCGCTGAAGTAGAACTTCTGCTCTGCCGTGTTCTACATGGGCCTAGAGCTGAAAGGGACAAGGTTCTGCCTTTTGTCCTCAAGGGCAGACAGGTCCCACAGCGTCCGGCTTCCAGATCTTTGGGCAGCTAAGAAACAACTCGCTCTGCACAGGGCTCCTACAAGCCTACCAGGAACATGTTTACAAAGGCCTGCGAAACGCAGTTTCTTCCCAGGCCTGATCTCGCCGAAGCAGAAGTTCAGCTCTGCCGTGTCCTACATGGGCCTAGAGCTCAAAGGGAGAAAATCCAGCCTTGTGTCCTCAAGGGCAGAGAGGCCCCACAGCGTCCGGCTTCCAGCTCTATGGGTAGCTGAGAAACAGCTTGCTCTGCACTGCTGTTTTACAGCCTACCGGGAACATGTCTTACAAAGGCCTGTGAAACGCAGTTTCTTCCCAGACCTGATCTCGCTGAAGTTGAACTTCTGCTCTGCCGTGTCCTGCATGGGCCTAGAGCTGAAAGGGACAAAGTCCTGTCTTGTGTCCTCAAGGGCAGACTGGTCCCACAGCGTCCGGCTTCCAGCTCTTTGGCAGGCTAAGAAACAACTCGCTCTGCACAGGGCTCTTAAAGCCTACCGGGAACATGTCTTACAAAGGCCTGTGAGACGCAGTTTCTTCCCAGGCCTGATCTCGCTGAAGTAGAACTTCTGCTCTGCCGTGTTCTACATGGGCCTAGAGCTGAAAGGGACAAGGTTCTGCCTTTTGTCCTCAAGGGCAGACAGGTCCCACAGCGTCCGGCTTCCAGATCTTTGGGCAGCTAAGAAACAACTCGCTCTGCACAGGGCTCCTACAAGCCTACCAGGAACATGTTTACAAAGGCCTGCGAAACGCAGTTTCTTCCCAGGCCTGATCTCGCCGAAGCAGAAGTTCAGCTCTGCCGTGTCCTACATGGGCCTAGAGCTCAAAGGGAGAAAATCCAGCCTTGTGTCCTCAAGGGCAGAGAGGCCCCACAGCGTCCGGCTTCCAGCTCTATGGGTAGCTGAGAAACAGCTTGCTCTGCACTGCTGTTTTACAGCCTACCGGGAACATGTCTTACAAAGGCCTGTGAAACGCAGTTTCTTCCCAGACCTGATCTCGCTGAAGTAGAACTTCTGCTCTGCCGTGTCCTGCATGGGCCTAGAGCTGAAAGGGACAAAGTCCTGTCTTGTGTCCTCAAGGGCAGACTGGTCCCACAGCGTCCGGCTTCCAGCTCTTTGGCAGGCTAAGAAACAACTCGCTCTGCACAGGGCTCTTAAAGCCTACCGGGAACATGTCTTACAAAGGCCTGTGAAACGCAGTTTCTTCCCAGGCCTGATCTCGCTGAAGTAGAACTTCTGCTCTGCCGTGTTCTACATGGGCCTAGAGCTGAAAGGGACAAAGTTCTGCCTTTTGTCCTCAAGGGCAGACAGGTCCCACAGCGTCCGGCTTCCAGCTCTTTGGGAAGCCAAGAAACAGCTCACTCTGCACAGGGCTTTTACAAGCCTACCGGGAGCATGTCTTACAAAGGCCTATGAAACGCAGTTTCATCTCAGGCCTGCTCTCGCTGAAGTAGAACTTCTGCTCTGCCGTGTCCTACATGGGCCTAGAGCTGAAAGGGACAAAGTCCTCTGCTGTGTCTTCAATGGCAGACAGGCCCCACAGCGTCCGGCTTCCAGCTCTTTGGGCAGCTAAGAAACAGCTCGCTCTGCACTGGTGTTTTACAGCCTACTGGGAACATGTCCTACAAAGGCCTGTGAAACGCAGTTTCTTGCCAGGCCTGATCTCGGTGAAGTAGAACTTCTGCTCTGCCGTGTCCTACATGGGCCTAGAGCTGAAAGGGACAAAGTCCTCTGTTGTGTCTTCAAGGGCAGACAGGCCCCACAGCGTCCGGCTTCCAGCTCTTTTGCAGTCTAAGAAACAACTCGCTCTGCACAGGGCTCTTAAAGCCTAGCGGGAACATGTCTTAAAAAGGCCTGTGAGACGCAGTTTCTTCCCAGGCCTGATCTCGCTGAAGTAGAACTTCTGCTCTGCCGTGTTCTACATGGGCCTAGAGCTGAAAGGGACAAGGTTCTGCCTTTTGTCCTCAAGGGCAGACAGGTCCCACAGCGTCCGGCTTCCAGATCTTTGGGCAGCTAAGAAACAACTCGCTCTGCACAGGGCTCCTACAAGCCTACCAGGAACATGTTTACAAAGGCCTGCGAAACGCAGTTTCTTCCCAGGCCTGATCTCGCCGAAGCAGATGTTCAGCTCTGCCGTGTCCTACATGGGCCTAGAGCTCAAAGGGAGAAAATCCAGCCTTGTGTCCTCAAGGGCAGAGAGGCCCCACAGCGTCCGGCTTCCAGCTCTATGGGTAGCTGAGAAACAGCTTGCTCTGCACTGCTGTTTTACAGCCTACCGGGAACATGTCTTACAAAGGCCAGTGAAACGCAGTTTCTTCCCAGACCTGATCTCGCTGAAGTAGAACTTCTGCTCTGCCGTGTCCTGCATGGGCCTAGAGCTGAAAGGGACAAAGTCCTGTCTTGTGTCCTCAAGGGCAGACTGGTCCCACAGCGTCCGGCTTCCAGCTCTTTGGCAGGCTAAGAAACAACTCGCTCTGCACAGGGCTCTTAAAGCCTACCGGGAACATGTCTTACAAAGGCCTGTGAGACGCAGTTTCTTCCCAGGCCTGATCTCGCTGAAGTAGAACTTCTGCTCTGCCGTGTTCTACATGGGACTAGAGCTGAAAGGGACAAGGTTCTGCCTTTTGTCCTCAAGGGCAGACAGGTCCCACAGCGTCCGGCTTCCACATCTTTGCGCAGCTAAGAAACAACTCGCTCTGCACAGGGCTCCTACAAGCCTACCAGGAACATGTTTACAAAGGCCTGCGAAACGCAGTTTCTTCCCAGGCCTGATCTCGCCGAAGCAGAAGTTCAGCTCTGCCGTGTCCTACATGGGCCTAGAGCTCAAAGGGAGAAAATCCAGCCTTGTGTCCTCAAGGGCAGAGAGGCCCCACAGCGTCCGGCTTCCAGCTCTATGGGTAGCTGAGAAACAGCTTGCTCTGCACTGCTGTTTTACAGCCTACCGGGAACATGTCTTACAAAGGCCTGTGAAACGCAGTTTCTTCCCAAACCTGATCTCGCTGAAGTAGAACTTCTGCTCTGCCGTGTCCTGCATGGGCCTAGAGCTGAAAGGGACAAAGTCCTGTCTTGTGTCCTCAAGGGCAGACTGGTCCCACAGCGTCCGGCTTCCAGCTCTTTGGGAAGCCAAGAAACAGCTCACTCTGCACAGGGCTTTTACAAGCCTACCGGGAGCATGTCTTACAAAGGCCTGTGAAACGCAGTTTCATCTCAGGCCTGCTCTCGCTGAAGTAGAACTTCTGCTCTGCCGTGTCCTACATGGGCCTAGAGCTAAAAGGGACAAAGTCCTGTCTTGTGTCCTCAAGGGCCGACAGGCCCCACAGCGTCCGGCTTCCAGCTCTTTTGCAGTCTAAGAAACAACTCGCTCTGCACAGGGCTCTTGAAGCCTACCGGGAACATATCTTACAAAGGCCTGTGAGACGCAGTTTCTTCCCAGGCCTGATCTCGCTGAAGTAGAAGTTCTGCTCTGCCGTGTCCTGCATGGGCCTAGAGCTGAAAGGGACAAAGTCCTGTCTTGTGTCCTCAAGGGCAGACTGGTCCCACAGCGTCCGGCTTCCAGCTCTTTGGACGGATAAGAAACAACTCGCTCTGCACAGGGCTCTTAAAGCCTACCGGGAACATGTCTTACAAAGGCCTGTGAAACGCAGTTTCTTCCCAGGCCTGATCTCGCTGAAGTAGAACTTCTGCTCTGCCGTGTTCTACATGGGCCTAGAGCTGAAAGGGACAAGGTTCTGCCTTTTGTCCTCAAGGGCAGACAGGTCCCACAGCGTCCGGCTTCCAGATCTTTGGGCAGCTAAGAAACAACTCGCTCTGCACAGGGCTCCTACAAGCCTACCAGGAACATGTTTACAAAGGCCTGCGAAACGCAGTTTCTTCCCAGGCCTGATCTCGCTGAAGCAGAAGTTCAGCTCTGCCGTGTCCTACATGGGCCTAGAGCTCAAAGGGAGAAAATCCAGCCTTGTGTCCTCAAGGGCAGAGAGGCCCCACAGCGTCCGGCTTCCAGCTCTATGGGTAGCTGAGAAACAGCTTGCTCTGCACTGCTGTTTTACAGCCTACCGGGAACATGTCTTACAAAGGCCTGTGAAACGCAGTTTCTTCCCAGACCTGATCTCGCTGAAGTTGAACTTCTGCTCTGCCGTGTCCTGCATGGGCCTAGAGCTGAAAGGGACAAAGTCCTGTCTTGTGTCCTCAAGGGCAGACTGGTCCCACAGCGTCCGGCTTCCAGCTCTTTGGCAGGCTAAGAAACAACTCGCTCTGCACAGGGCTCTTAAAGCCTACCGGGAACATGTCTTACAAAGGCCTGTGAGACGCAGTTTCTTCCCAGGCCTGATCTCGCTGAAGTAGAACTTCTGCTCTGCCGTGTTCTACATGGGCCTAGAGCTGAAAGGGACAAGGTTCTGCCTTTTGTCCTCAAGGGCAGACAGGTCCCACAGCGTCCGGCTTCCAGATCTTTGGGCAGCTAAGAAACAACTCGCTCTGCACAGGGCTCCTACAAGCCTACCAGGAACATGTTTACAAAGGCCTGCGAAACGCAGTTTCTTCCCAGGCCTGATCTCGCCGAAGCAGAAGTTCAGCTCTGCCGTGTCCTACATGGGCCTAGAGCTCAAAGGGAGAAAATCCAGCCTTGTGTCCTCAAGGGCAGAGAGGCCCCACAGCGTCCGGCTTCCAGCTCTATGGGTAGCTGAGAAACAGCTTGCTCTGCACTGCTGTTTTACAGCCTACCGGGAACATGTCTTACAAAGGCCTGTGAAACGCAGTTTCTTCCCAGACCTGATCTCGCTGAAGTAGAACTTCTGCTCTGCCGTGTCCTGCATGGGCCTAGAGCTGAAAGGGACAAAGTCCTGTCTTGTGTCCTCAAGGGCAGACTGGTCCCACAGCGTCCGGCTTCCAGCTCTTTGGCAGGCTAAGAAACAACTCGCTCTGCACAGGGCTCTTAAAGCCTACCGGGAACATGTCTTACAAAGGCCTGTGAAACGCAGTTTCTTCCCAGGCCTGATCTCGCTGAAGTAGAACTTCTGCTCTGCCGTGTTCTACATGGGCCTAGAGCTGAAAGGGACAAAGTTCTGCCTTTTGTCCTCAAGGGCAGACAGGTCCCACAGCGTCCGGCTTCCAGCTCTTTGGGAAGCCAAGAAACAGCTCACTCTGCACAGGGCTTTTACAAGCCTACCGGGAGCATGTCTTACAAAGGCCTATGAAACGCAGTTTCATCTCAGGCCTGCTCTCGCTGAAGTAGAACTTCTGCTCTGCCGTGTCCTACATGGGCCTAGAGCTGAAAGGGACAAAGTCCTCTGCTGTGTCTTCAATGGCAGACAGGCCCCACAGCGTCCGGCTTCCAGCTCTTTGGGCAGCTAAGAAACAGCTCGCTCTGCACTGGTGTTTTACAGCCTACTGGGAACATGTCCTACAAAGGCCTGTGAAACGCAGTTTCTTGCCAGGCCTGATCTCGGTGAAGTAGAACTTCTGCTCTGCCGTGTCCTACATGGGCCTAGAGCTGAAAGGGACAAAGTCCTCTGTTGTGTCTTCAAGGGCAGACAGGCCCCACAGCGTCCGGCTTCCAGCTCTTTTGCAGTCTAAGAAACAACTCGCTCTGCACAGGGCTCTTAAAGCCTAGCGGGAACATGTCTTAAAAAGGCCTGTGAGACGCAGTTTCTTCCCAGGCCTGATCTCGCTGAAGTAGAACTTCTGCTCTGCCGTGTTCTACATGGGCCTAGAGCTGAAAGGGACAAGGTTCTGCCTTTTGTCCTCAAGGGCAGACAGGTCCCACAGCGTCCGGCTTCCAGATCTTTGGGCAGCTAAGAAACAACTCGCTCTGCACAGGGCTCCTACAAGCCTACCAGGAACATGTTTACAAAGGCCTGCGAAACGCAGTTTCTTCCCAGGCCTGATCTCGCCGAAGCAGATGTTCAGCTCTGCCGTGTCCTACATGGGCCTAGAGCTCAAAGGGAGAAAATCCAGCCTTGTGTCCTCAAGGGCAGAGAGGCCCCACAGCGTCCGGCTTCCAGCTCTATGGGTAGCTGAGAAACAGCTTGCTCTGCACTGCTGTTTTACAGCCTACCGGGAACATGTCTTACAAAGGCCAGTGAAACGCAGTTTCTTCCCAGACCTGATCTCGCTGAAGTAGAACTTCTGCTCTGCCGTGTCCTGCATGGGCCTAGAGCTGAAAGGGACAAAGTCCTGTCTTGTGTCCTCAAGGGCAGACTGGTCCCACAGCGTCCGGCTTCCAGCTCTTTGGCAGGCTAAGAAACAACTCGCTCTGCACAGGGCTCTTAAAGCCTACCGGGAACATGTCTTACAAAGGCCTGTGAGACGCAGTTTCTTCCCAGGCCTGATCTCGCTGAAGTAGAACTTCTGCTCTGCCGTGTTCTACATGGGACTAGAGCTGAAAGGGACAAGGTTCTGCCTTTTGTCCTCAAGGGCAGACAGGTCCCACAGCGTCCGGCTTCCACATCTTTGCGCAGCTAAGAAACAACTCGCTCTGCACAGGGCTCCTACAAGCCTACCAGGAACATGTTTACAAAGGCCTGCGAAACGCAGTTTCTTCCCAGGCCTGATCTCGCCGAAGCAGAAGTTCAGCTCTGCCGTGTCCTACATGGGCCTAGAGCTCAAAGGGAGAAAATCCAGCCTTGTGTCCTCAAGGGCAGAGAGGCCCCACAGCGTCCGGCTTCCAGCTCTATGGGTAGCTGAGAAACAGCTTGCTCTGCACTGCTGTTTTACAGCCTACCGGGAACATGTCTTACAAAGGCCTGTGAAACGCAGTTTCTTCCCAAACCTGATCTCGCTGAAGTAGAACTTCTGCTCTGCCGTGTCCTGCATGGGCCTAGAGCTGAAAGGGACAAAGTCCTGTCTTGTGTCCTCAAGGGCAGACTGGTCCCACAGCGTCCGGCTTCCAGCTCTTTGGGAAGCCAAGAAACAGCTCACTCTGCACAGGGCTTTTACAAGCCTACCGGGAGCATGTCTTACAAAGGCCTGTGAAACGCAGTTTCATCTCAGGCCTGCTCTCGCTGAAGTAGAACTTCTGCTCTGCCGTGTCCTACATGGGCCTAGAGCTAAAAGGGACAAAGTCCTGTCTTGTGTCCTCAAGGGCCGACAGGCCCCACAGCGTCCGGCTTCCAGCTCTTTTGCAGTCTAAGAAACAACTCGCTCTGCACAGGGCTCTTGAAGCCTACCGGGAACATATCTTACAAAGGCCTGTGAGACGCAGTTTCTTCCCAGGCCTGATCTCGCTGAAGTAGAACTTCTGCTCTGCCGTGTCCTGCATGGGCCTAGAGCTGAAAGGGACAAAGTCCTGTCTTGTGTCCTCAAGGGCAGACTGGTCCCACAGCGTCCGGCTTCCAGCTCTTTGGACGGATAAGAAACAACTCGCTCTGCACAGGGCTCTTAAAGCCTACCGGGAACATGTCTTACAAAGGCCTGTGAAACGCAGTTTCTTCCCAGGCCTGATCTCGCTGAAGTAGAACTTCTGCTCTGCCGTGTTCTACATGGGCCTAGAGCTGAAAGGGACAAGGTTCTGCCTTTTGTCCTCAAGGGCAGACAGGTCCCACAGCGTCCGGCTTCCAGATCTTTGGGCAGCTAAGAAACAACTCGCTCTGCACAGGGCTCCTACAAGCCTACCAGGAACATGTTTACAAAGGCCTGCGAAACGCAGTTTCTTCCCAGGCCTGATCTCGCTGAAGCAGAAGTTCAGCTCTGCCGTGTCCTACATGGGCCTAGAGCTCAAAGGGAGAAAAGCCAGCCTTGTATCCTCAAGGGCAGAGAGGCCCCACAGCGTCCGGCTTCCAGCTCTATGGGTAGCTGAGAAACAGCTTGCTCTGCACTGCTGTTTTACAGCCTACCGGGAACATGTCTTACAAAGGCCTGTGAAACGCAGTTTCTTCCCAGACCTGATCTCGCTGAAGTAGAACTTCTGCTCTGCCGTGTCCTGCATGGGCCTAGAGCTGAAAGGGACAAAGTCCTGTCTTGTGTCCTCAAGGGCAGACTGGTCCCACAGCGTCCGGCTTCCAGCTCTTTGGCAGGCTAAGAAACAACTCGCTCTGCACAGGGCTCTTAAAGCCTACCGGGAACATGTCTTACAAATGCCTGTGAGACGCAGTTTCTTCCCAGGCCTGATCTCGCTGAAGTAGAACTTCTGCTCTGCCGTGTTCTACATGGGACTAGAGCTGAAAGGGACAAGGTTCTGCCTTTTGTCCTCAAGGGCAGACAGGTCCCACAGCGTCCGGCTTCCACATCTTTGCGCAGCTAAGAAACAACTCGCTCTGCACAGGGCTCCTACAAGCCTACCAGGAACATGTTTACAAAGGCCTGCGAAACGCAGTTTCTTCCCAGGCCTGATCTCGCTGAAGCAGAAGTTCAGCTCTGCCGTGTCCTACATGGGCCTAGAGCTCAAAGGGAGAAAATCCAGCCTTGTGTCCTCAAGGGCAGAGAGGCCCCACAGCGTCCGGCTTCCAGCTCTATGGGTAGCTGAGAAACAGCTTGCTCTGCACTGCTGTTTTACAGCCTACCGGGAACATGTCTTACAAAGGCCTGTGAAACGCAGTTTCTTCCCAGACCTGATCTCGCTGAAGTAGAACTTCTGCTCTGCCGTGTCCTGCATGGGCCTAGAGCTGAAAGGGACAAAGTCCTGTCTTGTGTCCTCAAGGGCAGACTGGTCCCACAGCGTCCGGCTTCCAGCTCTTTGGCAGGCTAAGAAACAACTCGCTCTGCACAGGGCTCTTAAAGCCTACCGGGAACATGTCTTACAAAGGCCTGTGAAACGCAGTTTCTTCCCAGGCCTGATCTCGCTGAAGTAGAACTTCTGCTCTGCCGTGTTCTACATGGGCCTAGAGCTGAAAGGGACAAAGTTCTGCCTTTTGTCCTCAAGGGCAGACAGGTCCCACAGCGTCCGGCTTCCAGCTCTTTGGGAAGCCAAGAAACAGCTCACTCTGCACAGGGCTTTTACAAGCCTACCGGGAGCATGTCTTACAAAGGCCTATGAAACGCAGTTTCATCTCAGGCCTGCTCTCGCTGAAGTAGAACTTCTGCTCTGCCGTGTCCTACATGGGCCTAGATCTGAAAGGGACAAAGTCCTCTGCTGTGTCTTCAATGGCAGACAGGCCCCACAGCGTCCGGCTTCCAGCTCTTTGGGCAGCTAAGAAACAGCTCGCTCTGCACTGGTGTTTTACAGCCTACCGGGAACATGTCCTACAAAGGCCTGTGAAACGCAGTTTCTTGCCAGGCCTGATCTCGGTGAAGTAGAACTTTTGCTCTGCCGTGTCCTACATGGGCCTAGAGCTGAAAGGGACAAAGTCCTCTGTTGTGTCTTCAAGGGCAGACAGGCCCCACAGCGTCCGGCTTCCAGCTCTTTTGCAGTCTAAGAAACAACTCGCTCTGCACAGGGCTCTTGAAGCCTACCGGGAACATATCTTACAAAGGCCTGTGAGACGCAGTTTCTTCCCAGGCCTGATCTCGCTGAAGTAGAACTTCTGCTCTGCCGTGTTCTACATGGGCCTAGAGCTGAAAGGGACAAGGTTCTGCCTTTTGTCCTCAAGGGCAGACAGGTCCCACAGCGTCCGGCTTCCAGATCTTTGGGCAGCTAAGAAACAACTCGCTCTGCACAGGGCTCCTACAAGCCTACCAGGAACATGTTTACAAAGGCCTGCGAAACGCAGTTTCTTCCCAGGCCTGATCTCGCCGAAGCAGAAGTTCAGCTCTGCCGTGTCCTACATGGGCCTAGAGCTCAAAGGGAGAAAATCCAGCCTTGTGTCCTCAAGGGCAGAGAGGCCCCACAGCGTCCGGCTTCCAGCTCTATGGGTAGCTGAGAAACAGCTTGCTCTGCACTGCTGTTTTACAGCCTACCGGGAACATGTCTTACAAAGGCCTGTGAAACGCAGTTTCTTCCCAGACCTGATCTCGCTGAAGTAGAACTTCTGCTCTGCCGTGTCCTGCATGGGCCTAGAGCTGAAAGGGACAAAGTCCTGTCTTGTGTCCTCAAGGGCAGACTGGTCCCACAGCGTCCGGCTTCCAGCTCTTTGGCAGGCTAAGAAACAACTCGCTCTGCACAGGGCTCTTAAAGCCTACCGGGAACATGTCTTACAAAGGCCTGTGAAACGCAGTTTCTTCCCAGGCCTGATCTCGCTGAAGTAGAACTTCTGCTCTGCCGTGTTCTACATGGGCCTAGAGCTGAAAGGGACAAAGTTCTGCCTTTTGTCCTCAAGGGCAGACAGGTCCCACAGCGTCCGGCTTCCAGCTCTTTGGGAAGCCAAGAAACAGCTCACTCTGCACAGGGCTTTTACAAGCCTACCGGGAGCATGTCTTACAAAGGCCTATGAAACGCAGTTTCATCTCAGGCCTGCTCTCGCTGAAGTAGAACTTCTGCTCTGCCGTGTCCTACATGGGCCTAGAGCTGAAAGGGACAAAGTCCTCTGCTGTGTCTTCAATGGCAGACAGGCCCCACAGCGTCCGGCTTCCAGCTCTTTGGGCAGCTAAGAAACAGCTCGCTCTGCACTGGTGTTTTACAGCCTACTGGGAACATGTCCTACAAAGGCCTGTGAAACGCAGTTTCTTGCCAGGCCTGATCTCGGTGAAGTAGAACTTCTGCTCTGCCGTGTCCTACATGGGCCTAGAGCTGAAAGGGACAAAGTCCTCTGTTGTGTCTTCAAGGGCAGACAGGCCCCACAGCGTCCGGCTTCCAGCTCTTTTGCAGTCTAAGAAACAACTCGCTCTGCACAGGGCTCTTAAAGCCTAGCGGGAACATGTCTTAAAAAGGCCTGTGAGACGCAGTTTCTTCCCAGGCCTGATCTCGCTGAAGTAGAACTTCTGCTCTGCCGTGTTCTACATGGGCCTAGAGCTGAAAGGGACAAGGTTCTGCCTTTTGTCCTCAAGGGCAGACAGGTCCCACAGCGTCCGGCTTCCAGATCTTTGGGCAGCTAAGAAACAACTCGCTCTGCACAGGGCTCCTACAAGCCTACCAGGAACATGTTTACAAAGGCCTGCGAAACGCAGTTTCTTCCCAGGCCTGATCTCGCTGAAGCAGAAGTTCAGCTCTGCCGTGTCCTACATGGGCCTAGAGCTCAAAGGGAGAAAAGCCAGCCTTGTGTCCTCAAGGGCAGAGAGGCCCCACAGCGTCCGGCTTCCAGCTCTATGGGTAGCTGAGAAACAGCTTGCTCTGCACTGCTGTTTTACAGCCTACCGGGAACATGTCTTACAAAGGCCTGTGAAACGCAGTTTCTTCCCAGACCTGATCTCGCTGAAGTAGAACTTCTGCTCTGCCGTGTCCTGCATGGGCCTAGAGCTGAAAGGGACAAAGTCCTGTCTTGTGTCCTCAAGGGCAGACTGGTCCCACAGCGTCCGGCTTCCAGCTCTTTGGACGGATAAGAAACAACTCGCTCTGCACAGGGCTCTTAAAGCCTACCGGGAACATGTCTTACAAAGGCCTGTGAAACGCAGTTTCTTCCCAGGCCTGATCTCGCTGAAGTAGAACTTCTGCTCTGCCGTGTTCTACATGGGCCTAGAGCTGAAAGGGACAAAGTTCTGCCTTTTGTCCTCAAGGGCAGACAGGTCCCACAGCGTCCGGCTTCCAGCTCTTTGGGAAGCCAAGAAACAGCTCACTCTGCACAGGGCTTTTACAAGCCTACCGGGAGCATGTCTTACAAAGGCCTATGAAACGCAGTTTCATCTCAGGCCTGCTCTCGCTGAAGTAGAACTTCTGCTCTGCCGTGTCCTACATGGGCCTAGATCTGAAAGGGACAAAGTCCTCTGCTGTGTCTTCAAGGGCAGACAGGCCCCACAGCGTCCGGCTTCCAGCTCTTTGGGCAGCTAAGAAACAGCTCGCTCTGCACTGGTGTTTTACAGCCTACCGGGAACATGTCCTACAAAGGCCTGTGAAACGCAGTTTCTTGCCAGGCCTGATCTCGGTGAAGTAGAACTTTTGCTCTGCCGTGTCCTACATGGGCCTAGAGCTGAAAGGGACAAAGTCCTCTGTTGTGTCTTCAAGGGCAGACAGGCCCCACAGCGTCCGGCTTCCAGCTCTTTTGCAGTCTAAGAAACAACTCGCTCTGCACAGGGCTCTTAAAGCCTAGCGGGAACATGTCTTAAAAAGGCCTGTGAGACGCAGTTTCTTCCCAGGCCTGATCTCGCTGAAGTAGAACTTCTGCTCTGCCGTGTTCTACATGGGCCTAGAGCTGAAAGGGACAAGGTTCTGCCTTTTGTCCTCAAGGGCAGACAGGTCCCACAGCGTCCGGCTTCCAGATCTTTGGGCAGCTAAGAAACAACTCGCTCTGCACAGGGCTCCTACAAGCCTACCAGGAACATGTTTACAAAGGCCTGCGAAACGCAGTTTCTTCCCAGGCCTGATCTCGCCGAAGCAGAAGTTCAGCTCTGCCGTGTCCTACATGGGCCTAGAGCTCAAAGGGAGAAAAGCCAGCCTTGTGTCCTCAAGGGCAGAGAGGCCCCACAGCGTCCGGCTTCCAGCTCTATGGGTAGCTGAGAAACAGCTTGCTCTGCACTGCTGTTTTACAGCCTACCGGGAACATGTCTTACAAAGGCCTGTGAAACGCAGTTTCTTCCCAGACCTGATCTCGCTGAAGTAGAACTTCTGCTCTGCCGTGTCCTTCATGGGCCTAGAGCTGAAAGGGACAAAGTCCTGTCTTGTGTCCTCAAGGGCAGACTGGTCCCACAGCGTCCGGCTTCCAGCTCTTTGGCAGGCTAAGAAACAACTCGCTCTGCACAGGGCTCTTAAAGCCTACCGGGAACATGTCTTACAAAGGCCTGTGAAACGCAGTTTCTTCCCAGGCCTGATCTCGCTGAAGTAGAACTTCTGCTCTGCCGTGTTCTACATGGGCCTAGAGCTGAAAGGGACAAAGTTCTGCCTTTTGTCCTCAAGGGCAGACAGGTCCCACAGCGTCCGGCTTCCAGCTCTTTGGGAAGCCAAGAAACAGCTCACTCTGCACAGGGCTTTTACAAGCCTACCGGGAGCATGTCTTACAAAGGCCTATGAAACGCAGTTTCATCTCAGGCCTGCTCTCGCTGAACTAGAACTTCTGCTCTGCCGTGTCCTACATGGGCCTAGAGCTGAAAGGGACAAAGTCCTCTGCTGTGTCTTCAAGGGCAGACAGGCCCCACAGCGTCCGGCTTCCAGCTCTTTGGGCAGCTAAGAAACAGCTCGCTCTGCACTGGTGTTTTACAGCCTACTGGGAACATGTCCTACAAAGGCCTGTGAAACGCAGTTTCTTGCCAGGCCTGATCTCGGTGAAGTAGAACTTCTGCTCTGCCGTGTCCTACATGGGCCTAGAGCTGAAAGGGACAAAGTCCTCTGTTGTGTCTTCAAGAGCAGACAGGCCCCACAGCGTCCGGCTTCCAGCTCTTTTGCAGTCTAAGAAACAACTCGCTCTGCACAGGGCTCTTAAAGCCTAGCGGGAACATGTCTTAAAAAGGCCTGTGAGACGCAGTTTCTTCCCAGGCCTGATCTCGCTGAAGTAGAACTTCTGCTCTGCCGTGTTCTACATGGGCCTAGAGCTGAAAGGGACAAGGTTCTGCCTTTTGTCCTCAAGGGCAGACAGGTCCCACAGCGTCCGGCTTCCAGATCTTTGGGCAGCTAAGAAACAACTCGCTCTGCACAGGGCTCCTACAAGCCTACCAGGAACATGTTTACAAAGGCCTGCGAAACGCAGTTTCTTCCCAGGCCTGATCTCGCCGAAGCAGAAGTTCAGCTCTGCCGTGTCCTACATGGGCCTAGAGCTCAAAGGGAGAAAATCCAGCCTTGTGTCCTCAAGGGCAGAGAGGCCCCACAGCGTCCGGCTTCCAGCTCTATGGGTAGCTGAGAAACAGCTTGCTCTGCACTGCTGTTTTACAGCCTACCGGGAACATGTCTTACAAAGGCCTGTGAAACGCAGTTTCTTCCCAGACCTGATCTCGCTGAAGTAGAACTTCTGCTCTGCCGTGTCCTGCATGGGCCTAGAGCTGAAAGGGACAAAGTCCTGTCTTGTGTCCTCAAGGGCAGACAGGCCCCACAGCGTCCGGCTTCCAGCTCTTTGGCAGGCTAAGAAACAACTCGCTCTGCACAGGGCTCTTAAAGCCTAGCGGGAACATGTCTTAAAAAGGCCTGTGAGACGCAGTTTCTTCCCAGGCCTGATCTCGCTGAAGTAGAACTTCTGCTCTGCCGTGTTCTACATGGGCCTAGAGCTGAAAGGGACAAGGTTCTGCCTTTTGTCCTCAAGGGCAGACAGGTCCCACAGCGTCCGGCTTCCAGATCTTTGGGCAGCTAAGAAACAACTCGCTCTGCACAGGGCTCCTACAAGCCTACCAGGAACATGTTTACAAAGGCCTGCGAAACGCAGTTTCTTCCCAGGCCTGATCTCGCTGAAGTAGAACTTTTGCTCTGCCGTGTCCTATTTGACCCTAGAGCTGCAATTCACAAGGTCCTGCCTTGTTTCCACAAGGGGAGGCAAGTCCCTCAGCGTCATGCCTCCAGCTCTTTGGGCAGCTAAGAAACAACTCGCTCTGCACAGGGCTCCTACAAGCCTACCAGGAACATGTTTACAAAGGCCTGCGAAACGCAGTTTCTTCCCAGGCCTGATCTCGCCGAAGCAGAAGTTCAGCTCTGCCGTGTCCTACATGGGCCTAGAGCTCAAAGGGAGAAAGTCCAGCCTTGTGTCCTCAAGGGCAGAGAGGCCCCACAGCGTCCGGCTTCCAGCTCTTTGGGCAGCTGAGAAACAGCTTGCTCTGCACTGCTGTTTTACAGCCTACCGGGAACATGTCTTACAAAGGCCTGTGAAACGCAGTTTCTTCCCAGACCTGATCTTGCTGAAGTAGAACTTCTGCTCTGCCGTGTCCTGCATGGGCCTAGAGCTGAAAGGGACAAAGTTCTGCCTTTTGTCCTCAAGGGCAGACAGGTCCCACAGCGTGCGGCTTCCAGCTCTTTGGGAAGCCAAGAAACAGCTCACTCTGCACAGGGCTTTTACAAACCTACCGGGAGCATGTCTTACAAAGGCCTATGAAACGCAGTTTCATCTCAGGCCTGCTCGCGCTGAAGTAGAACTTCTGCTCTGCCGTGTCCTACATGGGCCTAGAGCTGAAAGGGACAAAGTCCTCTGTTGTGTCTTCAAGGGCAGACAGGCCCCACAGCGTCCGGCTTCCAGCTCTTTTGCAGTCTAAGAAACAACTCGCTCTGCACAGGGCTCTTAAAGCCTAGCGGGAACATGTCTCAAAAAGGCCTGTGAGACGCAGTTTCTTCCCAGGCCTGATCTCGCTGAAGTAGAACTTCTGCTTTGCCGTGTTCTACATGGGCCTAGAGCTGAAAGGGACAAGGTTCTGCCTTTTGTCCTCAAGGGCAGACAGGTCCCACAGCGTCCGGCTTCCAGATCTTTGGGCAGCTAAGAAACAACTCGCTCTGCACAGGGCTCCTACAAGCCTACCAGGAACATGTTTACAAAGGCCTGCGAAACGCAGTTTCTTCCCAGGCCTGATCTCGCTGAAGTAGAACTTTTGCTCTGCCGTGTCCTATTTGACCCTAGAGCTGCAATTCACAAGGTCCTGCCTTGTTTCCACAAGGGGAGGCAAGTCCCTCAGCGTCATGCCTCCAGCTCTTTGGGCAGCTAAGAAACAACTCGCTCTGCACAGGGCTCCTACAAGCCTACCAGGAACATGTTTACAAAGGCCTGCGAAACGCAGTTTCTTCCCAGGCCTGATCTCGCTGAAGCAGAAGTTCAGCTCTGCCGTGTCCTACATGGGCCTAGAGCTCAAAGGGAGAAAATCCAGCCTTGTGTCCTCAAGGGCAGAGAGGCCCCACAGCGTCCGGCTTCCACATCTTTGCGCAGCTAAGAAACAACTCGCTCTGCACAGGGCTCTTAAAGCCTAGCGGGAACATGTCTCAAAAAGGCCTGTGAGACGCAGTTTCTTCCCAGGCCTGATCTCGCTGAAGTAGAACTTCTGCTCTGCCGTGTTCTACATGGGCCTAGAGCTGAAAGGGACAAAGTTCTGCCTTTTGTCCTCAAGGGCAGACAGGTCCCACAGCGTCCGGCTTCCAGCTCTTTGGGAAGCCAAGAAACAGCTCACTCTGCACAGGGCTTTTACAAGCCTACCGGGAGCATGTCTTACAAAGGCCTATGAAACGCAGTTTCATCTCAGGCCTGCTCTCGCTGAAGTAGAACTTCTGCTCTGCCGTGTCCTACATGGGCCTAGAGCTGAAAGGGACAAAGTCCTCTGCTGTGTCTTCAATGGCAGACAGGCCCCACAGCGTCCGGCTTCCAGCTCTTTGGGCAGCTAAGAAACAGCTCGCTCTGCACTGGTGTTTTACAGCCTACCGGGAACATGTCCTACAAAGGCCTGTGAAACGCAGTTTCTTGCCAGGCCTGATCTCGGTGAAGTAGAACTTCTGCTCTGCCGTGTCCTACATGGGCCTAGAGCTGAAAGGGACAAAGTCCTCTGTTGTGTCTTCAAGGGCAGACAGGCCCCACAGCGTCCGGCTTCCAGCTCTTTTGCAGTCTAAGAAACAACTCGCTCTGCACAGGGCTCTTAAAGCCTAGCGGGAACATGTCTCAAAAAGGCCTTTGAGACGCAGTTTCTTCCCAGGCCTGATCTCGCTGAAGTAGAACTTCTGCTCTGCCGTGTTCTACATGGGCCTAGAGCTGAAAGGGACAAGGTTCTGCCTTTTGTCCTCAAGGGCAGACAGGTCCCACAGCGTCCGGCTTCCAGATATTTGGGCAGCTAAGAAACAACTCGCTCTGCACAGGGCTCCTACAAGCCTACCAGGAACATGTTTACAAAGGCCTGCGAAACGCAGTTTCTTCCCAGGCCTGATCTCGCCGAAGCAGAAGTTCAGCTCTGCCGTGTCCTACATGGGCCTAGAGCTCAAAGGGAGAAAATCCAGCCTTGTGTCCTCAAGGGCAGAGAGGCCCCACAGTGTCCGGCTTCCAGCTCTATGGGTAGCTGAGAAACAGCTTGCTCTGCACTGCTGTTTTACAGCCTACCGGGAACATGTCTTACAAAGGCCTGTGAAACGCAGTTTCTTCCCAGACCTGATCTCGCTGAAGTAGAACTTCTGCTCTGCCGTGTCCTGCATGGGCCTAGAGCTGAAAGGGACAAAGTCCTGTCTTGTGTCCTCAAGGGCAGACTGGTCCCACAGCGTCCGGCTTCCAGCTCTTTGGCAGGCTAAGAAACAACTCGCTCTGCACAGGGCTCTTAAAGCCTACCGGGAACATGTCTTACAAAGGCCTGTGAGACGCAGTTTCTTCCCAGGCCTGATCTCGCTGAAGTAGAACTTCTGCTCTGCCGTGTTCTACATGGGACTAGAGCTGAAAGGGACAAGGTTCTGCCTTTTGTCCTCAAGGGCAGACAGGTCCCACAGCGTCCGGCTTCCACATCTTTGCGCAGCTAAGAAACAACTCGCTCTGCACAGGGCTCTTAAAGTCTAGCGGGAACATGTCTCAAAAAGGCCTGTGAGACGCAGTTTCTTCCCAGGCCTGATCTCGCTGAAGTAGAACTTCTGCTCTGCCGTGTTCTACATGGGCCTAGAGCTGAAAGGGACAAGGTTCTGCCTTTTGTCCTCAAGGGCAGACAGGTCCCACAGCGTCCGGCTTCCAGATCTTTGGGCAGCTAAGAAACAACTCGCTCTGCACAGGGCTCCTACAAGCCTACCAGGAACATGTTTACAAAGGCCTGCGAAACGCAGTTTCTTCCCATGCCTGATCTCGCCGAAGCAGAAGTTCAGCTCTGCCGTGTCCTACATGGGCCTAGAGCTCAAAGGGAGAAAATCCAGCCTTGTGTCCTCAAGGGCAGAGAGGCCCCACAGCGTCCGGCTTCCAGCTCTATGGGTAGCTGAGAAACAGCTTGCTCTGCACTGCTGTTTTACAGCCTACCGGGAACATGTCTTACAAAGGCCTGTGAAACGCAGTTTCTTCCCAGACCTGATCTCGCTGAAGTAGAACTTCTGCTCTGCCGTGTCCTGCATGGGCCTAGAGCTGAAAGGGACAAAGTCCTGTCTTGTGTCCTCAAGGGCAGACTGGTCCCACAGCGTCCGGCTTCCAGCTCTTTGGCAGGCTAAGAAACAACTCGCTCTGCACAGGGCTCTTAAAGCCTACCGGGAACATGTCTTACAAAGGCCTGTGAAACGCAGTTTCTTCCCAGGCCTGATCTCGCTGAAGTAGAACTTCTGCTCTGCCGTGTTCTACATGGGCCTAGAGCTGAAAGGGACAAAGTTCTGCCTTTTGTCCTCAAGGGCAGACAGGTCCCACAGCGTCCGGCTTCCAGCTCTTTGGGAAACCAAGAAACAGCTCACTCTGCACAGGGCTTTTACAAACCTACCGGGAGCATGTCTTACAAAGGCCTATGAAACGCAGTTTCATCTCAGGCCTGCTCGCGCTGAAGTAGAACTTCTGCTCTGCCGTGTCCTACATGGGCCTAGAGCTGAAAGGGACAAAGTCCTCTGTTGTGTCTTCAAGGGCAGACAGGCCCCACAGCGTCCGGCTTCCAGCTCTTTTGCAGTCTAAGAAACAACTCGCTCTGCACAGGGCTCTTAAAGCCTAGCGGGAACATGTCTTAAAAAGGCCTGTGAGATGCAGTTTCTTCCCAGGCCTGATCTCGCTGAAGTAGAACTTCTGCTCTGCCGTGTTCTACATGGGCCTAGAGCTGAAAGGGACAAGGTTCTGCCTTTTGTCCTCAAGGGCAGACAGGTCCCACAACGTCCGGCTTCCAGATCTTTGGGCAGCTAAGAAACAACTCGCTCTGCACAGGGCTCCTACAAGCCTACCAGGAACATGTTTACAAAGGCCTGCGAAACGCAGTTTCTTCCCAGGCCTGATCTCGCTGAAGTAGAACTTTTGCTCTGCCGTGTCCTATTTGACCCTAGAGCTGCAATTCACAAGGTCCTGCCTTGTTTCCACAAGGGGAGGCAAGTCCCTCAGCGTCATGCCTCCAGCTCTTTGGGCAGCTAAGAAACAACTCGCTCTGCACAGGGCTCCTACAAGCCTACCAGGAACATGTTTACAAAGGCCTGCGAAACGCAGTTTCTTCCCAGGCCTGATCTCGCCGAAGCAGAAGTTCAGCTCTGCCGTGTCCTACATGGGCCTAGAGCTCAAAGGGAGAAAGTCCTGCCTTGTGTCCTCAAGGGCAGAGAGGCCCCACAGCGTCCGGCTTCCAGCTCTTTGGGCAGCTGAGAAACAGCTTGCTCTGCACTGCTGTTTTACAGCCTACCGGGAACATGTCTTACAAAGGCCTGTGAAACGCAGTTTCTTCCCAGACCTGATCTCGCTGAAGTAGAACTTCTGCTCTGCCGTGTCCTGCATGGGCCTAGAGCTGAAAGGGACAAAGTCCTGTCTTGTGTCCTCAAGGGCAGACTGGTCCCACAGCGTCCGGCTTCCAGCTCTTTGGCAGGCTAAGAAACAACTCGCTCTGCACAGGGCTCTTAAAGCCTACCGGGAACATGTCTTACAAAGGCCTGTGAAACGCAGTTTCTTCCCAGGCCTGATCTCGCTGAAGTAGAACTTCTGCTCTGCCGTGTTCTACATGGGCCTAGAGCTGAAAGGGACAAAGTTCTGCCTTTTGTCCTCAAGGGCAGACAGGTCCCACAGCGTCCGGCTTCCAGCTCTTTGGGAAGCCAAGAAACAGCTCACTCTGCACAGGGCTTTTACAAGCCTACCGGGAGCATGTCTTACAAAGGCCTAAGAAACGCAGTTTCATCTCAGGCCTGCTCTCGCTGAAGTAGAACTTCTGCTCTGCCGTGTCCTACATGGGCCTAGAGCTGAAAGGGACAAAGTCCTCTGCTGTGTCTTCAAGGGCAGACAGGCCCCACAGCATCCGGCTTCCAGCTCTTTGGGCAGCTAAGAAACAGCTCGCTCTGCACTGGTGTTTTACAGCCTACCGGGAACATGTCCTACAAAGGCCTGTGAAACGCAGTTTCTTGCCAGGCCTGATCTCGGTGAAGTAGAACTTCTGCTCTGCCGTGTCCTACATGGGCCTAGAGCTGAAAGGGACAAAGTCCTCTGTTGTGTCTTCAAGGGCAGACAGGCCCCACAGCGTCCGGCTTCCAGCTCTTTTGCAGTCTAAGAAACAACTCGCTCTGCACAGGGCTCTTAAAGCCTAGCGGGAACATGTCTTAAAAAGGCCTGTGAGACGCAGTTTCTTCCCAGGCCTGATCTCGCTGAAGTAGAACTTCTGCTCTGCCGTGTTCTACATGGGCCTAGAGCTGAAAGGGACAAGGTTCTGCCTTTTGTCCTCAAGGGCAGACAGGTCCCACAGCGTCCGGCTTCCAGATCTTTGGGCAGCTAAGAAACAACTCGCTCTGCACAGGGCTCCTACAAGCCTACCAGGAACATGTTTACAAAGGCCTGCGAAACGCAGTTTCTTCCCAGGCCTGATCTCGCCGAAGCAGAAGTTCAGCTCTGCCGTGTCCTACATGGGCCTAGAGCTCAAAGGGAGAAAATCCAGCCTTGTGTCCTCAAGGGCAGAGAGGCCCCACAGCGTCCGGCTTCCAGCTCTATGGGTAGCTGAGAAACAGCTTGCTCTGCACTGCTGTTTTACAGCCTACCGGGAACATGTCTTACAAAGGCCTGTGAAACGCAGTTTCTTCCCAGACCTGATCTCGCTGAAGTAGAACTTCTGCTCTGCCGTGTCCTGCATGGGCCTAGAGCTGAAAGGGACAAAGTCCTGTCTTGTGTCCTCAAGGGCAGACTGGTCCCACAGCGTCCGGCTTCCAGCTCTTTGGCAGGCTAAGAAACAACTCGCTCTGCACAGGGCTCTTAAAGCCTACCGGGAACATGTCTTACAAAGGCCTGTGAAACGCAGTTTCTTCCCAGGCCTGATCTCGCTGAAGTAGAACTTCTGCTCTGCCGTGTTCTACATGGGCCTAGAGCTGAAAGGGACAAAGTTCTGCCTTTTGTCCTCAAGGGCAGACTGGTCCCACAGCGTCCGGCTTCCAGCTCTTTGGGAAGCCAAGAAACAGCTCACTCTGCACAGGGCTTTTACAAGCCTACCGGGAGCATGTCTTACAAAGGCCTATGAAACGCAGTTTCATCTCAGGCCTGCTCTCGCTGAAGTAGAACTTCTGCTCTGCCGTGTCCTACATGGGCCTAGAGCTGAATGGGACAAAGTCCTCTGCTGTGTCTTCAATGGCAGACAGGCCCCACAGCGTCCGGCTTCCAGCTCTTTGGGCAGCTAAGAAACAGCTCGCTCTGCACTGGTGTTTTACAGCCTACGGGGAACATGTCCTACAAAGGCCTGTGAAACGCAGTTTCTTGCCAGGCCTGATCTCGGTGAAGTAGAACTTCTGCTCTGCCGTGTCCTACATGGGCCTAGAGCTGAAACGGACAAAGTCCTCTGTTGTGTCTTCAAGGGCAGACAGGCCCCACAGCGTCCGGCTTCCAGCTCTTTTGCAGTCTAAGAAACAACTCGCTCTGCACAGGGCTCTTAAAGCCTAGCGGGAACATGTCTCAAAAAGGCCTGTGAGACGCAGTTTCTTCCCAGGCCTGATCTCGCTGAAGTAGAACTTCTGCTCTGCCGTGTTCTACATGGGCCTAGAGCTGAAAGGGACAAGGTTCTGCCTTTTGTCCTCAAGGGCAGACAGGTCCCACAGCGTCCGGCTTCCAGATCTTTGGGCAGCTAAGAAACAACTCGCTCTGCACAGGGCTCCTACAAGCCTACCAGGAACATGTTTACAAAGGCCTGCGAAACGCAGTTTCTTCCCAGGCCTGATCTCGCCGAAGCAGAAGTTCAGCTCTGCCGTGTCCTACATGGGCCTAGAGCTCAAAGGGAGAAAATCCAGCCTTGTGTCCTCAAGGGCAGAGAGGCCCCACAGCGTCCGGCTTCCAGCTCTATGGGTAGCTGAGAAACAGCTTGCTCTGCACTGCTGTTTTACAGCCTACCGGGAACATGTCTTACAAAGGCCTGTGAAACGCAGTTTCTTCCCAGACCTGATCTCGCTGAAGTAGAACTTCTGCTCTGCCGTGTCCTGCATGGGCCTAGAGCTGAAAGGGACAAAGTCCTGTCTTGTGTCCTCAAGGGCAGACTGGTCCCACAGCGTCCGGCTTCCAGCTCTTTGGCAGGCTAAGAAACAACTCGCTCTGCACAGGTCTCTTAAAGCCTACCGGGAACATGTCTTACAAAGGCCTGTGAGACGCAGTTTCTTCCCAGGCCTGATCTCGCTGAAGTAGAACTTCTGCTCTGCCGTGTTCTACATGGGACTAGAGCTGAAAGGGACAAGGTTCTGCCTTTTGTCCTCAAGGGCAGACAGGTCCCACAGCGTCCGGCTTCCACATCTTTGCGCAGCTAAGAAACAACTCGCTCTGCACAGGGCTCTTAAAGCCTAGCGGGAACATGTCTCAAAAAGGCCTGTGAGACGCAGTTTCTTCCCAGGCCTGATCTCGCTGAAGTAGAACTTCTGCTCTGCCGTGTTCTACATGGGCCTAGAGCTGAAAGGGACAAGGTTCTGCCTTTTGTCCTCAAGGGCAGACAGGTCCCACAGCGTCCGGCTTCCAGATCTTTGGGCAGCTAAGAAACAACTCGCTCTGCACAGGGCTCCTACAAGCCTACCAGGAACATGTTTACAAAGGCCTGCGAAACGCAGTTTCTTCCCAGGCCTGATCTCGCCGAAGCAGAAGTTCAGCTCTGCCGTGTCCTACATGGGCCTAGAGCTCAAAGGGAGAAAATCCAGCCTTGTGTCCTCAAGGGCAGAGAGGCCCAACAGCGTCCGGTTTCCAGCTCTTTGGGAAGCCAAGAAACAGCTCACTCTGCACAGGGCTTTTACAAGCCTACCGGGAGCATGTCTTACAAAGGCCTATGAAACGCAGTTTCATCTCAGGCCTGCTCTCGCTGAAGTAGAACTTCTGCTCTGCCGTGTCCTACATGGGCCTAGAGCTGAAAGGGACAAAGTCCTCTGCTGTGTCTTCAATGGCAGACAGGCCCCACAGCGTCCGGCTTCCAGCTCTTTGGGCAGCTAAGAAACAGCTCGCTCTGCACTGGTGTTTTACAGCCTACTGGGAACATGTCCTACAAAGGCCTGTGAAACGCAGTTTCTTGCCAGGCCTGATCTCGGTGAAGTAGAACTTCTGCTCTGCCGTGTCCTACATGGGCCTAGAGCTGAAAGGGACAAAGTCCTCTGTTGTGTCTTCAAGGGCAGACAGGCCCCACAGCGTCCGGCTTCCAGCTCTTTTGCAGTCTAAGAAACAACTCGCTCTGCACAGGGCTCTTAAAGCCTAGCGGGAACATGTCTTAAAAAGGCCTGTGAGACGCAGTTTCTTCCCAGGCCTGATCTCGCTGAAGTAGAACTTCTGCTCTGCCGTGTTCTACATGGGCCTAGAGCTGAAAGGGACAAGGTTCTGCCTTTTGTCCTCAAGGGCAGACAGGTCCCACAGCGTCCGGCTTCCAGCTCTTTGGGAAGCCAAGAAACAGCTCACTCTGCACAGGGCTTTTACAAGCCTACCGGGAGCATGTCTTACAAAGGCCTATGAAACGCAGTTTCATCTCAGGCCTGCTCTCGCTGAAGTAGAACTTCTGCTCTGCCGTGTCCTACATGGGCCTAGAGCTGAAAGGGACAAAGTCCTCTGCTGTGTCTTCAATGGCAGACAGGCCCCACAGCGTCCGGCTTCCAGCTCTTTGGGCAGCTAAGAAACAGCTCGCTCTGCACTGGTGTTTTACAGCCTACTGGGAACATGTCCTACAAAGGCCTGTGAAACGCAGTTTCTTGCCAGGCCTGATCTCGGTGAAGTAGAACTTCTGCTCTGCCGTGTTCTACATGGGCCTAGAGCTGAAAGGGACAAAGTTCTGCCTTTTGTCCTCAAGGGCAGACAGGTCCCACAGCGTCCGGCTTCCAGCTCTTTGGGAAACCAAGAAACAGCTCACTCTGCACAGGGCTTTTACAAACCTACCGGGAGCATGTCTTACAAAGGCCTATGAAACGCAGTTTCATCTCAGGCCTGCTCGCGCTGAAGTAGAACTTCTGCTCTGCCGTGTCCTACATGGGCCTAGAGCTGAAAGGGACAAAGTCCTCTGTTGTGTCTTCAAGGGCAGACAGGCCCCACAGCGTCCGGCTTCCAGCTCTTTTGCAGTCTAAGAAACAACTCGCTCTGCACAGGGCTCTTAAAGCCTAGCGGGAACATGTCTTAAAAAGGCCTGTGAGACGCAGTTTCTTCCCAGGCCTGATCTCGCTGAAGTAGAACTTCTGCTCTGCCGTGTTCTACATGGGCCTAGAGCTGAAAGGGACAAGGTTCTGCCTTTTGTCCTCAAGGGCAGACAGGTCCCACAGCGTCCGGCTTCCAGATCTTTGGGCAGCTAAGAAACAACTCGCTCTGCACAGGGCTCCTACAAGCCTACCAGGAACATGTTTACAAAGGCCTGCGAAACGCAGTTTCTTCCCAGGCCTGATCTCGCCGAAGCAGAAGTTCAGCTCTGCCGTGTCCTACATGGGCCTAGAGCTCAAAGGGAGAAAATCCAGCCTTGTGTCCTCAAGGGCAGAGAGGCCCCACAGCGTCCGGCTTCCAGCTCTATGGGTAGCTGAGAAACAGCTTGCTCTGCACTGCTGTTTTACAGCCTACCGGGAACATGTCTTACAAAGGCCTGTGAAACGCAGTTTCTTCCCAGACCTGATCTCGCTGAAGTTGAACTTCTGCTCTGCCGTGTCCTGCATGGGCCTAGAGCTGAAAGGGACAAAGTCCTGTCTTGTGTCCTCAAGGGCAGACTGGTCCCACAGCGTCCGGCTTCCAGCTCTTTGGCAGGCTAAGAAACAACTCGCTCTGCACAGGGCTCTTAAAGCCTACCGGGAACATGTCTTACAAAGGCCTGTGAGACGCAGTTTCTTCCCAGGCCTGATCTCGCTGAAGTAGAACTTCTGCTCTGCCGTGTTCTACATGGGACTAGAGCTGAAAGGGACAAGGTTCTGCCTTTTGTCCTCAAGGGCAGACAGGTCCCACAGCGTCCGGCTTCCACATTTTTGCGCAGCTAAGAAACAACTCGCTCTGCACAGGGCTCTTAAAGCCTAGCGGGAACATGTCTCAAAAAGGCCTGTGAGACGCAGTTTCTTCCCAGGCCTGATCTCGCTGAAGTAGAACTTCTGCTCTGCCGTGTTCTACATGGGCCTAGAGCTGAAAGGGACAAGGTTCTGCCTTTTGTCCTCAAGGGCAGACAGGTCCCACAGCGTCCGGCTTCCAGATCTTTGGGCAGCTAAGAAACAACTCGCTCTGCACAGGGCTCCTACAAGCCTACCAGGAACATGTTTACAAAGGCCTGCGAAACGCAGTTTCTTCCCAGGCCTGATCTCGCCGAAGCAGAAGTTCAGCTCTGCCGTGTCCTACATGGGCCTAGAGCTCAAAGGGAGAAAATCCAGCCTTGTGTCCTCAAGGGCAGAGAGGCCCAACAGCGTCCGGTTTCCAGCTCTTTGGGAAGCCAAGAAACAGCTCACTCTGCACAGGGCTTTTACAAGCCTACCGGGAGCATGTCTTACAAAGGCCTATGAAACGCAGTTTCATCTCAGGCCTGCTCTCGCTGAAGTAGAACTTCTGCTCTGCCGTGTCCTACATGGGCCTAGAGCTTAAAGGGACAAAGTCCTCTGCTGTGTCTTCAATGGCAGACAGGCCCCACAGCGTCCGGCTTCCAGCTCTTTGGGCAGCTCAGAAACAGCTCGCTCTGCACTGGTGTTTTACAGCCTACTGGGAACATGTCCTACAAAGGCCTGTGAAACGCAGTTTCTTGCCAGGCCTGATCTCGGTGAAGTAGAACTTCTGCTCTGCCGTGTCCTACATGGGCCTAGAGCTGAAAGGGACAAAGTCCTCTGTTGTGTCTTCAAGGGCAGACAGGCCCCACAGCGTCCGGCTTCCAGCTCTTTTGCAGTCTAAGAAACAACTCGCTCTGCACAGGGCTCTTAAAGCCTAGCGGGAACATGTCTTAAAAAGGCCTGTGAGACGCAGTTTCTTCCCAGGCCTGATCTCGCTGAAGTAGAACTTCTGCTCTGCCGTGTTCTACATGGGCCTAGAGCTGAAAGGGACAAGGTTCTGCCTTTTGTCCTCAAGGGCAGACAGGTCCCACAGCGTCCGGCTTCCAGATCTTTGGGCAGCTAAGAAACAACTCGCTCTGCACAGGGCTCCTACAAGCCTACCAGGAACATGTTTACAAAGGCCTGCGAAACGCAGTTTCTTCCCAGGCCTGATCTCGCCGAAGCAGATGTTCAGCTCTGCCGTGTCCTACATGGGCCTAGAGCTCAAAGGGAGAAAATCCAGCCTTGTGTCCTCAAGGGCAGAGAGGCCCCACAGCGTCCGGCTTCCAGCTCTATGGGTAGCTGAGAAACAGCTTGCTCTGCACTGCTGTTTTACAGCCTACCGGGAACATGTCTTACAAAGGCCAGTGAAACGCAGTTTCTTCCCAGACCTGATCTCGCTGAAGTAGAACTTCTGCTCTGCCGTGTCCTGCATGGGCCTAGAGCTGAAAGGGACAAAGTCCTGTCTTGTGTCCTCAAGGGCAGACTGGTCCCACAGCGTCCGGCTTCCAGCTCTTTGGCAGGCTAAGAAACAACTCGCTCTGCACAGGGCTCTTAAAGCCTACCGGGAACATGTCTTACAAAGGCCTGTGAGACGCAGTTTCTTCCCAGGCCTGATCTCGCTGAAGTAGAACTTCTGCTCTGCCGTGTTCTACATGGGACTAGAGCTGAAAGGGACAAGGTTCTGCCTTTTGTCCTCAAGGGCAGACAGGTCCCACAGCGTCCGGCTTCCACATCTTTGCGCAGCTAAGAAACAACTCGCTCTGCACAGGGCTCCTACAAGCCTACCAGGAACATGTTTACAAAGGCCTGCGAAACGCAGTTTCTTCCCAGGCCTGATCTCGCCGAAGCAGAAGTTCAGCTCTGCCGTGTCCTACATGGGCCTAGAGCTCAAAGGGAGAAAATCCAGCCTTGTGTCCTCAAGGGCAGAGAGGCCCCACAGCGTCCGGCTTCCAGCTCTATGGGTAGCTGAGAAACAGCTTGCTCTGCACTGCTGTTTTACAGCCTACCGGGAACATGTCTTACAAAGGCCTGTGAAACGCAGTTTCTTCCCAAACCTGATCTCGCTGAAGTAGAACTTCTGCTCTGCCGTGTCCTGCATGGGCCTAGAGCTGAAAGGGACAAAGTCCTGTCTTGTGTCCTCAAGGGCAGACTGGTCCCACAGCGTCCGGCTTCCAGCTCTTTGGGAAGCCAAGAAACAGCTCACTCTGCACAGGGCTTTTACAAGCCTACCGGGAGCATGTCTTACAAAGGCCTGTGAAACGCAGTTTCATCTCAGGCCTGCTCTCGCTGAAGTAGAACTTCTGCTCTGCCGTGTCCTACATGGGCCTAGAGCTAAAAGGGACAAAGTCCTGTCTTGTGTCCTCAAGGGCCGACAGGCCCCACAGCGTCCGGCTTCCAGCTCTTTTGCAGTCTAAGAAACAACTCGCTCTGCACAGGGCTCTTGAAGCCTACCGGGAACATATCTTACAAAGGCCTGTGAGACGCAGTTTCTTCCCAGGCCTGATCTCGCTGAAGTAGAACTTCTGCTCTGCCGTGTTCTACATGGGCCTAGAGCTGAAAGGGACAAAGTTCTGCCTTTTGTCCTCAAGGGCAGACAGGTCCCACAGCGTCCGGCTTCCAGCTCTTTGGGAAGCCAAGAAACAGCTCACTCTGCACAGGGCTTTTACAAGCCTACCGGGAGCATGTCTTACAAAGGCCTATGAAACGCAGTTTCATCTCAGGCCTGCTCTCGCTGAAGTAGAACTTCTGCTCTGCCGTGTCCTACATGGGCCTAGATCTGAAAGGGACAAAGTCCTCTGCTGTGTCTTCAATGGCAGACAGGCCCCACAGCGTCCGGCTTCCAGCTCTTTGGGCAGCTAAGAAACAGCTCGCTCTGCACTGGTGTTTTACAGCCTACCGGGAACATGTCCTACAAAGGCCTGTGAAACGCAGTTTCTTGCCAGGCCTGATCTCGGTGAAGTAGAACTTTTGCTCTGCCGTGTCCTACATGGGCCTAGAGCTGAAAGGGACAAAGTCCTCTGTTGTGTCTTCAAGGGCAGACAGGCCCCACAGCGTCCGGCTTCCAGCTCTTTTGCAGTCTAAGAAACAACTCGCTCTGCACAGGGCTCTTGAAGCCTACCGGGAACATATCTTACAAAGGCCTGTGAGACGCAGTTTCTTCCCAGGCCTGATCTCGCTGAAGTAGAACTTCTGCTCTGCCGTGTTCTACATGGGCCTAGAGCTGAAAGGGACAAGGTTCTGCCTTTTGTCCTCAAGGGCAGACAGGTCCCACAGCGTCCGGCTTCCAGATCTTTGGGCAGCTAAGAAACAACTCGCTCTGCACAGGGCTCCTACAAGCCTACCAGGAACATGTTTACAAAGGCCTGCGAAACGCAGTTTCTTCCCAGGCCTGATCTCGCCGAAGCAGAAGTTCAGCTCTGCCGTGTCCTACATGGGCCTAGAGCTCAAAGGGAGAAAATCCAGCCTTGTGTCCTCAAGGGCAGAGAGGCCCCACAGCGTCCGGCTTCCAGCTCTATGGGTAGCTGAGAAACAGCTTGCTCTGCACTGCTGTTTTACAGCCTACCGGGAACATGTCTTACAAAGGCCTGTGAAACGCAGTTTCTTCCCAGACCTGATCTCGCTGAAGTAGAACTTCTGCTCTGCCGTGTCCTGCATGGGCCTAGAGCTGAAAGGGACAAAGTCCTGTCTTGTGTCCTCAAGGGCAGACTGGTCCCACAGCGTCCGGCTTCCAGCTCTTTGGCAGGCTAAGAAACAACTCGCTCTGCACAGGGCTCTTAAAGCCTACCGGGAACATGTCTTACAAAGGCCTGTGAAACGCAGTTTCTTCCCAGGCCTGATCTCGCTGAAGTAGAACTTCTGCTCTGCCGTGTTCTACATGGGCCTAGAGCTGAAAGGGACAAAGTTCTGCCTTTTGTCCTCAAGGGCAGACAGGTCCCACAGCGTCCGGCTTCCAGCTCTTTGGGAAGCCAAGAAACAGCTCACTCTGCACAGGGCTTTTACAAGCCTACCGGGAGCATGTCTTACAAAGGCCTATGAAACGCAGTTTCATCTCAGGCCTGCTCTCGCTGAAGTAGAACTTCTGCTCTGCCGTGTCCTACATGGGCCTAGAGCTGAAAGGGACAAAGTCCTCTGCTGTGTCTTCAATGGCAGACAGGCCCCACAGCGTCCGGCTTCCAGCTCTTTGGGCAGCTAAGAAACAGCTCGCTCTGCACTGGTGTTTTACAGCCTACTGGGAACATGTCCTACAAAGGCCTGTGAAACGCAGTTTCTTGCCAGGCCTGATCTCGGTGAAGTAGAACTTCTGCTCTGCCGTGTCCTACATGGGCCTAGAGCTGAAAGGGACAAAGTCCTCTGTTGTGTCTTCAAGGGCAGACAGGCCCCACAGCGTCCGGCTTCCAGCTCTTTTGCAGTCTAAGAAACAACTCGCTCTGCACAGGGCTCTTAAAGCCTAGCGGGAACATGTCTTAAAAAGGCCTGTGAGACGCAGTTTCTTCCCAGGCCTGATCTCGCTGAAGTAGAACTTCTGCTCTGCCGTGTTCTACATGGGCCTAGAGCTGAAAGGGACAAGGTTCTGCCTTTTGTCCTCAAGGGCAGACAGGTCCCACAGCGTCCGGCTTCCAGATCTTTGGGCAGCTAAGAAACAACTCGCTCTGCACAGGGCTCCTACAAGCCTACCAGGAACATGTTTACAAAGGCCTGCGAAACGCAGTTTCTTCCCAGGCCTGATCTCGCTGAAGCAGAAGTTCAGCTCTGCCGTGTCCTACATGGGCCTAGAGCTCAAAGGGAGAAAAGCCAGCCTTGTGTCCTCAAGGGCAGAGAGGCCCCACAGCGTCCGGCTTCCAGCTCTATGGGTAGCTGAGAAACAGCTTGCTCTGCACTGCTGTTTTACAGCCTACCGGGAACATGTCTTACAAAGGCCTGTGAAACGCAGTTTCTTCCCAGACCTGATCTCGCTGAAGTAGAACTTCTGCTCTGCCGTGTCCTGCATGGGCCTAGAGCTGAAAGGGACAAAGTCCTGTCTTGTGTCCTCAAGGGCAGACTGGTCCCACAGCGTCCGGCTTCCAGCTCTTTGGACGGATAAGAAACAACTCGCTCTGCACAGGGCTCTTAAAGCCTACCGGGAACATGTCTTACAAAGGCCTGTGAAACGCAGTTTCTTCCCAGGCCTGATCTCGCTGAAGTAGAACTTCTGCTCTGCCGTGTTCTACATGGGCCTAGAGCTGAAAGGGACAAAGTTCTGCCTTTTGTCCTCAAGGGCAGACAGGTCCCACAGCGTCCGGCTTCCAGCTCTTTGGGAAGCCAAGAAACAGCTCACTCTGCACAGGGCTTTTACAAGCCTACCGGGAGCATGTCTTACAAAGGCCTATGAAACGCAGTTTCATCTCAGGCCTGCTCTCGCTGAAGTAGAACTTCTGCTCTGCCGTGTCCTACATGGGCCTAGATCTGAAAGGGACAAAGTCCTCTGCTGTGTCTTCAAGGGCAGACAGGCCCCACAGCGTCCGGCTTCCAGCTCTTTGGGCAGCTAAGAAACAGCTCGCTCTGCACTGGTGTTTTACAGCCTACCGGGAACATGTCCTACAAAGGCCTGTGAAACGCAGTTTCTTGCCAGGCCTGATCTCGGTGAAGTAGAACTTTTGCTCTGCCGTGTCCTACATGGGCCTAGAGCTGAAAGGGACAAAGTCCTCTGTTGTGTCTTCAAGGGCAGACAGGCCCCACAGCGTCCGGCTTCCAGCTCTTTTGCAGTCTAAGAAACAACTCGCTCTGCACAGGGCTCTTAAAGCCTAGCGGGAACATGTCTTAAAAAGGCCTGTGAGACGCAGTTTCTTCCCAGGCCTGATCTCGCTGAAGTAGAACTTCTGCTCTGCCGTGTTCTACATGGGCCTAGAGCTGAAAGGGACAAGGTTCTGCCTTTTGTCCTCAAGGGCAGACAGGTCCCACAGCGTCCGGCTTCCAGATCTTTGGGCAGCTAAGAAACAACTCGCTCTGCACAGGGCTCCTACAAGCCTACCAGGAACATGTTTACAAAGGCCTGCGAAACGCAGTTTCTTCCCAGGCCTGATCTCGCCGAAGCAGAAGTTCAGCTCTGCCGTGTCCTACATGGGCCTAGAGCTCAAAGGGAGAAAAGCCAGCCTTGTGTCCTCAAGGGCAGAGAGGCCCCACAGCGTCCGGCTTCCAGCTCTATGGGTAGCTGAGAAACAGCTTGCTCTGCACTGCTGTTTTACAGCCTACCGGGAACATGTCTTACAAAGGCCTGTGAAACGCAGTTTCTTCCCAGACCTGATCTCGCTGAAGTAGAACTTCTGCTCTGCCGTGTCCTTCATGGGCCTAGAGCTGAAAGGGACAAAGTCCTGTCTTGTGTCCTCAAGGGCAGACTGGTCCCACAGCGTCCGGCTTCCAGCTCTTTGGCAGGCTAAGAAACAACTCGCTCTGCACAGGGCTCTTAAAGCCTACCGGGAACATGTCTTACAAAGGCCTGTGAAACGCAGTTTCTTCCCAGGCCTGATCTCGCTGAAGTAGAACTTCTGCTCTGCCGTGTTCTACATGGGCCTAGAGCTGAAAGGGACAAAGTTCTGCCTTTTGTCCTCAAGGGCAGACAGGTCCCACAGCGTCCGGCTTCCAGCTCTTTGGGAAGCCAAGAAACAGCTCACTCTGCACAGGGCTTTTACAAGCCTACCGGGAGCATGTCTTACAAAGGCCTATGAAACGCAGTTTCATCTCAGGCCTGCTCTCGCTGAACTAGAACTTCTGCTCTGCCGTGTCCTACATGGGCCTAGAGCTGAAAGGGACAAAGTCCTCTGCTGTGTCTTCAAGGGCAGACAGGCCCCACAGCGTCCGGCTTCCAGCTCTTTGGGCAGCTAAGAAACAGCTCGCTCTGCACTGGTGTTTTACAGCCTACTGGGAACATGTCCTACAAAGGCCTGTGAAACGCAGTTTCTTGCCAGGCCTGATCTCGGTGAAGTAGAACTTCTGCTCTGCCGTGTCCTACATGGGCCTAGAGCTGAAAGGGACAAAGTCCTCTGTTGTGTCTTCAAGAGCAGACAGGCCCCACAGCGTCCGGCTTCCAGCTCTTTTGCAGTCTAAGAAACAACTCGCTCTGCACAGGGCTCTTAAAGCCTAGCGGGAACATGTCTTAAAAAGGCCTGTGAGACGCAGTTTCTTCCCAGGCCTGATCTCGCTGAAGTAGAACTTCTGCTCTGCCGTGTTCTACATGGGCCTAGAGCTGAAAGGGACAAGGTTCTGCCTTTTGTCCTCAAGGGCAGACAGGTCCCACAGCGTCCGGCTTCCAGATCTTTGGGCAGCTAAGAAACAACTCGCTCTGCACAGGGCTCCTACAAGCCTACCAGGAACATGTTTACAAAGGCCTGCGAAACGCAGTTTCTTCCCAGGCCTGATCTCGCCGAAGCAGAAGTTCAGCTCTGCCGTGTCCTACATGGGCCTAGAGCTCAAAGGGAGAAAATCCAGCCTTGTGTCCTCAAGGGCAGAGAGGCCCCACAGCGTCCGGCTTCCAGCTCTATGGGTAGCTGAGAAACAGCTTGCTCTGCACTGCTGTTTTACAGCCTACCGGGAACATGTCTTACAAAGGCCTGTGAAACGCAGTTTCTTCCCAGACCTGATCTCGCTGAAGTAGAACTTCTGCTCTGCCGTGTCCTGCATGGGCCTAGAGCTGAAAGGGACAAAGTCCTGTCTTGTGTCCTCAAGGGCAGACAGGCCCCACAGCGTCCGGCTTCCAGCTCTTTGGCAGGCTAAGAAACAACTCGCTCTGCACAGGGCTCTTAAAGCCTAGCGGGAACATGTCTTAAAAAGGCCTGTGAGACGCAGTTTCTTCCCAGGCCTGATCTCGCTGAAGTAGAACTTCTGCTCTGCCGTGTTCTACATGGGCCTAGAGCTGAAAGGGACAAGGTTCTGCCTTTTGTCCTCAAGGGCAGACAGGTCCCACAGCGTCCGGCTTCCAGATCTTTGGGCAGCTAAGAAACAACTCGCTCTGCACAGGGCTCCTACAAGCCTACCAGGAACATGTTTACAAAGGCCTGCGAAACGCAGTTTCTTCCCAGGCCTGATCTCGCTGAAGTAGAACTTTTGCTCTGCCGTGTCCTATTTGACCCTAGAGCTGCAATTCACAAGGTCCTGCCTTGTTTCCACAAGGGGAGGCAAGTCCCTCAGCGTCATGCCTCCAGCTCTTTGGGCAGCTAAGAAACAACTCGCTCTGCACAGGGCTCCTACAAGCCTACCAGGAACATGTTTACAAAGGCCTGCGAAACGCAGTTTCTTCCCAGGCCTGATCTCGCCGAAGCAGAAGTTCAGCTCTGCCGTGTCCTACATGGGCCTAGAGCTCAAAGGGAGAAAGTCCAGCCTTGTGTCCTCAAGGGCAGAGAGGCCCCACAGCGTCCGGCTTCCAGCTCTTTGGGCAGCTGAGAAACAGCTTGCTCTGCACTGCTGTTTTACAGCCTACCGGGAACATGTCTTACAAAGGCCTGTGAAACGCAGTTTCTTCCCAGACCTGATCTTGCTGAAGTAGAACTTCTGCTCTGCCGTGTCCTGCATGGGCCTAGAGCTGAAAGGGACAAAGTTCTGCCTTTTGTCCTCAAGGGCAGACAGGTCCCACAGCGTGCGGCTTCCAGCTCTTTGGGAAGCCAAGAAACAGCTCACTCTGCACAGGGCTTTTACAAACCTACCGGGAGCATGTCTTACAAAGGCCTATGAAACGCAGTTTCATCTCAGGCCTGCTCGCGCTGAAGTAGAACTTCTGCTCTGCCGTGTCCTACATGGGCCTAGAGCTGAAAGGGACAAAGTCCTCTGTTGTGTCTTCAAGGGCAGACAGGCCCCACAGCGTCCGGCTTCCAGCTCTTTTGCAGTCTAAGAAACAACTCGCTCTGCACAGGGCTCTTAAAGCCTAGCGGGAACATGTCTCAAAAAGGCCTGTGAGACGCAGTTTCTTCCCAGGCCTGATCTCGCTGAAGTAGAACTTCTGCTTTGCCGGGTTCTACATGGGCCTAGAGCTGAAAGGGACAAGGTTCTGCCTTTTGTCCTCAAGGGCAGACAGGTCCCACAGCGTCCGGCTTCCAGATCTTTGGGCAGCTAAGAAACAACTCGCTCTGCACAGGGCTCCTACAAGCCTACCAGGAACATGTTTACAAAGGCCTGCGAAACGCAGTTTCTTCCCAGGCCTGATCTCGCTGAAGTAGAACTTTTGCTCTGCCGTGTCCTATTTGACCCTAGAGCTGCAATTCACAAGGTCCTGCCTTGTTTCCACAAGGGGAGGCAAGTCCCTCAGCGTCATGCCTCCAGCTCTTTGGGCAGCTAAGAAACAACTCGCTCTGCACAGGGCTCCTACAAGCCTACCAGGAACATGTTTACAAAGGCCTGCGAAACGCAGTTTCTTCCCAGGCCTGATCTCGCTGAAGCAGAAGTTCAGCTCTGCCGTGTCCTACATGGGCCTAGAGCTCAAAGGGAGAAAATCCAGCCTTGTGTCCTCAAGGGCAGAGAGGCCCCACAGCGTCCGGCTTCCACATCTTTGCGCAGCTAAGAAACAACTCGCTCTGCACAGGGCTCTTAAAGCCTAGCGGGAACATGTCTCAAAAAGGCCTGTGAGACGCAGTTTCTTCCCAGGCCTGATCTCGCTGAAGTAGAACTTCTGCTCTGCCGTGTTCTACATGGGCCTAGAGCTGAAAGGGACAAAGTTCTGCCTTTTGTCCTCAAGGGCAGACAGGTCCCACAGCGTCCGGCTTCCAGCTCTTTGGGAAGCCAAGAAACAGCTCACTCTGCACAGGGCTTTTACAAGCCTACCGGGAGCATGTCTTACAAAGGCCTATGAAACGCAGTTTCATCTCAGGCCTGCTCTCGCTGAAGTAGAACTTCTGCTCTGCCGTGTCCTACATGGGCCTAGAGCTGAAAGGGACAAAGTCCTCTGCTGTGTCTTCAATGGCAGACAGGCCCCACAGCGTCCGGCTTCCAGCTCTTTGGGCAGCTAAGAAACAGCTCGCTCTGCACTGGTGTTTTACAGCCTACCGGGAACATGTCCTACAAAGGCCTGTGAAACGCAGTTTCTTGCCAGGCCTGATCTCGGTGAAGTAGAACTTCTGCTCTGCCGTGTCCTACATGGGCCTAGAGCTGAAAGGGACAAAGTCCTCTGTTGTGTCTTCAAGGGCAGACAGGCCCCACAGCGTCCGGCTTCCAGCTCTTTTGCAGTCTAAGAAACAACTCGCTCTGCACAGGGCTCTTAAAGCCTAGCGGGAACATGTCTCAAAAAGGCCTTTGAGACGCAGTTTCTTCCCAGGCCTGATCTCGCTGAAGTAGAACTTCTGCTCTGCCGTGTTCTACATGGGCCTAGAGCTGAAAGGGACAAGGTTCTGCCTTTTGTCCTCAAGGGCAGACAGGTCCCACAGCGTCCGGCTTCCAGATATTTGGGCAGCTAAGAAACAACTCGCTCTGCACAGGGCTCCTACAAGCCTACCAGGAACATGTTTACAAAGGCCTGCGAAACGCAGTTTCTTCCCAGGCCTGATCTCGCCGAAGCAGAAGTTCAGCTCTGCCGTGTCCTACATGGGCCTAGAGCTCAAAGGGAGAAAATCCAGCCTTGTGTCCTCAAGGGCAGAGAGGCCCCACAGTGTCCGGCTTCCAGCTCTATGGGTAGCTGAGAAACAGCTTGCTCTGCACTGCTGTTTTACAGCCTACCGGGAACATGTCTTACAAAGGCCTGTGAAACGCAGTTTCTTCCCAGACCTGATCTCGCTGAAGTAGAACTTCTGCTCTGCCGTGTCCTGCATGGGCCTAGAGCTGAAAGGGACAAAGTCCTGTCTTGTGTCCTCAAGGGCAGACTGGTCCCACAGCGTCCGGCTTCCAGCTCTTTGGCAGGCTAAGAAACAACTCGCTCTGCACAGGGCTCTTAAAGCCTACCGGGAACATGTCTTACAAAGGCCTGTGAGACGCAGTTTCTTCCCAGGCCTGATCTCGCTGAAGTAGAACTTCTGCTCTGCCGTGTTCTACATGGGACTAGAGCTGAAAGGGACAAGGTTCTGCCTTTTGTCCTCAAGGGCAGACAGGTCCCACAGCGTCCGGCTTCCACATCTTTGCGCAGCTAAGAAACAACTCGCTCTGCACAGGGCTCTTAAAGTCTAGCGGGAACATGTCTCAAAAAGGCCTGTGAGACGCAGTTTCTTCCCAGGCCTGATCTCGCTGAAGTAGAACTTCTGCTCTGCCGTGTTCTACATGGGCCTAGAGCTGAAAGGGACAAGGTTCTGCCTTTTGTCCTCAAGGGCAGACAGGTCCCACAGCGTCCGGCTTCCAGATCTTTGGGCAGCTAAGAAACAACTCGCTCTGCACAGGGCTCCTACAAGCCTACCAGGAACATGTTTACAAAGGCCTGCGAAACGCAGTTTCTTCCCATGCCTGATCTCGCCGAAGCAGAAGTTCAGCTCTGCCGTGTCCTACATGGGCCTAGAGCTCAAAGGGAGAAAATCCAGCCTTGTGTCCTCAAGGGCAGAGAGGCCCCACAGCGTCCGGCTTCCAGCTCTATGGGTAGCTGAGAAACAGCTTGCTCTGCACTGCTGTTTTACAGCCTACCGGGAACATGTCTTACAAAGGCCTGTGAAACGCAGTTTCTTCCCAGACCTGATCTCGCTGAAGTAGAACTTCTGCTCTGCCGTGTCCTGCATGGGCCTAGAGCTGAAAGGGACAAAGTCCTGTCTTGTGTCCTCAAGGGCAGACTGGTCCCACAGCGTCCGGCTTCCAGCTCTTTGGCAGGCTAAGAAACAACTCGCTCTGCACAGGGCTCTTAAAGCCTACCGGGAACATGTCTTACAAAGGCCTGTGAAACGCAGTTTCTTCCCAGGCCTGATCTCGCTGAAGTAGAACTTCTGCTCTGCCGTGTTCTACATGGGCCTAGAGCTGAAAGGGACAAAGTTCTGCCTTTTGTCCTCAAGGGCAGACAGGTCCCACAGCGTCCGGCTTCCAGCTCTTTGGGAAACCAAGAAACAGCTCACTCTGCACAGGGCTTTTACAAACCTACCGGGAGCATGTCTTACAAAGGCCTATGAAACGCAGTTTCATCTCAGGCCTGCTCGCGCTGAAGTAGAACTTCTGCTCTGCCGTGTCCTACATGGGCCTAGAGCTGAAAGGGACAAAGTCCTCTGTTGTGTCTTCAAGGGCAGACAGGCCCCACAGCGTCCGGCTTCCAGCTCTTTTGCAGTCTAAGAAACAACTCGCTCTGCACAGGGCTCTTAAAGCCTAGCGGGAACATGTCTTAAAAAGGCCTGTGAGATGCAGTTTCTTCCCAGGCCTGATCTCGCTGAAGTAGAACTTCTGCTCTGCCGTGTTCTACATGGGCCTAGAGCTGAAAGGGACAAGGTTCTGCCTTTTGTCCTCAAGGGCAGACAGGTCCCACAACGTCCGGCTTCCAGATCTTTGGGCAGCTAAGAAACAACTCGCTCTGCACAGGGCTCCTACAAGCCTACCAGGAACATGTTTACAAAGGCCTGCGAAACGCAGTTTCTTCCCAGGCCTGATCTCGCTGAAGTAGAACTTTTGCTCTGCCGTGTCCTATTTGACCCTAGAGCTGCAATTCACAAGGTCCTGCCTTGTTTCCACAAGGGGAGGCAAGTCCCTCAGCGTCATGCCTCCAGCTCTTTGGGCAGCTAAGAAACAACTCGCTCTGCACAGGGCTCCTACAAGCCTACCAGGAACATGTTTACAAAGGCCTGCGAAACGCAGTTTCTTCCCAGGCCTGATCTCGCCGAAGCAGAAGTTCAGCTCTGCCGTGTCCTACATGGGCCTAGAGCTCAAAGGGAGAAAGTCCTGCCTTGTGTCCTCAAGGGCAGAGAGGCCCCACAGCGTCCGGCTTCCAGCTCTTTGGGCAGCTGAGAAACAGCTTGCTCTGCACTGCTGTTTTACAGCCTACCGGGAACATGTCTTACAAAGGCCTGTGAAACGCAGTTTCTTCCCAGACCTGATCTCGCTGAAGTAGAACTTCTGCTCTGCCGTGTCCTGCATGGGCCTAGAGCTGAAAGGGACAAAGTCCTGTCTTGTGTCCTCAAGGGCAGACTGGTCCCACAGCGTCCGGCTTCCAGCTCTTTGGCAGGCTAAGAAACAACTCGCTCTGCACAGGGCTCTTAAAGCCTACCGGGAACATGTCTTACAAAGGCCTGTGAAACGCAGTTTCTTCCCAGGCCTGATCTCGCTGAAGTAGAACTTCTGCTCTGCCGTGTTCTACATGGGCCTAGAGCTGAAAGGGACAAAGTTCTGCCTTTTGTCCTCAAGGGCAGACAGGTCCCACAGCGTCCGGCTTCCAGCTCTTTGGGAAGCCAAGAAACAGCTCACTCTGCACAGGGCTTTTACAAGCCTACCGGGAGCATGTCTTACAAAGGCCTATGAAACGCAGTTTCATCTCAGGCCTGCTCTCGCTGAAGTAGAACTTCTGCTCTGCCGTGTCCTACATGGGCCTAGATCTGAAAGGGACAAAGTCCTCTGCTGTGTCTTCAAGGGCAGACAGGCCCCACAGCGTCCGGCTTCCAGCTCTTTGGGCAGCTAAGAAACAGCTCGCTCTGCACTGGTGTTTTACAGCCTACCGGGAACATGTCCTACAAAGGCCTGTGAAACGCAGTTTCTTGCCAGGCCTGATCTCGGTGAAGTAGAACTTTTGCTCTGCCGTGTCCTACATGGGCCTAGAGCTGAAAGGGACAAAGTCCTCTGTTGTGTCTTCAAGGGCAGACAGGCCCCACAGCGTCCGGCTTCCAGCTCTTTTGCAGTCTAAGAAACAACTCGCTCTGCACAGGGCTCTTAAAGCCTAGCGGGAACATGTCTTAAAAAGGCCTGTGAGACGCAGTTTCTTCCCAGGCCTGATCTCGCTGAAGTAGAACTTCTGCTCTGCCGTGTTCTACATGGGCCTAGAGCTGAAAGGGACAAGGTTCTGCCTTTTGTCCTCAAGGGCAGACAGGTCCCACAGCGTCCGGCTTCCAGATCTTTGGGCAGCTAAGAAACAACTCGCTCTGCACAGGGCTCCTACAAGCCTACCAGGAACATGTTTACAAAGGCCTGCGAAACGCAGTTTCTTCCCAGGCCTGATCTCGCCGAAGCAGAAGTTCAGCTCTGCCGTGTCCTACATGGGCCTAGAGCTCAAAGGGAGAAAAGCCAGCCTTGTGTCCTCAAGGGCAGAGAGGCCCCACAGCGTCCGGCTTCCAGCTCTATGGGTAGCTGAGAAACAGCTTGCTCTGCACTGCTGTTTTACAGCCTACCGGGAACATGTCTTACAAAGGCCTGTGAAACGCAGTTTCTTCCCAGACCTGATCTCGCTGAAGTAGAACTTCTGCTCTGCCGTGTCCTTCATGGGCCTAGAGCTGAAAGGGACAAAGTCCTGTCTTGTGTCCTCAAGGGCAGACTGGTCCCACAGCGTCCGGCTTCCAGCTCTTTGGCAGGCTAAGAAACAACTCGCTCTGCACAGGGCTCTTAAAGCCTACCGGGAACATGTCTTACAAAGGCCTGTGAAACGCAGTTTCTTCCCAGGCCTGATCTCGCTGAAGTAGAACTTCTGCTCTGCCGTGTTCTACATGGGCCTAGAGCTGAAAGGGACAAAGTTCTGCCTTTTGTCCTCAAGGGCAGACAGGTCCCACAGCGTCCGGCTTCCAGCTCTTTGGGAAGCCAAGAAACAGCTCACTCTGCACAGGGCTTTTACAAGCCTACCGGGAGCATGTCTTACAAAGGCCTATGAAACGCAGTTTCATCTCAGGCCTGCTCTCGCTGAACTAGAACTTCTGCTCTGCCGTGTCCTACATGGGCCTAGAGCTGAAAGGGACAAAGTCCTCTGCTGTGTCTTCAAGGGCAGACAGGCCCCACAGCGTCCGGCTTCCAGCTCTTTGGGCAGCTAAGAAACAGCTCGCTCTGCACTGGTGTTTTACAGCCTACTGGGAACATGTCCTACAAAGGCCTGTGAAACGCAGTTTCTTGCCAGGCCTGATCTCGGTGAAGTAGAACTTCTGCTCTGCCGTGTCCTACATGGGCCTAGAGCTGAAAGGGACAAAGTCCTCTGTTGTGTCTTCAAGAGCAGACAGGCCCCACAGCGTCCGGCTTCCAGCTCTTTTGCAGTCTAAGAAACAACTCGCTCTGCACAGGGCTCTTAAAGCCTAGCGGGAACATGTCTTAAAAAGGCCTGTGAGACGCAGTTTCTTCCCAGGCCTGATCTCGCTGAAGTAGAACTTCTGCTCTGCCGTGTTCTACATGGGCCTAGAGCTGAAAGGGACAAGGTTCTGCCTTTTGTCCTCAAGGGCAGACAGGTCCCACAGCGTCCGGCTTCCAGATCTTTGGGCAGCTAAGAAACAACTCGCTCTGCACAGGGCTCCTACAAGCCTACCAGGAACATGTTTACAAAGGCCTGCGAAACGCAGTTTCTTCCCAGGCCTGATCTCGCCGAAGCAGAAGTTCAGCTCTGCCGTGTCCTACATGGGCCTAGAGCTCAAAGGGAGAAAATCCAGCCTTGTGTCCTCAAGGGCAGAGAGGCCCCACAGCGTCCGGCTTCCAGCTCTATGGGTAGCTGAGAAACAGCTTGCTCTGCACTGCTGTTTTACAGCCTACCGGGAACATGTCTTACAAAGGCCTGTGAAACGCAGTTTCTTCCCAGACCTGATCTCGCTGAAGTAGAACTTCTGCTCTGCCGTGTCCTGCATGGGCCTAGAGCTGAAAGGGACAAAGTCCTGTCTTGTGTCCTCAAGGGCAGACAGGCCCCACAGCGTCCGGCTTCCAGCTCTTTGGCAGGCTAAGAAACAACTCGCTCTGCACAGGGCTCTTAAAGCCTAGCGGGAACATGTCTTAAAAAGGCCTGTGAGACGCAGTTTCTTCCCAGGCCTGATCTCGCTGAAGTAGAACTTCTGCTCTGCCGTGTTCTACATGGGCCTAGAGCTGAAAGGGACAAGGTTCTGCCTTTTGTCCTCAAGGGCAGACAGGTCCCACAGCGTCCGGCTTCCAGATCTTTGGGCAGCTAAGAAACAACTCGCTCTGCACAGGGCTCCTACAAGCCTACCAGGAACATGTTTACAAAGGCCTGCGAAACGCAGTTTCTTCCCAGGCCTGATCTCGCTGAAGTAGAACTTTTGCTCTGCCGTGTCCTATTTGACCCTAGAGCTGCAATTCACAAGGTCCTGCCTTGTTTCCACAAGGGGAGGCAAGTCCCTCAGCGTCATGCCTCCAGCTCTTTGGGCAGCTAAGAAACAACTCGCTCTGCACAGGGCTCCTACAAGCCTACCAGGAACATGTTTACAAAGGCCTGCGAAACGCAGTTTCTTCCCAGGCCTGATCTCGCCGAAGCAGAAGTTCAGCTCTGCCGTGTCCTACATGGGCCTAGAGCTCAAAGGGAGAAAGTCCAGCCTTGTGTCCTCAAGGGCAGAGAGGCCCCACAGCGTCCGGCTTCCAGCTCTTTGGGCAGCTGAGAAACAGCTTGCTCTGCACTGCTGTTTTACAGCCTACCGGGAACATGTCTTACAAAGGCCTGTGAAACGCAGTTTCTTCCCAGACCTGATCTTGCTGAAGTAGAACTTCTGCTCTGCCGTGTCCTGCATGGGCCTAGAGCTGAAAGGGACAAAGTTCTGCCTTTTGTCCTCAAGGGCAGACAGGTCCCACAGCGTGCGGCTTCCAGCTCTTTGGGAAGCCAAGAAACAGCTCACTCTGCACAGGGCTTTTACAAACCTACCGGGAGCATGTCTTACAAAGGCCTATGAAACGCAGTTTCATCTCAGGCCTGCTCGCGCTGAAGTAGAACTTCTGCTCTGCCGTGTCCTACATGGGCCTAGAGCTGAAAGGGACAAAGTCCTCTGTTGTGTCTTCAAGGGCAGACAGGCCCCACAGCGTCCGGCTTCCAGCTCTTTTGCAGTCTAAGAAACAACTCGCTCTGCACAGGGCTCTTAAAGCCTAGCGGGAACATGTCTCAAAAAGGCCTGTGAGACGCAGTTTCTTCCCAGGCCTGATCTCGCTGAAGTAGAACTTCTGCTTTGCCGGGTTCTACATGGGCCTAGAGCTGAAAGGGACAAGGTTCTGCCTTTTGTCCTCAAGGGCAGACAGGTCCCACAGCGTCCGGCTTCCAGATCTTTGGGCAGCTAAGAAACAACTCGCTCTGCACAGGGCTCCTACAAGCCTACCAGGAACATGTTTACAAAGGCCTGCGAAACGCAGTTTCTTCCCAGGCCTGATCTCGCTGAAGTAGAACTTTTGCTCTGCCGTGTCCTATTTGACCCTAGAGCTGCAATTCACAAGGTCCTGCCTTGTTTCCACAAGGGGAGGCAAGTCCCTCAGCGTCATGCCTCCAGCTCTTTGGGCAGCTAAGAAACAACTCGCTCTGCACAGGGCTCCTACAAGCCTACCAGGAACATGTTTACAAAGGCCTGCGAAACGCAGTTTCTTCCCAGGCCTGATCTCGCTGAAGCAGAAGTTCAGCTCTGCCGTGTCCTACATGGGCCTAGAGCTCAAAGGGAGAAAATCCAGCCTTGTGTCCTCAAGGGCAGAGAGGCCCCACAGCGTCCGGCTTCCACATCTTTGCGCAGCTAAGAAACAACTCGCTCTGCACAGGGCTCTTAAAGCCTAGCGGGAACATGTCTCAAAAAGGCCTGTGAGACGCAGTTTCTTCCCAGGCCTGATCTCGCTGAAGTAGAACTTCTGCTCTGCCGTGTTCTACATGGGCCTAGAGCTGAAAGGGACAAAGTTCTGCCTTTTGTCCTCAAGGGCAGACAGGTCCCACAGCGTCCGGCTTCCAGCTCTTTGGGAAGCCAAGAAACAGCTCACTCTGCACAGGGCTTTTACAAGCCTACCGGGAGCATGTCTTACAAAGGCCTATGAAACGCAGTTTCATCTCAGGCCTGCTCTCGCTGAAGTAGAACTTCTGCTCTGCCGTGTCCTACATGGGCCTAGAGCTGAAAGGGACAAAGTCCTCTGCTGTGTCTTCAATGGCAGACAGGCCCCACAGCGTCCGGCTTCCAGCTCTTTGGGCAGCTAAGAAACAGCTCGCTCTGCACTGGTGTTTTACAGCCTACCGGGAACATGTCCTACAAAGGCCTGTGAAACGCAGTTTCTTGCCAGGCCTGATCTCGGTGAAGTAGAACTTCTGCTCTGCCGTGTCCTACATGGGCCTAGAGCTGAAAGGGACAAAGTCCTCTGTTGTGTCTTCAAGGGCAGACAGGCCCCACAGCGTCCGGCTTCCAGCTCTTTTGCAGTCTAAGAAACAACTCGCTCTGCACAGGGCTCTTAAAGCCTAGCGGGAACATGTCTCAAAAAGGCCTTTGAGACGCAGTTTCTTCCCAGGCCTGATCTCGCTGAAGTAGAACTTCTGCTCTGCCGTGTTCTACATGGGCCTAGAGCTGAAAGGGACAAGGTTCTGCCTTTTGTCCTCAAGGGCAGACAGGTCCCACAGCGTCCGGCTTCCAGATATTTGGGCAGCTAAGAAACAACTCGCTCTGCACAGGGCTCCTACAAGCCTACCAGGAACATGTTTACAAAGGCCTGCGAAACGCAGTTTCTTCCCAGGCCTGATCTCGCCGAAGCAGAAGTTCAGCTCTGCCGTGTCCTACATGGGCCTAGAGCTCAAAGGGAGAAAATCCAGCCTTGTGTCCTCAAGGGCAGAGAGGCCCCACAGTGTCCGGCTTCCAGCTCTATGGGTAGCTGAGAAACAGCTTGCTCTGCACTGCTGTTTTACAGCCTACCGGGAACATGTCTTACAAAGGCCTGTGAAACGCAGTTTCTTCCCAGACCTGATCTCGCTGAAGTAGAACTTCTGCTCTGCCGTGTCCTGCATGGGCCTAGAGCTGAAAGGGACAAAGTCCTGTCTTGTGTCCTCAAGGGCAGACTGGTCCCACAGCGTCCGGCTTCCAGCTCTTTGGCAGGCTAAGAAACAACTCGCTCTGCACAGGGCTCTTAAAGCCTACCGGGAACATGTCTTACAAAGGCCTGTGAGACGCAGTTTCTTCCCAGGCCTGATCTCGCTGAAGTAGAACTTCTGCTCTGCCGTGTTCTACATGGGACTAGAGCTGAAAGGGACAAGGTTCTGCCTTTTGTCCTCAAGGGCAGACAGGTCCCACAGCGTCCGGCTTCCACATCTTTGCGCAGCTAAGAAACAACTCGCTCTGCACAGGGCTCTTAAAGTCTAGCGGGAACATGTCTCAAAAAGGCCTGTGAGACGCAGTTTCTTCCCAGGCCTGATCTCGCTGAAGTAGAACTTCTGCTCTGCCGTGTTCTACATGGGCCTAGAGCTGAAAGGGACAAGGTTCTGCCTTTTGTCCTCAAGGGCAGACAGGTCCCACAGCGTCCGGCTTCCAGATCTTTGGGCAGCTAAGAAACAACTCGCTCTGCACAGGGCTCCTACAAGCCTACCAGGAACATGTTTACAAAGGCCTGCGAAACGCAGTTTCTTCCCATGCCTGATCTCGCCGAAGCAGAAGTTCAGCTCTGCCGTGTCCTACATGGGCCTAGAGCTCAAAGGGAGAAAATCCAGCCTTGTGTCCTCAAGGGCAGAGAGGCCCCACAGCGTCCGGCTTCCAGCTCTATGGGTAGCTGAGAAACAGCTTGCTCTGCACTGCTGTTTTACAGCCTACCGGGAACATGTCTTACAAAGGCCTGTGAAACGCAGTTTCTTCCCAGACCTGATCTCGCTGAAGTAGAACTTCTGCTCTGCCGTGTCCTGCATGGGCCTAGAGCTGAAAGGGACAAAGTCCTGTCTTGTGTCCTCAAGGGCAGACTGGTCCCACAGCGTCCGGCTTCCAGCTCTTTGGCAGGCTAAGAAACAACTCGCTCTGCACAGGGCTCTTAAAGCCTACCGGGAACATGTCTTACAAAGGCCTGTGAAACGCAGTTTCTTCCCAGGCCTGATCTCGCTGAAGTAGAACTTCTGCTCTGCCGTGTTCTACATGGGCCTAGAGCTGAAAGGGACAAAGTTCTGCCTTTTGTCCTCAAGGGCAGACAGGTCCCACAGCGTCCGGCTTCCAGCTCTTTGGGAAACCAAGAAACAGCTCACTCTGCACAGGGCTTTTACAAACCTACCGGGAGCATGTCTTACAAAGGCCTATGAAACGCAGTTTCATCTCAGGCCTGCTCGCGCTGAAGTAGAACTTCTGCTCTGCCGTGTCCTACATGGGCCTAGAGCTGAAAGGGACAAAGTCCTCTGTTGTGTCTTCAAGGGCAGACAGGCCCCACAGCGTCCGGCTTCCAGCTCTTTTGCAGTCTAAGAAACAACTCGCTCTGCACAGGGCTCTTAAAGCCTAGCGGGAACATGTCTTAAAAAGGCCTGTGAGATGCAGTTTCTTCCCAGGCCTGATCTCGCTGAAGTAGAACTTCTGCTCTGCCGTGTTCTACATGGGCCTAGAGCTGAAAGGGACAAGGTTCTGCCTTTTGTCCTCAAGGGCAGACAGGTCCCACAACGTCCGGCTTCCAGATCTTTGGGCAGCTAAGAAACAACTCGCTCTGCACAGGGCTCCTACAAGCCTACCAGGAACATGTTTACAAAGGCCTGCGAAACGCAGTTTCTTCCCAGGCCTGATCTCGCTGAAGTAGAACTTTTGCTCTGCCGTGTCCTATTTGACCCTAGAGCTGCAATTCACAAGGTCCTGCCTTGTTTCCACAAGGGGAGGCAAGTCCCTCAGCGTCATGCCTCCAGCTCTTTGGGCAGCTAAGAAACAACTCGCTCTGCACAGGGCTCCTACAAGCCTACCAGGAACATGTTTACAAAGGCCTGCGAAACGCAGTTTCTTCCCAGGCCTGATCTCGCCGAAGCAGAAGTTCAGCTCTGCCGTGTCCTACATGGGCCTAGAGCTCAAAGGGAGAAAGTCCTGCCTTGTGTCCTCAAGGGCAGAGAGGCCCCACAGCGTCCGGCTTCCAGCTCTTTGGGCAGCTGAGAAACAGCTTGCTCTGCACTGCTGTTTTACAGCCTACCGGGAACATGTCTTACAAAGGCCTGTGAAACGCAGTTTCTTCCCAGACCTGATCTCGCTGAAGTAGAACTTCTGCTCTGCCGTGTCCTGCATGGGCCTAGAGCTGAAAGGGACAAAGTCCTGTCTTGTGTCCTCAAGGGCAGACTGGTCCCACAGCGTCCGGCTTCCAGCTCTTTGGCAGGCTAAGAAACAACTCGCTCTGCACAGGGCTCTTAAAGCCTACCGGGAACATGTCTTACAAAGGCCTGTGAAACGCAGTTTCTTCCCAGGCCTGATCTCGCTGAAGTAGAACTTCTGCTCTGCCGTGTTCTACATGGGCCTAGAGCTGAAAGGGACAAAGTTCTGCCTTTTGTCCTCAAGGGCAGACAGGTCCCACAGCGTCCGGCTTCCAGCTCTTTGGGAAGCCAAGAAACAGCTCACTCTGCACAGGGCTTTTACAAGCCTACCGGGAGCATGTCTTACAAAGGCCTAAGAAACGCAGTTTCATCTCAGGCCTGCTCTCGCTGAAGTAGAACTTCTGCTCTGCCGTGTCCTACATGGGCCTAGAGCTGAAAGGGACAAAGTCCTCTGCTGTGTCTTCAAGGGCAGACAGGCCCCACAGCATCCGGCTTCCAGCTCTTTGGGCAGCTAAGAAACAGCTCGCTCTGCACTGGTGTTTTACAGCCTACCGGGAACATGTCCTACAAAGGCCTGTGAAACGCAGTTTCTTGCCAGGCCTGATCTCGGTGAAGTAGAACTTCTGCTCTGCCGTGTCCTACATGGGCCTAGAGCTGAAAGGGACAAAGTCCTCTGTTGTGTCTTCAAGGGCAGACAGGCCCCACAGCGTCCGGCTTCCAGCTCTTTTGCAGTCTAAGAAACAACTCGCTCTGCACAGGGCTCTTAAAGCCTAGCGGGAACATGTCTTAAAAAGGCCTGTGAGACGCAGTTTCTTCCCAGGCCTGATCTCGCTGAAGTAGAACTTCTGCTCTGCCGTGTTCTACATGGGCCTAGAGCTGAAAGGGACAAGGTTCTGCCTTTTGTCCTCAAGGGCAGACAGGTCCCACAGCGTCCGGCTTCCAGATCTTTGGGCAGCTAAGAAACAACTCGCTCTGCACAGGGCTCCTACAAGCCTACCAGGAACATGTTTACAAAGGCCTGCGAAACGCAGTTTCTTCCCAGGCCTGATCTCGCCGAAGCAGAAGTTCAGCTCTGCCGTGTCCTACATGGGCCTAGAGCTCAAAGGGAGAAAATCCAGCCTTGTGTCCTCAAGGGCAGAGAGGCCCCACAGCGTCCGGCTTCCAGCTCTATGGGTAGCTGAGAAACAGCTTGCTCTGCACTGCTGTTTTACAGCCTACCGGGAACATGTCTTACAAAGGCCTGTGAAACGCAGTTTCTTCCCAGACCTGATCTCGCTGAAGTAGAACTTCTGCTCTGCCGTGTCCTGCATGGGCCTAGAGCTGAAAGGGACAAAGTCCTGTCTTGTGTCCTCAAGGGCAGACTGGTCCCACAGCGTCCGGCTTCCAGCTCTTTGGCAGGCTAAGAAACAACTCGCTCTGCACAGGGCTCTTAAAGCCTACCGGGAACATGTCTTACAAAGGCCTGTGAAACGCAGTTTCTTCCCAGGCCTGATCTCGCTGAAGTAGAACTTCTGCTCTGCCGTGTTCTACATGGGCCTAGAGCTGAAAGGGACAAAGTTCTGCCTTTTGTCCTCAAGGGCAGACTGGTCCCACAGCGTCCGGCTTCCAGCTCTTTGGGAAGCCAAGAAACAGCTCACTCTGCACAGGGCTTTTACAAGCCTACCGGGAGCATGTCTTACAAAGGCCTATGAAACGCAGTTTCATCTCAGGCCTGCTCTCGCTGAAGTAGAACTTCTGCTCTGCCGTGTCCTACATGGGCCTAGAGCTGAATGGGACAAAGTCCTCTGCTGTGTCTTCAATGGCAGACAGGCCCCACAGCGTCCGGCTTCCAGCTCTTTGGGCAGCTAAGAAACAGCTCGCTCTGCACTGGTGTTTTACAGCCTACGGGGAACATGTCCTACAAAGGCCTGTGAAACGCAGTTTCTTGCCAGGCCTGATCTCGGTGAAGTAGAACTTCTGCTCTGCCGTGTCCTACATGGGCCTAGAGCTGAAACGGACAAAGTCCTCTGTTGTGTCTTCAAGGGCAGACAGGCCCCACAGCGTCCGGCTTCCAGCTCTTTTGCAGTCTAAGAAACAACTCGCTCTGCACAGGGCTCTTAAAGCCTAGCGGGAACATGTCTCAAAAAGGCCTGTGAGACGCAGTTTCTTCCCAGGCCTGATCTCGCTGAAGTAGAACTTCTGCTCTGCCGTGTTCTACATGGGCCTAGAGCTGAAAGGGACAAGGTTCTGCCTTTTGTCCTCAAGGGCAGACAGGTCCCACAGCGTCCGGCTTCCAGATCTTTGGGCAGCTAAGAAACAACTCGCTCTGCACAGGGCTCCTACAAGCCTACCAGGAACATGTTTACAAAGGCCTGCGAAACGCAGTTTCTTCCCAGGCCTGATCTCGCCGAAGCAGAAGTTCAGCTCTGCCGTGTCCTACATGGGCCTAGAGCTCAAAGGGAGAAAATCCAGCCTTGTGTCCTCAAGGGCAGAGAGGCCCCACAGCGTCCGGCTTCCAGCTCTATGGGTAGCTGAGAAACAGCTTGCTCTGCACTGCTGTTTTACAGCCTACCGGGAACATGTCTTACAAAGGCCTGTGAAACGCAGTTTCTTCCCAGACCTGATCTCGCTGAAGTAGAACTTCTGCTCTGCCGTGTCCTGCATGGGCCTAGAGCTGAAAGGGACAAAGTCCTGTCTTGTGTCCTCAAGGGCAGACTGGTCCCACAGCGTCCGGCTTCCAGCTCTTTGGCAGGCTAAGAAACAACTCGCTCTGCACAGGTCTCTTAAAGCCTACCGGGAACATGTCTTACAAAGGCCTGTGAGACGCAGTTTCTTCCCAGGCCTGATCTCGCTGAAGTAGAACTTCTGCTCTGCCGTGTTCTACATGGGACTAGAGCTGAAAGGGACAAGGTTCTGCCTTTTGTCCTCAAGGGCAGACAGGTCCCACAGCGTCCGGCTTCCACATCTTTGCGCAGCTAAGAAACAACTCGCTCTGCACAGGGCTCTTAAAGCCTAGCGGGAACATGTCTCAAAAAGGCCTGTGAGACGCAGTTTCTTCCCAGGCCTGATCTCGCTGAAGTAGAACTTCTGCTCTGCCGTGTTCTACATGGGCCTAGAGCTGAAAGGGACAAGGTTCTGCCTTTTGTCCTCAAGGGCAGACAGGTCCCACAGCGTCCGGCTTCCAGATCTTTGGGCAGCTAAGAAACAACTCGCTCTGCACAGGGCTCCTACAAGCCTACCAGGAACATGTTTACAAAGGCCTGCGAAACGCAGTTTCTTCCCAGGCCTGATCTCGCCGAAGCAGAAGTTCAGCTCTGCCGTGTCCTACATGGGCCTAGAGCTCAAAGGGAGAAAATCCAGCCTTGTGTCCTCAAGGGCAGAGAGGCCCAACAGCGTCCGGTTTCCAGCTCTTTGGGAAGCCAAGAAACAGCTCACTCTGCACAGGGCTTTTACAAGCCTACCGGGAGCATGTCTTACAAAGGCCTATGAAACGCAGTTTCATCTCAGGCCTGCTCTCGCTGAAGTAGAACTTCTGCTCTGCCGTGTCCTACATGGGCCTAGAGCTGAAAGGGACAAAGTCCTCTGCTGTGTCTTCAATGGCAGACAGGCCCCACAGCGTCCGGCTTCCAGCTCTTTGGGCAGCTAAGAAACAGCTCGCTCTGCACTGGTGTTTTACAGCCTACTGGGAACATGTCCTACAAAGGCCTGTGAAACGCAGTTTCTTGCCAGGCCTGATCTCGGTGAAGTAGAACTTCTGCTCTGCCGTGTCCTACATGGGCCTAGAGCTGAAAGGGACAAAGTCCTCTGTTGTGTCTTCAAGGGCAGACAGGCCCCACAGCGTCCGGCTTCCAGCTCTTTTGCAGTCTAAGAAACAACTCGCTCTGCACAGGGCTCTTAAAGCCTAGCGGGAACATGTCTTAAAAAGGCCTGTGAGACGCAGTTTCTTCCCAGGCCTGATCTCGCTGAAGTAGAACTTCTGCTCTGCCGTGTTCTACATGGGCCTAGAGCTGAAAGGGACAAGGTTCTGCCTTTTGTCCTCAAGGGCAGACAGGTCCCACAGCGTCCGGCTTCCAGCTCTTTGGGAAGCCAAGAAACAGCTCACTCTGCACAGGGCTTTTACAAGCCTACCGGGAGCATGTCTTACAAAGGCCTATGAAACGCAGTTTCATCTCAGGCCTGCTCTCGCTGAAGTAGAACTTCTGCTCTGCCGTGTCCTACATGGGCCTAGAGCTGAAAGGGACAAAGTCCTCTGCTGTGTCTTCAATGGCAGACAGGCCCCACAGCGTCCGGCTTCCAGCTCTTTGGGCAGCTAAGAAACAGCTCGCTCTGCACTGGTGTTTTACAGCCTACTGGGAACATGTCCTACAAAGGCCTGTGAAACGCAGTTTCTTGCCAGGCCTGATCTCGGTGAAGTAGAACTTCTGCTCTGCCGTGTTCTACATGGGCCTAGAGCTGAAAGGGACAAAGTTCTGCCTTTTGTCCTCAAGGGCAGACAGGTCCCACAGCGTCCGGCTTCCAGCTCTTTGGGAAACCAAGAAACAGCTCACTCTGCACAGGGCTTTTACAAACCTACCGGGAGCATGTCTTACAAAGGCCTATGAAACGCAGTTTCATCTCAGGCCTGCTCGCGCTGAAGTAGAACTTCTGCTCTGCCGTGTCCTACATGGGCCTAGAGCTGAAAGGGACAAAGTCCTCTGTTGTGTCTTCAAGGGCAGACAGGCCCCACAGCGTCCGGCTTCCAGCTCTTTTGCAGTCTAAGAAACAACTCGCTCTGCACAGGGCTCTTAAAGCCTAGCGGGAACATGTCTTAAAAAGGCCTGTGAGACGCAGTTTCTTCCCAGGCCTGATCTCGCTGAAGTAGAACTTCTGCTCTGCCGTGTTCTACATGGGCCTAGAGCTGAAAGGGACAAGGTTCTGCCTTTTGTCCTCAAGGGCAGACAGGTCCCACAGCGTCCGGCTTCCAGATCTTTGGGCAGCTAAGAAACAACTCGCTCTGCACAGGGCTCCTACAAGCCTACCAGGAACATGTTTACAAAGGCCTGCGAAACGCAGTTTCTTCCCAGGCCTGATCTCGCCGAAGCAGAAGTTCAGCTCTGCCGTGTCCTACATGGGCCTAGAGCTCAAAGGGAGAAAATCCAGCCTTGTGTCCTCAAGGGCAGAGAGGCCCCACAGCGTCCGGCTTCCAGCTCTATGGGTAGCTGAGAAACAGCTTGCTCTGCACTGCTGTTTTACAGCCTACCGGGAACATGTCTTACAAAGGCCTGTGAAACGCAGTTTCTTCCCAGACCTGATCTCGCTGAAGTTGAACTTCTGCTCTGCCGTGTCCTGCATGGGCCTAGAGCTGAAAGGGACAAAGTCCTGTCTTGTGTCCTCAAGGGCAGACTGGTCCCACAGCGTCCGGCTTCCAGCTCTTTGGCAGGCTAAGAAACAACTCGCTCTGCACAGGGCTCTTAAAGCCTACCGGGAACATGTCTTACAAAGGCCTGTGAGACGCAGTTTCTTCCCAGGCCTGATCTCGCTGAAGTAGAACTTCTGCTCTGCCGTGTTCTACATGGGACTAGAGCTGAAAGGGACAAGGTTCTGCCTTTTGTCCTCAAGGGCAGACAGGTCCCACAGCGTCCGGCTTCCACATTTTTGCGCAGCTAAGAAACAACTCGCTCTGCACAGGGCTCTTAAAGCCTAGCGGGAACATGTCTCAAAAAGGCCTGTGAGACGCAGTTTCTTCCCAGGCCTGATCTCGCTGAAGTAGAACTTCTGCTCTGCCGTGTTCTACATGGGCCTAGAGCTGAAAGGGACAAGGTTCTGCCTTTTGTCCTCAAGGGCAGACAGGTCCCACAGCGTCCGGCTTCCAGATCTTTGGGCAGCTAAGAAACAACTCGCTCTGCACAGGGCTCCTACAAGCCTACCAGGAACATGTTTACAAAGGCCTGCGAAACGCAGTTTCTTCCCAGGCCTGATCTCGCCGAAGCAGAAGTTCAGCTCTGCCGTGTCCTACATGGGCCTAGAGCTCAAAGGGAGAAAATCCAGCCTTGTGTCCTCAAGGGCAGAGAGGCCCAACAGCGTCCGGTTTCCAGCTCTTTGGGAAGCCAAGAAACAGCTCACTCTGCACAGGGCTTTTACAAGCCTACCGGGAGCATGTCTTACAAAGGCCTATGAAACGCAGTTTCATCTCAGGCCTGCTCTCGCTGAAGTAGAACTTCTGCTCTGCCGTGTCCTACATGGGCCTAGAGCTGAAAGGGACAAAGTCCTCTGCTGTGTCTTCAATGGCAGACAGGCCCCACAGCGTCCGGCTTCCAGCTCTTTGGGCAGCTAAGAAACAGCTCGCTCTGCACTGGTGTTTTACAGCCTACTGGGAACATGTCCTACAAAGGCCTGTGAAACGCAGTTTCTTGCCAGGCCTGATCTCGGTGAAGTAGAACTTCTGCTCTGCCGTGTCCTACATGGGCCTAGAGCTGAAAGGGACAAAGTCCTCTGTTGTGTCTTCAAGGGCAGACAGGCCCCACAGCGTCCGGCTTCCAGCTCTTTTGCAGTCTAAGAAACAACTCGCTCTGCACAGGGCTCTTAAAGCCTAGCGGGAACATGTCTTAAAAAGGCCTGTGAGACGCAGTTTCTTCCCAGGCCTGATCTCGCTGAAGTAGAACTTCTGCTCTGCCGTGTTCTACATGGGCCTAGAGCTGAAAGGGACAAGGTTCTGCCTTTTGTCCTCAAGGGCAGACAGGTCCCACAGCGTCCGGCTTCCAGATCTTTGGGCAGCTAAGAAACAACTCGCTCTGCACAGGGCTCCTACAAGCCTACCAGGAACATGTTTACAAAGGCCTGCGAAACGCAGTTTCTTCCCAGGCCTGATCTCGCCGAAGCAGATGTTCAGCTCTGCCGTGTCCTACATGGGCCTAGAGCTCAAAGGGAGAAAATCCAGCCTTGTGTCCTCAAGGGCAGAGAGGCCCCACAGCGTCCGGCTTCCAGCTCTATGGGTAGCTGAGAAACAGCTTGCTCTGCACTGCTGTTTTACAGCCTACCGGGAACATGTCTTACAAAGGCCAGTGAAACGCAGTTTCTTCCCAGACCTGATCTCGCTGAAGTAGAACTTCTGCTCTGCCGTGTCCTGCATGGGCCTAGAGCTGAAAGGGACAAAGTCCTGTCTTGTGTCCTCAAGGGCAGACTGGTCCCACAGCGTCCGGCTTCCAGCTCTTTGGCAGGCTAAGAAACAACTCGCTCTGCACAGGGCTCTTAAAGCCTACCGGGAACATGTCTTACAAAGGCCTGTGAGACGCAGTTTCTTCCCAGGCCTGATCTCGCTGAAGTAGAACTTCTGCTCTGCCGTGTTCTACATGGGACTAGAGCTGAAAGGGACAAGGTTCTGCCTTTTGTCCTCAAGGGCAGACAGGTCCCACAGCGTCCGGCTTCCACATCTTTGCGCAGCTAAGAAACAACTCGCTCTGCACAGGGCTCCTACAAGCCTACCAGGAACATGTTTACAAAGGCCTGCGAAACGCAGTTTCTTCCCAGGCCTGATCTCGCCGAAGCAGAAGTTCAGCTCTGCCGTGTCCTACATGGGCCTAGAGCTCAAAGGGAGAAAATCCAGCCTTGTGTCCTCAAGGGCAGAGAGGCCCCACAGCGTCCGGCTTCCAGCTCTATGGGTAGCTGAGAAACAGCTTGCTCTGCACTGCTGTTTTACAGCCTACCGGGAACATGTCTTACAAAGGCCTGTGAAACGCAGTTTCTTCCCAAACCTGATCTCGCTGAAGTAGAACTTCTGCTCTGCCGTGTCCTGCATGGGCCTAGAGCTGAAAGGGACAAAGTCCTGTCTTGTGTCCTCAAGGGCAGACTGGTCCCACAGCGTCCGGCTTCCAGCTCTTTGGGAAGCCAAGAAACAGCTCACTCTGCACAGGGCTTTTACAAGCCTACCGGGAGCATGTCTTACAAAGGCCTGTGAAACGCAGTTTCATCTCAGGCCTGCTCTCGCTGAAGTAGAACTTCTGCTCTGCCGTGTCCTACATGGGCCTAGAGCTAAAAGGGACAAAGTCCTGTCTTGTGTCCTCAAGGGCCGACAGGCCCCACAGCGTCCGGCTTCCAGCTCTTTTGCAGTCTAAGAAACAACTCGCTCTGCACAGGGCTCTTGAAGCCTACCGGGAACATATCTTACAAAGGCCTGTGAGACGCAGTTTCTTCCCAGGCCTGATCTCGCTGAAGTAGAACTTCTGCTCTGCCGTGTTCTACATGGGCCTAGAGCTGAAAGGGACAAGGTTCTGCCTTTTGTCCTCAAGGGCAGACAGGTCCCACAGCGTCCGGCTTCCAGATCTTTGGGCAGCTAAGAAACAACTCGCTCTGCACAGGGCTCCTACAAGCCTACCAGGAACATGTTTACAAAGGCCTGCGAAACGCAGTTTCTTCCCAGGCCTGATCTCGCCGAAGCAGAAGTTCAGCTCTGCCGTGTCCTACATGGGCCTAGAGCTCAAAGGGAGAAAATCCAGCCTTGTGTCCTCAAGGGCAGAGAGGCCCCACAGCGTCCGGCTTCCAGCTCTATGGGTAGCTGAGAAACAGCTTGCTCTGCACTGCTGTTTTACAGCCTACCGGGAACATGTCTTACAAAGGCCTGTGAAACGCAGTTTCTTCCCAGACCTGATCTCGCTGAAGTAGAACTTCTGCTCTGCCGTGTCCTGCATGGGCCTAGAGCTGAAAGGGACAAAGTCCTGTCTTGTGTCCTCAAGGGCAGACTGGTCCCACAGCGTCCGGCTTCCAGCTCTTTGGCAGGCTAAGAAACAACTCGCTCTGCACAGGGCTCTTAAAGCCTACCGGGAACATGTCTTACAAAGGCCTGTGAAACGCAGTTTCTTCCCAGGCCTGATCTCGCTGAAGTAGAACTTCTGCTCTGCCGTGTTCTACATGGGCCTAGAGCTGAAAGGGACAAAGTTCTGCCTTTTGTCCTCAAGGGCAGACAGGTCCCACAGCGTCCGGCTTCCAGCTCTTTGGGAAGCCAAGAAACAGCTCACTCTGCACAGGGCTTTTACAAGCCTACCGGGAGCATGTCTTACAAAGGCCTATGAAACGCAGTTTCATCTCAGGCCTGCTCTCGCTGAAGTAGAACTTCTGCTCTGCCGTGTCCTACATGGGCCTAGAGCTGAAAGGGACAAAGTCCTCTGCTGTGTCTTCAATGGCAGACAGGCCCCACAGCGTCCGGCTTCCAGCTCTTTGGGCAGCTAAGAAACAGCTCGCTCTGCACTGGTGTTTTACAGCCTACTGGGAACATGTCCTACAAAGGCCTGTGAAACGCAGTTTCTTGCCAGGCCTGATCTCGGTGAAGTAGAACTTCTGCTCTGCCGTGTCCTACATGGGCCTAGAGCTGAAAGGGACAAAGTCCTCTGTTGTGTCTTCAAGGGCAGACAGGCCCCACAGCGTCCGGCTTCCAGCTCTTTTGCAGTCTAAGAAACAACTCGCTCTGCACAGGGCTCTTAAAGCCTAGCGGGAACATGTCTTAAAAAGGCCTGTGAGACGCAGTTTCTTCCCAGGCCTGATCTCGCTGAAGTAGAACTTCTGCTCTGCCGTGTTCTACATGGGCCTAGAGCTGAAAGGGACAAGGTTCTGCCTTTTGTCCTCAAGGGCAGACAGGTCCCACAGCGTCCGGCTTCCAGATCTTTGGGCAGCTAAGAAACAACTCGCTCTGCACAGGGCTCCTACAAGCCTACCAGGAACATGTTTACAAAGGCCTGCGAAACGCAGTTTCTTCCCAGGCCTGATCTCGCTGAAGCAGAAGTTCAGCTCTGCCGTGTCCTACATGGGCCTAGAGCTCAAAGGGAGAAAAGCCAGCCTTGTATCCTCAAGGGCAGAGAGGCCCCACAGCGTCCGGCTTCCAGCTCTATGGGTAGCTGAGAAACAGCTTGCTCTGCACTGCTGTTTTACAGCCTACCGGGAACATGTCTTACAAAGGCCTGTGAAACGCAGTTTCTTCCCAGACCTGATCTCGCTGAAGTAGAACTTCTGCTCTGCCGTGTCCTGCATGGGCCTAGAGCTGAAAGGGACAAAGTCCTGTCTTGTGTCCTCAAGGGCAGACTGGTCCCACAGCGTCCGGCTTCCAGCTCTTTGGCAGGCTAAGAAACAACTCGCTCTGCACAGGGCTCTTAAAGCCTACCGGGAACATGTCTTACAAAGGCCTGTGAGACGCAGTTTCTTCCCAGGCCTGATCTCGCTGAAGTAGAACTTCTGCTCTGCCGTGTTCTACATGGGACTAGAGCTGAAAGGGACAAGGTTCTGCCTTTTGTCCTCAAGGGCAGACAGGTCCCACAGCGTCCGGCTTCCACATCTTTGCGCAGCTAAGAAACAACTCGCTCTGCACAGGGCTCCTACAAGCCTACCAGGAACATGTTTACAAAGGCCTGCGAAACGCAGTTTCTTCCCAGGCCTGATCTCGCTGAAGCAGAAGTTCAGCTCTGCCGTGTCCTACATGGGCCTAGAGCTCAAAGGGAGAAAATCCAGCCTTGTGTCCTCAAGGGCAGAGAGGCCCCACAGCGTCCGGCTTCCAGCTCTATGGGTAGCTGAGAAACAGCTTGCTCTGCACTGCTGTTTTACAGCCTACCGGGAACATGTCTTACAAAGGCCTGTGAAACGCAGTTTCTTCCCAGACCTGATCTCGCTGAAGTAGAACTTCTGCTCTGCCGTGTCCTGCATGGGCCTAGAGCTGAAAGGGACAAAGTCCTGTCTTGTGTCCTCAAGGGCAGACTGGTCCCACAGCGTCCGGCTTCCAGCTCTTTGGCAGGCTAAGAAACAACTCGCTCTGCACAGGGCTCTTAAAGCCTACCGGGAACATGTCTTACAAAGGCCTGTGAAACGCAGTTTCTTCCCAGGCCTGATCTCGCTGAAGTAGAACTTCTGCTCTGCCGTGTTCTACATGGGCCTAGAGCTGAAAGGGACAAAGTTCTGCCTTTTGTCCTCAAGGGCAGACAGGTCCCACAGCGTCCGGCTTCCAGCTCTTTGGGAAGCCAAGAAACAGCTCACTCTGCACAGGGCTTTTACAAGCCTACCGGGAGCATGTCTTACAAAGGCCTATGAAACGCAGTTTCATCTCAGGCCTGCTCTCGCTGAAGTAGAACTTCTGCTCTGCCGTGTCCTACATGGGCCTAGAGCTGAAAGGGACAAAGTCCTCTGCTGTGTCTTCAATGGCAGACAGGCCCCACAGCGTCCGGCTTCCAGCTCTTTGGGCAGCTAAGAAACAGCTCGCTCTGCACTGGTGTTTTACAGCCTACCGGGAACATGTCCTACAAAGGCCTGTGAAACGCAGTTTCTTGCCAGGCCTGATCTCGGTGAAGTAGAACTTTTGCTCTGCCGTGTCCTACATGGGACTAGAGCTGAAAGGGACAAAGTCCTCTGTTGTGTCTTCAAGGGCAGACAGGCCCCACAGCGTCCGGCTTCCAGCTCTTTTGCAGTCTAAGAAACAACTCGCTCTGCACAGGGCTCTTGAAGCCTACCGGGAACATATCTTACAAAGGCCTGTGAGACGCAGTTTCTTCCCAGGCCTGATCTCGCTGAAGTAGAACTTCTGCTCTGCCGTGTTCTACATGGGCCTAGAGCTGAAAGGGACAAGGTTCTGCCTTTTGTCCTCAAGGGCAGACAGGTCCCACAGCGTCCGGCTTCCAGATCTTTGGGCAGCTAAGAAACAACTCGCTCTGCACAGGGCTCCTACAAGCCTACCAGGAACATGTTTACAAAGGCCTGCGAAACGCAGTTTCTTCCCAGGCCTGATCTCGCCGAAGCAGAAGTTCAGCTCTGCCGTGTCCTACATGGGCCTAGAGCTCAAAGGGAGAAAATCCAGCCTTGTGTCCTCAAGGGCAGAGAGGCCCCACAGCGTCCGGCTTCCAGCTCTATGGGTAGCTGAGAAACAGCTTGCTCTGCACTGCTGTTTTACAGCCTACCGGGAACATGTCTTACAAAGGCCTGTGAAACGCAGTTTCTTCCCAGACCTGATCTCGCTGAAGTAGAACTTCTGCTCTGCCGTGTCCTGCATGGGCCTAGAGCTGAAAGGGACAAAGTCCTGTCTTGTGTCCTCAAGGGCAGACTGGTCCCACAGCGTCCGGCTTCCAGCTCTTTGGCAGGCTAAGAAACAACTCGCTCTGCACAGGGCTCTTAAAGCCTACCGGGAACATGTCTTACAAAGGCCTGTGAAACGCAGTTTCTTCCCAGGCCTGATCTCGCTGAAGTAGAACTTCTGCTCTGCCGTGTTCTACATGGGCCTAGAGCTGAAAGGGACAAAGTTCTGCCTTTTGTCCTCAAGGGCAGACAGGTCCCACAGCGTCCGGCTTCCAGCTCTTTGGGAAGCCAAGAAACAGCTCACTCTGCACAGGGCTTTTACAAGCCTACCGGGAGCATGTCTTACAAAGGCCTATGAAACGCAGTTTCATCTCAGGCCTGCTCTCGCTGAAGTAGAACTTCTGCTCTGCCGTGTCCTACATGGGCCTAGATCTGAAAGGGACAAAGTCCTCTGCTGTGTCTTCAATGGCAGACAGGCCCCACAGCGTCCGGCTTCCAGCTCTTTGGGCAGCTAAGAAACAGCTCGCTCTGCACTGGTGTTTTACAGCCTACTGGGAACATGTCCTACAAAGGCCTGTGAAACGCAGTTTCTTGCCAGGCCTGATCTCGGTGAAGTAGAACTTCTGCTCTGCCGTGTCCTACATGGGCCTAGAGCTGAAAGGGACAAAGTCCTCTGTTGTGTCTTCAAGGGCAGACAGGCCCCACAGCGTCCGGCTTCCAGCTCTTTTGCAGTCTAAGAAACAACTCGCTCTGCACAGGGCTCTTAAAGCCTAGCGGGAACATGTCTTAAAAAGGCCTGTGAGACGCAGTTTCTTCCCAGGCCTGATCTCGCTGAAGTAGAACTTCTGCTCTGCCGTGTTCTACATGGGCCTAGAGCTGAAAGGGACAAGGTTCTGCCTTTTGTCCTCAAGGGCAGACAGGTCCCACAGCGTCCGGCTTCCAGATCTTTGGGCAGCTAAGAAACAACTCGCTCTGCACAGGGCTCCTACAAGCCTACCAGGAACATGTTTACAAAGGCCTGCGAAACGCAGTTTCTTCCCAGGCCTGATCTCGCTGAAGCAGAAGTTCAGCTCTGCCGTGTCCTACATGGGCCTAGAGCTCAAAGGGAGAAAAGCCAGCCTTGTGTCCTCAAGGGCAGAGAGGCCCCACAGCGTCCGGCTTCCAGCTCTATGGGTAGCTGAGAAACAGCTTGCTCTGCACTGCTGTTTTACAGCCTACCGGGAACATGTCTTACAAAGGCCTGTGAAACGCAGTTTCTTCCCAGACCTGATCTCGCTGAAGTAGAACTTCTGCTCTGCCGTGTCCTGCATGGGCCTAGAGCTGAAAGGGACAAAGTCCTGTCTTGTGTCCTCAAGGGCAGACTGGTCCCACAGCGTCCGGCTTCCAGCTCTTTGGACGGATAAGAAACAACTCGCTCTGCACAGGGCTCTTAAAGCCTACCGGGAACATGTCTTACAAAGGCCTGTGAAACGCAGTTTCTTCCCAGGCCTGATCTCGCTGAAGTAGAACTTCTGCTCTGCCGTGTTCTACATGGGCCTAGAGCTGAAAGGGACAAAGTTCTGCCTTTTGTCCTCAAGGGCAGACAGGTCCCACAGCGTCCGGCTTCCAGCTCTTTGGGAAGCCAAGAAACAGCTCACTCTGCACAGGGCTTTTACAAGCCTACCGGGAGCATGTCTTACAAAGGCCTATGAAACGCAGTTTCATCTCAGGCCTGCTCTCGCTGAAGTAGAACTTCTGCTCTGCCGTGTCCTACATGGGCCTAGATCTGAAAGGGACAAAGTCCTCTGCTGTGTCTTCAAGGGCAGACAGGCCCCACAGCGTCCGGCTTCCAGCTCTTTGGGCAGCTAAGAAACAGCTCGCTCTGCACTGGTGTTTTACAGCCTACCGGGAACATGTCCTACAAAGGCCTGTGAAACGCAGTTTCTTGCCAGGCCTGATCTCGGTGAAGTAGAACTTTTGCTCTGCCGTGTCCTACATGGGCCTAGAGCTGAAAGGGACAAAGTCCTCTGTTGTGTCTTCAAGGGCAGACAGGCCCCACAGCGTCCGGCTTCCAGCTCTTTTGCAGTCTAAGAAACAACTCGCTCTGCACAGGGCTCTTAAAGCCTAGCGGGAACATGTCTTAAAAAGGCCTGTGAGACGCAGTTTCTTCCCAGGCCTGATCTCGCTGAAGTAGAACTTCTGCTCTGCCGTGTTCTACATGGGCCTAGAGCTGAAAGGGACAAGGTTCTGCCTTTTGTCCTCAAGGGCAGACAGGTCCCACAGCGTCCGGCTTCCAGATCTTTGGGCAGCTAAGAAACAACTCGCTCTGCACAGGGCTCCTACAAGCCTACCAGGAACATGTTTACAAAGGCCTGCGAAACGCAGTTTCTTCCCAGGCCTGATCTCGCCGAAGCAGAAGTTCAGCTCTGCCGTGTCCTACATGGGCCTAGAGCTCAAAGGGAGAAAATCCAGCCTTGTGTCCTCAAGGGCAGAGAGGCCCCACAGCGTCCGGCTTCCAGCTCTATGGGTAGCTGAGAAACAGCTTGCTCTGCACTGCTGTTTTACAGCCTACCGGGAACATGTCTTACAAAGGCCTGTGAAACGCAGTTTCTTCCCAGACCTGATCTCGCTGAAGTAGAACTTCTGCTCTGCCGTGTCCTGCATGGGCCTAGAGCTGAAAGGGACAAAGTCCTGTCTTGTGTCCTCAAGGGCAGACTGGTCCCACAGCGTCCGGCTTCCAGCTCTTTGGCAGGCTAAGAAACAACTCGCTCTGCACAGGGCTCTTAAAGCCTACCGGGAACATGTCTTACAAAGGCCTGTGAAACGCAGTTTCTTCCCAGGCCTGATCTCGCTGAAGTAGAACTTCTGCTCTGCCGTGTTCTACATGGGCCTAGAGCTGAAAGGGACAAAGTTCTGCCTTTTGTCCTCAAGGGCAGACAGGTCCCACAGCGTCCGGCTTCCAGCTCTTTGGGAAGCCAAGAAACAGCTCACTCTGCACAGGGCTTTTACAAGCGTACCGGGAGCATGTCTTACAAAGGCCTATGAAACGCAGTTTCATCTCAGGCCTGCTCTCGCTGAACTAGAACTTCTGCTCTGCCGTGTCCTACATGGGCCTAGAGCTGAAAGGGACAAAGTCCTCTGCTGTGTCTTCAATGGCAGACAGGCCCCACAGCGTCCGGCTTCCAGCTCTTTGGGCAGCTAAGAAACAGCTCGCTCTGCACTGGTGTTTTACAGCCTACTGGGAACATGTCCTACAAAGGCCTGTGAAACGCAGTTTCTTGCCAGGCCTGATCTCGGTGAAGTAGAACTTCTGCTCTGCCGTGTCCTACATGGGCCTAGAGCTGAAAGGGACAAAGTCCTCTGTTGTGTCTTCAAGGGCAGACAGGCCCCACAGCGTCCGGCTTCCAGCTCTTTTGCAGTCTAAGAAACAACTCGCTCTGCACAGGGCTCTTAAAGCCTAGCGGGAACATGTCTTAAAAAGGCCTGTGAGACGCAGTTTCTTCCCAGGCCTGATCTCGCTGAAGTAGAACTTCTGCTCTGCCGTGTTCTACATGGGCCTAGAGCTGAAAGGGACAAGGTTCTGCCTTTTGTCCTCAAGGGCAGACAGGTCACACAGCGTCCGGCTTCCAGATCTTTGGGCAGCTAAGAAACAACTCGCTCTGCACAGGGCTCCTACAAGCCTACCAGGAACATGTTTACAAAGGCCTGCGAAACGCAGTTTCTTCCCAGGCCTGATCTCGCCGAAGCAGAAGTTCAGCTCTGCCGTGTCCTACATGGGCCTAGAGCTCAAAGGGAGAAAATCCAGCCTTGTGTCCTCAAGGGCAGAGAGGCCCCACAGCGTCCGGCTTCCAGCTCTATGGGTAGCTGAGAAACAGCTTGCTCTGCACTGCTGTTTTACAGCCTACCGGGAACATGTCTTACAAAGGCCTGTGAAACGCAGTTTCTTCCCAGACCTGATCTCGCTGAAGTAGAACTTCTGCTCTGCCGTGTCCTGCATGGGCCTAGAGCTGAAAGGGACAAAGTCCTGTCTTGTGTCCTCAAGGGCAGACAGGCCCCACAGCGTCCGGCTTCCAGCTCTTTGGCAGGCTAAGAAACAACTCGCTCTGCACAGGGCTCTTAAAGCCTAGCGGGAACATGTCTTAAAAAGGCCTGTGAGACGCAGTTTCTTCACAGGCCTGATCTCGCTGAAGTAGAACTTCTGCTCTGCCGTGTTCTACATGGGCCTAGAGCTGAAAGGGACAAGGTTCTGCCTTTTGTCCTCAAGGGCAGACAGGTCCCACAGCGTCCGGCTTCCAGATCTTTGGGCAGCTAAGAAACAACTCGCTCTGCACAGGGCTCCTACAAGCCTACCAGGAACATGTTTACAAAGGCCTGCGAAACGCAGTTTCTTCCCAGGCCTGATCTCGCTGAAGTAGAACTTTTGCTCTGCCGTGTCCTATTTGACCCTAGAGCTGCAATTCACAAGGTCCTGCCTTGTTTCCACAAGGGGAGGCAAGTCCCTCAGCGTCATGCCTCCAGCTCTTTGGGCAGCTAAGAAACAACTCGCTCTGCACAGGGCTCCTACAAGCCTACCAGGAACATGTTTACAAAGGCCTGCGAAACGCAGTTTCTTCCCAGGCCTGATCTCGCCGAAGCAGAAGTTCAGCTCTGCCGTGTCCTACATGGGCCTAGAGCTCAAAGGGAGAAAGTCCAGCCTTGTGTCCTCAAGGGCAGAGAGGCCCCACAGCGTCCGGCTTCCAGCTCTTTGGGCAGCTGAGAAACAGCTTGCTCTGCACTGCTGTTTTACAGCCTACCGGGAACATGTCTTACAAAGGCCTGTGAAACGCAGTTTCTTCCCAGACCTGATCTTGCTGAAGTAGAACCTCTGCTCTGCCGTGTCCTGCATGGGCCTAGAGCTGAAAGGGACAAAGTCCTGTCTTGTGTCCTCAAGGGCAGACTGGTCCCACAGCGTCCGGCTTCCAGCTCTTTGGCAGGCTAAGAAACAACTCGCTCTGCACAGGGCTCTTAAAGCCTACCGGGAACATGTCTTACAAAGGCCTGTGAAACGCAGTTTCTTCCCAGGCCTGATCTCGCTGAAGTAGAACTTCTGCTCTGCCGTGTTCTACATGGGCCTAGAGCTGAAAGGGACAAAGTTCTGCCTTTTGTCCTCAAGGGCAGACAGGTCCCACAGCGTCCGGCTTCCAGCTCTTTGGGAAGCCAAGAAACAGCTCACTCTGCACAGGGCTTTTACAAGCCTACCGGGAGCATGTCTTACAAAGGCCTATGAAACGCAGTTTCATCTCAGGCCTGCTCTCGCTGAACTAGAACTTCTGCTCTGCCGTGTCCTACATGGGCCTAGAGCTGAAAGGGACAAAGTCCTCTGCTGTGTCTTCAATGGCAGACAGGCCCCACAGCGTCCGGCTTCCAGCTCTTTGGGCAGCTAAGAAACAGCTCGCTCTGCACTGGTGTTTTACAGCCTACTGGGAACATGTCCTACAAAGGCCTGTGAAACGCAGTTTCTTGCCAGGCCTGATCTCGGTGAAGTAGAACTTCTGCTCTGCCGTGTCCTACATGGGCCTAGAGCTGAAAGGGACAAAGTCCTCTGTTGTGTCTTCAAGGGCAGACAGGCCCCACAGCGTCCGGCTTCCAGCTCTTTTGCAGTCTAAGAAACAACTCGCTCTGCACAGGGCTCTTAAAGCCTAGCGGGAACATGTCTTAAAAAGGCCTGTGAGACGCAGTTTCTTCCCAGGCCTGATCTCGCTGAAGTAGAACTTCTGCTCTGCCGTGTTCTACATGGGCCTAGAGCTGAAAGGGACAAGGTTCTGCCTTTTGTCCTCAAGGGCAGACAGGTCCCACAGCGTCCGGCTTCCAGATCTTTGGGCAGCTAAGAAACAACTCGCTCTGCACAGGGCTCCTACAAGCCTACCAGGAACATGTTTACAAAGGCCTGCGAAACGCAGTTTCTTCCCAGGCCTGATCTCGCTGAAGCAGAAGTTCAGCTCTGCCGTGTCCTACATGGGCCTAGAGCTCAAAGGGAGAAAAGCCAGCCTTGTGTCCTCAAGGGCAGAGAGGCCCCACAGCGTCCGGCTTCCAGCTCTATGGGTAGCTGAGAAACAGCTTGCTCTGCACTGCTGTTTTACAGCCTACCGGGAACATGTCTTACAAAGGCCTGTGAAACGCAGTTTCTTCCCAGACCTGATCTCGCTGAAGTAGAACTTCTGCTCTGCCGTGTCCTGCATGGGCCTAGAGCTGAAAGGGACAAAGTCCTGTCTTGTGTCCTCAAGGGCAGACTGGTCCCACAGCGTCCGGCTTCCAGCTCTTTGGCAGGCTAAGAAACAACTCGCTCTGCACAGGGCTCTTAAAGCCTACCGGGAACATGTCTTACAAAGGCCTGTGAGACGCAGTTTCTTCCCAGGCCTGATCTCGCTGAAGTAGAACTTCTGCTCTGCCGTGTTCTACATGGGACTAGAGCTGAAAGGGACAAAGTTCTGCCTTTTGTCCTCAAGGGCAGACAGGTCCCACAGCGTCCGGCTTCCACATCTTTGCGCAGCTAAGAAACAACTCGCTCTGCACAGGGCTCCTACAAGCCTACCAGGAACATGTTTACAAAGGCCTGCGAAACGCAGTTTCTTCCCAGGCCTGATCTAGCTGAAGCAGAAGTTCAGCTCTGCCGTGTCCTACATGGGCCTAGAGCTCAAAGGGAGAAAATCCAGCCTTGTGTCCTCAAGGGCAGAGAAGCCCCACAGCGTCCGGCTTCCAGCTCTATGGGTAGCTGAGAAACAGCTTGCTCTGCACTGCTGTTTTACAGCCTACCGGGAACATGTCTTACAAAGGCCTGTGAAACGCAGTTTCTTCCCAGACCTGATCTCGCTGAAGTAGAACTTCTGCTCTGCCGTGTCCTGCATGGGCCTAGAGCTGAAAGGGACAAAGTCCTGTCTTGTGTCCTCAAGGGCAGACTGGTCCCACAGCGTCCGGCTTCCAGCTCTTTGGCAGGCTAAGAAACAACTCGCTCTGCACAGGGCTCTTAAAGCCTACCGGGAACATGTCTTACAAAGGCCTGTGAAACGCAGTTTCTTCCCAGGCCTGATCTCGCTGAAGTAGAACTTCTGCTCTGCCGTGTTCTACATGGGCCTAGAGCTGAAAGGGACAAAGTTCTGCCTTTTGTCCTCAAGGGCAGACAGGTCCCACAGCGTGCGGCTTCCAGCTCTTTGGGAAGCCAAGAAACAGCTCACTCTGCACAGGGCTTTTACAAACCTACCGGGAGCATGTCTTACAAAGGCCTATGAAACGCAGTTTCATCTCAGGCCTGCTCGCGCTGAAGTAGAACTTCTGCTCTGCCGTGTCCTACATGGGCCTAGAGCTGAAAGGGACAAAGTCCTCTGTTGTGTCTTCAAGGGCAGACAGGCCCCACAGCGTCCGGCTTCCAGCTCTTTTGCAGTCTAAGAAACAACTCGCTCTGCACAGGGCTCTTAAAGCCTAGCGGGAACATGTCTCAAAAAGGCCTGTGAGACGCAGTTTCTTCCCAGGCCTGATCTCGCTGAAGTAGAACTTCTGCTTTGCCGTGTTCTACATGGGCCTAGAGCTGAAAGGGACAAGGTTCTGCCTTTTGTCCTCAAGGGCAGACAGGTCCCACAGCGTCCGGCTTCCAGATCTTTGGGCAGCTAAGAAACAACTCGCTCTGCACAGGGCTCCTACAAGCCTACCAGGAACATGTTTACAAAGGCCTGCGAAACGCAGTTTCTTCCCAGGCCTGATCTCGCTGAAGTAGAACTTTTGCTCTGCCGTGTCCTATTTGACCCTAGAGCTGCAATTCACAAGGTCCTGCCTTGTTTCCACAAGGGGAGGCAAGTCCCTCAGCGTCATGCCTCCAGCTCTTTGGGCAGCTAAGAAACAACTCGCTCTGCACAGGGCTCCTACAAGCCTACCAGGAACATGTTTACAAAGGCCTGCGAAACGCAGTTTCTTCCCAGGCCTGATCTCGCTGAAGCAGAAGTTCAGCTCTGCCGTGTCCTACATGGGCCTAGAGCTCAAAGGGAGAAAATCCAGCCTTGTGTCCTCAAGGGCAGAGAGGCCTCACAGCGTCCGGCTTCCAGCTCTATGGGTAGCTGAGAAACAGCTTGCTCTGCACTGCTGTTTTACAGCCTACCGGGAACATGTCTTACAAAGGCCTGTGAAACGCAGTTTCTTCCCAGACCTGATCTCGCTGAAGTAGAACTTCTGCTCTGCCGTGTCCTGCATGGGCCTAGAGCTGAAAGGGACAAAGTCCTGTCTTGTGTCCTCAAGGGCAGACTGGTCCCACAGCGTCCGGCTTCCAGCTCTTTGGCAGGCTAAGAAACAACTCGCTCTGCACAGGGCTCCTACAAGCCTACCAGGAACATGTTTACAAAGGCCTGCGAAACGCAGTTTCTTCCCAGGCCTGATCTCGCTGAAGTAGAACTTTTGCTCTGCCGTGTCCTATTTGACCCTAGAGCTGCAATTCACAAGGTCCTGCCTTGTTTCCACAAGGGGAGGCAAGTCCCTCAGCGTCATGCCTCCAGCTCTTTGGGCAGCTAAGAAACAACTCGCTCTGCACAGGGCTCCTACAAGCCTACCAGGAACATGTTTACAAAGGCCTGCGAAACGCAGTTTCTTCCCAGGCCTGATCTCGCTGAAGCAGAAGTTCAGCTCTGCCGTGTCCTACATGGGCCTAGAGCTCAAAGGGAGAAAAGCCAGCCTTGTGTCCTCAAGGGCAGAGAGGCCCCACAGCGTCCGGCTTCCAGCTCTATGGGTAGCTGAGAAACAGCTTGCTCTGCACTGCTGTTTTACAGCCTACCGGGAACATGTCTTACAAAGTCCTGTGAAACGCAGTTTCTTCCCAGACCTGATCTCGCTGAAGTAGAACTTCTGCTCTGCCGTGTCCTGCATGGGCCTAGAGCTGAAAGGGACAAAGTCCTGTCTTGTGTCCTCAAGGGCAGACTGGTCCCACAGCGTCCGGCTTCCAGCTCTTTGGACGGATAAGAAACAACTCGCTCTGCACAGGGCTCTTAAAGCCTACCGGGAACATGTCTTACAAAGGCCTGTGAAACGCAGTTTCTTCCCAGGCCTGATCTCGCTGAAGTAGAACTTCTGCTCTGCCGTGTTCTACATGGGCCTAGAGCTGAAAGGGACAAAGTTCTGCCTTTTGTCCTCAAGGGCAGACAGGTCCCACAGCGTCCGGCTTCCAGCTCTTTGGGAAGCCAAGAAACAGCTCACTCTGCACAGGGCTTTTACAAGCCTACCGGGAGCATGTCTTACAAAGGCCTATGAAACGCAGTTTCATCTCAGGCCTGCTCTCGCTGAAGTAGAACTTCTGCTCTGCCGTGTCCTACATGGGCCTAGATCTGAAAGGGACAAAGTCCTCTGCTGTGTCTTCAAGGGCAGACAGGCCCCACAGCGTCCGGCTTCCAGCTCTTTGGGCAGCTAAGAAACAGCTCGCTCTGCACTGGTGTTTTACAGCCTACCGGGAACATGTCCTACAAAGGCCTGTGAAACGCAGTTTCTTGCCAGGCCTGATCTCGGTGAAGTAGAACTTCTGCTCTGCCGTGTCCTACATGGGCCTAGAGCTGAAACGGACAAAGTCCTCTGTTGTGTCTTCAAGGGCAGACAGGCCCCACAGCGTCCGGCTTCCAGCTCTTTTGCAGTCTAAGAAACAACTCGCTCTGCACAGGGCTCTTAAAGCCTAGCGGGAACATGTCTCAAAAAGGCCTGTGAGACGCAGTTTCTTCCCAGGCCTGATCTCGCTGAAGTAGAACTTCTGCTCTGCCGTGTTCTACATGGGCCTAGAGCTGAAAGGGACAAGGTTCTGCCTTTTGTCCTCAAGGGCAGACAGGTCCCACAGCGTCCGGCTTCCAGATCTTTGGGCAGCTAAGAAACAACTCGCTCTGCACAGGGCTCCTACAAGCCTACCAGGAACATGTTTACAAAGGCCTGCGAAACGCAGTTTCTTCCCAGGCCTGATCTCGCCGAAGCAGAAGTTCAGCTCTGCCGTGTCCTACATGGGCCTAGAGCTCAAAGGGAGAAAATCCAGCCTTGTGTCCTCAAGGGCAGAGAGGCCCCACAGCGTCCGGCTTCCAGCTCTATGGGTAGCTGAGAAACAGCTTGCTCTGCACTGCTGTTTTACAGCCTACCGGGAACATGTCTTACAAAGGCCTGTGAAACGCAGTTTCTTCCCAGACCTGATCTCGCTGAAGTAGAACTTCTGCTCTGCCGTGTCCTTCATGGGCCTAGAGCTGAAAGGGACAAAGTCCTGTCTTGTGTCCTCAAGGGCAGACTGGTCCCACAGCGTCCGGCTTCCAGCTCTTTGGCAGGCTAAGAAACAACTCGCTCTGCACAGGGCTCTTAAAGCCTACCGGGAACATGTCTTACAAAGGCCTGTGAAACGCAGTTTCTTCCCAGGCCTGATCTCGCTGAAGTAGAACTTCTGCTCTGCCGTGTTCTACATGGGCCTAGAGCTGAAAGGGACAAAGTTCTGCCTTTTGTCCTCAAGGGCAGACAGGTCCCACAGCGTCCGGCTTCCAGCTCTTTGGGAAGCCAAGAAACAGCTCACTCTGCACAGGGCTTTTACAAGCGTACCGGGAGCATGTCTTACAAAGGCCTATGAAACGCAGTTTCATCTCAGGCCTGCTCTCGCTGAACTAGAACTTCTGCTCTGCCGTGTCCTACATGGGCCTAGAGCTGAAAGGGACAAAGTCCTCTGCTGTGTCTTCAATGGCAGACAGGCCCCACAGCGTCCGGCTTCCAGCTCTTTGGGCAGCTAAGAAACAGCTCGCTCTGCACTGGTGTTTTACAGCCTACTGGGAACATGTCCTACAAAGGCCTGTGAAACGCAGTTTCTTGCCAGGCCTGATCTCGGTGAAGTAGAACTTCTGCTCTGCCGTGTCCTACATGGGCCTAGAGCTGAAAGGGACAAAGTCCTCTGTTGTGTCTTCAAGGGCAGACAGGCCCCACAGCGTCCGGCTTCCAGCTCTTTTGCAGTCTAAGAAACAACTCGCTCTGCACAGGGCTCTTAAAGCCTAGCGGGAACATGTCTTAAAAAGGCCTGTGAGACGCAGTTTCTTCCCAGGCCTGATCTCGCTGAAGTAGAACTTCTGCTCTGCCGTGTTCTACATGGGCCTAGAGCTGAAAGGGACAAGGTTCTGCCTTTTGTCCTCAAGGGCAGACAGGTCCCACAGCGTCCGGCTTCCAGATCTTTGGGCAGCTAAGAAACAACTCGCTCTGCACAGGGCTCCTACAAGCCTACCAGGAACATGTTTACAAAGGCCTGCGAAACGCAGTTTCTTCCCAGGCCTGATCTCGCCGAAGCAGAAGTTCAGCTCTGCCGTGTCCTACATGGGCCTAGAGCTCAAAGGGAGAAAATCCAGCCTTGTGTCCTCAAGGGCAGAGAGGCCCCACAGCGTCCGGCTTCCAGCTCTATGGGTAGCTGAGAAACAGCTTGCTCTGCACTGCTGTTTTACAGCCTACCGGGAACATGTCTTACAAAGGCCTGTGAAACGCAGTTTCTTCCCAGACCTGATCTCGCTGAAGTAGAACTTCTGCTCTGCCGTGTCCTGCATGGGCCTAGAGCTGAAAGGGACAAAGTCCTGTCTTGTGTCCTCAAGGGCAGACAGGCCCCACAGCGTCCGGCTTCCAGCTCTTTGGCAGGCTAAGAAACAACTCGCTCTGCACAGGGCTCTTAAAGCCTAGCGGGAACATGTCTTAAAAAGGCCTGTGAGACGCAGTTTCTTCACAGGCCTGATCTCGCTGAAGTAGAACTTCTGCTCTGCCGTGTTCTACATGGGCCTAGAGCTGAAAGGGACAAGGTTCTGCCTTTTGTCCTCAAGGGCAGACAGGTCCCACAGCGTCCGGCTTCCAGATCTTTGGGCAGCTAAGAAACAACTCGCTCTGCACAGGGCTCCTACAAGCCTACCAGGAACATGTTTACAAAGGCCTGCGAAACGCAGTTTCTTCCCAGGCCTGATCTCGCTGAAGTAGAACTTTTGCTCTGCCGTGTCCTATTTGACCCTAGAGCTGCAATTCACAAGGTCCTGCCTTGTTTCCACAAGGGGAGGCAAGTCCCTCAGCGTCATGCCTCCAGCTCTTTGGGCAGCTAAGAAACAACTCGCTCTGCACAGGGCTCCTACAAGCCTACCAGGAACATGTTTACAAAGGCCTGCGAAACGCAGTTTCTTCCCAGGCCTGATCTCGCCGAAGCAGAAGTTCAGCTCTGCCGTGTCCTACATGGGCCTAGAGCTCAAAGGGAGAAAGTCCAGCCTTGTGTCCTCAAGGGCAGAGAGGCCCCACAGCGTCCGGCTTCCAGCTCTTTGGGCAGCTGAGAAACAGCTTGCTCTGCACTGCTGTTTTACAGCCTACCGGGAACATGTCTTACAAAGGCCTGTGAAACGCAGTTTCTTCCCAGACCTGATCTTGCTGAAGTAGAACTTCTGCTCTGCCGTGTCCTGCATGGGCCTAGAGCTGAAAGGGACAAAGTCCTGTCTTGTGTCCTCAAGGGCAGACTGGTCCCACAGCGTCCGGCTTCCAGCTCTTTGGCAGGCTAAGAAACAACTCGCTCTGCACAGGGCTCTTAAAGCCTACCGGGAACATGTCTTACAAAGGCCTGTGAAACGCAGTTTCTTCCCAGGCCTGATCTCGCTGAAGTAGAACTTCTGCTCTGCCGTGTTCTACATGGGCCTAGAGCTGAAAGGGACAAAGTTCTGCCTTTTGTCCTCAAGGGCAGACAGGTCCCACAGCGTCCGGCTTCCAGCTCTTTGGGAAGCCAAGAAACAGCTCACTCTGCACAGGGCTTTTACAAGCCTACCGGGAGCATGTCTTACAAAGGCCTATGAAACGCAGTTTCATCTCAGGCCTGCTCTCGCTGAACTAGAACTTCTGCTCTGCCGTGTCCTACATGGGCCTAGAGCTGAAAGGGACAAAGTCCTCTGCTGTGTCTTCAATGGCAGACAGGCCCCACAGCGTCCGGCTTCCAGCTCTTTGGGCAGCTAAGAAACAGCTCGCTCTGCACTGGTGTTTTACAGCCTACTGGGAACATGTCCTACAAAGGCCTGTGAAACGCAGTTTCTTGCCAGGCCTGATCTCGGTGAAGTAGAACTTCTGCTCTGCCGTGTCCTACATGGGCCTAGAGCTGAAAGGGACAAAGTCCTCTGTTGTGTCTTCAAGGGCAGACAGGCCCCACAGCGTCCGGCTTCCAGCTCTTTTGCAGTCTAAGAAACAACTCGCTCTGCACAGGGCTCTTAAAGCCTAGCGGGAACATGTCTTAAAAAGGCCTGTGAGACGCAGTTTCTTCCCAGGCCTGATCTCGCTGAAGTAGAACTTCTGCTCTGCCGTGTTCTACATGGGCCTAGAGCTGAAAGGGACAAGGTTCTGCCTTTTGTCCTCAAGGGCAGACAGGTCCCACAGCGTCCGGCTTCCAGATCTTTGGGCAGCTAAGAAACAACTCGCTCTGCACAGGGCTCCTACAAGCCTACCAGGAACATGTTTACAAAGGCCTGCGAAACGCAGTTTCTTCCCAGGCCTGATCTCGCTGAAGCAGAAGTTCAGCTCTGCCGTGTCCTACATGGGCCTAGAGCTCAAAGGGAGAAAAGCCAGCCTTGTGTCCTCAAGGGCAGAGAGGCCCCACAGCGTCCGGCTTCCAGCTCTATGGGTAGCTGAGAAACAGCTTTCTCTGCACTGCTGTTTTACAGCCTACCGGGAACATGTCTTACAAAGGCCTGTGAAACGCAGTTTCTTCCCAGACCTGATCTCGCTGAAGTAGAACTTCTGCTCTGCCGTGTCCTGCATGGGCCTAGAGCTGAAAGGGACAAAGTCCTGTCTTGTGTCCTCAAGGGCAGACTGGTCCCACAGCGTCCGGCTTCCAGCTCTTTGGCAGGCTAAGAAACAACTCGCTCTGCACAGGGCTCTTAAAGCCTACCGGGAACATGTCTTACAAAGGCCTGTGAGACGCAGTTTCTTCCCAGGCCTGATCTCGCTGAAGTAGAACTTCTGCTCTGCCGTGTTCTACATGGGACTAGAGCTGAAAGGGACAAAGTTCTGCCTTTTGTCCTCAAGGGCAGACAGGTCCCACAGCGTCCGGCTTCCACATCTTTGCGCAGCTAAGAAACAACTCGCTCTGCACAGGGCTCCTACAAGCCTACCAGGAACATGTTTACAAAGGCCTGCGAAACGCAGTTTCTTCCCAGGCCTGATCTAGCTGAAGCAGAAGTTCAGCTCTGCCGTGTCCTACATGGGCCTAGAGCTCAAAGGGAGAAAATCCAGCCTTGTGTCCTCAAGGGCAGAGAAGCCCCACAGCGTCCGGCTTCCAGCTCTATGGGTAGCTGAGAAACAGCTTGCTCTGCACTGCTGTTTTACAGCCTACCGGGAACATGTCTTACAAAGGCCTGTGAAACGCAGTTTCTTCCCAGACCTGATCTCGCTGAAGTAGAACTTCTGCTCTGCCGTGTCCTGCATGGGCCTAGAGCTGAAAGGGACAAAGTCCTGTCTTGTGTCCTCAAGGGCAGACTGGTCCCAGAGCGTCCGGCTTCCAGCTCTTTGGCAGGCTAAGAAACAACTCGCTCTGCACAGGGCTCTTAAAGCCTACCGGGAACATGTCTTACAAAGGCCTGTGAAACGCAGTTTCTTCCCAGGCCTGATCTCGCTGAAGTAGAACTTCTGCTCTGCCGTGTTCTACATGGGCCTAGAGCTGAAAGGGACAAAGTTCTGCCTTTTGTCCTCAAGGGCAGACAGGTCCCACAGCGTGCGGCTTCCAGCTCTTTGGGAAGCCAAGAAACAGCTCACTCTGCACAGGGCTTTTACAAACCTACCGGGAGCATGTCTTACAAAGGCCTATGAAACGCAGTTTCATCTCAGGCCTGCTCGCGCTGAAGTAGAACTTCTGCTCTGCCGTGTCCTACATGGGCCTAGAGCTGAAAGGGACAAAGTCCTCTGTTGTGTCTTCAAGGGCAGACAGGCCCCACAGCGTCCGGCTTCCAGCTCTTTTGCAGTCTAAGAAACAACTCGCTCTGCACAGGGCTCTTAAAGCCTAGCGGGAACATGTCTTAAAAAGGCCTGTGAGATGCAGTTTCTTCCCAGGCCTGATCTCGCTGAAGTAGAACTTCTGCTCTGCCGTGTTCTACATGGGCCTAGAGCTGAAAGGGACAAGGTTCTGCCTTTTGTCCTCAAGGGCAGACAGGTCCCACAACGTCCGGCTTCCAGATCTTCTGGCAGCTAAGAAACAACTCGCTCTGCACAGGGCTCCTACAAGCCTACCAGGAACATGTTTACAAAGGCCTGCGAAACGCAGTTTCTTCCCAGGCCTGATCTCGCTGAAGTAGAACTTTTGCTCTGCCGTGTCCTATTTGACCCTAGAGCTGCAATTCACAAGGTCCTGCCTTGTTTCCACAAGGGGAGGCAAGTCCCTCAGCGTCATGCCTCCAGCTCTTTGGGCAGCTAAGAAACAACTCGCTCTGCACAGGGCTCCTACAAGCCTACCAGGAACATGTTTACAAAGGCCTGCGAAACGCAGTTTCTTCCCAGGCCTGATCTCGCCGAAGCAGAAGTTCAGCTCTGCCGTGTCCTACATGGGCCTAGAGCTCAAAGGGAGAAAGTCCTGCCTTGTGTCCTCAAGGGCAGAGAGGCCCCACAGCGTCCGGCTTCCAGCTCTTTGGGCAGCTGAGAAACAGCTTGCTCTGCACTGCTGTTTTACAGCCTACCGGGAACATGTCTTACAAAGGCCTGTGAAACGCAGTTTCTTCCCAGACCTGATCTCGCTGAAGTAGAACTTCTGCTCTGCCGTGTCCTGCATGGGCCTAGAGCTGAAAGGGACAAAGTCCTGTCTTGTGTCCTCAAGGGCAGACTGGTCCCACAGCGTCCGGCTTCCAGCTCTTTGGCAGGCTAAGAAACAACTCGCTCTGCACAGGGCTCTTAAAGCCTACCGGGAACATGTCTTACAAAGGCCTGTGAAACGCAGTTTCTTCCCAGGCCTGATCTCGCTGAAGTAGAACTTCTGCTCTGCCGTGTTCTACATGGGCCTAGAGCTGAAAGGGACAAAGTTCTGCCTTTTGTCCTCAAGGGCAGACAGGTCCCACAGCGTCCGGCTTCCAGCTCTTTGGGAAGCCAAGAAACAGCTCACTCTGCACAGGGCTTTTACAAGCCTACCGGGAGCATGTCTTACAAAGGCCTATGAAACGCAGTTTCATCTCAGGCCTGCTCTCGCTGAAGTAGAACTTCTGCTCTGCCGTGTCCTACATGGGCCTAGAGCTGAAAGGGACAAAGTCCTCTGCTGTGTCTTCAAGGGCAGACAGGCCCCACAGCATCCGGCTTCCAGCTCTTTGGGCAGCTAAGAAACAGCTCGCTCTGCACTGGTGTTTTACAGCCTACCGGGAACATGTCCTACAAAGGCCTGTGAAACGCAGTTTCTTGCCAGGCCTGATCTCGGTGAAGTAGAACTTCTGCTCTGCCGTGTCCTACATGGGCCTAGAGCTGAAAGGGACAAAGTCCTCTGTTGTGTCTTCAAGGGCAGACAGGCCCCACAGCGTCCGGCTTCCAGCTCTTTTGCAGTCTAAGAAACAACTCGCTCTGCACAGGGCTCTTAAAGCCTAGCGGGAACATGTCTTAAAAAGGCCTGTGAGACGCAGTTTCTTCCCAGGCCTGATCTCGCTGAAGTAGAACTTCTGCTCTGCCGTGTTCTACATGGGCCTAGAGCTGAAAGGGACAAGGTTCTGCCTTTTGTCCTCAAGGGCAGACAGGTCCCACAGCGTCCGGCTTCCAGATCTTTGGGCAGCTAAGAAACAACTCGCTCTGCACAGGGCTCCTACAAGCCTACCAGGAACATGTTTACAAAGGCCTGGGAAACGCAGTTTCTTCCCAGGCCTGATCTCGCCGAAGCAGAAGTTCAGCTCTGCCGTGTCCTACATGGGCCTAGAGCTCAAAGGGAGAAAGTCCAGCCTTGTGTCCTCAAGGGCAGAGAGGCCCCACAGCGTCCGGCTTCCAGCTCTTTGGGCAGCTGAGAAACATCTTGCTCTGCACTGCTGTTTTACAGCCTACCGGGAACATGTCTTACAAAGGCCTGTGAAACGCAGTTTCTTCCCAGACCTGATCTCGCTGAAGTAGAACTTCTGCTCTGCCGTGTCCTGCATGGGCCTAGAGCTGAAAGGGACAAAGTCCTGTCTTGTGTCCTCAAGGGCAGACTGGTCCCACAGCGTCCGGCTTCCAGCTCTTTGGCAGGCTAAGAAACAACTCGCTCTGCACAGGGCTCTTAAAGCCTACCGGGAACATGTCTTACAAAGGCCTGTGAAACGCAGTTTCTTCCCAGGCCTGATCTCGCTGAAGTAGAACTTCTGCTCTGCCGTGTTCTACATGGGCCTAGAGCTGAAAGGGACAAAGTTCTGCCTTTTGTCCTCAAGGGCAGACAGGTCCCACAGCGTCCGGCTTCCAGCTCTTTGGGAAGCCAAGAAACAGCTCACTCTGCACAGGGCTTTTACAAGCCTACCGGGAGCATGTCTTACAAAGGCCTATGAAACGCAGTTTCATCTCAGGCCTGCTCTCGCTGAAGTAGAACTTCTGCTCTGCCGTGTCCTACATGGGCCTAGAGCTGAAAGGGACAAAGTCCTCTGCTGTGTCTTCAATGGCAGACAGGCCCCACAGCGTCCGGCTTCCAGCTCTTTGGGCAGCTAAGAAACAGCTCGCTCTGCACTGGTGTTTTACAGCCTACCGGGAACATGTCCTACAAAGGCCTGTGAAACGCAGTTTCTTGCCAGGCCTGATCTCGGTGAAGTAGAACTTCTGCTCTGCCGTGTCCTACATGGGCCTAGAGCTGAAAGGGACAAAGTCCTCTGTTGTGTCTTCAAGGGCAGACAGGCCCCACAGCGTCCGGCTTCCAGCTCTTTTGCAGTCTAAGAAACAACTCGCTCTGCACAGGGCTCTTAAAGCCTAGCGGGAACATGTCTCAAAAAGGCCTTTGAGACGCAGTTTCTTCCCAGGCCTGATCTCGCTGAAGTAGAACTTCTGCTCTGCCGTGTTCTACATGGGCCTAGAGCTGAAAGGGACAAGGTTCTGCCTTTTGTCCTCAAGGGCAGACAGGTCCCACAGCGTCCGGCTTCCAGATATTTGGGCAGCTAAGAAACAACTCGCTCTGCACAGGGCTCCTACAAGCCTACCAGGAACATGTTTACAAAGGCCTGCGAAACGCAGTTTCTTCCCAGGCCTGATCTCGCCGAAGCAGAAGTTCAGCTCTGCCGTGTCCTACATGGGCCTAGAGCTCAAAGGGAGAAAATCCAGCCTTGTGTCCTCAAGGGCAGAGAGGCCCCACAGTGTCCGGCTTCCAGCTCTATGGGTAGCTGAGAAACAGCTTGCTCTGCACTGCTGTTTTACAGCCTACCGGGAACATGTCTTACAAAGGCCTGTGAAACGCAGTTTCTTCCCAGACCTGATCTCGCTGAAGTAGAACTTCTGCTCTGCCGTGTCCTGCATGGGCCTAGAGCTGAAAGGGACAAAGTCCTGTCTTGTGTCCTCAAGGGCAGACTGGTCCCACAGCGTCCGGCTTCCAGCTCTTTGGCAGGCTAAGAAACAACTCGCTCTGCACAGGGCTCTTAAAGCCTACCGGGAACATGTCTTACAAAGGCCTGTGAGACGCAGTTTCTTCCCAGGCCTGATCTCGCTGAAGTAGAACTTCTGCTCTGCCGTGTTCTACATGGGACTAGAGCTGAAAGGGACAAGGTTCTGCCTTTTGTCCTCAAGGGCAGACAGGTCCCACAGCGTCCGGCTTCCACATCTTTGCGCAGCTAAGAAACAACTCGCTCTGCACAGGGCTCTTAAAGCCTAGCGGGAACATGTCTCAAAAAGGCCTTTGAGACGCAGTTTCTTCCCAGGCCTGATCTCGCTGAAGTAGAACTTCTGCTCTGCCGTGTTCTACATGGGCCTAGAGCTGAAAGGGACAAGGTTCTGCCTTTTGTCCTCAAGGGCAGACAGGTCCCACAGCGTCCGGCTTCCAGATCTTTGGGCAGCTAAGAAACAACTCGCTCTGCACAGGGCTCCTACAAGCCTACCAGGAACATGTTTACAAAGGCCTGCGAAACGCAGTTTCTTCCCAGGCCTGATCTCGCCGAAGCAGAAGTTCAGCTCTGCCGTGTCCTACATGGGCCTAGAGCTCAAAGGGAGAAAATCCAGCCTTGTGTCCTCAAGGGCAGAGAGGCCCCACAGCGTCCGGCTTCCAGCTCTATGGGTAGCTGAGAAACAGCTTGCTCTGCACTGCTGTTTTACAGCCTACCGGGAACATGTCTTACAAAGGCCTGTGAAACGCAGTTTCTTCCCAGACCTGATCTCGCTGAAGTAGAACTTCTGCTCTGCCGTGTCCTGCATGGGCCTAGAGCTGAAAGGGACAAAGTCCTGTCTTGTGTCCTCAAGGGCAGACTGGTCCCACAGCGTCCGGCTTCCAGCTCTTTGGCAGGCTAAGAAACAACTCGCTCTGCACAGGGCTCTTAAAGCCTACCGGGAACATGTCTTACAAAGGCCTGTGAAACGCAGTTTCTTCCCAGGCCTGATCTCGCTGAAGTAGAACTTCTGCTCTGCCGTGTTCTACATGGGCCTAGAGCTGAAAGGGACAAAGTTCTGCCTTTTGTCCTCAAGGGCAGACAGGTCCCACAGCGTCCGGCTTCCAGCTCTTTGGGAAACCAAGAAACAGCTCACTCTGCACTTTGCTTTTACAAACCTACCGGGAGCATGTCTTACAAAGGCCTATGAAACGCAGTTTCATCTCAGGCCTGCTCGCGCTGAAGTAGAACTTCTGCTCTGCCGTGTCCTACATGGGCCTAGAGCTGAAAGGGACAAAGTCCTCTGTTGTGTCTTCAAGGGCAGACAGGCCCCACAGCGTCCGGCTTCCAGCTCTTTTGCAGTCTAAGAAACAACTCGCTCTGCACAGGGCTCTTAAAGCCTAGCGGGAACATGTCTTAAAAAGGCCTGTGAGATGCAGTTTCTTCCCAGGCCTGATCTCGCTGAAGTAGAACTTCTGCTCTGCCGTGTTCTACATGGGCCTAGAGCTGAAAGGGACAAGGTTCTGCCTTTTGTCCTCAAGGGCAGACAGGTCCCACAACGTCCGGCTTCCAGATCTTTGGGCAGCTAAGAAACAACTCGCTCTGCACAGGGCTCCTACAAGCCTACCAGGAACATGTTTACAAAGGCCTGCGAAACGCAGTTTCTTCCCAGGCCTGATCTCGCTGAAGTAGAACTTTTGCTCTGCCGTGTCCTATTTGACCCTAGAGCTGCAATTCACAAGGTCCTGCCTTGTTTCCACAAGGGGAGGCAAGTCCCTCAGCGTCATGCCTCCAGCTCTTTGGGCAGCTAAGAAACAACTCGCTCTGCACAGGGCTCCTACAAGCCTACCAGGAACATGTTTACAAAGGCCTGCGAAACGCAGTTTCTTCCCAGGCCTGATCTCGCCGAAGCAGAAGTTCAGCTCTGCCGTGTCCTACATGGGCCTAGAGCTCAAAGGGAGAAAGTCCTGCCTTGTGTCCTCAAGGGCAGAGAGGCCCCACAGCGTCCGGCTTCCAGCTCTTTGGGCAGCTGAGAAACAGCTTGCTCTGCACTGCTGTTTTACAGCCTACCGGGAACATGTCTTACAAAGGCCTGTGAAACGCAGTTTCTTCCCAGACCTGATCTCGCTGAAGTAGAACTTCTGCTCTGCCGTGTCCTGCATGGGCCTAGAGCTGAAAGGGACAAAGTCCTGTCTTGTGTCATCAAGGGCAGACTGGTCCCACAGCGTCCGGCTTCCAGCTCTTTGGCAGGCTAAGAAACAACTCGCTCTGCACAGGGCTCTTAAAGCCTACCGGGAACATGTCTTACAAAGGCCTGTGAAACGCAGTTTCTTCCCAGGCCTGATCTCGCTGAAGTAGAACTTCTGCTCTGCCGTGTTCTACATGGGCCTAGAGCTGAAAGGGACAAAGTTCTGCCTTTTGTCCTCAAGGGCAGACAGGTCCCACAGCGTCCGGCTTCCAGCTCTTTGGGAAGCCAAGAAACAGCTCACTCTGCACAGGGCTTTTACAAGCCTACCGGGAGCATGTCTTACAAAGGCCTATGAAACGCAGTTTCATCTCAGGCCTGCTCTCGCTGAAGTAGAACTTCTGCTCTGCCGTGTCCTACATGGGCCTAGAGCTGAAAGGGACAAAGTCCTCTGCTGTGTCTTCAAGGGCAGACAGGCCCCACAGCATCCGGCTTCCAGCTCTTTGGGCAGCTAAGAAACAGCTCGCTCTGCACTGGTGTTTTACAGCCTACCGGGAACATGTCCTACAAAGGCCTGTGAAACGCAGTTTCTTGCCAGGCCTGATCTCGGTGAAGTAGAACTTCTGCTCTGCCGTGTCCTACATGGGCCTAGAGCTGAAAGGGACAAAGTCCTCTGTTGTGTCTTCAAGGGCAGACAGGCCCCACAGCGTCCGGCTTCCAGCTCTTTTGCAGTCTAAGAAACAACTCGCTCTGCACAGGGCTCTTAAAGCCTAGCGGGAACATGTCTTAAAAAGGCCTGTGAGACGCAGTTTCTTCCCAGGCCTGATCTCGCTGAAGTAGAACTTCTGCTCTGCCGTGTTCTACATGGGCCTAGAGCTGAAAGGGACAAGGTTCTGCCTTTTGTCCTCAAGGGCAGACAGGTCCCACAGCGTCCGGCTTCCAGATCTTTGGGCAGCTAAGAAACAACTCGCTCTGCACAGGGCTCCTACAAGCCTACCAGGAACATGTTTACAAAGGCCTGCGAAACGCAGTTTCTTCCCAGGCCTGATCTCGCCGAAGCAGAAGTTCAGCTCTGCCGTGTCCTACATGGGCCTAGAGCTCAAAGGGAGAAAATCCAGCCTTGTGTCCTCAAGGGCAGAGAGGCCCCACAGCGTCCGGCTTCCAGCTCTATGGGTAGCTGAGAAACAGCTTGCTCTGCACTGCTGTTTTACAGCCTACCGGGAACATGTCTTACAAAGGCCTGTGAAACGCAGTTTCTTCCCAGACCTGATCTCGCTGAAGTAGAACTTCTGCTCTGCCGTGTCCTGCATGGGCCTAGAGCTGAAAGGGACAAAGTCCTGTCTTGTGTCCTCAAGGGCAGACTGGTCCCACAGCGTCCGGCTTCCAGCTCTTTGGCAGGCTAAGAAACAACTCGCTCTGCACAGGGCTCTTAAAGCCTACCGGGAACATGTCTTACAAAGGCCTGTGAAACGCAGTTTCTTCCCAGGCCTGATCTCGCTGAAGTAGAACTTCTGCTCTGCCGTGTTCTACATGGGCCTAGAGCTGAAAGGGACAAAGTTCTGCCTTTTGTCCTCAAGGGCAGACTGGTCCCACAGCGTCCGGCTTCCAGCTCTTTGGGAAGCCAAGAAACAGCTCACTCTGCACAGGGCTTTTACAAGCCTACCGGGAGCATGTCTTACAAAGGCCTATGAAACGCAGTTTCATCTCAGGCCTGCTCTCGCTGAAGTAGAACTTCTGCTCTGCCGTGTCCTACATGGGCCTAGAGCTGAATGGGACAAAGTCCTCTGCTGTGTCTTCAATGGCAGACAGGCCCCACAGCGTCCGGCTTCCAGCTCTTTGGGCAGCTAAGAAACAGCTCGCTCTGCACTGGTGTTTTACAGCCTACTGGGAACATGTCCTACAAAGGCCTGTGAAACGCAGTTTCTTGCCAGGCCTGATCTCGGTGAAGTAGAACTTCTGCTCTGCCGTGTCCTACATGGGCCTAGAGCTGAAACGGACAAAGTCCTCTGTTGTGTCTTCAAGGGCAGACAGGCCCCACAGCGTCCGGCTTCCAGCTCTTTTGCAGTCTAAGAAACAACTCGCTCTGCACAGGGCTCTTAAAGCCTAGCGGGAACATGTCTCAAAAAGGCCTGTGAGACGCAGTTTCTTCCCAGGCCTGATCTCGCTGAAGTAGAACTTCTGCTCTGCCGTGTTCTACATGGGCCTAGAGCTGAAAGGGACAAGGTTCTGCCTTTTGTCCTCAAGGGCAGACAGGTCCCACAGCGTCCGGCTTCCAGATCTTTGGGCAGCTAAGAAACAACTCGCTCTGCACAGGGCTCCTACAAGCCTACCAGGAACATGTTTACAAAGGCCTGCGAAACGCAGTTTCTTCCCAGGCCTGATCTCGCCGAAGCAGAAGTTCAGCTCTGCCGTGTCCTACATGGGCCTAGAGCTCAAAGGGAGAAAATCCAGCCTTGTGTCCTCAAGGGCAGAGAGGCCCCACAGCGTCCGGCTTCCAGCTCTATGGGTAGCTGAGAAACAGCTTGCTCTGCACTGCTGTTTTACAGCCTACCGGGAACATGTCTTACAAAGGCCTGTGAAACGCAGTTTCTTCCCAGACCTGATCTCGCTGAAGTAGAACTTCTGCTCTGCCGTGTCCTGCATGGGCCTAGAGCTGAAAGGGACAAAGTCCTGTCTTGTGTCCTCAAGGGCAGACTGGTCCCACAGCGTCCGGCTTCCAGCTCTTTGGCAGGCTAAGAAACAACTCGCTCTGCACAGGGCTCTTAAAGCCTACCGGGAACATGTCTTACAAAGGCCTGTGAGACGCAGTTTCTTCCCAGGCCTGATCTCGCTGAAGTAGAACTTCTGCTCTGCCGTGTTCTACATGGGACTAGAGCTGAAAGGGACAAGGTTCTGCCTTTTGTCCTCAAGGGCAGACAGGTCCCACAGCGTCCGGCTTCCACATCTTTGCGCAGCTAAGAAACAACTCGCTCTGCACAGGGCTCTTAAAGCCTAGCGGGAACATGTCTCAAAAAGGCCTGTGAGACGCAGTTTCTTCCCAGGCCTGATCTCGCTGAAGTAGAACTTCTGCTCTGCCGTGTTCTACATGGGCCTAGAGCTGAAAGGGACAAGGTTCTGCCTTTTGTCCTCAAGGGCAGACAGGTCCCACAGCGTCCGGCTTCCAGATCTTTGGGCAGCTAAGAAACAACTCGCTCTGCACAGGGCTCCTACAAGCCTACCAGGAACATGTTTACAAAGGCCTGCGAAACGCAGTTTCTTCCCAGGCCTGATCTCGCCGAAGCAGAAGTTCAGCTCTGCCGTGTCCTACATGGGCCTAGAGCTCAAAGGGAGAAAATCCAGCCTTGTGTCCTCAAGGGCAGAGAGGCCCAACAGCGTCCGGTTTCCAGCTCTTTGGGAAGCCAAGAAACAGCTCACTCTGCACAGGGCTTTTACAAGCCTACCGGGAGCATGTCTTACAAAGGCCTATGAAACGCAGTTTCATCTCAGGCCTGCTCTCGCTGAAGTAGAACTTCTGCTCTGCCGTGTCCTACATGGGCCTAGAGCTGAAAGGGACAAAGTCCTCTGCTGTGTCTTCAATGGCAGACAGGCCCCACAGCGTCCGGCTTCCAGCTCTTTGGGCAGCTAAGAAACAGCTCGCTCTGCACTGGTGTTTTACAGCCTACTGGGAACATGTCCTACAAAGGCCTGTGAAACGCAGTTTCTTGCCAGGCCTGATCTCGGTGAAGTAGAACTTCTGCTCTGCCGTGTCCTACATGGGCCTAGAGCTGAAAGGGACAAAGTCCTCTGTTGTGTCTTCAAGGGCAGACAGGCCCCACAGCGTCCGGCTTCCAGCTCTTTTGCAGTCTAAGAAACAACTCGCTCTGCACAGGGCTCTTAAAGCCTAGCGGGAACATGTCTTAAAAAGGCCTGTGAGACGCAGTTTCTTCCCAGGCCTGATCTCGCTGAAGTAGAACTTCTGCTCTGCCGTGTTCTACATGGGCCTAGAGCTGAAAGGGACAAGGTTCTGCCTTTTGTCCTCAAGGGCAGACAGGTCCCACAGCGTCCGGCTTCCAGATCTTTGGGCAGCTAAGAAACAACTCGCTCTGCACAGGGCTCCTACAAGCCTACCAGGAACATGTTTACAAAGGCCTGCGAAACGCAGTTTCTTCCCAGGCCTGATCTCGCCGAAGCAGATGTTCAGCTCTGCCGTGTCCTACATGGGCCTAGAGCTCAAAGGGAGAAAATCCAGCCTTGTGTCCTCAAGGGCAGAGAGGCCCCACAGCGTCCGGCTTCCAGCTCTATGGGTAGCTGAGAAACAGCTTGCTCTGCACTGCTGTTTTACAGCCTACCGGGAACATGTCTTACAAAGGCCAGTGAAACGCAGTTTCTTCCCAGACCTGATCTCGCTGAAGTAGAACTTCTGCTCTGCCGTGTCCTGCATGGGCCTAGAGCTGAAAGGGACAAAGTCCTGTCTTGTGTCCTCAAGGGCAGACTGGTCCCACAGCGTCCGGCTTCCAGCTCTTTGGCAGGCTAAGAAACAACTCGCTCTGCACAGGGCTCTTAAAGCCTACCGGGAACATGTCTTACAAAGGCCTGTGAGACGCAGTTTCTTCCCAGGCCTGATCTCGCTGAAGTAGAACTTCTGCTCTGCCGTGTTCTACATGGGACTAGAGCTGAAAGGGACAAGGTTCTGCCTTTTGTCCTCAAGGGCAGACAGGTCCCACAGCGTCCGGCTTCCACATCTTTGCGCAGCTAAGAAACAACTCGCTCTGCACAGGGCTCCTACAAGCCTACCAGGAACATGTTTACAAAGGCCTGCGAAACGCAGTTTCTTCCCAGGCCTGATCTCGCCGAAGCAGAAGTTCAGCTCTGCCGTGTCCTACATGGGCCTAGAGCTCAAAGGGAGAAAATCCAGCCTTGTGTCCTCAAGGGCAGAGAGGCCCCACAGCGTCCGGCTTCCAGCTCTATGGGTAGCTGAGAAACAGCTTGCTCTGCACTGCTGTTTTACAGCCTACCGGGAACATGTCTTACAAAGGCCTGTGAAACGCAGTTTCTTCCCAGACCTGATCTCGCTGAAGTAGAACTTCTGCTCTGCCGTGTCCTGCATGGGCCTAGAGCTGAAAGGGACAAAGTCCTGTCTTGTGTCCTCAAGGGCAGACTGGTCCCACAGCGTCCGGCTTCCAGCTCTTTGGCAGGCTAAGAAACAACTCGCTCTGCACAGGGCTCTTAAAGCCTACCGGGAACATGTCTTACAAAGGCCTGTGAAACGCAGTTTCTTCCCAGGCCTGATCTCGCTGAAGTAGAACTTCTGCTCTGCCGTGTTCTACATGGGCCTAGAGCTGAAAGGGACAAAGTTCTGCCTTTTGTCCTCAAGGGCAGACAGGTCCCACAGCGTCCGGCTTCCAGCTCTTTGGGAAACCAAGAAACAGCTCACTCTGCACAGGGCTTTTACAAACCTACCGGGAGCATGTCTTACAAAGGCCTATGAAACGCAGTTTCATCTCAGGCCTGCTCGCGCTGAAGTAGAACTTCTGCTCTGCCGTGTCCTACATGGGCCTAGAGCTGAAAGGGACAAAGTCCTCTGTTGTGTCTTCAAGGGCAGACAGGCCCCACAGCGTCCGGCTTCCAGCTCTTTTGCAGTCTAAGAAACAACTCGCTCTGCACAGGGCTCTTAAAGCCTAGCGGGAACATGTCTTAAAAAGGCCTGTGAGATGCAGTTTCTTCCCAGGCCTGATCTCGCTGAAGTAGAACTTCTGCTCTGCCGTGTTCTACATGGGCCTAGAGCTGAAAGGGACAAGGTTCTGCCTTTTGTCCTCAAGGGCAGACAGGTCCCACAACGTCCGGCTTCCAGATCTTTGGGCAGCTAAGAAACAACTCGCTCTGCACAGGGCTCCTACAAGCCTACCAGGAACATGTTTACAAAGGCCTGCGAAACGCAGTTTCTTCCCAGGCCTGATCTCGCTGAAGTAGAACTTTTGCTCTGCCGTGTCCTATTTGACCCTAGAGCTGCAATTCACAAGGTCCTGCCTTGTTTCTACAAGGGGAGGCAAGTCCCTCAGCGTCATGCCTCCAGCTCTTTGGGCAGCTAAGAAACAACTCGCTCTGCACAGGGCTCCTACAAGCCTACCAGGAACATGTTTACAAAGGCCTGCGAAACGCAGTTTCTTCCCAGGCCTGATCTCGCCGAAGCAGAAGTTCAGCTCTGCCGTGTCCTACATGGGCCTAGAGCTCAAAGGGAGAAAGTCCTGCCTTGTGTCCTCAAGGGCAGAGAGGCCCCACAGCGTCCGGCTTCCAGCTCTTTGGGCAGCTGAGAAACAGCTTGCTCTGCACTGCTGTTTTACAGCCTACCGGGAACATGTCTTACAAAGGCCTGTGAAACGCAGTTTCTTCCCAGACCTGATCTCGCTGAAGTAGAACTTCTGCTCTGCCGTGTCCTGCATGGGCCTAGAGCTGAAAGGGACAAAGTCCTGTCTTGTGTCCTCAAGGGCAGACTGGTCCCACAGCGTCCGGCTTCCAGCTCTTTGGCAGGCTAAGAAACAACTCGCTCTGCACAGGGCTCTTAAAGCCTACCGGGAACATGTCTTACAAAGGCCTGTGAAACGCAGTTTCTTCCCAGGCCTGATCTCGCTGAAGTAGAACTTCTGCTCTGCCGTGTCCTGCATGGGCCTAGAGCTGAAAGGGACAAAGTTCTGCCTTTTGTCCTCAAGGGCAGACAGGTCCCACAGCGTCCGGCTTCCAGCTCTTTGGGAAGCCAAGAAACAGCTCACTCTGCACAGGGCTTTTACAAGCCTACCGGGAGCATGTCTTACAAAGGCCTATGAAACGCAGTTTCATCTCAGGCCTGCTCTCGCTGAAGTAGAACTTCTGCTCTGCCGTGTCCTACATGGGCCTAGAGCTGAAAGGGACAAAGTCCTCTGCTGTGTCTTCAAGGGCAGACAGGCCCCACAGCGTCCGGCTTCCAGCTCTTTGGGCAGCTAAGAAACAGCTCGCTCTGCACTGGTGTTTTACAGCCTACCGGGAACATGTCCTACAAAGGCCTGTGAAACGCAGTTTCTTGCCAGGCCTGATCTCGGTGAAGTAGAACTTCTGCTCTGCCGTGTCCTACATGGGCCTAGAGCTGAAAGGGACAAAGTCCTCTGTTGTGTCTTCAAGGGCAGACAGGCCCCACAGCGTCCGGCTTCCAGCTCTTTTGCAGTCTAAGAAACAACTCGCTCTGCACAGGGCTCTTAAAGCCTAGCGGGAACATGTCTTAAAAAGGCCTGTGAGACGCAGTTTCTTCCCAGGCCTGATCTCGCTGAAGTAGAACTTCTGCTCTGCCGTGTTCTACATGGGCCTAGAGCTGAAAGGGACAAGGTTCTGCCTTTTGTCCTCAAGGGCAGACAGGTCCCACAGCGTCCGGCTTCCAGCTCTTTGGGCAGCTAAGAAACAACTCGCTCTGCACAGGGCTCCTACAAGCCTACCAGGAACATGTTTACAAAGGCCTGCGAAACGCAGTTTCTTCCCAGGCCTGATCTCGCCGAAGCAGATGTTCAGCTCTGCCGTGTCCTACATGGGCCTAGAGCTCAAAGGGAGAAAATCCAGCCTTGTGTCCTCAAGGGCAGAGAGGCCCCACAGCGTCCGGCTTCCAGCTCTATGGGTAGCTGAGAAACAGCTTGCTCTGCACTGCTGTTTTACAGCCTACCGGGAACATGTCTTACAAAGGCCAGTGAAACGCAGTTTCTTCCCAGACCTGATCTCGCTGAAGTAGAACTTCTGCTCTGCCGTGTCCTGCATGGGCCTAGAGCTGAAAGGGACAAAGTCCTGTCTTGTGTCCTCAAGGGCAGACTGGTCCCACAGCGTCCGGCTTCCAGCTCTTTGGCAGGCTAAGAAACAACTCGCTCTGCACAGGGCTCTTAAAGCCTACCGGGAACATGTCTTACAAATGCCTGTGAGACGCAGTTTCTTCCCAGGCCTGATCTCGCTGAAGTAGAACTTCTGCTCTGCCGTGTTCTACATGGGACTAGAGCTGAAAGGGACAAGGTTCTGCCTTTTGTCCTCAAGGGCAGACAGGTCCCACAGCGTCCGGCTTCCACATCTTTGCGCAGCTAAGAAACAACTCGCTCTGCACAGGGCTCCTACAAGCCTACCAGGAACATGTTTACAAAGGCCTGCGAAACGCAGTTTCTTCCCAGGCCTGATCTCGCCGAAGCAGAAGTTCAGCTCTGCCGTGTCCTACATGGGCCTAGAGCTCAAAGGGAGAAAATCCAGCCTTGTGTCCTCAAGGGCAGAGAGGCCCCACAGCGTCCGGCTTCCAGCTCTATGGGTAGCTGAGAAACAGCTTGCTCTGCACTGCTGTTTTACAGCCTACCGGGAACATGTCTTACAAAGGCCTGTGAAACGCAGTTTCTTCCCAGACCTGATCTCGCTGAAGTAGAACTTCTGCTCTGCCGTGTCCTGCATGGGCCTAGAGCTGAAAGGGACAAAGTCCTGTCTTGTGTCCTCAAGGGCAGACTGGTCCCACAGCGTCCGGCTTCCAGCTCTTTGGCAGGCTAAGAAACAACTCGCTCTGCACAGGGCTCTTAAAGCCTACCGGGAACATGTCTTACAAAGGCCTGTGAAACGCAGTTTCTTCCCAGGCCTGATCTCGCTGAAGTAGAACTTCTGCTCTGCCGTGTTCTACATGGGCCTAGAGCTGAAAGGGACAAAGTTCTGCCTTTTGTCCTCAAGGGCAGACAGGTCCCACAGCGTCCGGCTTCCAGCTCTTTGGGAAACCAAGAAACAGCTCACTCTGCACAGGGCTTTTACAAACCTACCGGGAGCATGTCTTACAAAGGCCTATGAAACGCAGTTTCATCTCAGGCCTGCTCGCGCTGAAGTAGAACTTCTGCTCTGCCGTGTCCTACATGGGCCTAGAGCTGAAAGGGACAAAGTCCTCTGTTGTGTCTTCAAGGGCAGACAGGCCCCACAGCGTCCGGCTTCCAGCTCTTTTGCAGTCTAAGAAACAACTCGCTCTGCACAGGGCTCTTAAAGCCTAGCGGGAACATGTCTTAAAAAGGCCTGTGAGATGCAGTTTCTTCCCAGGCCTGATCTCGCTGAAGTAGAACTTCTGCTCTGCCGTGTTCTACATGGGCCTAGAGCTGAAAGGGACAAGGTTCTGCCTTTTGTCCTCAAGGGCAGACAGGTCCCACAACGTCCGGCTTCCAGATCTTTGGGCAGCTAAGAAACAACTCGCTCTGCACAGGGCTCCTACAAGCCTACCAGGAACATGTTTACAAAGGCCTGGGAAACGCAGTTTCTTCCCAGGCCTGATCTCGCTGAAGTAGAACTTTTGCTCTGCCGTGTCCTATTTGACCCTAGAGCTGCAATTCACAAGGTCCTGCCTTGTTTCCACAAGGGGAGGCAAGTCCCTCAGCGTCATGCCTCCAGCTCTTTGGGCAGCTAAGAAACAACTCGCTCTGCACAGGGCTCCTACAAGCCTACCAGGAACATGTTTACAAAGGCCTGCGAAACGCAGTTTCTTCCCAGGCCTGATCTCGCCGAAGCAGAAGTTCAGCTCTGCCGTGTCCTACATGGGCCTAGAGCTCAAAGGGAGAAAATCCAGCCTTGTGTCCTCAAGGGCAGAGAGGCCCCACAGCGTCCGGCTTCCAGCTCTATGGGTAGCTGAGAAACAGCTTGCTCTGCACTGCTGTTTTACAGCCTACCGGGAACATGTCTTACAAAGGCCTGTGAAACGCAGTTTCTTCCCAGACCTGATCTCGCTGAAGTAGAACTTCTGCTCTGCCGTGTCCTGCATGGGCCTAGAGCTGAAAGGGACAAAGTCCTGTCTTGTGTCCTCAAGGGCAGACTGGTCCCACAGCGTCCGGCTTCCAGCTCTTTGGCAGGCTAAGAAACAACTCGCTCTGCACAGGGCTCTTAAAGCCTACCGGGAACATGTCTTACAAAGGCCTGTGAGACGCAGTTTCTTCCCAGGCCTGATCTCGCTGAAGTAGAACTTCTGCTCTGCCGTGTTCTACATGGGACTAGAGCTGAAAGGGACAAGGTTCTGCCTTTTGTCCTCAAGGGCAGACAGGTCCCACAGCGTCCGGCTTCCACATCTTTGCGCAGCTAAGAAACAACTCGCTCTGCACAGGGCTCTTAAAGCCTAGCGGGAACATGTCTCAAAAAGGCCTGTGAGACGCAGTTTCTTCCCAGGCCTGATCTCGCTGAAGTAGAACTTCTGCTCTGCCGTGTTCTACATGGGCCTAGAGCTGAAAGGGACAAGGTTCTGCCTTTTGTCCTCAAGGGCAGACAGGTCCCACAGCGTCCGGCTTCCAGATCTTTGGGCAGCTAAGAAACAACTCGCTCTGCACAGGGCTCCTACAAGCCTACCAGGAACATGTTTACAAAGGCCTCCGAAACGCAGTTTCTTCCCAGGCCTGATCTCGCCGAAGCAGAAGTTCAGCTCTGCCGTGTCCTACATGGGCCTAGAGCTCAAAGGGAGAAAATCCAGCCTTGTGTCCTCAAGGGCAGAGAGGCCCAACAGCGTCCGGTTTCCAGCTCTTTGGGAAGCCAAGAAACAGCTCACTCTGCACAGGGCTTTTACAAGCCTACCGGGAGCATGTCTTACAAAGGCCTATGAAACGCAGTTTCATCTCAGGCCTGCTCTCGCTGAAGTAGAACTTCTGCTCTGCCGTGTCCTACATGGGCCTAGAGCTGAAAGGGACAAAGTCCTCTGCTGTGTCTTCAATGGCAGACAGGCCCCACAGCGTCCGGCTTCCAGCTCTTTGGGCAGCTAAGAAACAGCTCGCTCTGCACTGGTGTTTTACAGCCTACTGGGAACATGTCCTACAAAGGCCTGTGAAACGCAGTTTCTTGCCAGGCCTGATCTCGGTGAAGTAGAACTTCTGCTCTGCCGTGTCCTACATGGGCCTAGAGCTGAAAGGGACAAAGTCCTCTGTTGTGTCTTCAAGGGCAGACAGGCCCCACAGCGTCCGGCTTCCAGCTCTTTTGCAGTCTAAGAAACAACTCGCTCTGCACAGGGCTCTTAAAGCCTAGCGGGAACATGTCTTAAAAAGGCCTGTGAGACGCAGTTTCTTCCCAGGCCTGATCTCGCTGAAGTAGAACTTCTGCTCTGCCGTGTTCTACATGGGCCTAGAGCTGAAAGGGACAAGGTTCTGCCTTTTGTCCTCAAGGGCAGACAGGTCCCACAGCGTCCGGCTTCCAGATCTTTGGGCAGCTAAGAAACAACTCGCTCTGCACAGGGCTCCTACAAGCCTACCAGGAACATGTTTACAAAGGCCTGCGAAACGCAGTTTCTTCCCAGGCCTGATCTCGCCGAAGCAGATGTTCAGCTCTGCCGTGTCCTACATGGGCCTAGAGCTCAAAGGGAGAAAATCCAGCCTTGTGTCCTCAAGGGCAGAGAGGCCCCACAGCGTCCGGCTTCCAGCTCTATGGGTAGCTGAGAAACAGCTTGCTCTGCACTGCTGTTTTACAGCCTACCGGGAACATGTCTTACAAAGGCCAGTGAAACGCAGTTTCTTCCCAGACCTGATCTCGCTGAAGTAGAACTTCTGCTCTGCCGTGTCCTGCATGGGCCTAGAGCTGAAAGGGACAAAGTCCTGTCTTGTGTCCTCAAGGGCAGACTGGTCCCACAGCGTCCGGCTTCCAGCTCTTTGGCAGGCTAAGAAACAACTCGCTCTGCACAGGGCTCTTAAAGCCTACCGGGAACATGTCTTACAAAGGCCTGTGAGACGCAGTTTCTTCCCAGGCCTGATCTCGCTGAAGTAGAACTTCTGCTCTGCCGTGTTCTACATGGGACTAGAGCTGAAAGGGACAAGGTTCTGCCTTTTGTCCTCAAGGGCAGACAGGTCCCACAGCGTCCGGCTTCCACATCTTTGCGCAGCTAAGAAACAACTCGCTCTGCACAGGGCTCCTACAAGCCTACCAGGAACATGTTTACAAAGGCCTGCGAAACGCAGTTTCTTCCCAGGCCTGATCTCGCCGAAGCAGAAGTTCAGCTCTGCCGTGTCCTACATGGGCCTAGAGCTCAAAGGGAGAAAATCCAGCCTTGTGTCCTCAAGGGCAGAGAGGCCCCACAGCGTCCGGCTTCCAGCTCTATGGGTAGCTGAGAAACAGCTTGCTCTGCACTGCTGTTTTACAGCCTACCGGGAACATGTCTTACAAAGGCCTGTGAAACGCAGTTTCTTCCCAGACCTGATCTCGCTGAAGTAGAACTTCTGCTCTGCCGTGTCCTGCATGGGCCTAGAGCTGAAAGGGACAAAGTCCTGTCTTGTGTCCTCAAGGGCAGACTGGTCCCACAGCGTCCGGCTTCCAGCTCTTTGGCAGGCTAAGAAACAACTCGCTCTGCACAGGGCTCTTAAAGCCTACCGGGAACATGTCTTACAAAGGCCTGTGAAACGCAGTTTCTTCCCAGGCCTGATCTCGCTGAAGTAGAACTTCTGCTCTGCCGTGTTCTACATGGGCCTAGAGCTGAAAGGGACAAAGTTCTGCCTTTTGTCCTCAAGGGCAGACAGGTCCCACAGCGTCCGGCTTCCAGCTCTTTGGGAAACCAAGAAACAGCTCACTCTGCACAGGGCTTTTACAAACCTACCGGGAGCATGTCTTACAAAGGCCTATGAAACGCAGTTTCATCTCAGGCCTGCTCGCGCTGAAGTAGAACTTCTGCTCTGCCGTGTCCTACATGGGCCTAGAGCTGAAAGGGACAAAGTCCTCTGTTGTGTCTTCAAGGGCAGACAGGCCCCACAGCGTCCGGCTTCCAGCTCTTTTGCAGTCTAAGAAACAACTCGCTCTGCACAGGGCTCTTAAAGCCTAGCGGGAACATGTCTTAAAAAGGCCTGTGAGATGCAGTTTCTTCCCAGGCCTGATCTCGCTGAAGTAGAACTTCTGCTCTGCCGTGTTCTACATGGGCCTAGAGCTGAAAGGGACAAGGTTCTGCCTTTTGTCCTCAAGGGCAGACAGGTCCCACAACGTCCGGCTTCCAGATCTTTGGGCAGCTAAGAAACAACTCGCTCTGCACAGGGCTCCTACAAGCCTACCAGGAACATGTTTACAAAGGCCTGGGAAACGCAGTTTCTTCCCAGGCCTGATCTCGCTGAAGTAGAACTTTTGCTCTGCCGTGTCCTATTTGACCCTAGAGCTGCAATTCACAAGGTCCTGCCTTGTTTCCACAAGGGGAGGCAAGTCCCTCAGCGTCATGCCTCCAGCTCTTTGGGCAGCTAAGAAACAACTCGCTCTGCACAGGGCTCCTACAAGCCTACCAGGAACATGTTTACAAAGGCCTGCGAAACGCAGTTTCTTCCCAGGCCTGATCTCGCCGAAGCAGAAGTTCAGCTCTGCCGTGTCCTACATGGGCCTAGAGCTCAAAGGGAGAAAATCCAGCCTTGTGTCCTCAAGGGCAGAGAGGCCCCACAGCGTCCGGCTTCCAGCTCTATGGGTAGCTGAGAAACAGCTTGCTCTGCACTGCTGTTTTACAGCCTACCGGGAACATGTCTTACAAAGGCCTGTGAAACGCAGTTTCTTCCCAGACCTGATCTCGCTGAAGTAGAACTTCTGCTCTGCCGTGTCCTGCATGGGCCTAGAGCTGAAAGGGACAAAGTCCTGTCTTGTGTCCTCAAGGGCAGACTGGTCCCACAGCGTCCGGCTTCCAGCTCTTTGGCAGGCTAAGAAACAACTCGCTCTGCACAGGGCTCTTAAAGCCTACCGGGAACATGTCTTACAAAGGCCTGTGAGACGCAGTTTCTTCCCAGGCCTGATCTCGCTGAAGTAGAACTTCTGCTCTGCCGTGTTCTACATGGGACTAGAGCTGAAAGGGACAAGGTTCTGCCTTTTGTCCTCAAGGGCAGACAGGTCCCACAGCGTCCGGCTTCCACATCTTTGCGCAGCTAAGAAACAACTCGCTCTGCACAGGGCTCTTAAAGCCTAGCGGGAACATGTCTCAAAAAGGCCTGTGAGACGCAGTTTCTTCCCAGGCCTGATCTCGCTGAAGTAGAACTTCTGCTCTGCCGTGTTCTACATGGGCCTAGAGCTGAAAGGGACAAGGTTCTGCCTTTTGTCCTCAAGGGCAGACAGGTCCCACAGCGTCCGGCTTCCAGATCTTTGGGCAGCTAAGAAACAACTCGCTCTGCACAGGGCTCCTACAAGCCTACCAGGAACATGTTTACAAAGGCCTCCGAAACGCAGTTTCTTCCCAGGCCTGATCTCGCCGAAGCAGAAGTTCAGCTCTGCCGTGTCCTACATGGGCCTAGAGCTCAAAGGGAGAAAATCCAGCCTTGTGTCCTCAAGGGCAGAGAGGCCCAACAGCGTCCGATTTCCAGCTCTTTGGGAAGCCAAGAAACAGCTCACTCTGCACAGGGCTTTTACAAGCCTACCGGGAGCATGTCTTACAAAGGCCTATGAAACGCAGTTTCATCTCAGGCCTGCTCTCGCTGAAGTAGAACTTCTGCTCTGCCGTGTCCTACATGGGCCTAGAGCTGAAAGGGACAAAGTCCTCTGCTGTGTCTTCAATGGCAGACAGGCCCCACAGCGTCCGGCTTCCAGCTCTTTGGGCAGCTAAGAAACAGCTCGCTCTGCACTGGTGTTTTACAGCCTACTGGGAACATGTCCTACAAAGGCCTGTGAAACGCAGTTTCTTGCCAGGCCTGATCTCGGTGAAGTAGAACTTCTGCTCTGCCGTGTCCTACATGGGCCTAGAGCTGAAAGGGACAAAGTCCTCTGTTGTGTCTTCAAGGGCAGACAGGCCCCACAGCGTCCGGCTTCCAGCTCTTTTGCAGTCTAAGAAACAACTCGCTCTGCACAGGGCTCTTAAAGCCTAGCGGGAACATGTCTTAAAAAGGCCTGTGAGACGCAGTTTCTTCCCAGGCCTGATCTCGCTGAAGTAGAACTTCTGCTCTGCCGTGTTCTACATGGGCCTAGAGCTGAAAGGGACAAGGTTCTGCCTTTTGTCCTCAAGGGCAGACAGGTCCCACAGCGTCCGGCTTCCAGATCTTTGGGCAGCTAAGAAACAACTCGCTCTGCACAGGGCTCCTACAAGCCTACCAGGAACATGTTTACAAAGGCCTGCGAAACGCAGTTTCTTCCCAGGCCTGATCTCGCCGAAGCAGATGTTCAGCTCTGCCGTGTCCTACATGGGCCTAGAGCTCAAAGGGAGAAAATCCAGCCTTGTGTCCTCAAGGGCAGAGAGGCCCCACAGCGTCCGGCTTCCAGCTCTATGGGTAGCTGAGAAACAGCTTGCTCTGCACTGCTGTTTTACAGCCTACCGGGAACATGTCTTACAAAGGCCAGTGAAACGCAGTTTCTTCCCAGACCTGATCTCGCTGAAGTAGAACTTCTGCTCTGCCGTGTCCTGCATGGGCCTAGAGCTGAAAGGGACAAAGTCCTGTCTTGTGTCCTCAAGGGCAGACTGGTCCCACAGCGTCCGGCTTCCAGCTCTTTGGCAGGCTAAGAAACAACTCGCTCTGCACAGGGCTCTTAAAGCCTACCGGGAACATGTCTTACAAAGGCCTGTGAGACGCAGTTTCTTCCCAGGCCTGATCTCGCTGAAGTAGAACTTCTGCTCTGCCGTGTTCTACATGGGACTAGAGCTGAAAGGGACAAGGTTCTGCCTTTTGTCCTCAAGGGCAGACAGGTCCCACAGCGTCCGGCTTCCACATCTTTGCGCAGCTAAGAAACAACTCGCTCTGCACAGGGCTCCTACAAGCCTACCAGGAACATGTTTACAAAGGCCTGCGAAACGCAGTTTCTTCCCAGGCCTGATCTCGCCGAAGCAGAAGTTCAGCTCTGCCGTGTCCTACATGGGCCTAGAGCTCAAAGGGAGAAAATCCAGCCTTGTGTCCTCAAGGGCAGAGAGGCCCCACAGCGTCCGGCTTCCAGCTCTATGGGTAGCTGAGAAACAGCTTGCTCTGCACTGCTGTTTTACAGCCTACCGGGAACATGTCTTACAAAGGCCTGTGAAACGCAGTTTCTTCCCAGACCTGATCTCGCTGAAGTAGAACTTCTGCTCTGCCGTGTCCTGCATGGGCCTAGAGCTGAAAGGGACAAAGTCCTGCCTTGTGTCCTCAAGGGCAGACTGGTCCCACAGCGTCCGGCTTCCAGCTCTTTGGCAGGCTAAGAAACAACTCGCTCTGCACAGGGCTCTTAAAGCCTACCGGGAACATGTCTTACAAAGGCCTGTGAAACGCAGTTTCTTCCCAGGCCTGATCTCGCTGAAGTAGAACTTCTGCTCTGCCGTGTTCTACATGGGCCTAGAGCTGAAAGGGACAAAGTTCTGCCTTTTGTCCTCAAGGGCAGACAGGTCCCACAGCGTCCGGCTTCCAGCTCTTTGGGAAACCAAGAAACAGCTCACTCTGCACAGGGCTTTTACAAACCTACCGGGAGCATGTCTTACAAAGGCCTATGAAACGCAGTTTCATCTCAGGCCTGCTCGCGCTGAAGTAGAACTTCTGCTCTGCCGTGTCCTACATGGGCCTAGAGCTGAAAGGGACAAAGTCCTCTGTTGTGTCTTCAAGGGCAGACAGGCCCCACAGCGTCCGGCTTCCAGCTCTTTTGCAGTCTAAGAAACAACTCGCTCTGCACAGGGCTCTTAAAGCCTAGCGGGAACATGTCTTAAAAAGGCCTGTGAGATGCAGTTTCTTCCCAGGCCTGATCTCGCTGAAGTAGAACTTCTGCTCTGCCGTGTTCTACATGGGCCTAGAGCTGAAAGGGACAAGGTTCTGCCTTTTGTCCTCAAGGGCAGACAGGTCCCACAACGTCCGGCTTCCAGATCTTTGGGCAGCTAAGAAACAACTCGCTCTGCACAGGGCTCCTACAAGCCTACCAGGAACATGTTTACAAAGGCCTGCGAAACGCAGTTTCTTCCCAGGCCTGATCTCGCTGAAGTAGAACTTTTGCTCTGCCGTGTCCTATTTGACCCTAGAGCTGCAATTCACAAGGTCCTGCCTTGTTTCCACAAGGGGAGGCAAGTCCCTCAGCGTCATGCCTCCAGCTCTTTGGGCAGCTAAGAAAAAACTCGCTCTGCACAGGGCTCCTACAAGCCTACCAGGAACATGTTTACAAAGGCCTGCGAAACGCAGTTTCTTCCCAGGCCTGATCTCGCCGAAGCAGAAGTTCAGCTCTGCCGTGTCCTACATGGGCCTAGAGCTCAAAGGGAGAAAGTCCTGCCTTGTGTCCTCAAGGGCAGAGAGGCCCCACAGCGTCCGGCTTCCAGCTCTATGGGTAGCTGAGAAACAGCTTGCTCTGCACTGCTGTTTTACAGCCTACCGGGAACATGTCTTACAAAGGCCTGTGAAACGCAGTTTCTTCCCAGACCTGATCTCGCTGAAGTAGAACTTCTGCTCTGCCGTGTCCTGCATGGGCCTAGAGCTGAAAGGGACAAAGTCCTGTCTTGTGTCCTCAAGGGCAGACTGGTCCCACAGCGTCCGGCTTCCAGCTCTTTGGCAGGCTAAGAAACAACTCGCTCTGCACAGGGCTCTTAAAGCCTACCGGGAACATGTCTTACAAAGGCCTGTGAAACGCAGTTTCTTCCCAGGCCTGATCTCGCTGAAGTAGAACTTCTGCTCTGCCGTGTTCTACATGGGCCTAGAGCTGAAAGGGACAAAGTTCTGCCTTTTGTCCTCAAGGGCAGACAGGTCCCACAGCGTCCGGCTTCCAGCTCTTTGGGAAGCCAAGAAACAGCTCACTCTGCACAGGGCTTTTACAAGCCTACCGGGAGCATGTCTTACAAAGGCCTATGAAACGCAGTTTCATCTCAGGCCTGCTCTCGCTGAAGTAGAACTTCTGCTCTGCCGTGTCCTACATGGGCCTAGAGCTGAAAGGGACAAAGTCCTCTGCTGTGTCTTCAAGGGCAGACAGGCCCCACAGCGTCCGGCTTCCAGCTCTTTGGGCAGCTAAGAAACAGCTCGCTCTGCACTGGTGTTTTACAGCCTACCGGGAACATGTCCTACAAAGGCCTGTGAAACGCAGTTTCTTGCCAGGCCTGATCTCGGTGAAGTAGAACTTCTGCTCTGCCGTGTCCTACATGGGCCTAGAGCTGAAAGGGACAAAGTCCTCTGTTGTGTCTTCAAGGGCAGACAGGCCCCACAGCGTCCGGCTTCCAGCTCTTTTGCAGTCTAAGAAACAACTCGCTCTGCACAGGGCTCTTAAAGCCTAGCGGGAACATGTCTTAAAAAGGCCTGTGAGACGCAGTTTCTTCCCAGGCCTGATCTCGCTGAAGTAGAACTTCTGCTCTGCCGTGTTCTACATGGGCCTAGAGCTGAAAGGGACAAGGTTCTGCCTTTTGTCCTCAAGGGCAGACAGGTCCCACAGCGTCCGGCTTCCAGATCTTTGGGCAGCTAAGAAACAACTCGCTCTGCACAGGGCTCCTACAAGCCTACCAGGAACATGTTTACAAAGGCCTGCGAAACGCAGTTTCTTCCCAGGCCTGATCTCGCCGAAGCAGAAGTTCAGCTCTGCCGTGTCCTACATGGGCCTAGAGCTCAAAGGGAGAAAATCCAGCCTTGTGTCCTCAAGGGCAGAGAGGCCCCACAGCGTCCGGCTTCCAGCTCTATGGGTAGCTGAGAAACAGCTTGCTCTGCACTGCTGTTTTACAGCCTACCGGGAACATGTCTTACAAAGGCCTGTGAAACGCAGTTTCTTCCCAGACCTGATCTCGCTGAAGTAGAACTTCTGCTCTGCCGTGTCCTGCATGGGCCTAGAGCTGAAAGGGACAAAGTCCTGTCTTGTGTCCTCAAGGGCAGACTGGTCCCACAGCGTCCGGCTTCCAGCTCTTTGGCAGGCTAAGAAACAACTCGCTCTGCACAGGGCTCTTAAAGCCTACCGGGAACATGTCTTACAAAGGCCTGTGAAACGCAGTTTCTTCCCAGGCCTGATCTCGCTGAAGTAGAACTTCTGCTCTGCCGTGTTCTACATGGGCCTAGAGCTGAAAGGGACAAAGTTCTGCCTTTTGTCCTCAAGGGCAGACTGGTCCCACAGCGTCCGGCTTCCAGCTCTTTGGGAAGCCAAGAAACAGCTCACTCTGCACAGGGCTTTTACAAGCCTACCGGGAGCATGTCTTACAAAGGCCTATGAAACGCAGTTTCATCTCAGGCCTGCTCTCGCTGAAGTAGAACTTCTGCTCTGCCGTGTCCTACATGGGCCTAGAGCTGAAAGGGACAAAGTCCTCTGCTGTGTCTTCAATGGCAGACAGGCCCCACAGCGTCCGGCTTCCAGCTCTTTGGGCAGCTAAGAAACAGCTCGCTCTGCACTGGTGTTTTACAGCCTACTGGGAACATGTCCTACAAAGGCCTGTGAAACGCAGTTTCTTGCCAGGCCTGATCTCGGTGAAGTAGAACTTCTGCTCTGCCGTGTCCTACATGGGCCTAGAGCTGAAAGGGACAAAGTCCTCTGTTGTGTCTTCAAGGGCAGACAGGCCCCACAGCGTCCGGCTTCCAGCTCTTTTGCAGTCTAAGAAACAACTCGCTCTGCACAGGGCTCTTAAAGCCTAGCGGGAACATGTCTTAAAAAGGCCTGTGAGACGCAGTTTCTTCCCAGGCCTGATCTCGCTGAAGTAGAACTTCTGCTCTGCCGTGTTCTACATGGGCCTAGAGCTGAAAGGGACAAGGTTCTGCCTTTTGTCCTCAAGGGCAGACAGGTCCCACAGCGTCCGGCTTCCAGATCTTTGGGCAGCTAAGAAACAACTCGCTCTGCACAGGGCTCCTACAAGCCTACCAGGAACATGTTTACAAAGGCCTGCGAAACGCAGTTTCTTCCCAGGCCTGATCTCGCCGAAGCAGAAGTTCAGCTCTGCCGTGTCCTACATGGGCCTAGAGCTCAAAGGGAGAAAATCCAGCCTTGTGTCCTCAAGGGCAGAGAGGCCCCACAGCGTCCGGCTTCCAGCTCTATGGGTAGCTGAGAAACAGCTTGCTCTGCACTGCTGTTTTACAGCCTACCGGGAACATGTCTTACAAAGGCCTGTGAAACGCAGTTTCTTCCCAGACCTGATCTCGCTGAAGTAGAACTTCTGCTCTGCCGTGTCCTGCATGGGCCTAGAGCTGAAAGGGACAAAGTCCTGTCTTGTGTCCTCAAGGGCAGACTGGTCCCACAGCGTCCGGCTTCCAGCTCTTTGGCAGGCTAAGAAACAACTCGCTCTGCACAGGGCTCTTAAAGCCTACCGGGAACATGTCTTACACAGGCCTGTGAAACGCAGTTTCTTCCCAGGCCTGATCTCGCTGAAGTAGAACTTCTGCTCTGCCGTGTTCTACATGGGCCTAGAGCTGAAAGGGACAAAGTTCTGCCTTTTGTCCTCAAGGGCAGACAGGTCCCACAGCGTCCGGCTTCCAGCTCTTTGGGAAGCCAAGAAACAGCTCACTCTGCACAGGGCTTTTACAAACCTACCGGGAGCATGTCTTACAAAGGCCTATGAAACGCAGTTTCATCTCAGGCCTGCTCGCGCTGAAGTAGAACTTCTGCTCTGCCGTGTCCTACATGGGCCTAGAGCTGAAAGGGACAAAGTCCTCTGTTGTGTCTTCAAGGGCAGACAGGCCCCACAGCGTCCGGCTTCCAGCTCTTTTGCAGTCTAAGAAACAACTCGCTCTGCACAGGGCTCTTAAAGCCTAGCGGGAACATGTCTTAAAAAGGCCTGTGAGACGCAGTTTCTTCCCAGGCCTGATCTCGCTGAAGTAGAACTTCTGCTCTGCCGTGTTCTACATGGGCCTAGAGCTGAAAGGGACAAGGTTCTGCCTTTTGTCCTCAAGGGCAGACAGGTCCCACAGCGTCCGGCTTCCAGATCTTTGGGCAGCTAAGAAACAACTCGCTCTGCACAGGGCTCCTACAAGCCTACCAGGAACGTGTTTACAAAGGCCTGCGAAACGCAGTTTCTTCCCAGGCCTGATCTCGCTGAAGCAGAAGTTCAGCTCTGCCGTGTCCTACATGGGCCTAGAGCTCAAAGGGAGAAAAGCCAGCCTTGTATCCTCAAGGGCAGAGAGGCCCCACAGCGTCCGGCTTCCAGCTCTATGGGTAGCTGAGAAACAGCTTGCTCTGCACTGCTGTTTTACAGCCTACCGGGAACATGTCTTACAAAGGCCTGTGAAACGCAGTTTCTTCCCAGACCTGATCTCGCTGAAGTAGAACTTCTGCTCTGCCGTGTCCTGCATGGGCCTAGAGCTGAAAGGGACAAAGTCCTGTCTTGTGTCCTCAAGGGCAGACTGGTCCCACAGCGTCCGGCTTCCAGCTCTTTGGCAGGCTAAGAAACAACTCGCTCTGCACAGGGCTCTTAAAGCCTACCGGGAACATGTCTTACAAAGGCCTGTGAGACGCAGTTTCTTCCCAGGCCTGATCTCGCTGAAGTAGAACTTCTGCTCTGCCGTGTTCTACATGGGACTAGAGCTGAAAGGGACAAAGTTCTGCCTTTTGTCCTCAAGGGCAGACAGGTCCCACAGCGTCCGGCTTCCACATCTTTGCGCAGCTAAGAAACAACTCGCTCTGCACAGGGCTCCTACAAGCCTACCAGGAACATGTTTACAAAGGCCTGCGAAACGCAGTTTCTTCCCAGGCCTGATCTCGCCGAAGCAGAAGTTCAGCTCTGCCGTGTCCTACATGGGCCTAGAGCTCAAAGGGAGAAAATCCAGCCTTGTGTCCTCAAGGGCAGAGAGGCCCCACAGCGTCCGGCTTCCAGCTCTATGGGTAGCTGAGAAACAGCTTGCTCTGCACTGCTGTTTTACAGCCTACCGGGAACATGTCTTACAAAGGCCTGTGAAACGCAGTTTCTTCCCAGACCTGATCTCGCTGAAGTAGAACTTCTGCTCTGCCGTGTCCTGCATGGGCCTAGAGCTGAAAGGGACAAAGTCCTGTCTTGTGTCCTCAAGGGCAGACTGGTCCCACAGCGTCCGGCTTCCAGCTCTTTGGCAGGCTAAGAAACAACTCGCTCTGCACAGGGCTCTTAAAGCCTACCGGGAACATGTCTTACAAAGGCCTGTGAAACGCAGTTTCTTCCCAGGCCTGATCTCGCTGAAGTAGAACTTCTGCTCTGCCGTGTTCTACATGGGCCTAGAGCTGAAAGGGACAAAGTTCTGCCTTTTGTCCTCAAGGGCAGACAGGTCCCACAGCGTCCGGCTTCCAGCTCTTTGGGAAGCCAAGAAACAGCTCACTCTGCACAGGGCTTTTACAAACCTACCGGGAGCATGTCTTACAAAGGCCTATGAAACGCAGTTTCATCTCAGGCCTGCTCGCGCTGAAGTAGAACTTCTGCTCTGCCGTGTCCTACATGGGCCTAGAGCTGAAAGGGACAAAGTCCTCTGTTGTGTCTTCAAGGGCAGACAGGCCCCACAGCGTCCGGCTTCCAGCTCTTTTGCAGTCTAAGAAACAACTCGCTCTGCACAGGGCTCTTAAAGCCTAGCGGGAACATGTCTCAAAAAGGCCTGTGAGACGCAGTTTCTTCCCAGGCCTGATCTCGCTGAAGTAGAAATTCTGCTCTGCCGTGTTCTACATGGGCCTAGAGCTGAAAGGGACAAGGTTCTGCCTTTTGTCCTCAAGGGCAGACAGGTCCCACAGCGTCCGGCTTCCAGATCTTTGGGCAGCTAAGAAACAACTCGCTCTGCACAGGGCTCCTACAAGCCTACCAGGAACATGTTTACAAAGGCCTGCGAAACGCAGTTTCTTCCCAGGCCTGATCTCGCTGAAGTAGAACTTTTGCTCTGCCGTGTCCTATTTGACCCTAGAGCTGCAATTCACAAGGTCCTGCCTTGTTTCCACAAGGGGAGGCAAGTCCCTCAGCGTCATGCCTCCAGCTCTTTGGGCAGCTAAGAAACAACTCGCTCTGCACAGGGCTCCTACAAGCCTACCAGGAACATGTTTACAAAGGCCTGCGAAACGCAGTTTCTTCCCAGGCCTGATCTCGCCGAAGCAGAAGTTCAGCTCTGCCGTGTCCTACATGGGCCTAGAGCTCAAAGGGAGAAAGTCCAGCCTTGTGTCCTCAAGGGCAGAGAGGCCCCACAGCGTCCGGCTTCCAGCTCTTTGGGCAGCTGAGAAACAGCTTGCTCTGCACTGCTGTTTTACAGCCTACCGGGAACATGTCTTACAAAGGCCTGTGAAACGCAGTTTCTTCCCAGACCTGATCTCGCTGAAGTAGAACTTCTGCTCTGCCGTGTCCTGCATGGGCCTAGAGCTGAAAGGGACAAAGTCCTGTCTTGTGTCCTCAAGGGCAGACTGGTCCCACAGCGTCCGGCTTCCAGCTCTTTGGCAGGCTAAGAAACAACTCGCTCTGCACAGGGCTCTTAAAGCCTACCGGGAACATGTCTTACAAAGGCCTGTGAAACGCAGTTTCTTCCCAGGCCTGATCTCGCTGAAGTAGAACTTCTGCTCTGCCGTGTTCTACATGGGCCTAGAGCTGAAAGGGACAAAGTTCTGCCTTTTGTCCTCAAGGGCAGACAGGTCCCACAGCGTCCGGCTTCCAGCTCTTTGGGAAGCCAAGAAACAGCTCACTCTGCACAGGGCTTTTACAAGCCTACCGGGAGCATGTCTTACAAAGGCCTATGAAACGCAGTTTCATCTCAGGCCTGCTCTCGCTGAAGTAGAACTTCTGCTCTGCCGTGTCCTACATGGGCCTAGAGCTGAAAGGGACAAAGTCCTCTGCTGTGTCTTCAATGGCAGACAGGCCCCACAGCGTCCGGCTTCCAGCTCTTTGGGCAGCTAAGAAACAGCTCGCTCTGCACTGGTGTTTTACAGCCTACTGGGAACATGTCCTACAAAGGCCTGTGAAACGCAGTTTCTTGCCAGGCCTGATCTCGGTGAAGTAGAACTTCTGCTCTGCCGTGTCCTACATGGGCCTAGAGCTGAAAGGGACAAAGTCCTCTGTTGTGTCTTCAAGGGCAGACAGGCCCCACAGCGTCCGGCTTCCAGCTCTTTTGCAGTCTAAGAAACAACTCGCTCTGCACAGGGCTCTTAAAGCCTAGCGGGAACATGTCTTAAAAAGGCCTGTGAGACGCAGTTTCTTCCCAGGCCTGATCTCGCTGAAGTAGAACTTCTGCTCTGCCGTGTTCTACATGGGCCTAGAGCTGAAAGGGACAAGGTTCTGCCTTTTGTCCTCAAGGGCAGACAGGTCCCACAGCGTCCGGCTTCCAGATCTTTGGGCAGCTAAGAAACAACTCGCTCTGCACAGGGCTCCTACAAGCCTACCAGGAACATGTTTACAAAGGCCTGCGAAACGCAGTTTCTTCCCAGGCCTGATCTCGCCGAAGCAGAAGTTCAGCTCTGCCGTGTCCTACATGGGCCTAGAGCTCAAAGGGAGAAAATCCAGCCTTGTGTCCTCAAGGGCAGAGAGGCCCCACAGCGTCCGGCTTCCAGCTCTATGGGTAGCTGAGAAACAGCTTGCTCTGCACTGCTGTTTTACAGCCTACCGGGAACATGTCTTACAAAGGCCTGTGAAACGCAGTTTCTTCCCAGACCTGATCTCGCTGAAGTAGAACTTCTGCTCTGCCGTGTCCTGCATGGGCCTAGAGCTGAAAGGGACAAAGTCCTGTCTTGTGTCCTCAAGGGCAGACTGGTCCCACAGCGTCCGGCTTCCAGCTCTTTGGCAGGCTAAGAAACAACTCGCTCTGCACAGGGCTCTTAAAGCCTACCGGGAACATGTCTTACAAAGGCCTGTGAAACGCAGTTTCTTCCCAGGCCTGATCTCGCTGAAGTAGAACTTCTGCTCTGCCGTGTTCTACATGGGCCTAGAGCTGAAAGGGACAAAGTTCTGCCTTTTGTCCTCAAGGGCAGACAGGTCCCACAGCGTCCGGCTTCCAGCTCTTTGGGAAGCCAAGAAACAGCTCACTCTGCACAGGGCTTTTACAAACCTACCGGGAGCATGTCTTACAAAGGCCTATGAAACGCAGTTTCATCTCAGGCCTGCTCTCGCTGAAGTAGAACTTCTGCTCTGCCGTGTCCTACATGGGCCTAGAGCTGAAAGGGACAAAGTCCTCTGCTGTGTCTTCAAGGGCAGACAGGCCCCACAGCGTCCGGCTTCCAGCTCTTTGGGCAGCTAAGAAACAGCTCGCTCTGCACTGGTGTTTTACAGCCTACCGGGAACATGTCCTACAAAGGCCTGTGAAACGCAGTTTCTTGCCAGGCCTGATCTCGGTGAAGTAGAACTTCTGCTCTGCCGTGTCCTACATGGGCCTAGAGCTGAAAGGGACAAAGTCCTCTGTTGTGTCTTCAAGGGCAGACAGGCCCCACAGCGTCCGGCTTCCAGCTCTTTTGCAGTCTAAGAAACAACTCGCTCTGCACAGGGCTCTTAAAGCCTAGCGGGAACATGTCTCAAAAAGGCCTGTGAGACGCAGTTTCTTCCCAGGCCTGATCTCGCTGAAGTAGAACTTCTGCTCTGCCGTGTTCTACATGGGCCTAGAGCTGAAAGGGACAAGGTTCTGCCTTTTGTCCTCAAGGGCAGACAGGTCCCACAGCGTCCGGCTTCCAGATCTTTGGGCAGCTAAGAAACAACTCGCTCTGCACAGGGCTCCTACAAGCCTACCAGGAACATGTTTACAAAGGCCTGCGAAACGCAGTTTCTTCCCAGGCCTGATCTCGCCGAAGCAGAAGTTCAGCTCTGCCGTGTCCTACATGGGCCTAGAGCTCAAAGGGAGAAAGTCCAGCCTTGTGTCCTCAAGGGCAGAGAGGCCCCACAGCGTCCGGCTTCCAGCTCTATGGGTAGCTGAGAAACAGCTTGCTCTGCACTGCTGTTTTACAGCCTACCGGGAACATGTCTTACAAAGGCCTGTGAAACGCAGTTTCTTCCCAGACCTGATCTCGCTGAAGTAGAACTTCTGCTCTGCCGTGTCCTGCATGGGCCTAGAGCTGAAAGGGACAAAGTCCTGTCTTGTGTCCTCAAGGGCAGACTGGTCCCACAGCGTCCGGCTTCCAGCTCTTTGGCAGGCTAAGAAACAACTCGCTCTGCACAGGGCTCTTAAAGCCTACCGGGAACATGTCTTACAAAGGCCTGTGAAACGCAGTTTCTTCCCAGGCCTGATCTCGCTGAAGTAGAACTTCTGCTCTGCCGTGTTCTACATGGGCCTAGAGCTGAAAGGGACAAAGTTCTGCCTTTTGTCCTCAAGGGCAGACAGGTCCCACAGCGTCCGGCTTCCAGCTCTTTGGGAAGCCAAGAAACAGCTCACTCTGCACAGGGCTTTTACAAGCCTACCGGGAGCATGTCTTACAAAGGCCTATGAAACGCAGTTTCATCTCAGGCCTGCTCTCGCTGAAGTAGAACTTCTGCTCTGCCGTGTCCTACATGGGCCTAGAGCTGAAAGGGACAAAGTCCTCTGCTGTGTCTTCAAGGGCAGACAGGCCCCACAGCGTCCGGCTTCCAGCTCTTTGGGCAGCTAAGAAACAGCTCGCTCTGCACTGGTGTTTTACAGCCTACCGGGAACATGTCCTACAAAGGCCTGTGAAACGCAGTTTCTTGCCAGGCCTGATCTCGGTGAAGTAGAACTTCTGCTCTGCCGTGTCCTACATGGGCCTAGAGCTGAAAGGGACAAAGTCCTCTGTTGTGTCTTCAAGGGCAGACAGGCCCCACAGCGTCCGGCTTCCAGCTCTTTTGCAGTCTAAGAAACAACTCGCTCTGCACAGGGCTCTTAAAGCCTAGCGGGAACATGTCTCAAAAAGGCCTGTGAGACGCAGTTTCTTCCCAGGCCTGATCTCGCTGAAGTAGAACTTCTGCTCTGCCGTGTTCTACATGGGCCTAGAGCTGAAAGGGACAAGGTTCTGCCTTTTGTCCTCAAGGGCAGACAGGTCCCACAGCGTCCGGCTTCCAGATCTTTGGGCAGCTAAGAAACAACTCGCTCTGCACAGGGCTCCTACAAGCCTACCAGGAACATGTTTACAAAGGCCTGCGAAACGCAGTTTCTTCCCAGGCCTGATCTCGCCGAAGCAGAAGTTCAGCTCTGCCGTGTCCTACATGGGCCTAGAGCTCAAAGGGAGAAAATCCAGCCTTGTGTCCTCAAGGGCAGAGAGGCCCCACAGCGTCCGGCTTCCAGCTCTATGGGTAGCTGAGAAACAGCTTGCTCTGCACTGCTGTTTTACAGCCTACCGGGAACATGTCTTACAAAGGCCTGTGAAACGCAGTTTCTTCCCAGACCTGATCTCGCTGAAGTAGAACTTCTGCTCTGCCGTGTCCTGCATGGGCCTAGAGCTGAAAGGGACAAAGTCCTGTCTTGTGTCCTCAAGGGCAGACTGGTCCCACAGCGTCCGGCTTCCAGCTCTTTGGCAGGCTAAGAAACAACTCGCTCTGCACAGGGCTCTTAAAGCCTACCGGGAACATGTCTTACAAAGGCCTGTGAGACGCAGTTTCTTCCCAGGCCTGATCTCGCTGAAGTAGAACTTCTGCTCTGCCGTGTTCTACATGGGACTAGAGCTGAAAGGGACAAGGTTCTGCCTTTTGTCCTCAAGGGCAGACAGGTCCCACAGCGTCCGGCTTCCACATCTTTGCGCAGCTAAGAAACAACTCGCTCTGCACAGTGCTCTTAAAGCCTAGCGGGAACGTGTCTCACAAAGGCCTGTGAGACGCAGTTTCTTCCCAGGCCTGATCTCGCTGAAGTAGAACTTCTGCTCTGCCGTGTTCTACATGGGCCTAGAGCTGAAAGGGACAAGGTTCTGCCTTTTGTCCTCAAGGGCAGACAGGTCCCACAGCGTCCGGCTTCCAGATCTTTGGGCAGCTAAGAAACAACTCGCTCTGCACAGGGCTCCTACAAGCCTACCAGGAACATGTTTACAAAGGCCAGCGAAACGCAGTTTCTTCCCAGGCCTGATCTCGCCGAAGCAGAAGTTCAGCTCTGCCGTGTCCTACATGGGCCTAGAGCTCAAAGGGAGAAAATCCAGCCTTGTGTCCTCAAGGGCAGAGAGGCCCAACAGCGTCCGGTTTCCAGCTCTTTGGGAAGCCAAGAAACAGCTCACTCTGCACAGGGCTTTTACAAGCCTACCGGGAGCATGTCTTACAAAGGCCTATGAAACGCAGTTTCATCTCAGGCCTGCTCTCGCTGAAGTAGAACTTCTGCTCTGCCGTGTCCTACATGGGCCTAGAGCTGAAAGGGACAAAGTCCTCTGCTGTGTCTTCAATGGCAGACAGGCCCCACAGCGTCCGGCTTCCAGCTCTTTGGGCAGCTAAGAAACAGCTCGCTCTGCACTGGTGTTTTACAGCCTACTGGGAACATGTCCTACAAAGGCCTGTGAAACGCAGTTTCTTGCCAGGCCTGATCTCGGTGAAGTAGAACTTCTGCTCTGCCGTGTCCTACATGGGCCTAGAGCTGAAAGGGACAAAGTCCTCTGTTGTGTCTTCAAGGGCAGACAGGCCCCACAGCGTCCGGCTTCCAGCTCTTTTGCAGTCTAAGAAACAACTCGCTCTGCACAGGGCTCTTAAAGCCTAGCGGGAACATGTCTTAAAAAGGCCTGTGAGACGCAGTTTCTTCCCAGGCCTGATCTCGCTGAAGTAGAACTTCTGCTCTGCCGTGTTCTACATGGGCCTAGAGCTGAAAGGGACAAGGTTCTGCCTTTTGTCCTCAAGGGCAGACAGGTCCCACAGCGTCCGGCTTCCAGATCTTTGGGCAGCTAAGAAACAACTCGCTCTGCACAGGGCTCCTACAAGCCTACCAGGAACATGTTTACAAAGGCCTGCGAAACGCAGTTTCTTCCCAGGCCTGATCTCGCCGAAGCAGATGTTCAGCTCTGCCGTGTCCTACATGGGCCTAGAGCTCAAAGGGAGAAAATCCAGCCTTGTGTCCTCAAGGGCAGAGAGGCCCCACAGCGTCCGGCTTCCAGCTCTATGGGTAGCTGAGAAACAGCTTGCTCTGCACTGCTGTTTTACAGCCTACCGGGAACATGTCTTACAAAGGCCAGTGAAACGCAGTTTCTTCCCAGACCTGATCTCGCTGAAGTAGAACTTCTGCTCTGCCGTGTCCTGCATGGGCCTAGAGCTGAAAGGGACAAAGTCCTGTCTTGTGTCCTCAAGGGCAGACTGGTCCCACAGCGTCCGGCTTCCAGCTCTTTGGCAGGCTAAGAAACAACTCGCTCTGCACAGGGCTCTTAAAGCCTACCGGGAACATGTCTTACAAAGGCCTGTGAGACGCAGTTTCTTCCCAGGCCTGATCTCGCTGAAGTAGAACTTCTGCTCTGCCGTGTTCTACATGGGACTAGAGCTGAAAGGGACAAGGTTCTGCCTTTTGTCCTCAAGGGCAGACAGGTCCCACAGCGTCCGGCTTCCACATCTTTGCGCAGCTAAGAAACAACTCGCTCTGCACAGGGCTCCTACAAGCCTACCAGGAACATGTTTACAAAGGCCTGCGAAACGCAGTTTCTTCCCAGGCCTGATCTCGCCGAAGCAGAAGTTCAGCTCTGCCGTGTCCTACATGGGCCTAGAGCTCAAAGGGAGAAAATCCAGCCTTGTGTCCTCAAGGGCAGAGAGGCCCCACAGCGTCCGGCTTCCAGCTCTATGGGTAGCTGAGAAACAGCTTGCTCTGCACTGCTGTTTTACAGCCTACCGGGAACATGTCTTACAAAGGCCTGTGAAACGCAGTTTCTTCCCAGACCTGATCTCGCTGAAGTAGAACTTCTGCTCTGCCGTGTCCTGCATGGGCCTAGAGCTGAAAGGGACAAAGTCCTGTCTTGTGTCCTCAAGGGCAGACTGGTGCCACAGCGTCCGGCTTCCAGCTCTTTGGCAGGCTAAGAAACAACTCGCTCTGCACAGGGCTCTTAAAGCCTACCGGGAACATGTCTTACAAAGGCCTGTGAAACGCAGTTTCTTCCCAGGCCTGATCTCGCTGAAGTAGAACTTCTGCTCTGCCGTGTTCTACATGGGCCTAGAGCTGAAAGGGACAAAGTTCTGCCTTTTGTCCTCAAGGGCAGACAGGTCCCACAGCGTCCGGCTTCCAGCTCTTTGGGAAACCAAGAAACAGCTCACTCTGCACAGGGCTTTTACAAACCTACCGGGAGCATGTCTTACAAAGGCCTATGAAACGCAGTTTCATCTCAGGCCTGCTCGCGCTGAAGTAGAACTTCTGCTCTGCCGTGTCCTACATGGGCCTAGAGCTGAAAGGGACAAAGTCCTCTGTTGTGTCTTCAAGGGCAGACAGGCCCCACAGCGTCCGGCTTCCAGCTCTTTTGCAGTCTAAGAAACAACTCGCTCTGCACAGGGCTCTTAAAGCCTAGCGGGAACATGTCTTAAAAAGGCCTGTGAGATGCAGTTTCTTCCCAGGCCTGATCTCGCTGAAGTAGAACTTCTGCTCTGCCGTGTTCTACATGGGCCTAGAGCTGAAAGGGACAAGGTTCTGCCTTTTGTCCTCAAGGGCAGACAGGTCCCACAACGTCCGGCTTCCAGATCTTTGGGCAGCTAAGAAACAACTCGCTCTGCACAGGGCTCCTACAAGCCTACCAGGAACATGTTTACAAAGGCCTGCGAAACGCAGTTTCTTCCCAGGCCTGATCTCGCTGAAGTAGAACTTTTGCTCTGCCGTGTCCTATTTGACCCTAGAGCTGCAATTCACAAGGTCCTGCCTTGTTTCCACAAGGGGAGGCAAGTCCCTCAGCGTCATGCCTCCAGCTCTTTGGGCAGCTAAGAAACAACTCGCTCTGCACAGGGCTCCTACAAGCCTACCAGGAACATGTTTACAAAGGCCTGCGAAACGCAGTTTCTTCCCAGGCCTGATCTCGCCGAAGCAGAAGTTCAGCTCTGCCGTGTCCTACATGGGCCTAGAGCTCAAAGGGAGAAAGTCCTGCCTTGTGTCCTCAAGGGCAGAGAGGCCCCACAGCGTCCGGCTTCCAGCTCTTTGGGCAGCTGAGAAACAGCTTGCTCTGCACTGCTGTTTTACAGCCTACCGGGAACATGTCTTACAAAGGCCTGTGAAACGCAGTTTCTTCCCAGACCTGATCTCGCTGAAGTAGAACTTCTGCTCTGCCGTGTCCTGCATGGGCCTAGAGCTGAAAGGGACAAAGTCCTGTCTTGTGTCCTCAAGGGCAGACTGGTCCCACAGCGTCCGGCTTCCAGCTCTTTGGCAGGCTAAGAAACAACTCGCTCTGCACAGGGCTCTTAAAGCCTACCGGGAACATGTCTTACAAAGGCCTGTGAAACGCAGTTTCTTCCCAGGCCTGATCTCGCTGAAGTAGAACTTCTGCTCTGCCGTGTCCTGCATGGGCCTAGAGCTGAAAGGGACAAAGTTCTGCCTTTTGTCCTCAAGGGCAGACAGGTCCCACAGCGTCCGGCTTCCAGCTCTTTGGGAAGCCAAGAAACAGCTCACTCTGCACAGGGCTTTTACAAGCCTACCGGGAGCATGTCTTACAAAGGCCTATGAAACGCAGTTTCATCTCAGGCCTGCTCTCGCTGAAGTAGAACTTCTGCTCTGCCGTGTCCTACATGGGCCTAGAGCTGAAAGGGACAAAGTCCTCTGCTGTGTCTTCAAGGGCAGACAGGCCCCACAGCGTCCGGCTTCCAGCTCTTTGGGCAGCTAAGAAACAGCTCGCTCTGCACTGGTGTTTTACAGCCTACCGGGAACATGTCCTACAAAGGCCTGTGAAACGCAGTTTCTTGCCAGGCCTGATCTCGGTGAAGTAGAACTTCTGCTCTGCCGTGTCCTACATGGGCCTAGAGCTGAAAGGGACAAAGTCCTCTGTTGTGTCTTCAAGGGCAGACAGGCCCCACAGCGTCCGGCTTCCAGCTCTTTTGCAGTCTAAGAAACAACTCGCTCTGCACAGGGCTCTTAAAGCCTAGCGGGAACATGTCTTAAAAAGGCCTGTGAGACGCAGTTTCTTCCCAGGCCTGATCTCGCTGAAGTAGAACTTCTGCTCTGCCGTGTTCTACATGGGCCTAGAGCTGAAAGGGACAAGGTTCTGCCTTTTGTCCTCAAGGGCAGACAGGTCCCACAGCGTCCGGCTTCCAGATCTTTGGGCAGCTAAGAAACAACTCGCTCTGCACAGGGCTCCTACAAGCCTACCAGGAACATGTTTACAAAGGCCTGCGAAACGCAGTTTCTTCCCAGGCCTGATCTCGCCGAAGCAGAAGTTCAGCTCTGCCGTGTCCTACATGGGCCTAGAGCTCAAAGGGAGAAAATCCAGCCTTGTGTCCTCAAGGGCAGAGAGGCCCCACAGCGTCCGGCTTCCAGCTCTATGGGTATCTGAGAAACAGCTTGCTCTGCACTGCTGTTTTACAGCCTACCGGGAACATGTCTTACAAAGGCCTGTGAAACGCAGTTTCTTCCCAGACCTGATCTCGCTGAAGTAGAACTTCTGCTCTGCCGTGTCCTGCATGGGCCTAGAGCTGAAAGGGACAAAGTCCTGTCTTGTGTCCTCAAGGGCAGACTGGTCCCACAGCGTCCGGCTTCCAGCTCTTTGGCAGGCTAAGAAACAACTCGCTCTGCACAGGGCTCTTAAAGCCTACCGGGAACATGTCTTACAAAGGCCTGTGAAACGCAGTTTCTTCCCAGGCCTGATCTCGCTGAAGTAGAACTTCTGCTCTGCCGTGTTCTACATGGGCCTAGAGCTGAAAGGGACAAAGTTCTGCCTTTTGTCCTCAAGGGCAGACTGGTCCCACAGCGTCCGGCTTCCAGCTCTTTGGGAAGCCAAGAAACAGCTCACTCTGCACAGGGCTTTTACAAGCCTACCGGGAGCATGTCTTACAAAGGCCTATGAAACGCAGTTTCATCTCAGGCCTGCTCTCGCTGAAGTAGAACTTCTGCTCTGCCGTGTCCTACATGGGCCTAGAGCTGAAAGGGACAAAGTCCTCTGCTGTGTCTTCAAGGGCAGACAGGCCCCACAGCGTCCGGCTTCCAGCTCTTTGGGCAGCTAAGAAACAGCTCGCTCTGCACTGGTGTTTTACAGCCTACCGGGAACATGTCCTACAAAGGCCTGTGAAACGCAGTTTCTTGCCAGGCCTGATCTCGGTGAAGTAGAACTTCTGCTCTGCCGTGTCCTACATGGGCCTAGAGCTGAAAGGGACAAAGTCCTCTGTTGTGTCTTCAAGGGCAGACAGGCCCCACAGCGTCCGGCTTCCAGCTCTTTTGCAGTCTAAGAAACAACTCGCTCTGCACAGGGCTCTTAAAGCCTAGCGGGAACATGTCTTAAAAAGGCCTGTGAGACGCAGTTTCTTCCCAGGCCTGATCTCGCTGAAGTAGAACTTCTGCTCTGCCGTGTTCTACATGGGCCTAGAGCTGAAAGGGACAAGGTTCTGCCTTTTGTCCTCAAGGGCAGACAGGTCCCACAGCGTCCGGCTTCCAGATCTTTGGGCAGCTAAGAAACAACTCGCTCTGCACAGGGCTCCTACAAGCCTACCAGGAACATGTTTACAAAGGCCTGCGAAACGCAGTTTCTTCCCAGGCCTGATCTCGCCGAAGCAGAAGTTCAGCTCTGCCGTGTCCTACATGGGCCTAGAGCTCAAAGGGAGAAAATCCAGCCTTGTGTCCTCAAGGGCAGAGAGGCCCCACAGCGTCCGGCTTCCAGCTCTATGGGTAGCTGAGAAACAGCTTGCTCTGCACTGCTGTTTTACAGCCTACCGGGAACATGTCTTACAAAGGCCTGTGAAACGCAGTTTCTTCCCAGACCTGATCTCGCTGAAGTAGAACTTCTGCTCTGCCGTGTCCTGCATGGGCCTAGAGCTGAAAGGGACAAAGTCCTGTCTTGTGTCCTCAAGGGCAGACTGGTCCCACAGCGTCCGGCTTCCAGCTCTTTGGCAGGCTAAGAAACAACTCGCTCTGCACAGGGCTCTTAAAGCCTACCGGGAACATGTCTTACAAAGGCCTGTGAAACGCAGTTTCTTCCCAGGCCTGATCTCGCTGAAGTAGAACTTCTGCTCTGCCGTGTTCTACATGGGCCTAGAGCTGAAAGGGACAAAGTTCTGCCTTTTGTCCTCAAGGGCAGACAGGTCCCACAGCGTCCGGCTTCCAGCTCTTTGGGAAGCCAAGAAACAGCTCACTCTGCACAGGGCTTTTACAAGCCTACCGGGAGCATGTCTTACAAAGGCCTATGAAACGCAGTTTCATCTCAGGCCTGCTCTCGCTGAAGTAGAACTTCTGCTCTGCCGTGTCCTACATGGGCCTAGAGCTGAAAGGGACAAAGTCCTCTGCTGTGTCTTCAAGGGCAGACAGGCCCCACAGCGTCCGGCTTCCAGCTCTTTGGGCAGCTAAGAAACAGCTCGCTCTGCACTGGTGTTTTACAGCCTACTGGGAACATGTCCTACAAAGGCCTGTGAAACGCAGTTTCTTGCCAGGCCTGATCTCGGTGAAGTAGAACTTCTGCTCTGCCGTGTCCTACATGGGCCTAGAGCTGAAAGGGACAAAGTCCTCTGTTGTGTCTTCAAGGGCAGACAGGCCCCACAGCGTCCGGCTTCCAGCTCTTTTGCAGTCTAAGAAACAACTCGCTCTGCACAGGGCTCTTAAAGCCTAGCGGGAACATGTCTCAAAAAGGCCTGTGAGACGCAGTTTCTTCCCAGGCCTGATCTCGCTGAAGTAGAACTTCTGCTCTGCCGTGTTCTACATGGGCCTAGAGCTGAAAGGGACAAGGTTCTGCCTTTTGTCCTCAAGGGCAGACAGGTCCCACAGCGTCCGGCTTCCAGATCTTTGGGCAGCTAAGAAACAACTCGCTCTGCACAGGGCTCCTACAAGCCTACCAGGAACATGTTTACAAAGGCCTGCGAAACGCAGTTTCTTCCCAGGCCTGATCTCGCCGAAGCAGAAGTTCAGCTCTGCCGTGTCCTACATGGGCCTAGAGCTCAAAGGGAGAAAATCCAGCCTTGTGTCCTCAAGGGCAGAGAGGCCCCACAGCGTCCGGCTTCCAGCTCTATGGGTAGCTGAGAAACAGCTTGCTCTGCACTGCTGTTTTACAGCCTACCGGGAACATGTCTTACAAAGGCCTGTGAAACGCAGTTTCTTCCCAGACCTGATCTCGCTGAAGTAGAACTTCTGCTCTGCCGTGTCCTGCATGGGCCTAGAGCTGAAAGGGACAAAGTCCTGTCTTGTGTCCTCAAGGGCAGACTGGTCCCACAGCGTCCGGCTTCCAGCTCTTTGGCAGGCTAAGAAACAACTCGCTCTGCACAGGGCTCTTAAAGCCTACCGGGAACATGTCTTACAAAGGCCTGTGAAACGCAGTTTCTTCCCAGGCCTGATCTCGCTGAAGTAGAACTTCTGCTCTGCCGTGTTCTACATGGGCCTAGAGCTGAAAGGGACAAAGTTCTGCCTTTTGTCCTCAAGGGCAGACTGGTCCCACAGCGTCCGGCTTCCAGCTCTTTGGGAAGCCAAGAAACAGCTCACTCTGCACAGGGCTTTTACAAGCCTACCGGGAGCATGTCTTACAAAGGCCTATGAAACGCAGTTTCATCTCAGGCCTGCTCTCGCTGAAGTAGAACTTCTGCTCTGCCGTGTCCTACATGGGCCTAGAGCTGAAAGGGACAAAGTCCTCTGCTGTGTCTTCAATGGCAGACAGGCCCCACAGCGTCCGGCTTCCAGCTCTTTGGGCAGCTAAGAAACAGCTCGCTCTGCACTGGTGTTTTACAGCCTACCGGGAACATGTCCTACAAAGGCCTGTGAAACGCAGTTTCTTGCCAGGCCTGATCTCGGTGAAGTAGAACTTCTGCTCTGCCGTGTCCTACATGGGCCTAGAGCTGAAAGGGACAAAGTCCTCTGTTGTGTCTTCAAGGGCAGACAGGCCCCACAGCGTCCGGCTTCCAGCTCTTTTGCAGTCTAAGAAACAACTCGCTCTGCACAGGGCTCTTAAAGCCTAGCGGGAACATGTCTCAAAAAGGCCTGTGAGACGCAGTTTCTTCCCAGGCCTGATCTCGCTGAAGTAGAACTTCTGCTCTGCCGTGTTCTACATGGGCCTAGAGCTGAAAGGGACAAGGTTCTGCCTTTTGTCCTCAAGGGCAGACAGGTCCCACAGCGTCCGGCTTCCAGATCTTTGGGCAGCTAAGAAACAACTCGCTCTGCACAGGGCTCCTACAAGCCTACCAGGAACATGTTTACAAAGGCCTGCGAAACGTAGTTTCTTCCCAGGCCTGATCTCGCCGAAGCAGAAGTTCAGCTCTGCCGTGTCCTACATGGGCCTAGAGCTCAAAGGGAGAAAATCCAGCCTTGTGTCCTCAAGGGCAGAGAGGCCCCACAGCGTCCGGCTTCCAGCTCTATGGGTAGCTGAGAAACAGCTTGCTCTGCACTGCTGTTTTACAGCCTACCGGGAACATGTCTTACAAAGGCCTGTGAAACGCAGTTTCTTCCCAGACCTGATCTCGCTGAAGTAGAACTTCTGCTCTGCCGTGTCCTGCATGGGCCTAGAGCTGAAAGGGACAAAGTCCTGTCTTGTGTCCTCAAGGGCAGACTGGTCCCACAGCGTCCGGCTTCCAGCTCTTTGGCAGGCTAAGAAACAACTCGCTCTGCACAGGGCTCTTAAAGCCTACCGGGAACATGTCTTACAAAGGCCTGTGAAACGCAGTTTCTTCCCAGGCCTGATCTCGCTGAAGTAGAACTTCTGCTCTGCCGTGTTCTACATGGGCCTAGAGCTGAAAGGGACAAAGTTCTGCCTTTTGTCCTCAAGGGCAGACAGGTCCCACAGCGTCCGGCTTCCAGCTCTTTGGGAAGCCAAGAAACAGCTCACTCTGCACAGGGCTTTTACAAGCCTACCGGGAGCATGTCTTACAAAGGCCTATGAAACGCAGTTTCATCTCAGGCCTGCTCTCGCTGAAGTAGAACTTCTGCTCTGCCGTGTCCTACATGGGCCTAGAGCTGAAAGGGACAAAGTCCTCTGCTGTGTCTTCAAGGGCAGACAGGCCCCACAGCGTCCGGCTTCCAGCTCTTTGGGCAGCTAAGAAACAGCTCGCTCTGCACTGGTGTTTTACAGCCTACTGGGAACATGTCCTACAAAGGCCTGTGAAACGCAGTTTCTTGCCAGGCCTGATCTCGGTGAAGTAGAACTTCTGCTCTGCCGTGTCCTACATGGGCCTAGAGCTGAAAGGGACAAAGTCCTCTGTTGTGTCTTCAAGGGCAGACAGGCCCCACAGCGTCCGGCTTCCAGCTCTTTTGCAGTCTAAGAAACAACTCGCTCTGCACAGGGCTCTTAAAGCCTAGCGGGAACATGTCTTAAAAAGGCCTGTGAGACGCAGTTTCTTCCCAGGCCTGATCTCGCTGAAGTAGAACTTCTGCTCTGCCGTGTTCTACATGGGCCTAGAGCTGAAAGGGACAAGGTTCTGCCTTTTGTCCTCAAGGGCAGACAGGTCCCACAGCGTCCGGCTTCCAGATCTTTGGGCAGCTAAGAAACAACTCGCTCTGCACAGGGCTCCTACAAGCCTACCAGGAACATGTTTACAAAGGCCTGCGAAACGCAGTTTCTTCCCAGGCCTGATCTCGCCGAAGCAGAAGTTCAGCTCTGCCGTGTCCTACATGGGCCTAGAGCTCAAAGGGAGAAAATCCAGCCTTGTGTCCTCAAGGGCAGAGAGGCCCCACAGCGTCCGGCTTCCAGCTCTATGGGTAGCTGAGAAACAGCTTGCTCTGCACTGCTGTTTTACAGCCTACCGGGAACATGTCTTACAAAGGCCTGTGAAACGCAGTTTCTTCCCAGACCTGATCTCGCTGAAGTAGAACTTCTGCTCTGCCGTGTCCTACATGGGCCTAGAGCTGAAAGGGACAAAGTCCTGTCTTGTGTCCTCAAGGGCAGACTGGTCCCACAGCGTCCGGCTTCCAGCTCTTTGGCAGGCTAAGAAACAACTCGCTCTGCACAGGGCTCTTAAAGCCTACCGGGAACATGTCTTACAAAGGCCTGTGAAACGCAGTTTCTTCCCAGGCCTGATCTCGCTGAAGTAGAACTTCTGCTCTGCCGTGTTCTACATGGGCCTAGAGCTGAAAGGGACAAAGTTCTGCCTTTTGTCCTCAAGGGCAGACAGGTCCCACAGCGTCCGGCTTCCAGCTCTTTGGGAAGCCAAGAAACAGCTCACTCTGCACAGGGCTTTTACAAGCCTACCGGGAGCATGTCTTACAAAGGCCTATGAAACGCAGTTTCATCTCAGGCCTGCTCTCGCTGAAGTAGAACTTCTGCTCTGCCGTGTCCTACATGGGCCTAGAGCTGAAAGGGACAAAGTCCTCTGCTGTGTCTTCAAGGGCAGACAGGCCCCACAGCGTCCGGCTTCCAGCTCTTTGGGCAGCTAAGAAACAGCTCGCTCTGCACTGGTGTTTTACAGCCTACCGGGAACATGTCCTACAAAGGCCTGTGAAACGCAGTTTCTTGCCAGGCCTGATCTCGGTGAAGTAGAACTTCTGCTCTGCCGTGTCCTACATGGGCCTAGAGCTGAAAGGGACAAAGTCCTCTGTTGTGTCTTCAAGGGCAGACAGGCCCCACAGCGTCCGGCTTCCAGCTCTTTTGCAGTCTAAGAAACAAGTCGCTCTGCACAGGGCTCTTAAAGCCTAGCGGGAACATGTCTTAAAAAGGCCTGTGAGACGCAGTTTCTTCCCAGGCCTGATCTCGCTGAAGTAGAACTTCTGCTCTGCCGTGTTCTACATGGGCCTAGAGCTGAAAGGGACAAGGTTCTGCCTTTTGTCCTCAAGGGCAGACAGGTCCCACAGCGTCCGGCTTCCAGATCTTTGGGCAGCTAAGAAACAACTCGCTCTGCACAGGGCTCCTACAAGCCTACCAGGAACATGTTTACAAAGGCCTGCGAAACGCAGTTTCTTCCCAGGCCTGATCTCGCCGAAGCAGAAGTTCAGCTCTGCCGTGTCCTACATGGGCCTAGAGCTCAAAGGGAGAAAATCCAGCCTTGTGTCCTCAAGGGCAGAGAGGCCCCACAGCGTCCGGCTTCCAGCTCTATGGGTAGCTGAGAAACAGCTTGCTCTGCACTGCTGTTTTACAGCCTACCGGGAACATGTCTTACAAAGGCCTGTGAAACGCAGTTTCTTCCCAGACCTGATCTCGCTGAAGTAGAACTTCTGCTCTGCCGTGTCCTGCATGGGCCTAGAGCTGAAAGGGACAAAGTCCTGTCTTGTGTCCTCAAGGGCAGACTGGTCCCACAGCGTCCGGCTTCCAGCTCTTTGGCAGGCTAAGAAACAACTCGCTCTGCACAGGGCTCTTAAAGCCTACCGGGAACATGTCTTACAAAGGCCTGTGAAACGCAGTTTCTTCCCAGGCCTGATCTCGCTGAAGTAGAACTTCTGCTCTGCCGTGTTCTACATGGGCCTAGAGCTGAAAGGGACAAAGTTCTGCCTTTTGTCCTCAAGGGCAGACTGGTCCCACAGCGTCCGGCTTCCAGCTCTTTGGGAAGCCAAGAAACAGCTCACTCTGCACAGGGCTTTTACAAGCCTACCGGGAGCATGTCTTACAAAGGCCTATGAAACGCAGTTTCATCTCAGGCCTGCTCTCGCTGAAGTAGAACTTCTGCTCTGCCGTGTCCTACATGGGCCTAGAGCTGAAAGGGACAAAGTCCTCTGCTGTGTCTTCAATGGCAGACAGGCCCCACAGCGTCCGGCTTCCAGCTCTTTGGGCAGCTAAGAAACAGCTCGCTCTGCACTGGTGTTTTACAGCCTACTGGGAACATGTCCTACAAAGGCCTGTGAAACGCAGTTTCTTGCCAGGCCTGATCTCGGTGAAGTAGAACTTCTGCTCTGCCGTGTCCTACATGGGCCTAGAGCTGAAAGGGACAAAGTCCTCTGTTGTGTCTTCAAGGGCAGACAGGCCCCACAGCGTCCGGCTTCCAGCTCTTTTGCAGTCTAAGAAACAACTCGCTCTGCACAGGGCTCTTAAAGCCTAGCGGGAACATGTCTTAAAAAGGCCTGTGAGACGCAGTTTCTTCCCAGGCCTGATCTCGCTGAAGTAGAACTTCTGCTCTGCCGTGTTCTACATGGGCCTAGAGCTGAAAGGGACAAGGTTCTGCCTTTTGTCCTCAAGGGCAGACAGGTCCCACAGCGTCCGGCTTCCAGATCTTTGGGCAGCTAAGAAACAACTCGCTCTGCACAGGGCTCCTACAAGCCTACCAGGAACATGTTTACAAAGGCCTGCGAAACGCAGTTTCTTCCCAGGCCTGATCTCGCCGAAGCAGAAGTTCAGCACTGCCGTGTCCTACATGGGCCTAGAGCTCAAAGGGAGAAAATCCAGCCTTGTGTCCTCAAGGGCAGAGAGGCCCCACAGCGTCCGGCTTCCAGCTCTATGGGTAGCTGAGAAACAGCTTGCTCTGCACTGCTGTTTTACAGCCTACCGGGAACATGTCTTACAAAGGCCTGTGAAACGCAGTTTCTTCCCAGACCTGATCTCGCTGAAGTAGAACTTCTGCTCTGCCGTGTCCTACATGGGCCTAGAGCTGAAAGGGACAAAGTCCTGTCTTGTGTCCTCAAGGGCAGACTGGTCCCACAGCGTCCGGCTTCCAGCTCTTTGGCAGGCTAAGAAACAACTCGCTCTGCACAGGGCTCTTAAAGCCTACCGGGAACATGTCTTACAAAGGCCTGTGAAACACAGTTTCTTCCCAGGCCTGATCTCGCTGAAGTAGAACTTCTGCTCTGCCGTGTTCTACATGGGCCTAGAGCTGAAAGGGACAAAGTTCTGCCTTTTGTCCTCAAGGGCAGACAGGTCCCACAGCGTCCGGCTTCCAGCTCTTTGGGAAGCCAAGAAACAGCTCACTCTGCACAGGGCTTTTACAAGCCTACCGGGAGCATGTCTTACAAAGGCCTATGAAACGCAGTTTCATCTCAGGCCTGCTCTCGCTGAAGTAGAACTTCTGCTCTGCCGTGTCCTACATGGGCCTAGAGCTGAAAGGGACAAAGTCCTCTGCTGTGTCTTCAAGGGCAGACAGGCCCCACAGCGTCCGGCTTCCAGCTCTTTGGGCAGCTAAGAAACAGCTCGCTCTGCACTGGTGTTTTACAGCCTACCGGGAACATGTCCTACAAAGGCCTGTGAAACGCAGTTTCTTGCCAGGCCTGATCTCGGTGAAGTAGAACTTCTGCTCTGCCGTGTCCTACATGGGCCTAGAGCTGAAAGGGACAAAGTCCTCTGTTGTGTCTTCAAGGGCAGACAGGCCCCACAGCGTCCGGCTTCCAGCTCTTTTGCAGTCTAAGAAACAACTCGCTCTGCACAGGGCTCTTAAAGCCTAGCGGGAACATGTCTTAAAAAGGCCTGTGAGACGCAGTTTCTTCCCAGGCCTGATCTCGCTGAAGTAGAACTTCTGCTCTGCCGTGTTCTACATGGGCCTAGAGCTGAAAGGGACAAGGTTCTGCCTTTTGTCCTCAAGGGCAGACAGGTCCCACAGCGTCCGGCTTCCAGATCTTTGGGCAGCTAAGAAACAACTCGCTCTGCACAGGGCTCCTACAAGCCTACCAGGAACATGTTTACAAAGGCCTGCGAAACGCAGTTTCTTCCCAGGCCTGATCTCGCCGAAGCAGAAGTTCAGCTCTGCCGTGTCCTACATGGGCCTAGAGCTCAAAGGGAGAAAATCCAGCCTTGTGTCCTCAAGGGCAGAGAGGCCCCACAGCGTCCGGCTTCCAGCTCTATGGGTAGCTGAGAAACAGCTTGCTCTGCACTGCTGTTTTACAGCCTACCGGGAACATGTCTTACAAAGGCCTGTGAAACGCAGTTTCTTCCCAGACCTGATCTCGCTGAAGTAGAACTTCTGCTCTGCCGTGTCCTGCATGGGCCTAGAGCTGAAAGGGACAAAGTCCTGTCTTGTGTCCTCAAGGGCAGACTGGTCCCACAGCGTCCGGCTTCCAGCTCTTTGGCAGGCTAAGAAACAACTCGCTCTGCACAGGGCTCTTAAAGCCTACCGGGAACATGTCTTACAAAGGCCTGTGAAACGCAGTTTCTTCCCAGGCCTGATCTCGCTGAAGTAGAACTTCTGCTCTGCCGTGTTCTACATGGGCCTAGAGCTGAAAGGGACAAAGTTCTGCCTTTTGTCCTCAAGGGCAGACAGGTCCCACAGCGTCCGGCTTCCAGCTCTTTGGGAAGCCAAGAAACAGCTCACTCTGCACAGGGCTTTTACAAGCCTACCGGGAGCATGTCTTACAAAGGCCTATGAAACGCAGTTTCATCTCAGGCCTGCTCTCGCTGAAGTAGAACTTCTGCTCTGCCGTGTCCTACATGGGCCTAGAGCTGAAAGGGACAAAGTCCTCTGCTGTGTCTTCAAGGGCAGACAGGCCCCACAGCGTCCGGCTTCCAGCTCTTTGGGCAGCTAAGAAACAGCTCGCTCTGCACTGGTGTTTTACAGCCTACTGGGAACATGTCCTACAAAGGCCTGTGAAACGCAGTTTCTTGCCAGGCCTGATCTCGGTGAAGTAGAACTTCTGCTCTGCCGTGTCCTACATGGGCCTAGAGCTGAAAGGGACAAAGTCCTCTGTTGTGTCTTCAAGGGCAGACAGGCCCCACAGCGTCCGGCTTCCAGCTCTTTTGCAGTCTAAGAAACAACTCGCTCTGCACAGGGCTCTTAAAGCCTAGCGGGAACATGTCTTAAAAAGGCCTGTGAGACGCAGTTTCTTCCCAGGCCTGATCTCGCTGAAGTAGAACTTCTGCTCTGCCGTGTTCTACATGGGCCTAGAGCTGAAAGGGACAAGGTTCTGCCTTTTGTCCTCAAGGGCAGACAGGTCCCACAGCGTCCGGCTTCCAGATCTTTGGGCAGCTAAGAAACAACTCGCTCTGCACAGGGCTCCTACAAGCCTACCAGGAACATGTTTACAAAGGCCTGCGAAACGCAGTTTCTTCCCAGGCCTGATCTCGCCGAAGCAGAAGTTCAGCTCTGCCGTGTCCTACATGGGCCTAGAGCTCAAAGGGAGAAAATCCAGCCTTGTGTCCTCAAGGGCAGAGAGGCCCCACAGCGTCCGGCTTCCAGCTCTATGGGTAGCTGAGAAACAGCTTGCTCTGCACTGCTGTTTTACAGCCTACCGGGAACATGTCTTACAAAGGCCTGTGAAACGCAGTTTCTTCCCAGACCTGATCTCGCTGAAGTAGAACTTCTGCTCTGCCGTGTCCTGCATGGGCCTAGAGCTGAAAGGGACAAAGTCCTGTCTTGTGTCCTCAAGGGCAGACTGGTCCCACAGCGTCCGGCTTCCAGCTCTTTGGCAGGCTAAGAAACAACTCGCTCTGCACAGGGCTCTTAAAGCCTACCGGGAACATGTCTTACAAAGGCCTGTGAAACGCAGTTTCTTCCCAGGCCTGATCTCGCTGAAGTAGAACTTCTGCTCTGCCGTGTTCTACATGGGCCTAGAGCTGAAAGGGACAAAGTTCTGCCTTTTGTCCTCAAGGGCAGACAGGTCCCACAGCGTCCGGCTTCCAGCTCTTTGGGAAGCCAAGAAACAGCTCACTCTGCACAGGGCTTTTACAAGCCTACCGGGAGCATGTCTTACAAAGGCCTATGAAACGCAGTTTCATCTCAGGCCTGCTCTCGCTGAAGTAGAACTTCTGCTCTGCCGTGTCCTACATGGGCCTAGAGCTGAAAGGGACAAAGTCCTCTGCTGTGTCTTCAATGGCAGACAGGCCCCACAGCGTCCGGCTTCCAGCTCTTTGGGCAGCTAAGAAACAGCTCGCTCTGCACTGGTGTTTTACAGCCTACCGGGAACATGTCCTACAAAGGCCTGTGAAACGCAGTTTCTTGCCAGGCCTGATCTCGGTGAAGTAGAACTTCTGCTCTGCCGTGTCCTACATGGGCCTAGAGCTGAAAGGGACAAAGTCCTCTGTTGTGTCTTCAAGGGCAGACAGGCCCCACAGCGTCCGGCTTCCAGCTCTTTTGCAGTCTAAGAAACAACTCGCTCTGCACAGGGCTCTTAAAGCCTAGCGGGAACATGTCTTAAAAAGGCCTGTGAGACGCAGTTTCTTCCCAGGCCTGATCTCGCTGAAGTAGAACTTCTGCTCTGCCGTGTTCTACATGGGCCTAGAGCTGAAAGGGACAAGGTTCTGCCTTTTGTCCTCAAGGGCAGACAGGTCCCACAGCGTCCGGCTTCCAGATCTTTGGGCAGCTAAGAAACAACTCGCTCTGCACAGGGCTCCTACAAGCCTACCAGGAACATGTTTACAAAGGCCTGCGAAACGCAGTTTCTTCCCAGGCCTGATCTCGCCGAAGCAGAAGTTCAGCTCTGCCGTGTCCTACATGGGCCTAGAGCTCAAAGGGAGAAAATCCAGCCTTGTGTCCTCAAGGGCAGAGAGGCCCCACAGCGTCCGGCTTCCAGCTCTATGGGTAGCTGAGAAACAGCTTGCTCTGCACTGCTGTTTTACAGCCTACCGGGAACATGTCTTACAAAGGCCTGTGAAACGCAGTTTCTTCCCAGACCTGATCTCGCTGAAGTAGAACTTCTGCTCTGCCGTGTCCTGCATGGGCCTAGAGCTGAAAGGGACAAAGTCCTGTCTTGTGTCCTCAAGGGCAGACTGGTCCCACAGCGTCCGGCTTCCAGCTCTTTGGCAGGCTAAGAAACAACTCGCTCTGCACAGGGCTCTTAAAGCCTACCGGGAACATGTCTTACAAAGGCCTGTGAAACGCAGTTTCTTCCCAGGCCTGATCTCGCTGAAGTAGAACTTCTGCTCTGCCGTGTTCTACATGGGCCTAGAGCTGAAAGGGACAAAGTTCTGCCTTTTGTCCTCAAGGGCAGACAGGTCCCACAGCGTCCGGCTTCCAGCTCTTTGGGAAGCCAAGAAACAGCTCACTCTGCACAGGGCTTTTACAAGCCTACCGGGAGCATGTCTTACAAAGGCCTATGAAACGCAGTTTCATCTCAGGCCTGCTCTCGCTGAAGTAGAACTTCTGCTCTGCCGTGTCCTACATGGGCCTAGAGCTGAAAGGGACAAAGTCCTCTGCTGTGTCTTCAAGGGCAGACAGGCCCCACAGCGTCCGGCTTCCAGCTCTTTGGGCAGCTAAGAAACAGCTCGCTCTGCACTGGTGTTTTACAGCCTACCGGGAACATGTCCTACAAAGGCCTGTGAAACGCAGTTTCTTGCCAGGCCTGATCTCGGTGAAGTAGAACTTCTGCTCTGCCGTGTCCTACATGGGCCTAGAGCTGAAAGGGACAAAGTCCTCTGTTGTGTCTTCAAGGGCAGACAGGCCCCACAGCGTCCGGCTTCCAGCTCTTTTGCAGTCTAAGAAACAACTCGCTCTGCACAGGGCTCTTAAAGCCTAGCGGGAACATGTCTTAAAAAGGCCTGTGAGACGCAGTTTCTTCCCAGGCCTGATCTCGCTGAAGTAGAACTTCTGCTCTGCCGTGTTCTACATGGGCCTAGAGCTGAAAGGGACAAGGTTCTGCCTTTTGTCCTCAAGGGCAGACAGGTCCCACAGCGTCCGGCTTCCAGATCTTTGGGCAGCTAAGAAACAACTCGCTCTGCACAGGGCTCCTACAAGCCTACCAGGAACATGTTTACAAAGGCCTGCGAAACGCAGTTTCTTCCCAGGCCTGATCTCGCCGAAGCAGAAGTTCAGCTCTGCCGTGTCCTACATGGGCCTAGAGCTCAAAGGGAGAAAATCCAGCCTTGTGTCCTCAAGGGCAGAGAGGCCCCACAGCGTCCGGCTTCCAGCTCTATGGGTAGCTGAGAAACAGCTTGCTCTGCACTGCTGTTTTACAGCCTACCGGGAACATGTCTTACAAAGGCCTGTGAAACGCAGTTTCTTCCCAGACCTGATCTCGCTCAAGTAGAACTTCTGCTCTGCCGTGTCCTGCATGGGCCTAGAGCTGAAAGGGACAAAGTCCTGTCTTGTGTCCTCAAGGGCAGACTGGTCCCACAGCGTCCAGCTTCCAGCTCTTTGGCAGGCTAAGAAACAACTCGCTCTGCACAGGGCTCTTAAAGCCTACCGGGAACATGTCTTACAAAGGCCTGTGAAACGCAGTTTCTTCCCAGGCCTGATCTCGCTGAAGTAGAACTTCTGCTCTGCCGTGTTCTACATGGGCCTAGAGCTGAAAGGGACAAAGTTCTGCCTTTTGTCCTCAAGGGCAGACTGGTCCCACAGCGTCCGGCTTCCAGCTCTTTGGGAAGCCAAGAAACAGCTCACTCTGCACAGGGCTTTTACAAGCCTACCGGGAGCATGTCTTACAAAGGCCTATGAAACGCAGTTTCATCTCAGGCCTGCTCTCGCTGAAGTAGAACTTCTGCTCTGCCGTGTCCTACATGGGCCTAGAGCTGAAAGGGACAAAGTCCTCTGCTGTGTCTTCAAGGGCAGACAGGCCCCACAGCGTCCGGCTTCCAGCTCTTTGGGCAGCTAAGAAACAGCTCGCTCTGCACTGGTGTTTTACAGCCTACCGGGAACATGTCCTACAAAGGCCTGTGAAACGCAGTTTCTTGCCAGGCCTGATCTCGGTGAAGTAGAACTTCTGCTCTGCCGTGTCCTACATGGGCCTAGAGCTGAAAGGGACAAAGTCCTCTGTTGTGTCTTCAAGGGCAGACAGGCCCCACAGCGTCCGGCTTCCAGCTCTTTTGCAGTCTAAGAAACAACTCGCTCTGCACAGGGCTCTTAAAGCCTAGCGGGAACATGTCTTAAAAAGGCCTGTGAGACGCAGTTTCTTCCCAGGCCTGATCTCGCTGAAGTAGAACTTCTGCTCTGCCGTGTTCTACATGGGCCTAGAGCTGAAAGGGACAAGGTTCTGCCTTTTGTCCTCAAGGGCAGACAGGTCCCACAGCGTCCGGCTTCCAGATCTTTGGGCAGCTAAGAAACAACTCGCTCTGCACAGGGCTCCTACAAGCCTACCAGGAACATGTTTACAAAGGCCTGCGAAACGCAGTTTCTTCCCAGGCCTGATCTCGCCGAAGCAGAAGTTCAGCTCTGCCGTGTCCTACATGGGCCTAGAGCTCAAAGGGAGAAAATCCAGCCTTGTGTCCTCAAGGGCAGAGAGGCCCCACAGCGTCCGGCTTCCAGCTCTATGGGTAGCTGAGAAACAGCTTGCTCTGCACTGCTGTTTTACAGCCTACCGGGAACATGTCTTACAAAGGCCTGTGAAACGCAGTTTCTTCCCAGACCTGATCTCGCTGAAGTAGAACTTCTGCTCTGCCGTGTCCTGCATGGGCCTAGAGCTGAAAGGGACAAAGTCCTGTCTTGTGTCCTCAAGGGCAGACTGGTCCCACAGCGTCCGGCTTTCAGCTCTTTGGCAGGCTAAGAAACAACTCGCTCTGCACAGGGCTCTTAAAGCCTACCGGGAACATGTCTTACAAAGGCCTGTGAAACGCAGTTTCTTCCCAGGCCTGATCTCGCTGAAGTAGAACTTCTGCTCTGCCGTGTTCTACATGGGCCTAGAGCTGAAAGGGACAAAGTTCTGCCTTTTGTCCTCAAGGGCAGACAGGTCCCACAGCGTCCGGCTTCCAGCTCTTTGGGAAGCCAAGAAACAGCTCACTCTGCACAGGGCTTTTACAAGCCTACCGGGAGCATGTCTTACAAAGGCCTATGAAACGCAGTTTCATCTCAGGCCTGCTCTCGCTGAAGTAGAACTTCTGCTCTGCCGTGTCCTACATGGGCCTAGAGCTGAAAGGGACAAAGTCCTCTGCTGTGTCTTCAAGGGCAGACAGGCCCCACAGCGTCCGGCTTCCAGCTCTTTGGGCAGCTAAGAAACAGCTCGCTCTGCACTGGTGTTTTACAGCCTACCGGGAACATGTCCTACAAAGGCCTGTGAAACGCAGTTTCTTGCCAGGCCTGATCTCGGTGAAGTAGAACTTCTGCTCTGCCGTGTCCTACATGGGCCTAGAGCTGAAAGGGACAAAGTCCTCTGTTGTGTCTTCAAGGGCAGACAGGCCCCACAGCGTCCGGCTTCCAGCTCTTTTGCAGTCTAAGAAACAACTCGCTCTGCACAGGGCTCTTAAAGCCTAGCGGGAACATGTCTCAAAAAGGCCTGTGAGACGCAGTTTCTTCCCAGGCCTGATCTCGCTGAAGTAGAACTTCTGCTCTGCCGTGTTCTACATGGGCCTAGAGCTGAAAGGGACAAGGTTCTGCCTTTTGTCCTCAAGGGCAGACAGGTCCCACAGCGTCCGGCTTCCAGATCTTTGGGCAGCTAAGAAACAACTCGCTCTGCACAGGGCTCCTACAAGCCTACCAGGAACATGTTTACAAAGGCCTGCGAAACGCAGTTTCTTCCCAGGCCTGATCTCGCCGAAGCAGAAGTTCAGCTCTGCCGTGTCCTACATGGGCCTAGAGCTCAAAGGGAGAAAATCCAGCCTTGTGTCCTCAAGGGCAGAGAGGCCCCACAGCGTCCGGCTTCCAGCTCTATGGGTAGCTGAGAAACAGCTTGCTCTGCACTGCTGTTTTACAGCCTACCGGGAACATGTCTTACAAAGGCCTGTGAAACGCAGTTTCTTCCCAGACCTGATCTCGCTGAAGTAGAACTTCTGCTCTGCCGTGTCCTGCATGGGCCTAGAGCTGAAAGGGACAAAGTCCTGTCTTGTGTCCTCAAGGGCAGACTGGTCCCACAGCGTCCGGCTTCCAGCTCTTTGGCAGGCTAAGAAACAACTCGCTCTGCACAGGGCTCTTAAAGCCTACCGGGAACATGTCTTACAAAGGCCTGTGAAACGCAGTTTCTTCCCAGGCCTGATCTCGCTGAAGTAGAACTTCTGCTCTGCCGTGTTCTACATGGGCCTAGAGCTGAAAGGGACAAAGTTCTGCCTTTTGTCCTCAAGGGCAGACAGGTCCCACAGCGTCCGGCTTCCAGCTCTTTGGGAAGCCAAGAAACAGCTCACTCTGCACAGGGCTTTTACAAGCCTACCGGGAGCATGTCTTACAAAGGCCTATGAAACGCAGTTTCATCTCAGGCCTGCTCTCGCTGAAGTAGAACTTCTGCTCTGCCGTGTCCTACATGGGCCTAGAGCTGAAAGGGACAAAGTCCTCTGCTGTGTCTTCAAGGGCAGACAGGCCCCACAGCGTCCGGCTTCCAGCTCTTTGGGCAGCTAAGAAACAGCTCGCTCTGCACTGGTGTTTTACAGCCTACCGGGAACATGTCCTACAAAGGCCTGTGAAACGCAGTTTCTTGCCAGGCCTGATCTCGGTGAAGTAGAACTTCTGCTCTGCCGTGTCCTACATGGGCCTAGAGCTGAAAGGGACAAAGTCCTCTGTTGTGTCTTCAAGGGCAGACAGGCCCCACAGCGTCCGGCTTCCAGCTCTTTTGCAGTCTAAGAAACAACTCGCTCTGCACAGGGCTCTTAAAGCCTAGCGGGAACATGTCTCAAAAAGGCCTGTGAGACGCAGTTTCTTCCCAGGCCTGATCTCGCTGAAGTAGAACTTCTGCTCTGCCGTGTTCTACATGGGCCTAGAGCTGAAAGGGACAAGGTTCTGCCTTTTGTCCTCAAGGGCAGACAGGTCCCACAGCGTCCGGCTTCCAGATCTTTGGGCAGCTAAGAAACAACTCGCTCTGCACAGGGCTCCTACAAGCCTACCAGGAACATGTTTACAAAGGCCTGCGAAACGCAGTTTCTTCCCAGGCCTGATCTCGCCGAAGCAGAAGTTCAGCTCTGCCGTGTCCTACATGGGCCTAGAGCTCAAAGGGAGAAAATCCAGCCTTGTGTCCTCAAGGGCAGAGAGGCCCCACAGCGTCCGGCTTCCAGCTCTATGGGTAGCTGAGAAACAGCTTGCTCTGCACTGCTGTTTTACAGCCTACCGGGAACATGTCTTACAAAGGCCTGTGAAACGCAGTTTCTTCCCAGACCTGATCTCGCTGAAGTAGAACTTCTGCTCTGCCGTGTCCTGCATGGGCCTAGAGCTGAAAGGGACAAAGTCCTGTCTTGTGTCCTCAAGGGCAGACTGGTCCCACAGCGTCCGGCTTCCAGCTCTTTGGCAGGCTAAGAAACAACTCGCTCTGCACAGGGCTCTTAAAGCCTACCGGGAACATGTCTTACAAAGGCCTGTGAAACGCAGTTTCTTCCCAGGCCTGATCTCGCTGAAGTAGAACTTCTGCTCTGCCGTGTTCTACATGGGCCTAGAGCTGAAAGGGACAAAGTTCTGCCTTTTGTCCTCAAGGGCAGACAGGTCCCACAGCGTCCGGCTTCCAGCTCTTTGGGAAGCCAAGAAACAGCTCACTCTGCACAGGGCTTTTACAAGCCTACCGGGAGCATGTCTTACAAAGGCCTATGAAACGCAGTTTCATCTCAGGCCTGCTCTCGCTGAAGTAGAACTTCTGCTCTGCCGTGTCCTACATGGGCCTAGAGCTGAAAGGGACAAAGTCCTCTGCTGTGTCTTCAATGGCAGACAGGCCCCACAGCGTCCGGCTTCCAGCTCTTTGGGCAGCTAAGAAACAGCTCGCTCTGCACTGGTGTTTTACAGCCTACCGGGAACATGTCCTACAAAGGCCTGTGAAACGCAGTTTCTTGCCAGGCCTGATCTCGGTGAAGTAGAACTTCTGCTCTGCCGTGTCCTACATGGGCCTAGAGCTGAAAGGGACAAAGTCCTCTGTTGTGTCTTCAAGGGCAGACAGGCCCCACAGCGTCCGGCTTCCAGCTCTTTTGCAGTCTAAGAAACAACTCGCTCTGCACAGGGCTCTTAAAGCCTAGCGGGAACATGTCTCAAAAAGGCCTGTGAGACGCAGTTTCTTCCCAGGCCTGATCTCGCTGAAGTAGAACTTCTGCTCTGCCGTGTTCTACATGGGCCTAGAGCTGAAAGGGACAAGGTTCTGCCTTTTGTCCTCAAGGGCAGACAGGTCCCACAGCGTCCGGCTTCCAGATCTTTGGGCAGCTAAGAAACAACTCGCTCTGCACAGGGCTCCTACAAGCCTACCAGGAACATGTTTACAAAGGCCTGCGAAACGCAGTTTCTTCCCAGGCCTGATCTCGCCGAAGCAGAAGTTCAGCTCTGCCGTGTCCTACATGGGCCTAGAGCTCAAAGGGAGAAAATCCAGCCTTGTGTCCTCAAGGGCAGAGAGGCCCCACAGCGTCCGGCTTCCAGCTCTATGGGTAGCTGAGAAACAGCTTGCTCTGCACTGCTGTTTTACAGCCTACCGGGAACATGTCTTACAAAGGCCTGTGAAACGCAGTTTCTTCCCAGACCTGATCTCGCTGAAGTAGAACTTCTGCTCTGCCGTGTCCTGCATGGGCCTAGAGCTGAAAGGGACAAAGTCCTGTCTTGTGTCCTCAAGGGCAGACTGGTCCCACAGCGTCCGGCTTCCAGCTCTTTGGCAGGCTAAGAAACAACTCGCTCTGCACAGGGCTCTTAAAGCCTACCGGGAACATGTCTTACAAAGGCCTGTGAAACGCAGTTTCTTCCCAGGCCTGATCTCGCTGAAGTAGAACTTCTGCTCTGCCGTGTTCTACATGGGCCTAGAGCTGAAAGGGACAAAGTTCTGCCTTTTGTCCTCAAGGGCAGACAGGTCCCACAGCGTCCGGCTTCCAGCTCTTTGGGAAGCCAAGAAACAGCTCACTCTGCACAGGGCTTTTACAAGCCTACCGGGAGCATGTCTTACAAAGGCCTATGAAACGCAGTTTCATCTCAGGCCTGCTCTCGCTGAAGTAGAACTTCTGCTCTGCCGTGTCCTACATGGGCCTAGAGCTGAAAGGGACAAATTCCTCTGCTGTGTCTTCAAGGGCAGACAGGCCCCACAGCGTCCGGCTTCCAGCTCTTTGGGCAGCTAAGAAACAGCTCGCTCTGCACTGGTGTTTTACAGCCTACTGGGAACATGTCCTACAAAGGCCTGTGAAACGCAGTTTCTTGCCAGGCCTGATCTCGGTGAAGTAGAACTTCTGCTCTGCCGTGTCCTACATGGGCCTAGAGCTGAAAGGGACAAAGTCCTCTGTTGTGTCTTCAAGGGCAGACAGGCCCCACAGCGTCCGGCTTCCAGCTCTTTTGCAGTCTAAGAAACAACTCGCTCTGCACAGGGCTCTTAAAGCCTAGCGGGAACATGTCTTAAAAAGGCCTGTGAGACGCAGTTTCTTCCCAGGCCTGATCTCGCTGAAGTAGAACTTCTGCTCTGCCGTGTTCTACATGGGCCTAGAGCTGAAAGGGACAAGGTTCTGCCTTTTGTCCTCAAGGGCAGACAGGTCCCACAGCGTCCGGCTTCCAGATCTTTGGGCAGCTAAGAAACAACTCGCTCTGCACAGGGCTCCTACAAGCCTACCAGGAACATGTTTACAAAGGCCTGCGAAACGCAGTTTCTTCCCAGGCCTGATCTCGCCGAAGCAGAAGTTCAGCTCTGCCGTGTCCTACATGGGCCTAGAGCTCAAAGGGAGAAAATCCAGCCTTGTGTCCTCAAGGGCAGAGAGGCCCCACAGCGTCCGGCTTCCAGCTCTATGGGTAGCTGAGAAACAGCTTGCTCTGCACTGCTGTTTTACAGCCTACCGGGAACATGTCTTACAAAGGCCTGTGAAACGCAGTTTCTTCCCAGACCTGATCTCGCTGAAGTAGAACTTCTGCTCTGCCGTGTCCTGCATGGGCCTAGAGCTGAAAGGGACAAAGTCCTGTCTTGTGTCCTCAAGGGCAGACTGGTCCCACAGCGTCCGGCTTCCAGCTCTTTGGCAGGCTAAGAAACAACTCGCTCTGCACAGGGCTCTTAAAGCCTACCGGGAACATGTCTTACAAAGGCCTGTGAAACGCAGTTTCTTCCCAGGCCTGATCTCGCTGAAGTAGAACTTCTGCTCTGCCGTGTTCTACATGGGCCTAGAGCTGAAAGGGACAAAGTTCTGCCTTTTGTCCTCAAGGGCAGACAGGTCCCACAGCGTCCGGCTTCCAGCTCTTTGGGAAGCCAAGAAACAGCTCACTCTGCACAGGGCTTTTACAAGCCTACCGGGAGCATGTCTTACAAAGGCCTATGAAACGCAGTTTCATCTCAGGCCTGCTCTCGCTGAAGTAGAACTTCTGCTCTGCCGTGTCCTACATGGGCCTAGAGCTGAAAGGGACAAAGTCCTCTGCTGTGTCTTCAATGGCAGACAGGCCCCACAGCGTCCGGCTTCCAGCTCTTTGGGCAGCTAAGAAACAGCTCGCTCTGCACTGGTGTTTTACAGCCTACCGGGAACATGTCCTACAAAGGCCTGTGAAACGCAGTTTCTTGCCAGGCCTGATCTCGGTGAAGTAGAACTTCTGCTCTGCCGTGTCCTACATGGGCCTAGAGCTGAAAGGGACAAAGTCCTCTGTTGTGTCTTCAAGGGCAGACAGGCCCCACAGCGTCCGGCTTCCAGCTCTTTTGCAGTCTAAGAAACAACTCGCTCTGCACAGGGCTCTTAAAGCTTAGCGGGAACATGTCTTAAAAAGGCCTGTGAGACGCAGTTTCTTCCCAGGCCTGATCTCGCTGAAGTAGAACTTCTGCTCTGCCGTGTTCTACATGGGCCTAGAGCTGAAAGGGACAAGGTTCTGCCTTTTGTCCTCAAGGGCAGACAGGTCCCACAGCGTCCGGCTTCCAGATCTTTGGGCAGCTAAGAAACAACTCGCTCTGCACAGGGCTCCTACAAGCCTACCAGGAACATGTTTACAAAGGCCTGCGAAACGCAGTTTCTTCCCAGGCCTGATCTCGCCGAAGCAGAAGTTCAGCTCTGCCGTGTCCTACATGGGCCTAGAGCTCAAAGGGAGAAAATCCAGCCTTGTGTCCTCAAGGGCAGAGAGGCCCCACAGCGTCCGGCTTCCAGCTCTATGGGTAGCTGAGAAACAGCTTGCTCTGCACTGCTGTTTTACAGCCTACCGGGAACATGTCTTACAAAGGCCTGTGAAACGCAGTTTCTTCCCAGACCTGATCTCGCTGAAGTAGAACTTCTGCTCTGCCGTGTCCTGCATGGGCCTAGAGCTGAAAGGGACAAAGTCCTGTCTTGTGTCCTCAAGGGCAGACTGGTCCCACAGCGTCCGGCTTCCAGCTCTTTGGCAGGCTAAGAAACAACTCGCTCTGCACAGGGCTCTTAAAGCCTACCGGGAACATGTCTTACAAAGGCCTGTGAAACGCAGTTTCTTCCCAGGCCTGATCTCGCTGAAGTAGAACTTCTGCTCTGCCGTGTTCTACATGGGCCTAGAGCTGAAAGGGACAAAGTTCTGCCTTTTGTCCTCAAGGGCAGACAGGTCCCACAGCGTCCGGCTTCCAGCTCTTTGGGAAGCCAAGAAACAGCTCACTCTGCACAGGGCTTTTACAAGCCTACCGGGAGCATGTCTTACAAAGGCCTATGAAACGCAGTTTCATCTCAGGCCTGCTCTCGCTGAAGTAGAACTTCTGCTCTGCCGTGTCCTACATGGGCCTAGAGCTGAAAGGGACAAAGTCCTCTGCTGTGTCTTCAAGGGCAGACAGGCCCCACAGCGTCCGGCTTCCAGCTCTTTGGGCAGCTAAGAAACAGCTCGCTCTGCACTGGTGTTTTACAGCCTACTGGGAACATGTCCTACAAAGGCCTGTGAAATGCAGTTTCTTGCCAGGCCTGATCTCGGTGAAGTAGAACTTCTGCTCTGCCGTGTCCTACATGGGCCTAGAGCTGAAAGGGACAAAGTCCTCTGTTGTGTCTTCAAGGGCAGACAGGCCCCACAGCGTCCGGCTTCCAGCTCTTTTGCAGTCTAAGAAACAACTCGCTCTGCACAGGGCTCTTAAAGCCTAGCGGGAACATGTCTTAAAAAGGCCTGTGAGACGCAGTTTCTTCCCAGGCCTGATCTCGCTGAAGTAGAACTTCTGCTCTGCCGTGTTCTACATGGGCCTAGAGCTGAAAGGGACAAGGTTCTGCCTTTTGTCCTCAAGGGCAGACAGGTCCCACAGCGTCCGGCTTCCAGCTCTTTGGGCAGCTAAGAAACAGCTCGCTCTGCACTGGTGTTTTACAGCCTACTGGGAACATGTCCTACAAAGGCCTGTGAAACGCAGTTTCTTCCCAGACCTGATCTCGCTGAAGTAGAACTTCTGCTCTGCCGTGTCCTGCATGGGCCTAGAGCTGAAAGGGACAAAGTCCTGTCTTGTGTCCTCAAGGGCAGACTGGTCCCACAGCGTCCGGCTTCCAGCTCTTTGGCAGGCTAAGAAACAACTCGCTCTGCACAGGGCTCTTAAAGCCTACCGGGAACATGTCTTACAAAGGCCTGTGAAACGCAGTTTCTTCCCAGGCCTGATCTCGCTGAAGTAGAACTTCTGCTCTGCCGTGTTCTACATGGGCCTAGAGCTGAAAGGGACAAAGTTCTGCCTTTTGTCCTCAAGGGCAGACAGGTCCCACAGCGTCCGGCTTCCAGCTCTTTGGGAAGCCAAGAAACAGCTCACTCTGCACAGGGCTTTTACAAGCCTACCGGGAGCATGTCTTACAAAGGCCTATGAAACGCAGTTTCATCTCAGGCCTGCTCTCGCTGAAGTAGAACTTCTGCTCTGCCGTGTCCTACATGGGCCTAGAGCTGAAAGGGACAAAGTCCTCTGCTGTGTCTTCAAGGGCAGACAGGCCCCACAGCGTCCGGCTTCCAGCTCTTTGGGCAGCTAAGAAACAGCTCGCTCTGCACTGGTGTTTTACAGCCTACCGGGAACATGTCCTACAAAGGCCTGTGAAACGCAGTTTCTTGCCAGGCCTGATCTCGGTGAAGTAGAACTTCTGCTCTGCCGTGTCCTACATGGGCCTAGAGCTGAAAGGGACAAAGTCCTCTGTTGTGTCTTCAAGGGCAGACAGGCCCCACAGCGTCCGGCTTCCAGCTCTTTTGCAGTCTAAGAAACAACTCGCTCTGCACAGGGCTCTTAAAGCCTAGCGGGAACATGTCTCAAAAAGGCCTGTGAGACGCAGTTTCTTCCCAGGCCTGATCTCGCTGAAGTAGAACTTCTGCTCTGCCGTGTTCTACATGGGCCTAGAGCTGAAAGGGACAAGGTTCTGCCTTTTGTCCTCAAGGGCAGACAGGTCCCACAGCGTCCGGCTTCCAGATCTTTGGGCAGCTAAGAAACAACTCGCTCTGCACAGGGCTCCTACAAGCCTACCAGGAACATGTTTACAAAGGCCTGCGAAACGCAGTTTCTTCCCAGGCCTGATCTCGCCGAAGCAGAAGTTCAGCTCTGCCGTGTCCTACATGGGCCTAGAGCTCAAAGGGAGAAAATCCAGCCTTGTGTCCTCAAGGGCAGAGAGGCCCCACAGCGTCCGGCTTCCAGCTCTATGGGTAGCTGAGAAACAGCTTGCTCTGCACTGCTGTTTTACAGCCTACCGGGAACATGTCTTACAAAGGCCTGTGAAACGCAGTTTCTTCCCAGACCTGATCTCGCTGAAGTAGAACTTCTGCTCTGCCGTGTCCTGCATGGGCCTAGAGCTGAAAGGGACAAAGTCCTGTCTTGTGTCCTCAAGGGCAGACTGGTCCCACAGCGTCCGGCTTCCAGCTCTTTGGCAGGCTAAGAAACAACTCGCTCTGCACAGGGCTCTTAAAGCCTACCGGGAACATGTCTTACAAAGGCCTGTGAAACGCAGTTTCTTCCCAGGCCTGATCTCGCTGAAGTAGAACTTCTGCTCTGCCGTGTTCTACATGGGCCTAGAGCTGAAAGGGACAAAGTTCTGCCTTTTGTCCTCAAGGGCAGACAGGTCCCACAGCGTCCGGCTTCCAGCTCTTTGGGAAGCCAAGAAACAGCTCACTCTGCACAGGGCTTTTACAAGCCTACCGGGAGCATGTCTTACAAAGGCCTATGAAACGCAGTTTCATCTCAGGCCTGCTCTCGCTGAAGTAGAACTTCTGCTCTGCCGTGTCCTACATGGGCCTAGAGCTGAAAGGGACAAAGTCCTCTGCTGTGTCTTCAATGGCAGACAGGCCCCACAGCGTCCGGCTTCCAGCTCTTTGGGCAGCTAAGAAACAGCTCGCTCTGCACTGGTGTTTTACAGCCTACCGGGAACATGTCCTACAAAGGCCTGTGAAACGCAGTTTCTTGCCAGGCCTGATCTCGGTGAAGTAGAACTTCTGCTCTGCCGTGTCCTACATGGGCCTAGAGCTGAAAGGGACAAAGTCCTCTGTTGTGTCTTCAAGGGCAGACAGGCCCCACAGCGTCCGGCTTCCAGCTCTTTTGCAGTCTAAGAAACAACTCGCTCTGCACAGGGCTCTTAAAGCCTAGCGGGAACATGTCTCAAAAAGGCCTGTGAGACGCAGTTTCTTCCCAGGCCTGATCTCGCTGAAGTAGAACTTCTGCTCTGCCGTGTTCTACATGGGCCTAGAGCTGAAAGGGACAAGGTTCTGCCTTTTGTCCTCAAGGGCAGACAGGTCCCACAGCGTCCGGCTTCCAGATCTTTGGGCAGCTAAGAAACAACTCGCTCTGCACAGGGCTCCTACAAGCCTACCAGGAACATGTTTACAAAGGCCTGCGAAACGCAGTTTCTTCCCAGGCCTGATCTCGCCGAAGCAGAAGTTCAGCTCTGCCGTGTCCTACATGGGCCTAGAGCTCAAAGGGAGAAAATCCAGCCTTGTGTCCTCAAGGGCAGAGAGGCCCCACAGCGTCCGGCTTCCAGCTCTATGGGTAGCTGAGAAACAGCTTGCTCTGCACTGCTGTTTTACAGCCTACCGGGAACATGTCTTACAAAGGCCTGTGAAACGCAGTTTCTTCCCAGACCTGATCTCGCTGAAGTAGAACTTCTGCTCTGCCGTGTCCTGCATGGGACTAGAGCTGAAAGGGACAAAGTCCTGTCTTGTGTCCTCAAGGGCAGACTGGTCCCACAGCGTCCGGCTTCCAGCTCTTTGGCAGGCTAAGAAACAACTCGCTCTGCACAGGGCTCTTAAAGCCTACCGGGAACATGTCTTACAAAGGCCTGTGAAACGCAGTTTCTTCCCAGGCCTGATCTCGCTGAAGTAGAACTTCTGCTCTGCCGTGTTCTACATGGGCCTAGAGCTGAAAGGGACAAAGTTCTGCCTTTTGTCCTCAAGGGCAGACAGGTCCCACAGCGTCCGGCTTCCAGCTCTTTGGGAAGCCAAGAAACAGCTCACTCTGCACAGGGCTTTTACAAGCCTACCGGGAGCATGTCTTACAAAGGCCTATGAAACGCAGTTTCATCTCAGGCCTGCTCTCGCTGAAGTAGAACTTCTGCTCTGCCGTGTCCTACATGGGCCTAGAGCTGAAAGGGACAAAGTCCTCTGCTGTGTCTTCAATGGCAGACAGGCCCCACAGCGTCCGGCTTCCAGCTCTTTGGGCAGCTAAGAAACAGCTCGCTCTGCACTGGTGTTTTACAGCCTACTGGGAACATGTCCTACAAAGGCCTGTGAAACGCAGTTTCTTGCCAGGCCTGATCTCGGTGAAGTAGAACTTCTGCTCTGCCGTGTCCTACATGGGCCTAGAGCTGAAAGGGACAAAGTCCTCTGTTGTGTCTTCAAGGGCAGACAGGCCCCACAGCGTCCGGCTTCCAGCTCTTTTGCAGTCTAAGAAACAACTCGCTCTGCACAGGGCTCTTAAAGCCTAGCGGGAACATGTCTTAAAAAGGCCTGTGAGACGCAGTTTCTTCCCAGGCCTGATCTCGCTGAAGTAGAACTTCTGCTCTGCCGTGTTCTACATGGGCCTAGAGCTGAAAGGGACAAGGTTCTGCCTTTTGTCCTCAAGGGCAGACAGGTCCCACAGCGTCCGGCTTCCAGATCTTTGGGCAGCTAAGAAACAACTCGCTCTGCACAGGGCTCCTACAAGCCTACCAGGAACATGTTTACAAAGGCCTGCGAAACGCAGTTTCTTCCCAGGCCTGATCTCGCCGAAGCAGAAGTTCAGCTCTGCCGTGTCCTACATGGGCCTAGAGCTCAAAGGGAGAAAATCCAGCCTTGTGTCCTCAAGGGCAGAGAGGCCCCACAGCGTCCGGCTTCCAGCTCTATGGGTAGCTGAGAAACAGCTTGCTCTGCACTGCTGTTTTACAGCCTACCGGGAACATGTCTTACAAAGGCCTGTGAAACGCAGTTTCTTCCCAGACCTGATCTCGCTGAAGTAGAACTTCTGCTCTGCCGTGTCCTGCATGGGCCTAGAGCTGAAAGGGACAAAGTCCTGTCTTGTGTCCTCAAGGGCAGACTGGTCCCACAGCGTCCGGCTTCCAGCTCTTTGGCAGGCTAAGAAACAACTCGCTCTGCACAGGGCTCTTAAAGCCTACCGGGAACATGTCTTACAAAGGCCTGTGAAACGCAGTTTCTTCCCAGGCCTGATCTCGCTGAAGTAGAACTTCTGCTCTGCCGTGTTCTACATGGGCCTAGAGCTGAAAGGGACAAAGTTCTGCCTTTTGTCCTCAAGGGCAGACAGGTCCCACAGCGTCCGGCTTCCAGCTCTTTGGGAAGCCAAGAAACAGCTCACTCTGCACAGGGCTTTTACAAGCCTACCGGGAGCATGTCTTACAAAGGCCTATGAAACGCAGTTTCATCTCAGGCCTGCTCTCGCTGAAGTAGAACTTCTGCTCTGCCGTGTCCTACATGGGCCTAGAGCTGAAAGGGACAAATTCCTCTGCTGTGTCTTCAAGGGCAGACAGGCCCCACAGCGTCCGGCTTCCAGCTCTTTGGGCAGCTAAGAAACAGCTCGCTCTGCACTGGTGTTTTACAGCCTACTGGGAACATGTCCTACAAAGGCCTGTGAAACGCAGTTTCTTGCCAGGCCTGATCTCGGTGAAGTAGAACTTCTGCTCTGCCGTGTCCTACATGGGCCTAGAGCTGAAAGGGACAAAGTCCTCTGTTGTGTCTTCAAGGGCAGACAGGCCCCACAGCGTCCGGCTTCCAGCTCTTTTGCAGTCTAAGAAACAACTCGCTCTGCACAGGGCTCTTAAAGCCTAGCGGGAACATGTCTTAAAAAGGCCTGTGAGACGCAGTTTCTTCCCAGGCCTGATCTCGCTGAAGTAGAACTTCTGCTCTGCCGTGTTCTACATGGGCCTAGAGCTGAAAGGGACAAGGTTCTGCCTTTTGTCCTCAAGGGCAGACAGGTCCCACAGCGTCCGGCTTCCAGATCTTTGGGCAGCTAAGAAACAACTCGCTCTGCACAGGGCTCCTACAAGCCTACCAGGAACATGTTTACAAAGGCCTGCGAAACGCAGTTTCTTCCCAGGCCTGATCTCGCCGAAGCAGAAGTTCAGCTCTGCCGTGTCCTACATGGGCCTAGAGCTCAAAGGGAGAAAATCCAGCCTTGTGTCCTCAAGGGCAGAGAGGCCCCACAGCGTCCGGCTTCCAGCTCTATGGGTAGCTGAGAAACAGCTTGCTCTGCACTGCTGTTTTACAGCCTACCGGGAACATGTCTTACAAAGGCCTGTGAAACGCAGTTTCTTCCCAGACCTGATCTCGCTGAAGTAGAACTTCTGCTCTGCCGTGTCCTACATGGGCCTAGAGCTGAAAGGGACAAAGTCCTGTCTTGTGTCCTCAAGGGCAGACTGGTCCCACAGCGTCCGGCTTCCAGCTCTTTGGCAGGCTAAGAAACAACTCGCTCTGCACAGGGCTCTTAAAGCCTACCGGGAACATGTCTTACAAAGGCCTGTGAAACGCAGTTTCTTCCCAGGCCTGATCTCGCTGAAGTAGAACTTCTGCTCTGCCGTGTTCTACATGGGCCTAGAGCTGAAAGGGACAAAGTTCTGCCTTTTGTCCTCAAGGGCAGACAGGTCCCACAGCGTCCGGCTTCCAGCTCTTTGGGAAGCCAAGAAACAGCTCACTCTGCACAGGGCTTTTACAAGCCTACCGGGAGCATGTCTTACAAAGGCCTATGAAACGCAGTTTCATCTCAGGCCTGCTCTCGCTGAAGTAGAACTTCTGCTCTGCCGTGTCCTACATGGGCCTAGAGCTGAAAGGGACAAAGTCCTCTGCTGTGTCTTCAAGGGCAGACAGGCCCCACAGCGTCCGGCTTCCAGCTCTTTGGGCAGCTAAGAAACAGCTCGCTCTGCACTGGTGTTTTACAGCCTACCGGGAACATGTCCTACAAAGGCCTGTGAAACGCAGTTTCTTGCCAGGCCTGATCTCGGTGAAGTAGAACTTCTGCTCTGCCGTGTCCTACATGGGCCTAGAGCTGAAAGGGACAAAGTCCTCTGTTGTGTCTTCAAGGGCAGACAGGCCCCACAGCGTCCGGCTTCCAGCTCTTTTGCAGTCTAAGAAACAACTCGCTCTGCACAGGGCTCTTAAAGCCTAGCGGGAACATGTCTTAAAAAGGCCTGTGAGACGCAGTTTCTTCCCAGGCCTGATCTCGCTGAAGTAGAACTTCTGCTCTGCCGTGTTCTACATGGGCCTAGAGCTGAAAGGGACAAGGTTCTGCCTTTTGTCCTCAAGGGCAGACAGGTCCCACAGCGTCCGGCTTCCAGATCTTTGGGCAGCTAAGAAACAACTCGCTCTGCACAGGGCTCCTACAAGCCTACCAGGAACATGTTTACAAAGGCCTGCGAAACGCAGTTTCTTCCCAGGCCTGATCTCGCCGAAGCAGAAGTTCAGCTCTGCCGTGTCCTACATGGGCCTAGAGCTCAAAGGGAGAAAATCCAGCCTTGTGTCCTCAAGGGCAGAGAGGCCCCACAGCGTCCGGCTTCCAGCTCTATGGGTAGCTGAGAAACAGCTTGCTCTGCACTGCTGTTTTACAGCCTACCGGGAACATGTCTTACAAAGGCCTGTGAAACGCAGTTTCTTCCCAGACCTGATCTCGCTGAAGTAGAACTTCTGCTCTGCCGTGTCCTGCATGGGCCTAGAGCTGAAAGGGACAAAGTCCTGTCTTGTGTCCTCAAGGGCAGACTGGTCCCACAGCGTCCGGCTTCCAGCTCTTTGGCAGGCTAAGAAACAACTCGCTCTGCACAGGGCTCTTAAAGCCTACCGGGAACATGTCTTACAAAGGCCTGTGAAACGCAGTTTCTTCCCAGGCCTGATCTCGCTGAAGTAGAACTTCTGCTCTGCCGTGTTCTACATGGGCCTAGAGCTGAAAGGGACAAAGTTCTGCCTTTTGTCCTCAAGGGCAGACAGGTCCCACAGCGTCCGGCTTCCAGCTCTTTGGGAAGCCAAGAAACAGCTCACTCTGCACAGGGCTTTTACAAGCCTACCGGGAGCATGTCTTACAAAGGCCTATGAAACGCAGTTTCATCTCAGGCCTGCTCTCGCTGAAGTAGAACTTCTGCTCTGCCGTGTCCTACATGGGCCTAGAGCTGAAAGGGACAAAGTCCTCTGCTGTGTCTTCAAGGGCAGACAGGCCCCACAGCGTCCGGCTTCCAGCTCTTTGGGCAGCTAAGAAACAGCTCGCTCTGCACTGGTGTTTTACAGCCTACTGGGAACATGTCCTACAAAGGCCTGTGAAACGCAGTTTCTTGCCAGGCCTGATCTCGGTGAAGTAGAACTTCTGCTCTGCCGTGTCCTACATGGGCCTAGAGCTGAAAGGGACAAAGTCCTCTGTTGTGTCTTCAAGGGCAGACAGGCCCCACAGCGTCCGGCTTCCAGCTCTTTTGCAGTCTAAGAAACAACTCGCTCTGCACAGGGCTCTTAAAGCCTAGCGGGAACATGTCTTAAAAAGGCCTGTGAGACGCAGTTTCTTCCCAGGCCTGATCTCGCTGAAGTAGAACTTCTGCTCTGCCGTGTTCTACATGGGCCTAGAGCTGAAAGGGACAAGGTTCTGCCTTTTGTCCTCAAGGGCAGACAGGTCCCACAGCGTCCGGCTTCCAGATATTTGGGCAGCTAAGAAACAACTCGCTCTGCACAGGGCTCCTACAAGCCTACCAGGAACATGTTTACAAAGGCCTGCGAAACGCAGTTTCTTCCCAGGCCTGATCTCGCCGAAGCAGAAGTTCAGCTCTGCCGTGTCCTACATGGGCCTAGAGCTCAAAGGGAGAAAATCCAGCCTTGTGTCCTCAAGGGCAGAGAGGCCCCACAGCGTCCGGCTTCCAGCTCTATGGGTAGCTGAGAAACAGCTTGCTCTGCACTGCTGTTTTACAGCCTACCGGGAACATGTCTTACAAAGGCCTGTGAAACGCAGTTTCTTCCCAGACCTGATCTCGCTCAAGTAGAACTTCTGCTCTGCCGTGTCCTGCATGGGCCTAGAGCTGAAAGGGACAAAGTCCTGTCTTGTGTCCTCAAGGGCAGACTGGTCCCACAGCGTCCGGCTTCCAGCTCTTTGGCAGGCTAAGAAACAACTCGCTCTGCACAGGGCTCTTAAAGCCTACCGGGAACATGTCTTACAAAGGCCTGTGAAACGCAGTTTCTTCCCAGGCCTGATCTCGCTGAAGTAGAACTTCTGCTCTGCCGTGTTCTACATGGGCCTAGAGCTGAAAGGGACAAAGTTCTGCCTTTTGTCCTCAAGGGCAGACTGGTCCCACAGCGTCCGGCTTCCAGCTCTTTGGGAAGCCAAGAAACAGCTCACTCTGCACAGGGCTTTTACAAGCCTACCGGGAGCATGTCTTACAAAGGCCTATGAAACGCAGTTTCATCTCAGGCCTGCTCTCGCTGAAGTAGAACTTCTGCTCTGCCGTGTCCTACATGGGCCTAGAGCTGAAAGGGACAAAGTCCTCTGCTGTGTCTTCAAGGGCAGACAGGCCCCACAGCGTCCGGCTTCCAGCTCTTTGGGCAGCTAAGAAACAGCTCGCTCTGCACTGGTGTTTTACAGCCTACTGGGAACATGTCCTACAAAGGCCTGTGAAACGCAGTTTCTTGCCAGGCCTGATCTCGGTGAAGTAGAACTTCTGCTCTGCCGTGTCCTACATGGGCCTAGAGCTGAAAGGGACAAAGTCCTCTGTTGTGTCTTCAAGGGCAGACAGGCCCCACAGCGTCCGGCTTCCAGCTCTTTTGCAGTCTAAGAAACAACTCGCTCTGCACAGGGCTCTTAAAGCCTAGCGGGAACATGTCTTAAAAAGGCCTGTGAGACGCAGTTTCTTCCCAGGCCTGATCTCGCTGAAGTAGAACTTCTGCTCTGCCGTGTTCTACATGGGCCTAGAGCTGAAAGGGACAAGGTTCTGCCTTTTGTCCTCAAGGGCAGACAGGTCCCACAGCGTCCGGCTTCCAGATCTTTGGGCAGCTAAGAAACAACTCGCTCTGCACAGGGCTCCTACAAGCCTACCAGGAACATGTTTACAAAGGCCTGCGAAACGCAGTTTCTTCCCAGGCCTGATCTCGCCGAAGCAGAAGTTCAGCTCTGCCGTGTCCTACATGGGCCTAGAGCTCAAAGGGAGAAAATCCAGCCTTGTGTCCTCAAGGGCAGAGAGGCCCCACAGCGTCCGGCTTCCAGCTCTATGGGTAGCTGAGAAACAGCTTGCTCTGCACTGCTGTTTTACAGCCTACCGGGAACATGTCTTACAAAGGCCTGTGAAACGCAGTTTCTTCCCAGACCTGATCTCGCTGAAGTAGAACTTCTGCTCTGCCGTGTCCTGCATGGGCCTAGAGCTGAAAGGGACAAAGTCCTGTCTTGTGTCCTCAAGGGCAGACTGGTCCCACAGCGTCCGGCTTCCAGCTCTTTGGCAGGCTAAGAAACAACTCGCTCTGCACAGGGCTCTTAAAGCCTACCGGGAACATGTCTTACAAAGGCCTGTGAAACGCAGTTTCTTCCCAGGCCTGATCTCGCTGAAGTAGAACTTCTGCTCTGCCGTGTTCTACATGGGCCTAGAGCTGAAAGGGACAAAGTTCTGCCTTTTGTCCTCAAGGGCAGACAGGTCCCACAGCGTCCGGCTTCCAGCTCTTTGGGAAGCCAAGAAACAGCTCACTCTGCACAGGGCTTTTACAAGCCTACCGGGAGCATGTCTTACAAAGGCCTATGAAACGCAGTTTCATCTCAGGCCTGCTCTCGCTGAAGTAGAACTTCTGCTCTGCCGTGTCCTACATGGGCCTAGAGCTGAAAGGGACAAAGTCCTCTGCTGTGTCTTCAAGGGCAGACAGGCCCCACAGCGTCCGGCTTCCAGCTCTTTGGGCAGCTAAGAAACAGCTCGCTCTGCACTGGTGTTTTACAGCCTACTGGGAACATGTCCTACAAAGGCCTGTGAAACGCAGTTTCTTGCCAGGCCTGATCTCGGTGAAGTAGAACTTCTGCTCTGCCGTGTCCTACATGGGCCTAGAGCTGAAAGGGACAAAGTCCTCTGTTGTGTCTTCAAGGGCAGACAGGCCCCACAGCGTCCGGCTTCCAGCTCTTTTGCAGTCTAAGAAACAACTCGCTCTGCACAGGGCTCTTAAAGCCTAGCGGGAACATGTCTTAAAAAGGCCTGTGAGACGCAGTTTCTTCCCAGGCCTGATCTCGCTGAAGTAGAACTTCTGCTCTGCCGTGTTCTACATGGGCCTAGAGCTGAAAGGGACAAGGTTCTGCCTTTTGTCCTCAAGGGCAGACAGGTCCCACAGCGTCCGGCTTCCAGATCTTTGGGCAGCTAAGAAACAACTCGCTCTGCACAGGGCTCCTACAAGCCTACCAGGAACATGTTTACAAAGGCCTGCGAAACGCAGTTTCTTCCCAGGCCTGATCTCGCCGAAGCAGAAGTTCAGCTCTGCCGTGTCCTACATGGGCCTAGAGCTCAAAGGGAGAAAATCCAGCCTTGTGTCCTCAAGGGCAGAGAGGCCCCACAGCGTCCGGCTTCCAGCTCTATGGGTAGCTGAGAAACAGCTTGCTCTGCACTGCTGTTTTACAGCCTACCGGGAACATGTCTTACAAAGGCCTGTGAAACGCAGTTTCTTCCCAGACCTGATCTCGCTGAAGTAGAACTTCTGCTCTGCCGTGTCCTGCATGGGCCTAGAGCTGAAAGGGACAAAGTCCTGTCTTGTGTCCTCAAGGGCAGACTGGTCCCACAGCGTCCGGCTTCCAGCTCTTTGGCAGGCTAAGAAACAACTCGCTCTGCACAGGGCTCTTAAAGCCTACCGGGAACATGTCTTACAAAGGCCTGTGAAACGCAGTTTCTTCCCAGGCCTGATCTCGCTGAAGTAGAACTTCTGCTCTGCCGTGTTCTACATGGGCCTAGAGCTGAAAGGGACAAAGTTCTGCCTTTTGTCCTCAAGGGCAGACAGGTCCCACAGCGTCCGGCTTCCAGCTCTTTGGGAAGCCAAGAAACAGCTCACTCTGCACAGGGCTTTTACAAGCCTACCGGGAGCATGTCTTACAAAGGCCTATGAAACGCAGTTTCATCTCAGGCCTGCTCTCGCTGAAGTAGAACTTCTGCTCTGCCGTGTCCTACATGGGCCTAGAGCTGAAAGGGACAAATTCCTCTGCTGTGTCTTCAAGGGCAGACAGGCCCCACAGCGTCCGGCTTCCAGCTCTTTGGGCAGCTAAGAAACAGCTCGCTCTGCACTGGTGTTTTACAGCCTACTGGGAACATGTCCTACAAAGGCCTGTGAAACGCAGTTTCTTGCCAGGCCTGATCTCGGTGAAGTAGAACTTCTGCTCTGCCGTGTCCTACATGGGCCTAGAGCTGAAAGGGACAAAGTCCTCTGTTGTGTCTTCAAGGGCAGACAGGCCCCACAGCGTCCGGCTTCCAGCTCTTTTGCAGTCTAAGAAACAACTCGCTCTGCACAGGGCTCTTAAAGCCTAGCGGGAACATGTCTTAAAAAGGCCTGTGAGACGCAGTTTCTTCCCAGGCCTGATCTCGCTGAAGTAGAACTTCTGCTCTGCCGTGTTCTACATGGGCCTAGAGCTGAAAGGGACAAGGTTCTGCCTTTTGTCCTCAAGGGCAGACAGGTCCCACAGCGTCCGGCTTCCAGATCTTTGGGCAGCTAAGAAACAACTCGCTCTGCACAGGGCTCCTACAAGCCTACCAGGAACATGTTTACAAAGGCCTGCGAAACGCAGTTTCTTCCCAGGCCTGATCTCGCCGAAGCAGAAGTTCAGCTCTGCCGTGTCCTACATGGGCCTAGAGCTCAAAGGGAGAAAATCCAGCCTTGTGTCCTCAAGGGCAGAGAGGCCCCACAGCGTCCGGCTTCCAGCTCTATGGGTAGCTGAGAAACAGCTTGCTCTGCACTGCTGTTTTACAGCCTACCGGGAACATGTCTTACAAAGGCCTGTGAAACGCAGTTTCTTCCCAGACCTGATCTCGCTGAAGTAGAACTTCTGCTCTGCCGTGTCCTGCATGGGCCTAGAGCTGAAAGGGACAAAGTCCTGTCTTGTGTCCTCAAGGGCAGACTGGTCCCACAGCGTCCGGCTTCCAGCTCTTTGGCAGGCTAAGAAACAACTCGCTCTGCACAGGGCTCTTAAAGCCTACCGGGAACATGTCTTACAAAGGCCTGTGAAACGCAGTTTCTTCCCAGGCCTGATCTCGCTGAAGTAGAACTTCTGCTCTGCCGTGTTCTACATGGGCCTAGAGCTGAAAGGGACAAAGTTCTGCCTTTTGTCCTCAAGGGCAGACAGGTCCCACAGCGTCCGGCTTCCAGCTCTTTGGGAAGCCAAGAAACAGCTCACTCTGCACAGGGCTTTTACAAGCCTACCGGGAGCATGTCTTACAAAGGCCTATGAAACGCAGTTTCATCTCAGGCCTGCTCTCGCTGAAGTAGAACTTCTGCTCTGCCGTGTCCTACATGGGCCTAGAGCTGAAAGGGACAAAGTCCTCTGCTGTGTCTTCAAGGGCAGACAGGCCCCACAGCGTCCGGCTTCCAGCTCTTTGGGCAGCTAAGAAACAGCTCGCTCTGCACTGGTGTTTTACAGCCTACCGGGAACATGTCCTACAAAGGCCTGTGAAACGCAGTTTCTTGCCAGGCCTGATCTCGGTGAAGTAGAACTTCTGCTCTGCCGTGTCCTACATGGGCCTAGAGCTGAAAGGGACAAAGTCCTCTGTTGTGTCTTCAAGGGCAGACAGGCCCCACAGCGTCCGGCTTCCAGCTCTTTTGCAGTCTAAGAAACAACTCGCTCTGCACAGGGCTCTTAAAGCCTAGCGGGAACATGTCTCAAAAAGGCCTGTGAGACGCAGTTTCTTCCCAGGCCTGATCTCGCTGAAGTAGAACTTCTGCTCTGCCGTGTTCTACATGGGCCTAGAGCTGAAAGGGACAAGGTTCTGCCTTTTGTCCTCAAGGGCAGACAGGTCCCACAGCGTCCGGCTTCCAGATCTTTGGGCAGCTAAGAAACAACTCGCTCTGCACAGGGCTCCTACAAGCCTACCAGGAACATGTTTACAAAGGCCTGCGAAACGCAGTTTCTTCCCAGGCCTGATCTCGCCGAAGCAGAAGTTCAGCTCTGCCGTGTCCTACATGGGCCTAGAGCTCAAAGGGAGAAAATCCAGCCTTGTGTCCTCAAGGGCAGAGAGGCCCCACAGCGTCCGGCTTCCAGCTCTATGGGTAGCTGAGAAACAGCTTGCTCTGCACTGCTGTTTTACAGCCTACCGGGAACATGTCTTACAAAGGCCTGTGAAACGCAGTTTCTTCCCAGACCTGATCTCGCTGAAGTAGAACTTCTGCTCTGCCGTGTCCTGCATGGGCCTAGAGCTGAAAGGGACAAAGTCCTGTCTTGTGTCCTCAAGGGCAGACTGGTCCCACAGCGTCCGGCTTCCAGCTCTTTGGCAGGCTAAGAAACAACTCGCTCTGCACAGGGCTCTTAAAGCCTACCGGGAACATGTCTTACAAAGGCCTGTGAAACGCAGTTTCTTCCCAGGCCTGATCTCGCTGAAGTAGAACTTCTGCTCTGCCGTGTTCTACATGGGCCTAGAGCTGAAAGGGACAAAGTTCTGCCTTTTGTCCTCAAGGGCAGACAGGTCCCACAGCGTCCGGCTTCCAGCTCTTTGGGAAGCCAAGAAACAGCTCACTCTGCACAGGGCTTTTACAAGCCTACCGGGAGCATGTCTTACAAAGGCCTATGAAACGCAGTTTCATCTCAGGCCTGCTCTCGCTGAAGTAGAACTTCTGCTCTGCCGTGTCCTACATGGGCCTAGAGCTGAAAGGGACAAAGTCCTCTGCTGTGTCTTCAAGGGCAGACAGGCCCCACAGCGTCCGGCTTCCAGCTCTTTGGGCAGCTAAGAAACAGCTCGCTCTGCACTGGTGTTTTACAGCCTACTGGGAACATGTCCTACAAAGGCCTGTGAAACGCAGTTTCTTGCCAGGCCTGATCTCGGTGAAGTAGAACTTCTGCTCTGCCGTGTCCTACATGGGCCTAGAGCTGAAAGGGACAAAGTCCTCTGTTGTGTCTTCAAGGGCAGACAGGCCCCACAGCGTCCGGCTTCCAGCTCTTTTGCAGTCTAAGAAACAAGTCGCTCTGCACAGGGCTCTTAAAGCCTAGCGGGAACATGTCTTAAAAAGGCCTGTGAGACGCAGTTTCTTCCCAGGCCTGATCTCGCTGAAGTAGAACTTCTGCTCTGCCGTGTTCTACATGGGCCTAGAGCTGAAAGGGACAAGGTTCTGCCTTTTGTCCTCAAGGGCAGACAGGTCCCACAGCGTCCGGCTTCCAGATCTTTGGGCAGCTAAGAAACAACTCGCTCTGCACAGGGCTCCTACAAGCCTACCAGGAACATGTTTACAAAGGCCTGCGAAACGCAGTTTCTTCCCAGGCCTGATCTCGCCGAAGCAGAAGTTCAGCTCTGCCGTGTCCTACATGGGCCTAGAGCTCAAAGGGAGAAAATCCAGCCTTGTGTCCTCAAGGGCAGAGAGGCCCCACAGCGTCCGGCTTCCAGCTCTATGGGTAGCTGAGAAACAGCTTGCTCTGCACTGCTGTTTTACAGCCTACCGGGAACATGTCTTACAAAGGCCTGTGAAACGCAGTTTCTTCCCAGACCTGATCTCGCTCAAGTAGAACTTCTGCTCTGCCGTGTCCTGCATGGGCCTAGAGCTGAAAGGGACAAAGTCCTGTCTTGTGTCCTCAAGGGCAGACTGGTCCCACAGCGTCCGGCTTCCAGCTCTTTGGCAGGCTAAGAAACAACTCGCTCTGCACAGGGCTCTTAAAGCCTACCGGGAACATGTCTTACAAAGGCCTGTGAAACGCAGTTTCTTCCCAGGCCTGATCTCGCTGAAGTAGAACTTCTGCTCTGCCGTGTTCTACATGGGCCTAGAGCTGAAAGGGACAAAGTTCTGCCTTTTGTCCTCAAGGGCAGACTGGTCCCACAGCGTCCGGCTTCCAGCTCTTTGGGAAGCCAAGAAACAGCTCACTCTGCACAGGGCTTTTACAAGCCTACCGGGAGCATGTCTTACAAAGGCCTATGAAACGCAGTTTCATCTCAGGCCTGCTCTCGCTGAAGTAGAACTTCTGCTCTGCCGTGTCCTACATGGGCCTAGAGCTGAAAGGGACAAAGTCCTCTGCTGTGTCTTCAAGGGCAGACAGGCCCCACAGCGTCCGGCTTCCAGCTCTTTGGGCAGCTAAGAAACAGCTCGCTCTGCACTGGTGTTTTACAGCCTACTGGGAACATGTCCTACAAAGGCCTGTGAAACGCAGTTTCTTGCCAGGCCTGATCTCGGTGAAGTAGAACTTCTGCTCTGCCGTGTCCTACATGGGCCTAGAGCTGAAAGGGACAAAGTCCTCTGTTGTGTCTTCAAGGGCAGACAGGCCCCACAGCGTCCGGCTTCCAGCTCTTTTGCAGTCTAAGAAACAACTCGCTCTGCACAGGGCTCTTAAAGCCTAGCGGGAACATGTCTTAAAAAGGCCTGTGAGACGCAGTTTCTTCCCAGGCCTGATCTCGCTGAAGTAGAACTTCTGCTCTGCCGTGTTCTACATGGGCCTAGAGCTGAAAGGGACAAGGTTCTGCCTTTTGTCCTCAAGGGCAGACAGGTCCCACAGCGTCCGGCTTCCAGATCTTTGGGCAGCTAAGAAACAACTCGCTCTGCACAGGGCTCCTACAAGCCTACCAGGAACATGTTTACAAAGGCCTGCGAAACGCAGTTTCTTCCCAGGCCTGATCTCGCCGAAGCAGAAGTTCAGCTCTGCCGTGTCCTACATGGGCCTAGAGCTCAAAGGGAGAAAATCCAGCCTTGTGTCCTCAAGGGCAGAGAGGCCCCACAGCGTCCGGCTTCCAGCTCTATGGGTAGCTGAGAAACAGCTTGCTCTGCACTGCTGTTTTACAGCCTACCGGGAACATGTCTTACAAAGGCCTGTGAAACGCAGTTTCTTCCCAGACCTGATCTCGCTGAAGTAGAACTTCTGCTCTGCCGTGTCCTGCATGGGCCTAGAGCTGAAAGGGACAAAGTCCTGTCTTGTGTCCTCAAGGGCAGACTGGTCCCACAGCGTCCGGCTTCCAGCTCTTTGGCAGGCTAAGAAACAACTCGCTCTGCACAGGGCTCTTAAAGCCTACCGGGAACATGTCTTACAAAGGCCTGTGAAACGCAGTTTCTTCCCAGGCCTGATCTCGCTGAAGTAGAACTTCTGCTCTGCCGTGTTCTACATGGGCCTAGAGCTGAAAGGGACAAAGTTCTGCCTTTTGTCCTCAAGGGCAGACAGGTCCCACAGCGTCCGGCTTCCAGCTCTTTGGGAAGCCAAGAAACAGCTCACTCTGCACAGGGCTTTTACAAGCCTACCGGGAGCATGTCTTACAAAGGCCTATGAAACGCAGTTTCATCTCAGGCCTGCTCTCGCTGAAGTAGAACTTCTGCTCTGCCGTGTCCTACATGGGCCTAGAGCTGAAAGGGACAAAGTCCTCTGCTGTGTCTTCAAGGGCAGACAGGCCCCACAGCGTCCGGCTTCCAGCTCTTTGGGCAGCTAAGAAACAGCTCGCTCTGCACTGGTGTTTTACAGCCTACCGGGAACATGTCCTACAAAGGCCTGTGAAACGCAGTTTCTTGCCAGGCCTGATCTCGGTGAAGTAGAACTTCTGCTCTGCCGTGTCCTACATGGGCCTAGAGCTCAAAGGGAGAAAATCCAGCCTTGTGTCCTCAAGGGCAGAGAGGCCCCACAGCGTCCGGCTTCCAGCTCTATGGGTAGCTGAGAAACAGCTTGCTCTGCACTGCTGTTTTACAGCCTACCGGGAACATGTCTTACAAAGGCCTGTGAAACGCAGTTTCTTCCCAGACCTGATCTCGCTGAAGTAGAACTTCTGCTCTGCCGTGTCCTACATGGGCCTAGAGCTGAAAGGGACAAAGTCCTGTCTTGTGTCCTCAAGGGCAGACTGGTCCCACAGCGTCCGGCTTCCAGCTCTTTGGCAGGCTAAGAAACAACTCGCTCTGCACAGGGCTCTTAAAGCCTACCGGGAACATGTCTTACAAAGGCCTGTGAAACGCAGTTTCTTCCCAGGCCTGATCTCGCTGAAGTAGAACTTCTGCTCTGCCGTGTTCTACATGGGCCTAGAGCTGAAAGGGACAAAGTTCTGCCTTTTGTCCTCAAGGGCAGACAGGTCCCACAGCGTCCGGCTTCCAGCTCTTTGGGAAGCCAAGAAACAGCTCACTCTGCACAGGGCTTTTACAAGCCTACCGGGAGCATGTCTTACAAAGGCCTATGAAACGCAGTTTCATCTCAGGCCTGCTCTCGCTGAAGTAGAACTTCTGCTCTGCCGTGTCCTACATGGGCCTAGAGCTGAAAGTGACAAAGTCCTCTGCTGTGTCTTCAAGGGCAGACAGGCCCCACAGCGTCCGGCTTCCAGCTCTTTGGGCAGCTAAGAAACAGCTCGCTCTGCACTGGTGTTTTACAGCCTACCGGGAACATGTCCTACAAAGGCCTGTGAAACGCAGTTTCTTGCCAGGCCTGATCTCGGTGAAGTAGAACTTCTGCTCTGCCGTGTCCTACATGGGCCTAGAGCTGAAAGGGACAAAGTCCTCTGTTGTGTCTTCAAGGGCAGACAGGCCCCACAGCGTCCGGCTTCCAGCTCTTTTGCAGTCTAAGAAACAACTCGCTCTGCACAGGGCTCTTAAAGCCTAGCGGGAACATGTCTTAAAAAGGCCTGTGAGACGCAGTTTCTTCCCAGGCCTGATCTCGCTGAAGTAGAACTTCTGCTCTGCCGTGTTCTACATGGGCCTAGAGCTGAAAGGGACAAGGTTCTGCCTTTTGTCCTCAAGGGCAGACAGGTCCCACAGCGTCCGGCTTCCAGATCTTTGGGCAGCTAAGAAACAACTCGCTCTGCACAGGGCTCCTACAAGCCTACCAGGAACATGTTTACAAAGGCCTGCGAAACGCAGTTTCTTCCCAGGCCTGATCTCGCCGAAGCAGAAGTTCAGCTCTGCCGTGTCCTACATGGGCCTAGAGCTCAAAGGGAGAAAATCCAGCCTTGTGTCCTCAAGGGCAGAGAGGCCCCACAGCGTCCGGCTTCCAGCTCTATGGGTAGCTGAGAAACAGCTTGCTCTGCACTGCTGTTTTACAGCCTACCGGGAACATGTCTTACAAAGGCCTGTGAAACGCAGTTTCTTCCCAGACCTGATCTCGCTGAAGTAGAACTTCTGCTCTGCCGTGTCCTGCATGGGCCTAGAGCTGAAAGGGACAAAGTCCTGTCTTGTGTCCTCAAGGGCAGACTGGTCCCACAGCGTCCGGCTTCCAGCTCTTTGGCAGGCTAAGAAACAACTCGCTCTGCACAGGGCTCTTAAAGCCTACCGGGAACATGTCTTACAAAGGCCTGTGAAACGCAGTTTCTTCCCAGGCCTGATCTCGCTGAAGTAGAACTTCTGCTCTGCCGTGTTCTACATGGGCCTAGAGCTGAAAGGGACAAAGTTCTGCCTTTTGTCCTCAAGGGCAGACAGGTCCCACAGCGTCCGGCTTCCAGCTCTTTGGGAAGCCAAGAAACAGCTCACTCTGCACAGGGCTTTTACAAGCCTACCGGGAGCATGTCTTACAAAGGCCTATGAAACGCAGTTTCATCTCAGGCCTGCTCTCGCTGAAGTAGAACTTCTGCTCTGCCGTGTCCTACATGGGCCTAGAGCTGAAAGGGACAAAGTCCTCTGCTGTGTCTTCAAGGGCAGACAGGCCCCACAGCGTCCGGCTTCCAGCTCTTTGGGCAGCTAAGAAACAGCTCGCTCTGCACTGGTGTTTTACAGCCTACCGGGAACATGTCCTACAAAGGCCTGTGAAACCCAGTTTCTTGCCAGGCCTGATCTCGGTGAAGTAGAACTTCTGCTCTGCCGTGTCCTACATGGGCCTAGAGCTGAAAGGGACAAAGTCCTCTGTTGTGTCTTCAAGGGCAGACAGGCCCCACAGCGTCCGGCTTCCAGCTCTTTTGCAGTCTAAGAAACAACTCGCTCTGCACAGGGCTCTTAAAGCCTAGCGGGAACATGTCTTAAAAAGGCCTGTGAGACGCAGTTTCTTCCCAGGCCTGATCTCGCTGAAGTAGAACTTCTGCTCTGCCGTGTTCTACATGGGCCTAGAGCTGAAAGGGACAAGGTTCTGCCTTTTGTCCTCAAGGGCAGACAGGTCCCACAGCGTCCGGCTTCCAGATCTTTGGGCAGCTAAGAAACAACTCGCTCTGCACAGGGCTCCTACAAGCCTACCAGGAACATGTTTACAAAGGCCTGCGAAACGCAGTTTCTTCCCAGGCCTGATCTCGCCGAAGCAGAAGTTCAGCTCTGCCGTGTCCTACATGGGCCTAGAGCTCAAAGGGAGAAAATCCAGCCTTGTGTCCTCAAGGGCAGAGAGGCCCCACAGCGTCCGGCTTCCAGCTCTATGGGTAGCTGAGAAACAGCTTGCTCTGCACTGCTGTTTTACAGCCTACCGGGAACATGTCTTACAAAGGCCTGTGAAACGCAGTTTCTTCCCAGACCTGATCTCGCTGAAGTAGAACTTCTGCTCTGCCGTGTCCTGCATGGGCCTAGAGCTGAAAGGGACAAAGTCCTGTCTTGTGTCCTCAAGGGCAGACTGGTCCCACAGCGTCCGGCTTCCAGCTCTTTGGCAGGCTAAGAAACAACTCGCTCTGCACAGGGCTCTTAAAGCCTACCGGGAACATGTCTTACAAAGGCCTGTGAAACGCAGTTTCTTCCCAGGCCTGATCTCGCTGAAGTAGAACTTCTGCTCTGCCGTGTTCTACATGGGCCTAGAGCTGAAAGGGACAAAGTTCTGCCTTTTGTCCTCAAGGGCAGACAGGTCCCACAGCGTCCGGCTTCCAGCTCTTTGGGAAGCCAAGAAACAGCTCACTCTGCACAGGGCTTTTACAAGCCTACCGGGAGCATGTCTTACAAAGGCCTATGAAACGCAGTTTCATCTCAGGCCTGCTCTCGCTGAAGTAGAACTTCTGCTCTGCCGTGTCCTACATGGGCCTAGAGCTGAAAGGGACAAATTCCTCTGCTGTGTCTTCAAGGGCAGACAGGCCCCACAGCGTCCGGCTTCCAGCTCTTTGGGCAGCTAAGAAACAGCTCGCTCTGCACTGGTGTTTTACAGCCTACCGGGAACATGTCCTACAAAGGCCTGTGAAACGCAGTTTCTTGCCAGGCCTGATCTCGGTGAAGTAGAACTTCTGCTCTGCCGTGTCCTACATGGGCCTAGAGCTGAAAGGGACAAAGTCCTCTGTTGTGTCTTCAAGGGCAGACAGGCCCCACAGCGTCCGGCTTCCAGCTCTTTTGCAGTCTAAGAAACAACTCGCTCTGCACAGGGCTCTTAAAGCCTAGCGGGAACATGTCTTAAAAAGGCCTGTGAGACGCAGTTTCTTCCCAGGCCTGATCTCGCTGAAGTAGAACTTCTGCTCTGCCGTGTTCTACATGGGCCTAGAGCTGAAAGGGACAAGGTTCTGCCTTTTGTCCTCAAGGGCAGACAGGTCCCACAGCGTCCGGCTTCCAGATCTTTGGGCAGCTAAGAAACAACTCGCTCTGCACAGGGCTCCTACAAGCCTACCAGGAACATGTTTACAAAGGCCTGCGAAACGCAGTTTCTTCCCAGGCCTGATCTCGCCGAAGCAGAAGTTCAGCTCTGCCGTGTCCTACATGGGCCTAGAGCTCAAAGGGAGAAAATCCAGCCTTGTGTCCTCAAGGGCAGAGAGGCCCCACAGCGTCCGGCTTCCAGCTCTATGGGTAGCTGAGAAACAGCTTGCTCTGCACTGCTGTTTTACAGCCTACCGGGAACATGTCTTACAAAGGCCTGTGAAACGCAGTTTCTTCCCAGACCTGATCTCGCTGAAGTAGAACTTCTGCTCTGCCGTGTCCTGCATGGGCCTAGAGCTGAAAGGGACAAAGTCCTGTCTTGTGTCCTCAAGGGCAGACTGGTCCCACAGCGTCCGGCTTCCAGCTCTTTGGCAGGCTAAGAAACAACTCGCTCTGCACAGGGCTCTTAAAGCCTACCGGGAACATGTCTTACAAAGGCCTGTGAAACGCAGTTTCTTCCCAGGCCTGATCTCGCTGAAGTAGAACTTCTGCTCTGCCGTGTTCTACATGGGCCTAGAGCTGAAAGGGACAAAGTTCTGCCTTTTGTCCTCAAGGGCAGACAGGTCCCACAGCGTCCGGCTTCCAGCTCTTTGGGAAGCCAAGAAACAGCTCACTCTGCACAGGGCTTTTACAAGCCTACCGGGAGCATGTCTTACAAAGGCCTATGAAACGCAGTTTCATCTCAGGCCTGCTCTCGCTGAAGTAGAACTTCTGCTCTGCCGTGTCCTACATGGGCCTAGAGCTGAAAGGGACAAAGTCCTCTGCTGTGTCTTCAAGGGCAGACAGGCCCCACAGCGTCCGGCTTCCAGCTCTTTGGGCAGCTAAGAAACAGCTCGCTCTGCACTGGTGTTTTACAGCCTACCGGGAACATGTCCTACAAAGGCCTGTGAAACGCAGTTTCTTGCCAGGCCTGATCTCGGTGAAGTAGAACTTCTGCTCTGCCGTGTCCTACATGGGCCTAGAGCTGAAAGGGACAAAGTCCTCTGTTGTGTCTTCAAGGGCAGACAGGCCCCACAGCGTCCGGCTTCCAGCTCTTTTGCAGTCTAAGAAACAAGTCGCTCTGCACAGGGCTCTTAAAGCCTAGCGGGAACATGTCTTAAAAAGGCCTGTGAGACGCAGTTTCTTCCCAGGCCTGATCTCGCTGAAGTAGAACTTCTGCTCTGCCGTGTTCTACATGGGCCTAGAGCTGAAAGGGACAAGGTTCTGCCTTTTGTCCTCAAGGGCAGACAGGTCCCACAGCGTCCGGCTTCCAGATCTTTGGGCAGCTAAGAAACAACTCGCTCTGCACAGGGCTCCTACAAGCCTACCAGGAACATGTTTACAAAGGCCTGCGAAACGCAGTTTCTTCCCAGGCCTGATCTCGCCGAAGCAGAAGTTCAGCTCTGCCATGTCCTACATGGGCCTAGAGCTCAAAGGGAGAAAATCCAGCCTTGTGTCCTCAAGGGCAGAGAGGCCCCACAGCGTCCGGCTTCCAGCTCTATGGGTAGCTGAGAAACAGCTTGCTCTGCACTGCTGTTTTACAGCCTACCGGGAACATGTCTTACAAAGGCCTGTGAAACGCAGTTTCTTCCCAGACCTGATCTCGCTGAAGTAGAACTTCTGCTCTGCCGTGTCCTGCATGGGCCTAGAGCTGAAAGGGACAAAGTCCTGTCTTGTGTCCTCAAGGGCAGACTGGTCCCACAGCGTCCGGCTTCCAGCTCTTTGGCAGGCTAAGAAACAACTCGCTCTGCACAGGGCTCTTAAAGCCTACCGGGAACATGTCTTACAAAGGCCTGTGAAACGCAGTTTCTTCCCAGGCCTGATCTCGCTGAAGTAGAACTTCTGCTCTGCCGTGTTCTACATGGGCCTAGAGCTGAAAGGGACAAAGTTCTGCCTTTTGTCCTCAAGGGCAGACAGGTCCCACAGCGTCCGGCTTCCAGCTCTTTGGGAAGCCAAGAAACAGCTCACTCTGCACAGGGCTTTTACAAGCCTACCGGGAGCATGTCTTACAAAGGCCTATGAAACGCAGTTTCATCTCAGGCCTGCTCTCGCTGAAGTAGAACTTCTGCTCTGCCGTGTCCTACATGGGCCTAGAGCTGAAAGGGACAAAGTCCTCTGCTGTGTCTTCAAGGGCAGACAGGCCCCACAGCGTCCGGCTTCCAGCTCTTTGGGCAGCTAAGAAACAGCTCGCTCTGCACTGGTGTTTTACAGCCTACCGGGAACATGTCCCACAAAGGCCTGTGAAACGCAGTTTCTTGCCAGGCCTGATCTCGGTGAAGTAGAACTTCTGCTCTGCCGTGTCCTACATGGGCCTAGAGCTGAAAGGGACAAAGTCCTCTGTTGTGTCTTCAAGGGCAGACAGGCCCCACAGCGTCCGGCTTCCAGCTCTTTTGCAGTCTAAGAAACAAGTCGCTCTGCACAGGGCTCTTAAAGCCTAGCGGGAACATGTCTTAAAAAGGCCTGTGAGACGCAGTTTCTTCCCAGGCCTGATCTCGCTGAAGTAGAACTTCTGCTCTGCCGTGTTCTACATGGGCCTAGAGCTGAAAGGGACAAAGTTCTGCCTTTTGTCCTCAAGGGCAGACAGGTCCCACAGCGTCCGGCTTCCAGATCTTTGGGCAGCTAAGAAACAACTCGCTCTGCACAGGGCTCCTACAAGCCTACCAGGAACATGTTTACAAAGGCCTGCGAAACGCAGTTTCTTCCCAGGCCTGATCTCGCCGAAGCAGAAGTTCAGCTCTGCCGTGTCCTACATGGGCCTAGAGCTCAAAGGGAGAAAATCCAGCCTTGTGTCCTCAAGGGCAGAGAGGCCCCACAGCGTCCGGCTTCCAGCTCTATGGGTAGCTGAGAAACAGCTTGCTCTGCACTGCTGTTTTACAGCCTACCGGGAACATGTCTTACAAAGGCCTGTGAAACGCAGTTTCTTCCCAGACCTGATCTCGCTGAAGTAGAACTTCTGCTCTGCCGTGTCCTGCATGGGCCTAGAGCTGAAAGGGACAAAGTCCTGTCTTGTGTCCTCAAGGGCAGACTGGTCCCAGAGCGTCCGGCTTCCAGCTCTTTGGCAGGCTAAGAAACAACTCGCTCTGCACAGGGCTCTTAAAGCCTACCGGGAACATGTCTTACAAAGGCCTGTGAAACGCAGTTTCTTCCCAGGCCTGATCTCGCTGAAGTAGAACTTCTGCTCTGCCGTGTTCTACATGGGCCTAGAGCTGAAAGGGACAAAGTTCTGCCTTTTGTCCTCAAGGGCAGACAGGTCCCACAGCGTCCGGCTTCCAGCTCTTTGGGAAGCCAAGAAACAGCTCACTCTGCACAGGGCTTTTACAAGCCTACCGGGAGCATGTCTTACAAAGGCCTATGAAACGCAGTTTCATCTCAGGCCTGCTCTCGCTGAAGTAGAACTTCTGCTCTGCCGTGTCCTACATGGGCCTAGAGCTGAAAGGGACAAAGTCCTCTGCTGTGTCTTCAAGGGCAGACAGGCCCCACAGCGTCCGGCTTCCAGCTCTTTGGGCAGCTAAGAAACAGCTCGCTCTGCACTGGTGTTTTACAGCCTACCGGGAACATGTCCTACAAAGGCCTGTGAAACGCAGTTTCTTGCCAGGCCTGATCTCGGTGAAGTAGAACTTCTGCTCTGCCGTGTCCTACATGGGCCTAGAGCTGAAAGGGACAAAGTCCTCTGTTGTGTCTTCAAGGGCAGACAGGCCCCACAGCGTCCGGCTTCCAGCTCTTTTGCAGTCTAAGAAACAAGTCGCTCTGCACAGGGCTCTTAAAGCCTAGCGGGAACATGTCTTAAAAAGGCCTGTGAGACGCAGTTTCTTCCCAGGCCTGATCTCGCTGAAGTAGAACTTCTGCTCTGCCGTGTTCTACATGGGCCTAGAGCTGAAAGGGACAAGGTTCTGCCTTTTGTCCTCAAGGGCAGACAGGTCCCACAGCGTCCGGCTTCCAGATCTTTGGGCAGCTAAGAAACAACTCGCTCTGCACAGGGCTCCTACAAGCCTACCAGGAACATGTTTACAAAGGCCTGCGAAACGCAGTTTCTTCCCAGGCCTGATCTCGCCGAAGCAGAAGTTCAGCTCTGCCGTGTCCTACATGGGCCTAGAGCTCAAAGGGAGAAAATCCAGCCTTGTGTCCTCAAGGGCAGAGAGGCCCCACAGCGTCCGGCTTCCAGCTCTATGGGTAGCTGAGAAACAGCTTGCTCTGCACTGCTGTTTTACAGCCTACCGGGAACATGTCTTACAAAGGCCTGTGAAACGCAGTTTCTTCCCAGACCTGATCTCGCTGAAGTAGAACTTCTGCTCTGCCGTGTCCTGCATGGGCCTAGAGCTGAAAGGGACAAAGTCCTGTCTTGTGTCCTCAAGGGCAGACTGGTCCCACAGCGTCCGGCTTCCAGCTCTTTGGCAGGCTAAGAAACAACTCGCTCTGCACAGGGCTCTTAAAGCCTACCGGGAACATGTCTTACAAAGGCCTGTGAAACGCAGTTTCTTCCCAGGCCTGATCTCGCTGAAGTAGAACTTCTGCTCTGCCGTGTTCTACATGGGCCTAGAGCTGAAAGGGACAAAGTTCTGCCTTTTGTCCTCAAGGGCAGACAGGTCCCACAGCGTCCGGCTTCCAGCTCTTTGGGAAGCCAAGAAACAGCTCACTCTGCACAGGGCTTTTACAAGCCTACCGGGAGCATGTCTTACAAAGGCCTATGAAACGCAGTTTCATCTCAGGCCTGCTCTCGCTGAAGTAGAACTTCTGCTCTGCCGTGTCCTACATGGGCCTAGAGCTGAAAGGGACAAAGTCCTCTGCTGTGTCTTCAAGGGCAGACAGGCCCCACAGCGTCCGGCTTCCAGCTCTTTGGGCAGCTAAGAAACAGCTCGCTCTGCACTGGTGTTTTACAGCCTACCGGGAACATGTCCCACAAAGGCCTGTGAAACGCAGTTTCTTGCCAGGCCTGATCTCGGTGAAGTAGAACTTCTGCTCTGCCGTGTCCTACATGGGCCTAGAGCTGAAAGGGACAAAGTCCTCTGTTGTGTCTTCAAGGGCAGACAGGCCCCACAGCGTCCGGCTTCCAGCTCTTTTGCAGTCTAAGAAACAAGTCGCTCTGCACAGGGCTCTTAAAGCCTAGCGGGAACATGTCTTAAAAAGGCCTGTGAGACGCAGTTTCTTCCCAGGCCTGATCTCGCTGAAGTAGAACTTCTGCTCTGCCGTGTTCTACATGGGCCTAGAGCTGAAAGGGACAAGGTTCTGCCTTTTGTCCTCAAGGGCAGACAGGTCCCACAGCATCCGGCTTCCAGATCTTTGGGCAGCTAAGAAACAACTCGCTCTGCACAGGGCTCCTACAAGCCTACCAGGAACATGTTTACAAAGGCCTGCGAAACGCAGTTTCTTCCCAGGCCTGATCTCGCCGAAGCAGAAGTTCAGCTCTGCCGTGTCCTACATGGGCCTAGAGCTCAAAGGGAGAAAATCCAGCCTTGTGTCCTCAAGGGCAGAGAGGCCCCACAGCGTCCGGCTTCCAGCTCTATGGGTAGCTGAGAAACAGCTTGCTCTGCACTGCTGTTTTACAGCCTACCGGGAACATGTCTTACAAAGGCCTGTGAAACGCAGTTTCTTCCCAGACCTGATCTCGCTGAAGTAGAACTTCTGCTCTGCCGTGTCCTGCATGGGCCTAGAGCTGAAAGGGACAAAGTCCTGTCTTGTGTCCTCAAGGGCAGACTGGTCCCACAGCGTCCGGCTTCCAGCTCTTTGGCAGGCTAAGAAACAACTCGCTCTGCACAGGGCTCTTAAAGCCTACCGGGAACATGTCTTACAAAGGCCTGTGAAACGCAGTTTCTTCCCAGGCCTGATCTCGCTGAAGTAGAACTTCTGCTCTGCCGTGTTCTACATGGGCCTAGAGCTGAAAGGGACAAAGTTCTGCCTTTTGTCCTCAAGGGCAGACAGGTCCCACAGCGTCCGGCTTCCAGCTCTTTGGGAAGCCAAGAAACAGCTCACTCTGCACAGGGCTTTTACAAGCCTACCGGGAGCATGTCTTACAAAGGCCTATGAAACGCAGTTTCATCTCAGGCCTGCTCTCGCTGAAGTAGAACTTCTGCTCTGCCGTGTCCTACATGGGCCTAGAGCTGAAAGGGACAAAGTCCTCTGCTGTGTCTTCAAGGGCAGACAGGCCCCACAGCGTCCGGCTTCCAGCTCTTTGGGCAGCTAAGAAACAGCTCGCTCTGCACTGGTGTTTTACAGCCTACCGGGAACATGTCCTACAAAGGCCTGTGAAACGCAGTTTCTTGCCAGGCCTGATCTCGGTGAAGTAGAACTTCTGCTCTGCCGTGTCCTACATGGGCCTAGAGCTGAAAGGGACAAAGTCCTCTGTTGTGTCTTCAAGGGCAGACAGGCCCCACAGCGTCCGGCTTCCAGCTCTTTTGCAGTCTAAGAAACAAGTCGCTCTGCACAGGGCTCTTAAAGCCTAGCGGGAACATGTCTTAAAAAGGCCTGTGAGACGCAGTTTCTTCCCAGGCCTGATCTCGCTGAAGTAGAACTTCTGCTCTGCCGTGTTCTACATGGGCCTAGAGCTGAAAGGGACAAGGTTCTGCCTTTTGTCCTCAAGGGCAGACAGGTCCCACAGCGTCCGGCTTCCAGATCTTTGGGCAGCTAAGAAACAACTCGCTCTGCACAGGGCTCCTACAAGCCTACCAGGAACATGTTTACAAAGGCCTGCGAAACGCAGTTTCTTCCCAGGCCTGATCTCGCCGAAGCAGAAGTTCAGCTCTGCCGTGTCCTACATGGGCCTAGAGCTCAAAGGGAGAAAATCCAGCCTTGTGTCCTCAAGGGCAGAGAGGCCCCACAGCGTCCGGCTTCCAGCTCTATGGGTAGCTGAGAAACAGCTTGCTCTGCACTGCTGTTTTACAGCCTACCGGGAACATGTCTTACAAAGGCCTGTGAAACGCAGTTTCTTCCCAGACCTGATCTCGCTGAAGTAGAACTTCTGCTCTGCCGTGTCCTGCATGGGCCTAGAGCTGAAAGGGACAAAGTCCTGTCTTGTGTCCTCAAGGGCAGACTGGTCCCACAGCGTCCGGCTTCCAGCTCTTTGGCAGGCTAAGAAACAACTCGCTCTGCACAGGGCTCTTAAAGCCTACCGGGAACATGTCTTACAAAGGCCTGTGAAACGCAGTTTCTTCCCAGGCCTGATCTCGCTGAAGTAGAACTTCTGCTCTGCCGTGTTCTACATGGGCCTAGAGCTGAAAGGGACAAAGTTCTGCCTTTTGTCCTCAAGGGCAGACAGGTCCCACAGCGTCCGGCTTCCAGCTCTTTGGGAAGCCAAGAAACAGCTCACTCTGCACAGGGCTTTTACAAGCCTACCGGGAGCATGTCTTACAAAGGCCTATGAAACGCAGTTTCATCTCAGGCCTGCTCTCGCTGAAGTAGAACTTCTGCTCTGCCGTGTCCTACATGGGCCTAGAGCTGAAAGGGACAAAGTCCTCTGCTGTGTCTTCAAGGGCAGACAGGCCCCACAGCGTCCGGCTTCCAGCTCTTTGGGCAGCTAAGAAACAGCTCGCTCTGCACTGGTGTTTTACAGCCTACCGGGAACATGTCCTACAAAGGCCTGTGAAACGCAGTTTCTTGCCAGGCCTGATCTCGGTGAAGTAGAACTTCTGCTCTGCCGTGTCCTACATGGGCCTAGAGCTGAAAGGGACAAAGTCCTCTGTTGTGTCTTCAAGGGCAGACAGGCCCCACAGCGTCCGGCTTCCAGCTCTTTTGCAGTCTAAGAAACAAGTCGCTCTGCACAGGGCTCTTAAAGCCTAGCGGGAACATGTCTTAAAAAGGCCTGTGAGACGCAGTTTCTTCCCAGGCCTGATCTCGCTGAAGTAGAACTTCTGCTCTGCCGTGTTCTACATGGGCCTAGAGCTGAAAGGGACAAGGTTCTGCCTTTTGTCCTCAAGGGCAGACAGGTCCCACAGCATCCGGCTTCCAGATCTTTGGGCAGCTAAGAAACAACTCGCTCTGCACAGGGCTCCTACAAGCCTACCAGGAACATGTTTACAAAGGCCTGCGAAACGCAGTTTCTTCCCAGGCCTGATCTCGCCGAAGCAGAAGTTCAGCTCTGCCGTGTCCTACATGGGCCTAGAGCTCAAAGGGAGAAAATCCAGCCTTGTGTCCTCAAGGGCAGAGAGGCCCCACAGCGTCCGGCTTCCAGCTCTATGGGTAGCTGAGAAACAGCTTGCTCTGCACTGCTGTTTTACAGCCTACCGGGAACATGTCTTACAAAGGCCTGTGAAACGCAGTTTCTTCCCAGACCTGATCTCGCTGAAGTAGAACTTCTGCTCTGCCGTGTCCTGCATGGGCCTAGAGCTGAAAGGGACAAAGTCCTGTCTTGTGTCCTCAAGGGCAGACTGGTCCCACAGCGTCCAGCTTCCAGCTCTTTGGCAGGCTAAGAAACAACTCGCTCTGCACAGGGCTCTTAAAGCCTACTGGGAACATGTCTTACAAAGGCCTGTGAAACGCAGTTTCTTCCCAGGCCTGATCTCGCTGAAGTAGAACTTCTGCTCTGCCGTGTTCTACATGGGCCTAGAGCTGAAAGGGACAAAGTTCTGCCTTTTGTCCTCAAGGGCAGACTGGTCCCACAGCGTCCGGCTTCCAGCTCTTTGGGAAGCCAAGAAACAGCTCACTCTGCACAGGGCTTTTACAAGCCTACCGGGAGCATGTCTTACAAAGGCCTATGAAACGCAGTTTCATCTCAGGCCTGCTCTCGCTGAAGTAGAACTTCTGCTCTGCCGTGTCCTACATGGGCCTAGAGCTGAAAGGGACAAAGTCCTCTGCTGTGTCTTCAATGGCAGACAGGCCCCACAGCGTCCGGCTTCCAGCTCTTTGGGCAGCTAAGAAACAGCTCGCTCTGCACTGGTGTTTTACAGCCTACTGGGAACATGTCCTACAAAGGCCTGTGAAACGCAGTTTCTTGCCAGGCCTGATCTCGGTGAAGTAGAACTTCTGCTCTGCCGTGTCCTACATGGGCCTAGAGCTGAAAGGGACAAAGTCCTCTGTTGTGTCTTCAAGGGCAGACAGGCCCCACAGCGTCCGGCTTCCAGCTCTTTTGCAGTCTAAGAAACAACTCGCTCTGCACAGGGCTTTTACAAGCCTACCGGGAGCATGTCTTACAAAGGCCTATGAAACGCAGTTTCATCTCAGGCCTGCTCTCGCTGAAGTAGAAATTCTGCTCTGCCGTGTCCTACATGGGCCTGGAGCTAAAAGGGACAAAGTCCTGTCTTGTGTCCTCAAGGGCAGACAGGTCCCACAGCGTCCGGCTTCCAGATCTTTGGGCAGCTAAGAAACAACTCGCTCTGCACAGGGCTCCTACAAGCCTACCAGGAACATGTTTACAAAGGCCTGCGAAACGCAGTTTCTTCCCAGGCCTGATCTCGCCGAAGCAGAAGTTCAGCTCTGCCGTGTCCTACATGGGCCTAGAGCTCAAAGGGAGAAAATCCAGCCTTGTGTCCTCAAGGGCAGAGAGGCCCCACAGCGTCCGGCTTCCAGCTCTATGGGTAGCTGAGAAACAGCTTGCTCTGCACTGCTGTTTTACAGCCTACCGGGAACATGTCTTACAAAGGCCTGTGAAACGCAGTTTCTTCCCAGACCTGATCTCGCTGAAGTAGAACTTCTGCTCTGCCGTGTCCTGCATGGGCCTAGAGCTGAAAGGGACAAAGTCCTGTCTTGTGTCCTCAAGGGCAGACTGGTCCCACAGCGTCCGGCTTCCAGCTCTTTGGCAGGCTAAGAAACAACTCGCTCTGCACAGGGCTCTTAAAGCCTACCGGGAACATGTCTTACAAAGGCCTGTGAAACGCAGTTTCTTCCCAGGCCTGATCTCGCTGAAGTAGAACTTCTGCTCTGCCGTGTTCTACATGGGCCTAGAGCTGAAAGGGACAAAGTTCTGCCTTTTGTCCTCAAGGGCAGACAGGTCCCACAGCGTCCGGCTTCCAGCTCTTTGGGAAGCCAAGAAACAGCTCACTCTGCACAGGGCTTTTACAAGCCTACCGGGAGCATGTCTTACAAAGGCCTATGAAACGCAGTTTCATCTCAGGCCTGCTCTCGCTGAAGTAGAACTTCTGCTCTGCCGTGTCCTACATGGGCCTAGAGCTGAAAGGGACAAAGTCCTCTGCTGTGTCTTCAAGGGCAGACAGGCCCCACAGCGTCCGGCTTCCAGCTCTTTGGGCAGCTAAGAAACAGCTCGCTCTGCACTGGTGTTTTACAGCCTACTGGGAACATGTCCTACAAAGGCCTGTGAAACGCAGTTTCTTGCCAGGCCTGATCTCGGTGAAGTAGAACTTCTGCTCTGCCGTGTCCTACATGGGCCTAGAGCTGAAAGGGACAAAGTCCTCTGTTGTGTCTTCAAGGGCAGACAGGCCCCACAGCGTCCGGCTTCCAGCTCTTTTGCAGTCTAAGAAACAACTCGCTCTGCACAGGGCTCTTAAAGCCTAGCGGGAACATGTCTTAAAAAGGCCTGTGAGACGCAGTTTCTTCCCAGGCCTGATCTCGCTGAAGTAGAACTTCTGCTCTGCCGTGTTCTACATGGGCCTAGAGCTGAAAGGGTCAAGGTCCTGCCTTTTGTCCTCAAGGGCAGACAGGTCACACAGCGTCCGGCTTCCAGCTCTTTGGGAAGACAAGAAACAGCTCACTCTGCACAGGGCTTTTACAAGCCTACCGGGAGCATGTCTTACAAAGGCCTATGAAACGCAGTTTCATCTCAGGCCTGCTCTCGCTGAAGTAGAACTTCTGCTCTGCCGTGTCCTACATGGGCCTGGAGCTAAAAGGGACAAAGTCCTGTCTTGTGTCCTCAAGGGCAGACAGGCCCCACAGCGTCCGGCTTTCAGCTCTTTTGCAGTCTAAGAAACAACTCGCTCTGCACAGGGCTCTTAAAGCCTACCGGGAACATGACTTACACAGGGCTGTGAGACGCAGTTTCTTCCCAGGCCTGATCTCGCTGAAGTAGAACTTCTGCTCTGCCGTGTCCTATTTGACCCTAGAGCTGCAATTCACAAAGTCCTGCCTTGTTTCCACAAGGGGAGGCAAGTCCCTCAGCGTCCGGCTTCCAGCTCTTTGGGCAGCTAAGAAACAACTCGCTCTGCACAGGGCTCTTAAAGCCTAGCGGGAACATGTCTTAAAAAGGCCTGTGAGACGCAGTTTCTTCCCAGGCCTGATCTCGCTGAAGTAGAACTTCTGCTCTGCCGTGTTCTACATGGGCCTAGAGCTGAAAGGGACAAGGTTCTGCCTTTTGTCCTCAAGGGCAGACAGGTCCCACAGCGTCCGGCTTCCAGATCTTTGGGCAGCTAAGAAACAACTCGCTCTGCACAGGGCTCTTAAAGCCTAGCGGGAACATGTCTTAAAAAGGCCTGTGAGACGCAGTTTCTTCCCAGGCCTGATCTCGCTGAAGTAGAACTTCTGCTCTGCCGTGTCCTATTTGACCCTAGAGCTGCAATTCAGAAAGTCCTGCCTTGTTTCCACAAGGGGAGGCAAGTCCCTCAGCGTCCGGCTTCCAGCTCTTTGGGCAGCTAAGAAACAACTCGCTCTGCACAGGGCTCCTACAAGCCTACCAGGAACATGTTTACAAAGGCCTGCGAAACGCAGTTTCTTCCCAGGGCTGATCTCGCTGAAGCAAAAGTTCAGCTCTGCCGTGTCCTACATGGGCCTAGAGCTCAAAGGGAGAAAGTCCAGCCTTGTCTCCTCAAGGGCAGAGAGGCCCCACAGCGTCTGGCTTCCAGCTCTTTGGGCAGCTGAGAAACAGCTTGCTCTGCACTGCTGTTTTACAGCCTACCGGGAACATGTCTTACAAAGGCCTGTGAAACGCAGTTTCTTCCCAGACCTGATCTCGCTGAAGTAGAACTTCTGCTCTGCCGTGTCCTGAATGGGCCTAGAGCTGAAAGGGACAAAGTCCTGTCTTGTGTCCTCAAGGGCAGACTGGTCCCACAGCGTCCGGCTTCCAGCTCTTTGGCAGGCTAAGAAACAACTCGCTCTGCACAGGGCTCTTAAAGCCTACCGGGAACATGTCCTACAAAGGCCTGTGAAACGCAGTTTCTTCCCAGGCCTGATCTCGCTGAAGTAGACCTTCTGCTCTGCCGAGTCCTACATGGGCCTAGAGCTGAAAGGGACAAAGTTCTGCCTTTGGTCCTCAAGGTCAGACAGGTCCCACAGCGTCCGGCTTCCAGCTCTTTGGGAAGCTAAGAAACAGCTCACTCTGCTCAGGGCTTTTACAAGCCTACCGGGAGCATGTCTTACAAAGGCCTGTGAAACGCAGTTTCATCTCAGGCCTGCTCTCGCTGAAGTAGAACTTCTGCTCTGCCGTGTCCTACATGGGCCTAGAGCTGAAAGGGACAAATTCCTCTGCTGTGTCTTCAAGGGCAGACAGGCCCCACAGCGTCCGGCTTCCAGCTCTTTTGCAGTCTAAGAAACAACTCGCTCTGCACAGGGCTCTTGAAGCCTACCGGGAACATATCTTACAAAGGCCTGTGAGACGCAGTTTCTTCCCAGGCCTGATCTCGCTGAAGTAGACCTTCTGCTCTGCCGTGTCCTACATGGGCCTAGAGCTCAAAGGGAGAAAGTCCAGCCTTGTGTCCTCAAGGGCAGAGAGGTCCCACAGCGTCCGGCTTCCAGCTCTTTGGGCAGCTGAGAAACAGCTTGCTCTGCACTGCTGTTTTACAGCCTACCGGGAACATGTCTTACAAAGGCCTGTGAAACGCAGTTTCTTCCCAGACCTGATCTCGCTGAAGTAGAACTTCTGCTCTGCCGTGTCCTGCATGGGCCTAGAGCTGAAAGGGACAAAGTCCTGTCTTGTGTCCTCAAGGGCAGACTGGTCCCACAGCGTCCGGCTTCCAGCTCTTTGGCAGGCTAAGAAACAACTCGCTCTGCACAGGGCTCTTAAAGCCTACCGGGAACATGTCCTACAAAGGCCTGTGAAACGCAGTTTCTTCCCAGGCCTGATCTCGCTGAAGTAGACCTTCTGCTCTGCCGAGTCCTACATGGGCCTAGAGCTGAAAGGGACAAAGTTCTGCCTTTGGTCCTCAAGGTCAGACAGGTCCCACAGCGTCCGGCTTCCACCTCTTTGGGAAGCTAAGAAACAGCTCATTCTGCTCAGGGCTTTTACAAGCCTACCGGGAGCATGTCTTACAAAGGCCTGTGAAACGCAGTTTCATCTCAGGCCTGCTCTCGCTGAAGTAGAACTTCTGCTCTGCCGTGTCCTACATGGGCCTAGAGCTGAAAGGGACAAATTCCTCTGCTGTGTCTTCAAGGGCAGACAGGCCCCACAGCGTCCGGCTTCCAGCTCTTTGGGCAGCTGAGAAACAGCTTGCTCTGCACTGCTGTTTTACAGCCTACCGGGAACATGTCTTACAAGGCCTGTGAAACGCAGTTTCTTCACAGACCTGATCTCGCTGAAGTAGAACTTCTGCTCTGCCGTGTCCTGCATGGGCCTAGAGCTGAAAGGGACAAAGTCCTGTCTTGTGTCCTCAAGGGCAGACTGGTCCCACAGCGTCCGACTTCCAGCTCTTTGGTAGGCTAAGAAACAACTCGCTCTGCACAGGGCTCTTAAAGCCTACAGGGAACATGTCTTACAAAGGCCTGTGAAACGCAGTTTCTTCCCAGGCCTGATCTCGCTGAAGTAGAACTTCTGCTCTGCCGTGTTCTACATGGGCCTAGAGCTGAAAGGGACAAAGTTCTGCCTTTTGTCCTCAAGGGCAGACTGGTCCCACAGCGTCCGGCTTCCAGCTCTTTGGGAAGCCAAGAAACAGCTCACTCTGCACAGGGCTTTTACAAGCCTACCGGGAGCATGTCTTACAAAGGCCTATGAAACGCAGTTTCATCTCAGGCCTGCTCTCGCTGAAGTAGAACTTCTGCTCTGCCGTGTCCTACATGGGCCTAGAGCTGAAAGGGACAAAGTCCTCTGCTGTGTCTTCAATGGCAGACAGGCCCCACAGCGTCCGGCTTCCAGCTCTTTGGGCAGCTAAGAAACAGCTCGCTCTGCACTGGTGTTTTACAGCCTACTGGGAACATGTCCTACAAAGGCCTGTGAAACGCAGTTTCTTGCCAGGCCTGATCTCGGTGAAGTAGAACTTCTGCTCTGCCGTGTCCTACATGGGCCTAGAGCTGAAAGGGACAAAGTCCTCTGTTGTGTCTTCAAGGGCAGACAGGCCCCACAGCGTCCGGCTTCCAGCTCTTTTGCAGTCTAAGAAACAACTCGCTCTGCACAGGGCTCTTAAAGCCTAGCGGGAACATGTCTTAAAAAGGCCTGTGAGACGCAGTTTCTTCCCAGGCCTGATCTCGCTGAAGTAGAACTTCTGCTCTGCCGTGTTCTACATGGGCCTAGAGCTGAAAGGGACAAGGTTCTGCCTTTTGTCCTCAAGGGCAGACAGGTCCCACAGCGTCCGGCTTCCAGATCTTTGGGCAGCTAAGAAACAACTCGCTCTGCACAGGGCTCCTACAAGCCTACCAGGAACATGTTTACAAAGGCCTGCGAAACGCAGTTTCTTCCCAGGCCTGATCTCGCCGAAGCAGAAGTTCAGCTCTGCCGTGTCCTACATGGGCCTAGAGCTCAAAGGGAGAAAATCCAGCCTTGTGTCCTCAAGGGCAGAGAGGCCCCACAGCGTCCGGCTTCCAGCTCTATGGGTAGCTGAGAAACAGCTTGCTCTGCACTGCTGTTTTACAGCCTACCGGGAACATGTCTTACAAAGGCCTGTGAAACGCAGTTTCTTCCCAGACCTGATCTCGCTGAAGTAGAACTTCTGCTCTGCCGTGTCCTGCATGGGCCTAGAGCTGAAAGGGACAAAGTCCTGTCTAGTGTCCTCAAGGGCAGACTGGTCCCACAGCGTCCGGCTTCCAGCTCTTTGGCAGGCTAAGAAACAACTCGCTCTGCACAGGGCTCTTAAAGCCTACCGGGAACATGTCTTACAAAGGCCTGTGAAACGCAGTTTCTTCCCAGGCCTGATCTCGCTGAAGTAGAACTTCTGCTCTGCCGTGTTCTACATGGGCCTAGAGCTGAAAGGGACAAAGTTCTGCCTTTTGTCCTCAAGGGCAGACAGGTCCCACAGCGTCCGGCTTCCAGCTCTTTGGGAAGCCAAGAAACAGCTCACTCTGCACAGGGCTTTTACAAGCCTACCGGGAGCATGTCTTACAAAGGCCTATGAAACGCAGTTTCATCTCAGGCCTGCTCTCGCTGAAGTAGAACTTCTGCTCTGCCGTGTCCTACATGGGCTTGGAGCTAAAAGGGACAAAGTCCTGTCTTGCGTCCTCAAGGGCAGACAGGCCCCACAGCGTCCGGCTTTCAGCTCTTTTGCAGTCTAAGAAACAACTCGCTCTGCACAGGGCTCTTAAAGCCTACCGGGAACATGTCTTACAAAGGGCTGTGAGACGCAGTTTCTTCCCAGGCCTGATCTCGCTGAAGTAGAACTTCTGCTCTGCCGTGTCCTGCATGGGCCTAGAGCTGAAAGGGACAAAGTCCTGTCTTCTGTCCTCAAGGGCAGACTGGTCCCACAGCGTCCGGCTTCCAGCTCTTTGGGAAGCCAAGAAACAGCTCACTCTGCACAGGGCTTTTACAAGCCTACCGGGAGCATGTCTTACAAAGGCCTATGAAACGCAGTTGCATCTCAGGCCTGCTCTCGCTGAAGTAGAACTTCTGCTCTGCCGTGTTCTACATGGGCCTAGAGCTAAAAGGGACAAAGTCCTGTCTTGTGTCCTCAAGGGCAGACAGGCCCCACAGCGTCCGGCTTCCAGCTCTTTTGCAGTCTAAGAAACAACTCGCTCTGCACAGGGCTCTTGAAGCCTACCGGGAACATATCTTACAAAGGCCTGTGAGACGCAGTTTCTTGCCAGGCCTGATCTCGCTGAAGTAGAACTTCTGCTCTGCCGTGTCCTATTTGACCCTAGAGCTGCAATTCACAAAGTCCTGCCTTGTTTCCACAAGGGGAGGCAAGTCCCTCAGCGTCCGGCTTCCAGCTCTTTGGGCAGCTAAGAAACAACTCGCTCTGCACAGGGCTCCTACAAGCCTACCAGGAACATGTTGACAAAGGCCTGCGAAACGCAGTTTCTTCCCAGGCCTGATCTCGCTGAAGCAGAAGTTCAGCTCTGCCGTGTCGTACATGGGCCTAGAGCTCAAAGGGAGAAAGTCCTGCCTTGTGTCCTCAAGGGCAGAGAGGCCCCACAGCGTCCGGCTTCCAGCTCTTTGGGCAGCTGAGAAACAGCTTGCTCTGCACTGCTGTTTTACAGCCTACCGGGAACATGTCTTACAAAGGCCTGTGAAACGCAGTTTCTTCCCAGACCTGATCTCGCTGAAGTAGAACTTCTGCTCTGCCGTGTCCTGCATGGGCCTAGAGCTGAAAGGGACAAAGTCCTGTCTTGTGTCCTCAAGGGCAGACTGGTCCCACAGCGTCCGGCTTCCAGCTCTTTGGCAGGCTAAGAAACAACTCGCTCTGCACAGGGCTCTTAAAGCCTACCGGGAACATGTCCTACAAAGGCCTGTGAAACGCAGTTTCTTCCCAGGCCTGATCTCGCTGAAGTAGACCTTCTGCTCTGCCGAGTCCTACATGGGCCTAGAGCTGAAAGGGACAAAGTTCTGCCTTTGGTCCTCAAGGTCAGACAGGTCCCACAGCGTCCGGCTTCCACCTCTTTGGGAAGCTAAGAAACAGCTCATTCTGCTCAGGGCTTTTACAAGCCTACCGGGAGCATGTCTTACAAAGGCCTGTGAAACGCAGTTTCATCTCAGGCCTGCTCTCGCTGAAGTAGAACTTCTGCTCTGCCGTGTCCTACATGGGCCTAGAGCTGAAAGGGACAAATTCCTCTGCTGTGTCTTCAAGGGCAGACAGGCCCCACAGCGTCCGGCTTCCAGCTCTTTGGGCAGCTGAGAAACAGCTTGCTCTGCACTGCTGTTTTACAGCCTACCGGGAACATGTCTTACAAGGCCTGTGAAACGCAGTTTCTTCACAGACCTGATCTCGCTGAAGTAGAACTTCTGCTCTGCCGTGTCCTGCATGGGCCTAGAGCTGAAAGGGACAAAGTCCTGTCTTGTGTCCTCAAGGGCAGACTGGTCCCACAGCGTCCGGCTTCCAGCTCTTTGGCAGGCTAAGAAACAACTCGCTCTGCACAGGGCTCTTAAAGCCTACAGGGAACATGTCTTACAAAGGCCTGTGAAACGCAGTTTCTTCCCAGGCCTGATCTCGCTGAAGTAGAACTTCTGCTCTGCCGTGTTCTACATGGGCCTAGAGCTGAAAGGGACAAAGTTCTGCCTTTTGTCCTCAAGGGCAGACTGGTCCCACAGCGTCCGGCTTCCAGCTCTTTGGGAAGCCAAGAAACAGCTCACTCTGCACAGGGCTTTTACAAGCCTACCGGGAGCATGTCTTACAAAGGCCTATGAAACGCAGTTTCATCTCAGGCCTGCTCTCGCTGAAGTAGAACTTCTGCTCTGCCGTGTCCTACATGGGCCTAGAGCTGAAAGGGACAAAGTCCTCTGCTGTGTCTTCAATGGCAGACAGGCCCCACAGCGTCCGGCTTCCAGCTCTTTGGGCAGCTAAGAAACAGCTCGCTCTGCACTGGTGTTTTACAGCCTACTGGGAACATGTCCTACAAAGGCCTGTGAAACGCAGTTTCTTGCCAGGCCTGATCTCGGTGAAGTAGAACTTCTGCTCTGCCGTGTCCTACATGGGCCTAGAGCTGAAAGGGACAAAGTCCTCTGTTGTGTCTTCAAGGGCAGACAGGCCCCACAGCGTCCGGCTTCCAGCTCTTTTGCAGTCTAAGAAACAACTCGCTCTGCACAGGGCTCTTAAAGCCTAGCGGGAACATGTCTTAAAAAGGCCTGTGAGACGCAGTTTCTTCCCAGGCCTGATCTCGCTGAAGTAGAACTTCTGCTCTGCCGTGTTCTACATGGGCCTAGAGCTGAAAGGGACAAGGTTCTGCCTTTTGTCCTCAAGGGCAGACAGGTCCCACAGCGTCCGGCTTCCAGATCTTTGGGCAGCTAAGAAACAACTCGCTCTGCACAGGGCTCCTACAAGCCTACCAGGAACATGTTTACAAAGGCCTGCGAAACGCAGTTTCTTCCCAGGCCTGATCTCGCCGAAGCAGAAGTTCAGCTCTGCCGTGTCCTACATGGGCCTAGAGCTCAAAGGGAGAAAATCCAGCCTTGTGTCCTCAAGGGCAGAGAGGCCCCACAGCGTCCGGCTTCCAGCTCTATGGGTAGCTGAGAAACAGCTTGCTCTGCACTGCTGTTTTACAGCCTACCGGGAACATGTCTTACAAAGGCCTGTGAAACGCAGTTTCTTCCCAGACCTGATCTCGCTGAAGTAGAACTTCTGCTCTGCCGTGTCCTGCATGGGCCTAGAGCTGAAAGGGACAAAGTCCTGTCTAGTGTCCTCAAGGGCAGACTGGTCCCACAGCGTCCGGCTTCCAGCTCTTTGGCAGGCTAAGAAACAACTCGCTCTGCACAGGGCTCTTAAAGCCTACCGGGAACATGTCTTACAAAGGCCTGTGAAACGCAGTTTCTTCCCAGGCCTGATCTCGCTGAAGTAGAACTTCTGCTCTGCCGTGTTCTACATGGGCCTAGAGCTGAAAGGGACAAAGTTCTGCCTTTTGTCCTCAAGGGCAGACAGGTCCCACAGCGTCCGGCTTCCAGCTCTTTGGGAAGCCAAGAAACAGCTCACTCTGCACAGGGCTTTTACAAGCCTACCGGGAGCATGTCTTACAAAGGCCTATGAAACGCAGTTTCATCTCAGGCCTGCTCTCGCTGAAGTAGAACTTCTGCTCTGCCGTGTCCTACATGGGCTTGGAGCTAAAAGGGACAAAGTCCTGTCTTGCGTCCTCAAGGGCAGACAGGCCCCACAGCGTCCGGCTTTCAGCTCTTTTGCAGTCTAAGAAACAACTCGCTCTGCACAGGGCTCTTAAAGCCTACCGGGAACATGTCTTACAAAGGGCTGTGAGACGCAGTTTCTTCCCAGGCCTGATCTCGCTGAAGTAGAACTTCTGCTCTGCCGTGTCCTGCATGGGCCTAGAGCTGAAAGGGACAAAGTCCTGTCTTCTGTCCTCAAGGGCAGACTGGTCCCACAGCGTCCGGCTTCCAGCTCTTTGGGAAGCCAAGAAACAGCTCACTCTGCACAGGGCTTTTACAAGCCTACCGGGAGCATGTCTTACAAAGGCCTATGAAACGCAGTTGCATCTCAGGCCTGCTCTCGCTGAAGTAGAACTTCTGCTCTGCCGTGTTCTACATGGGCCTAGAGCTAAAAGGGACAAAGTCCTGTCTTGTGTCCTCAAGGGCAGACAGGCCCCACAGCGTCCGGCTTCCAGCTCTTTTGCAGTCTAAGAAACAACTCGCTCTGCACAGGGCTCTTGAAGCCTACCGGGAACATATCTTACAAAGGCCTGTGAGACGCAGTTTCTTGCCAGGCCTGATCTCGCTGAAGTAGAACTTCTGCTCTGCCGTGTCCTATTTGACCCTAGAGCTGCAATTCACAAAGTCCTGCCTTGTTTCCACAAGGGGAGGCAAGTCCCTCAGCGTCCGGCTTCCAGCTCTTTGGGCAGCTAAGAAACAACTCGCTCTGCACAGGGCTCCTACAAGCCTACCAGGAACATGTTGACAAAGGCCTGCGAAACGCAGTTTCTTCCCAGGCCTGATCTCGCTGAAGCAGAAGTTCAGCTCTGCCGTGTCGTACATGGGCCTAGAGCTCAAAGGGAGAAAGTCCAGCCTTGTGTCCTCAAGGGCAGAGAGGCCCCACAGCGTCCGGCTTCCAGCTCTTTGGGCAGCTGAGAAACAGCTTGCTCTGCACTGCTGTTTTACAGCCTACCGGGAACATGTCTTACAAAGGCCTGTGAAACGCAGTTTCTTCCCAGACCTGATCTCGCTGAAGTAGAACTTCTGCTCTGCCGTGTCCTGCATGGGCCTAGAGCTGAAAGGGACAAAGTCCTGTCTTGTGTCCTCAAGGGCAGACTGGTCCCACAGCGTCCGGCTTCCAGCTCTTTGGCAGGCTAAGAAACAACTCGCTCTGCACAGGGCTCTTAAAGCCTACCGGGAACATGTCCTACAAAGGCCTGTGAAACGCAGTTTCTTCCCAGGCCTGATCTCGCTGAAGTAGACCTTCTGCTCTGCCGAGTCCTACATGGGCCTAGAGCTGAAAGGGACAAAGTTCTGCCTTTGGTCCTCAAGGTCAGACAGGTCCCACAGCGTCCGGCTTCCACCTCTTTGGGAAGCTAAGAAACAGCTCATTCTGCTCAGGGCTTTTACAAGCCTACCGGGAGCATGTCTTACAAAGGCCTGTGAAACGCAGTTTCATCTCAGGCCTGCTCTCGCTGAAGTAGAACTTCTGCTCTGCCGTGTCCTACATGGGCCTAGAGCTGAAAGGGACAAATTCCTCTGCTGTGTCTTCAAGGGCAGACAGGCCCCACAGCGTCCGGCTTCCAGCTCTTTGGGCAGCTGAGAAACAGCTTGCTCTGCACTGCTGTTTTACAGCCTACCGGGAACATGTCTTACAAGGCCTGTGAAACGCAGTTTCTTCACAGACCTGATCTCGCTGAAGTAGAACTTCTGCTCTGCCGTGTCCTGCATGGGCCTAGAGCTGAAAGGGACAAAGTCCTGTCTTGTGTCCTCAAGGGCAGACTGGTCCCACAGCGTCCGGCTTCCAGCTCTTTGGCAGGCTAAGAAACAACTCGCTCTGCACAGGGCTCTTAAAGCCTACAGGGAACATGTCTTACAAAGGCCTGTGAAACGCAGTTTCTTCCCAGGCCTGATCTCGCTGAAGTAGAACTTCTGCTCTGCCGTGTTCTACATGGGCCTAGAGCTGAAAGGGACAAAGTTCTGCCTTTTGTCCTCAAGGGCAGACTGGTCCCACAGCGTCCGGCTTCCAGCTCTTTGGGAAGCCAAGAAACAGCTCACTCTGCACAGGGCTTTTACAAGCCTACCGGGAGCATGTCTTACAAAGGCCTATGAAACGCAGTTTCATCTCAGGCCTGCTCTCGCTGAAGTAGAACTTCTGCTCTGCCGTGTCCTACATGGGCCTAGAGCTGAAAGGGACAAAGTCCTCTGCTGTGTCTTCAATGGCAGACAGGCCCCACAGCGTCCGGCTTCCAGCTCTTTGGGCAGCTAAGAAACAGCTCGCTCTGCACTGGTGTTTTACAGCCTACTGGGAACATGTCCTACAAAGGCCTGTGAAACGCAGTTTCTTGCCAGGCCTGATCTCGGTGAAGTAGAACTTCTGCTCTGCCGTGTCCTACATGGGCCTAGAGCTGAAAGGGACAAAGTCCTCTGTTGTGTCTTCAAGGGCAGACAGGCCCCACAGCGTCCGGCTTCCAGCTCTTTTGCAGTCTAAGAAACAACTCGCTCTGCACAGGGCTCTTAAAGCCTAGCGGGAACATGTCTTAAAAAGGCCTGTGAGACGCAGTTTCTTCCCAGGCCTGATCTCGCTGAAGTAGAACTTCTGCTCTGCCGTGTTCTACATGGGCCTAGAGCTGAAAGGGACAAGGTTCTGCCTTTTGTCCTCAAGGGCAGACAGGTCCCACAGCGTCCGGCTTCCAGATCTTTGGGCAGCTAAGAAACAACTCGCTCTGCACAGGGCTCCTACAAGCCTACCAGGAACATGTTTACAAAGGCCTGCGAAACGCAGTTTCTTCCCAGGCCTGATCTCGCCGAAGCAGAAGTTCAGCTCTGCCGTGTCCTACATGGGCCTAGAGCTCAAAGGGAGAAAATCCAGCCTTGTGTCCTCAAGGGCAGAGAGGCCCCACAGCGTCCGGCTTCCAGCTCTATGGGTAGCTGAGAAACAGCTTGCTCTGCACTGCTGTTTTACAGCCTACCGGGAACATGTCTTACAAAGGCCTGTGAAACGCAGTTTCTTCCCAGACCTGATCTCGCTGAAGTAGAACTTCTGCTCTGCCGTGTCCTGCATGGGCCTAGAGCTGAAAGGGACAAAGTCCTGTCTAGTGTCCTCAAGGGCAGACTGGTCCCACAGCGTCCGGCTTCCAGCTCTTTGGCAGGCTAAGAAACAACTCGCTCTGCACAGGGCTCTTAAAGCCTACCGGGAACATGTCTTACAAAGGCCTGTGAAACGCAGTTTCTTCCCAGGCCTGATCTCGCTGAAGTAGAACTTCTGCTCTGCCGTGTTCTACATGGGCCTAGAGCTGAAAGGGACAAAGTTCTGCCTTTTGTCCTCAAGGGCAGACAGGTCCCACAGCGTCCGGCTTCCAGCTCTTTGGGAAGCCAAGAAACAGCTCACTCTGCACAGGGCTTTTACAAGCCTACCGGGAGCATGTCTTACAAAGGCCTATGAAACGCAGTTTCATCTCAGGCCTGCTCTCGCTGAAGTAGAACTTCTGCTCTGCCGTGTCCTACATGGGCTTGGAGCTAAAAGGGACAAAGTCCTGTCTTGTGTCCTCAAGGGCAGACAGGCCCCACAGCGTCCGGCTTTCAGCTCTTTTGCAGTCTAAGAAACAACTCGCTCTGCACAGGGCTCTTAAAGCCTACCGGGAACATGTCTTACAAAGGGCTGTGAGACGCAGTTTCTTCCCAGGCCTGATCTCGCTGAAGTAGAACTTCTGCTCTGCCGTGTCCTGCATGGGCCTAGAGCTGAAAGGGACAAAGTCCTGTCTTCTGTCCTCAAGGGCAGACTGGTCCCACAGCGTCCGGCTTCCAGCTCTTTGGGAAGCCAAGAAACAGCTCACTCTGCACAGGGCTTTTACAAGCCTACCGGGAGCATGTCTTACAAAGGCCTATGAAACGCAGTTGCATCTCAGGCCTGCTCTCGCTGAAGTAGAACTTCTGCTCTGCCGTGTTCTACATGGGCCTAGAGCTAAAAGGGACAAAGTCCTGTCTTGTGTCCTCAAGGGCAGACAGGCCCCACAGCGTCCGGCTTCCAGCTCTTTTGCAGTCTAAGAAACAACTCGCTCTGCACAGGGCTCTTGAAGCCTACCGGGAACATATCTTACAAAGGCCTGTGAGACGCAGTTTCTTCCCAGGCCTGATCTCGCTGAAGTAGAACTTCTGCTCTGCCGTGTCCTATTTGACCCTAGAGCTGCAATTCACAAAGTCCTGCCTTGTTTCCACAAGGGGAGGCAAGTCCCTCAGCGTCCGGCTTCCAGCTCTTTGGGCAGCTAAGAAACAACTCGCTCTGCACAGGGCTCCTACAAGCCTACCAGGAACATGTTGACAAAGGCCTGCGAAACGCAGTTTCTTCCCAGGCCTGATCTCGCTGAAGCAGAAGTTCAGCTCTGCCGTGTCGTACATGGGCCTAGAGCTCAAAGGGAGAAAGTCCAGCCTTGTGTCCTCAAGGGCAGAGAGGCCCCACAGCGTCCGGCTTCCAGCTCTTTGGGCAGCTGAGAAACAGCTTGCTCTGCACTGCTGTTTTACAGCCTACCGGGAACATGTCTTACAAAGGCCTGTGAAACGCAGTTTCTTCCCAGACCTGATCTCGCTGAAGTAGAACTTCTGCTCTGCCGTGTCCTGCATGGGCCTAGAGCTGAAAGGGACAAAGTCCTGTCTTGTGTCCTCAAGGGCAGACTGGTCCCACAGCGTCCGGCTTCCAGCTCTTTGGCAGGCTAAGAAACAACTCGCTCTGCACAGGGCTCTTAAAGCCTACCGGGAACATGTCTTACAAAGGCCTGTGAAACGCAGTTTCTTCCCAGGCCTGATCTCGCTGAAGTAGAACTTCTGCTCTGCCGTGTTCTACATGGGCCTAGAGCTGAAAGGGACAAAGTTCTGCCTTTTGTCCTCAAGGGCAGACTGGTCCCACAGCGTCCGGCTTCCAGCTCTTTGGGAAGCCAAGAAACAGCTCACTCTGCACAGGGCTTTTACAAGCCTACCGGGAGCATGTCTTACAAAGGCCTATGAAACGCAGTTTCATCTCAGGCCTGCTCTCGCTGAAGTAGAACTTCTGCTCTGCCGTGTCCTACATGGGCCTAGAGCTGAAAGGGACAAAGTCCTCTGCTGTGTCTTCAAGGGCAGACAGGCCCCACAGCGTCCGGCTTCCAGCTCTTTGGGCAGCTAAGAAACAGCTCGCTCTGCACTGGTGTTTTACAGCCTACTGGGAACATGTCCTACAAAGGCCTGTGAAACGCAGTTTCTTGCCAGGCCTGATCTCGGTGAAGTAGAACTTCTGCTCTGCCGTGTCCTACATGGGCCTAGAGCTGAAAGGGACAAAGTCCTCTGTTGTGTCTTCAAGGGCAGACAGGCCCCACAGCGTCCGGCTTCCAGCTCTTTTGCAGTCTAAGAAACAACTCGCTCTGCACAGGGCTCTTAAAGCCTAGCGGGAACATGTCTTAAAAAGGCCTGTGAGACGCAGTTTCTTCCCAGGCCTGATCTCGCTGAAGTAGAACTTCTGCTCTGCCGTGTTCTACATGGGCCTAGAGCTGAAAGGGACAAGGTTCTGCCTTTTGTCCTCAAGGGCAGACAGGTCCCACAGCGTCCGGCTTCCAGATCTTTGGGCAGCTAAGAAACAACTCGCTCTGCACAGGGCTCCTACAAGCCTACCAGGAACATGTTTACAAAGGCCTGCGAAACGCAGTTTCTTCCCAGGCCTGATCTCGCCGAAGCAGAAGTTCAGCTCTGCCGTGTCCTACATGGGCCTAGAGCTCAAAGGGAGAAAATCCAGCCTTGTGTCCTCAAGGGCAGAGAGGCCCCACAGCGTCCGGCTTCCAGCTCTATGGGTAGCTGAGAAACAGCTTGCTCTGCACTGCTGTTTTACAGCCTACCGGGAACATGTCTTACAAAGGCCTGTGAAACGCAGTTTCTTCCCAGACCTGATCTCGCTGAAGTAGAACTTCTGCTCTGCCGTGTCCTGCATGGGCCTAGAGCTGAAAGGGACAAAGTCCTGTCTTGTGTCCTCAAGGGCAGACTGGTCCCACAGCGTCCGGCTTCCAGCTCTTTGGCAGGCTAAGAAACAACTCGCTCTGCACAGGGCTCTTAAAGCCTACCGGGAACATGTCTTACAAAGGCCTGTGAAACGCAGTTTCTTCCCAGGCCTGATCTCGCTGAAGTAGAACTTCTGCTCTGCCGTGTTCTACATGGGCCTAGAGCTGAAAGGGACAAAGTTCTGCCTTTTGTCCTCAAGGGCAGACAGGTCCCACAGCGTCCGGCTTCCAGCTCTTTGGGAAGCCAAGAAACAGCTCACTCTGCACAGGGCTTTTACAAGCCTACCGGGAGCATGTCTTACAAAGGCCTATGAAACGCAGTTTCATCTCAGGCCTGCTCTCGCTGAAGTAGAACTTCTGCTCTGCCGTGTCCTACATGGGCCTAGAGCTGAAAGGGACAAAGTCCTCTGCTGTGTCTTCAAGGGCAGACAGGCCCCACAGCGTCCGGCTTCCAGCTCTTTGGGCAGCTAAGAAACAGCTCGCTCTGCACTGGTGTTTTACAGCCTACTGGGAACATGTCCTACAAAGGCCTGTGAAACGCAGTTTCTTGCCAGGCCTGATCTCGGTGAAGTAGAACTTCTGCTCTGCCGTGTCCTACATGGGCCTAGAGCTGAAAGGGACAAAGTCCTCTGTTGTGTCTTCAAGGGCAGACAGGCCCCACAGCGTCCGGCTTCCAGCTCTTTTGCAGTCTAAGAAACAACTCGCTCTGCACAGGGCTCTTAAAGCCTAGCGGGAACATGTCTTAAAAAGGCCTGTGAGACGCAGTTTCTTCCCAGGCCTGATCTCGCTGAAGCAGAAGTTCAGCTCTGCCGTGTCCTACATGGGCCTAAAGCTCAAAGGGAGAAAGTCCAGCCTTGTGTCCTCAAGGGCAGAGAGGCCCCACAGCGTCCGGCTTCCAGCTCTTTGGGCAGCTGAGAAACAGCTTGCTCTGCACTGCTGTTTTACAGCCTACCGGGAACATGTCTTACAAAGGCCTGTGAAACGCAGTTTCTTCCGAGACCTGATCTCGCTGAAGTAGAACTTCTGCTCTGCCGTGTCCTGCATGGGCCTAGAGCTGAAAGGGACAAAGTCCTGTCTTGTGTCCTCAAGGGCAGACTGGTCCCACAGCGTCCGGCTTCCAGCTCTTTGGGAAGCTAAGAAACAGCTCACTCTGCTCAGGGCTTTTACAAGCCTACCGGGAGCATGTCTTACAAAGGCCTGTGAAACGCAGTTTCATCTCAGGCCTGCTCTCGCTGAAGTAGAACTTCTGCTCTGCCGTGTCCTACATGGGCTTGGAGCTAAAAGGGACAAAGTCCTGTCTTGTGTCCTCAAGGGCAGACAGGCCCCACAGCGTCCGGCTTTCAGCTCTTTTGCAGTCTAAGAAACAACTCGCTCTGCACAGGGCTCTTAAAGCCTACCGGGAACATGTCTTACAAAGGGCTGTGAGACGCAGTTTCTTCCCAGGCCTGATCTCGCTGAAGTAGAACTTCTGCTCTGCCGTGTCCTGCATGGGCCTAGAGCTGAAAGGGACAAAGTCCTGTCTTCTGTCCTCAAGGGCAGACTGGTCCCACAGCGTCCGGCTTCCAGCTCTTTGGGAAGCCAAGAAACAGCTCACTCTGCACAGGGCTTTTACAAGCCTACCGGGAGCATGTCTTACAAAGGCCTATGAAACGCAGTTGCATCTCAGGCCTGCTCTCGCTGAAGTAGAACTTCTGCTCTGCCGTGTTCTACATGGGCCTAGAGCTAAAAGGCACAAAGTCCTGTCTTGTGTCCTCAAGGGCAGACAGGCCCCACAGCGTCCGGCTTCCAGCTCTTTTGCAGTCTAAGAAACAACTCGCTCTGCACAGGGCTCTTGAAGCCTACCGGGAACATATCTTACAAAGGCCTGTGAGACGCAGTTTCTTCCCAGGCCTGATCTCGCTGAAGTAGAACTTCTGCTCTGCCGTGTCCTATTTGACCCTAGAGCTGCAATTCACAAAGTCCTGCCTTGTTTCCACAAGGGGAGGCAAGTCCCTCAGCGTCCGGCTTCCAGCTCTTTGGGCAGCTAGGAAACAACTCGCTCTGCACAGGGCTCCTACAAGCCTACCAGGAACATGTTGACAAAGGCCTGCGAAACGCAGTTTCTTCCCAGGCCTGATCTCGCTGAAGCAGAAGTTCAGCTCTGCCGTGTCGTACATGGGCCTAGAGCTCAAAGGGAGAAAGTCCAGCCTTGTGTCCTCAAGGGCAGAGAGGCCCCACAGCGTCCGGCTTCCAGCTCTTTGGGCAGCTGAGAAACAGCTTGCTCTGCACTGCTGTTTTACAGCCTACCGGGAAGATGTCTTACAAAGGCCTGTGAAACGCAGTTTCTTCCCAGACCTGATCTCGCTGAATTAGAACTTCTGCTCTGCCGTGTTCTACATGGGCCTAGAGCTGAAAGGGACAAAGTTCTGCCTTTTGTCCTCAAGGGCAGACAGGTCCCACAGCGTCCGGCTTCCAGCTCTTTGGGAAGCCAAGAAACAGCTCACTCTGCACAGGGCTTTTACAAGCCTACCGGGAGCATGTCTTACAAAGGCCTATGAAACGCAGTTTCATCTCAGGCCTGCTCTCGCTGAAGTAGAACTTCTGCTCTGCCGTGTCCTACATGGGCCTAGAGCTGAAAGGGACAAAGTCCTCTGCTGTGTCTTCAAGGGCAGACAGGCCCCACAGCGTCCGGCTTCCAGCTCTTTGGGCAGCTAAGAAACAGCTCGCTCTGCACTGGTGTTTTACAGCCTACTGGGAACATGTCCTACAAAGGCCTGTGAAACGCAGTTTCTTGCCAGGCCTGATCTCGGTGAAGTAGAACTTCTGCTCTGCCGTGTCCTACATGGGCCTAGAGCTGAAAGGGACAAAGTCCTCTGTTGTGTCTTCAAGGGCAGACAGGCCCCACAGCGTCCGGCTTCCAGCTCTTTTGCAGTCTAAGAAACAACTCGCTCTGCACAGGGCTCTTAAAGCCTAGCGGGAACATGTCTTAAAAAGGCCTGTGAGACGCAGTTTCTTCCCAGGCCTGATCTCGCTGAAGTAGAACTTCTGCTCTGCCGTGTCCTATTTGACCCTAGAGCTGCAATTCACAAAGTCCTGCCTTGTTTCCACAAGGGGAGGCAAGTCCCTCAGCGTCCGGCTTCCAGCTCTTTGGGCAGCTAAGAAACAACTCGCTCTGCACAGGGCTCCTACAAGCCTACCAGGAACATGTTTACAAAGGCCTGCGAAACGCAGTTTCTTCCCAGGGCTGATCTCGCTGAAGCGGAAGTTCAGCTCTGCCGTGTCCTACATGGGCCTAGAGCTCAAAGGGAGAAAGTCCAGCCTTGTGTCCTCAAGGTCAGAGAGGCCCCACAGCGTCTGGCTTCCAGCTCTTTGGGCAGCTGAGAAACAGCTTGCTCTGCACTGCTGTTTTACAGCCTACCGGGAACATGTCTTACAAAGGCCTGTGAAACGCAGTTTCTTCCCAGACCTGATCTCGCTGAAGTAGAACTTCTGCTCTGCCGTGTCCTGCATGGGCCTAGAGCTGAAAGGGACAAAGTCCTGTCTTGTGTCCTCAAGGGCAGACTGGTCCCACAGCGTCCGGCTTCCAGCTCTTTGGCAGGCTAAGAAACAACTCGCTCTGCACAGGGCTCTTAAAGCCTACCGGGAACATGTCCTACAAAGGCCTGTGAAACGCAGTTTCTTCCCAGGCCTGATCTCGCTGAAGTAGACCTTCTGCTCTGCCGAGTCCTACATGGGCCTAGAGCTGAAAGGGACAAAGTTCTGCCTTTGGTCCTCAAGGTCAGACAGGTCCCACAGCGTCCGGCTTCCAGCTCTTTGGGAAGCTAAGAAACAGCTCACTCTGCACAGGGCTTTTACAAGCCTACAGGGAGCATGTCTTACAAAGGCCTGTGAAACGCAGTTTCATCTCAGGCCTGCTCTCGCTGAAGTAGAACTTCTGCTCTGCCGTGTCCTACATGGGCTTGGAGCTAAAAGGGACAAAGTCCTGTCTTGTGTCCTCAAGGGCAGACAGGCCCCACAGCGTCCGGCTTTCAGCTCTTTTGCAGTCTAAGAAACAACTCGCTCTGCACAGGGCTCTTAAAGCCTACCGGGAACATGTCTTACAAAGGGCTGTGAGACGCAGTTTCTTCCCAGGCCTGATCTCGCTGAAGTAGAACTTCTGCTCTGCCGTGTCCTATTTGACCCTAGAGCTGCAATTCACAAAGTCCTGCCTTGTTTCCACAAGCGGAGGCAAGTCCCTCAGCGTCCGGCTTCCAGCTCTTTGGGCAGCTAAGAAACAACTCGCTCTGCACAGGGCTCCTACAAGCCTACCAGGAACATGTTTACAAAGGCCTGCGAAACGCAGTTTCTTCCCAGGCCTGATCTAGCTGAAGCAGAAGTTCAGCTCTGCCGTGTCCTACATGGGCCTAAAGCTCAAAAGGGAGAAAGTCCAGCCTTGTGTCCTCAAGGGCAGAGAGGCCCCACAGCGTCCGGCTTCCAGCTCTTTGGGCAGCTGAGAAACAGCTTGCTCTGCACTGCTGTTTTACAGCCTACCGGGAACATGTCTTACAAAGGCCTGTGAAACGCAGTTTCTTCCCAGACCTGATCTCGCTGAAGTAGAACTTCTGCTCTGCCGTGTCCTGCATGGGCCTAGAGCTGAAAGGGACAAAGTCCTGTCTTGTGTCCTCAAGGGCAGACTGGTCCCACAGCGTCCGGCTTCCAGCTCTTTGGGAAGCCAAGAAACAGCTCACTCTGCACAGGGCTTTTACAAGCCTACCGGGAGCATGTCTTACAAAGGCCTGTGAAACGCAGTTTCATTTCAGGCCTGCTCTCGCTGAAGTAGAACTTCTGCTCTGCCGTGTTCTACATGGGCCTAGAGCTAAAAGGGACAAAGTCCTGTCTTGTGTCCTCAGGGGCAGACAGGCCCCACAGCGTCCGGCTTCCAGCTCTTTTGCAGTCTAAGAAACAACTCGCTCTGCACAGGGCTCTTGATGCCTACCGGGAACATATCTTACAAAGGCCTGTGAGACGCAGTTTCTTCCCAGGCCTGATCTCGCTGAAGTAGAACTTCTGCTCTGCCGTGTCCTATTTGACCCTAGAGCTGCAATTCACAAAGTCCTGCCTTGTTTCCACAAGGGGAGGCAAGTCCCTCAGCGTCCGGCTTCCAGCTCTTTGGGCAGCTAAGAAACAACTCGCTCTGCACAGGGCTCCTACAAGCCTACCAGGAACATGTTGACAAAGGCCTGCGAAACGCAGTTTCTTCCCAGGCCTGATCTCGCTGAAGCAGAAGTTCAGCTCTGCCGTGTCGTACATGGGCCTAGAGCTCAAAGGGAGATTTCCAGCCTTGTGTCCTCAAGGGCAGAGAGGCCCCACAGCGTCCGGCTTCCAGCTCTTTGGGCAGCTGAGAAACAGCTTGCTCTGCACTGCTGTTTTACAGCCTACCGGGAACATGTCTTACAAAGGCCTGTGAAACGCAGTTTCTTCCCAGACCTGATCTCGCTGAAGTAGAACTTCTGCTCTGCCGTGTCCTGCATGGGCCTAGAGCTGAAAGGGACAAAGTCCTGTCTTGTGTCCTCAAGGGCAGACTGGTCCCACAGCGTCCGGCTTACAGATCTTTGGCAGGCTAAGAAATAACTCGCTCTGCACAGGGCTCTTAAAGCCTACCGGGAACATGTCTTACAAAGGCCTGTGAAACGCAGTTTCTTCCCAGGCCTGATCTCGCTGAAGTAGACCTTCTGCTCTGCCGAGTCCTACATGGGCCTAGAGCTGAAAGGGACAAAGTTCTGCCTTTGGTCCTCAAGGTCAGACAGGTCCCACAGCGTCCGGCTTCCAGCTCTTTGGCAAGCTAAGAAACAGCTCATTCTGCTCAGGGCTTTTACAAGCCTACCGGGAGCATGTCTTACAAAGGCCTGTGAAACGCAGTTTCATCTCAGGCCTGCTCTCGCTGAAGTAGAACTTCTGCTCTGCCGTGTCCTACATGGGCCTAGAGCTGAAAGGGACAAATTCCTCTGCTGTGTCTTCAAGGGCAGACAGGCCCCACAGCGTCCGGCTTCCAGCTCTTTGGGCAGCTGAGAAACAGCTTGCTCTGCACTGCTGTTTTACAGCCTACCGGGAACATGTCTTACAAGGCCTGTGAAACGCAGTTTCTTCACAGACCTGATCTCGCTGAAGTAGAACTTCTGCTCTGCCGTGTCCTGCATGGGCCTAGAGCTGAAAGGGACAAAGTCCTGTCTTGTGTCCTCAAGGGCAGACTGGTCCCACAGCGTCCGGCTTCCAGCTCTTTGGACGGATAAGAAACAACTCGCTCTGCACAGGGCTCTTAAAGCCTACCGGGAACATGTCTTACAAAGGCCTGTGAAACGCAGTTTCTTCCCAGGCCTGATCTCGCTGAAGTAGAACTTCTGCTCTGCCGTGTTCTACATGGGCCTAGAGCTGAAAGGGACAAAGTTCTGCCTTTTGTCCTCAAGGGCAGACAAGTCACACAGCGTCCGGCTTCCAGCTCTTTGGGAAGCCAAGAAACAGCTCACTCTGCACAGGGCTTTTACAAGCCTACCGGGAGCATGTCTTACAAAGGCCTATGAAACGCAGTTTCATCTCAGGCCTATTCTCGCTGAAGTAGAACTTCTGCTCTGCCGTGTCCTACATGGGCCTAGAGCTAAAAGGGACAAAGTCCTGTCTTGTGTCCTCAAGGGCAGACAGGCCCCACAGCGTCCGGCTTCCAGCTCTTTTGCAGTCTAAGAAACAACTCGCTCTGCACAGGGCTCTTGAAGCCTACCGGGAACATATCTTACAAAGGGCTGTGAGACGCAGTTTCTTCCCAGGCCTGATCTCGCTGAAGTAGAACTTCTGCTCTGCCGTGTCCTATTTGACCCTAGAGCTGCAATTCACAAAGTCCTGCCTTGTTTCCACAAGGGGAGGCAAGTCCCTCAGCGTCCGGCTTCCAGCTCTTTGGGCAGCTAAGAAACAACTCGCTCTGCACAGGGCTCCTACAAGCCTACCAGGAACATGTTGACAAAGGCCTGCGAAACGCAGTTTCTTCCCAGGCCTGATCTCGCTGAAGCAGAAGTTCAGCTCTGCCGTGTCCTACATGGGCCTAGAGCTCAAAGGGAGAAAGTCCAGCCTTGTGTCCTCAAGGGCAGAGAGGTCCCACAGCGTCCGGCTTCCAGCTCTTTGGGCAGCTGAGAAACAGCTTGCTCTGCACTGCTGTTTTACAGCCTACCGGGAACATGTCTTACAAAGGCCTGTGAAACGCAGTTTCTTCCCAGACCTGATCTCGCTGAAGTAGAACTTCTGCTCTGCCGTGTCCTGCATGGGCCTAGAGCTGAAAGGGACAAAGTCCTGTCTTGTGTCCTCAAGGGCAGACTGGTCCCACAGCGTCCGGCTTCCAGATCTTTGGCAGGCTAAGAAACAACTCGCTCTGCACAGGGCTCTTAAAGCCTACCGGGAACATGTCCTACAAAGGCCTGTGAAACGCAGTTTCTTCCCAGGCCTGATCTCGCTGAAGTAGACCTTCTGCTCTGCCGAGTCCTACATGGGCCTAGAGCTGAAAGGGACAAAGTTCTGCCTTTGGTCCTCAAGGTCAGACAGGTCCCACAGCGTCCGGCTTCCAGCTCTTTGGGAAGCTAAGAAACAGCTCACTCTGCACAGGGCTTTTACAAGCCTACAGGGAGCATGTCTTACAAAGGCCTGTGAAACGCAGTTTCATCTCAGGCCTGCTCTCGCTGAAGTAGAACTTCTGCTCTGCCGTGTCCTACATGGGCCTAGAGCTGAAAGGGACAAATTCCTCTGCTATGTCTTCAAGGGCAGACAGGCCCCACAGCGTCCGGCTTCCAGCTCTTTGGGAAGCTAAGAAACAGCTCACTCTGCTCAGGGCTTTTACAAGCCTACCGGGAGCATGTCTTACAAAGGCCTGTGAAACGCAGTTACATCTCAGGCCCGCTCTCGCTGAAGTAGAACTTCTGCTCTGCCGTGTCCTACATGGGCCTAGAGCTGAAAGGGACAAAGTCCTCTGCTGTGTCTTCAAGGGCAGACAGGCCCCACAGCGTCCGGCTTCCAGCTCTTTGGGCAGCTAAGAAACAGCTCGCTCTGCACTGGTGTTTAACAGCCTACTCGGAACATGTCCTACAAAGGCCTGTGAAACGGAGTTTCTTGCCAGGCCTGATCTCGGTGAAGTAGAACTTCTGCTCTGCCGTGTCCTACATGGGCCTAGAGCTGAAAGGGACAAAGTCCTCTGTTGTGTCTTCATGGGCAGACAGGCCCCACAGCGTCCGGCTTCCAGCTCTTTGGGCAGCTGAGAAACAGCTTGCTCTGCACTGCTGTTTTACAGCCTACCGGGAACATGTCTTACAAAGGCCTGTGAAACGCAGTTTCTTCCCAGGCCTGATCTCGCTGAAGTAGAACTTTTGCTCGGCCGTGATCTACATGGGCCTAGAGCTGAAAGGGAAAATGTTCTGCCTTTTGTCCTCAAGGGCAGACAGGTCCCACAGCGTCCGGCTTCCAGCTCTTTGGGAAGCCAAGAAACAGCTCACTCTGCACAGGGCTTTTACAAGCCTACCGGGAGCATGTCTTACAAAGGCCTATGAAACGCAGTTTCATCTCAGGCCTGCTCTCGCTGAAGTAGAACTTCTGCTCTGCCGTGTCCTGCATGGGCCTAGAGCTAAAAGGGACAAAGTCCTGTCTTGTGTCCTCAAGGGCAGACAGGCCCCACAGCGTCCCGCTTCCAGCTCTTTTGCAGTCTAAGAAACAACTCGCTCTGCACAGGGCTCTTGAAGCCTACCGGGAACATGTCTTACAAAGGCCTGTGAAACGCAGTTTCTTCCCAGGCCTGATCTCGCTGAAGTAGAACTTCTGCTCTGCCGTGTCCTATTTGACCCTAGAGCCGCAATTCACAAAGTCCTGCCTTGTTTCCACAAGGGGAGGCAAGTCCCTCAGCGTCCGGCTTCCAGCTCTTTGGGCAGCTAAGAAACAACTCGCTCTGCACAGGGCTCCTACAAGCCTACCAGGAACATGTTGACAAAGGCCTGCGAAACGCAGTTTCTTCCCAGGCCTGATCTCGCTGAAGCAGAAGTTCAGCTCTGCCGTGTCCTACATGGGCCTAGAGCTCAAAGGGAGAAAGTCCAGCCTTGTGTCCTCAAGGACAGAGAGGCCCCACAGCGTCCGGCTTCCAGCTCTTTGGGCAGCTGAGAAACAGCTTGCTCTGCACTGCTGTTTTACAGCCTACCGGGAACATGTCTTACAAAGGCCTGTGAAACGCAGTTTCTTCCCAGACCTGATCTCGCTGAAGTAGAACTTCTGCTCTGCCGTGTCCTGCATGGGCCTAGAGCTGAAAGGGACAAAGTCCTGTCTTGTGTCCTCAAGGGCAGACTGGTCCCACAGCGTCCGGCTTCCAGCTCTTTGGCAGGCTAAGAAACAACTCGCTCTGCACAGGGCTCTTAAAGCCTACCGGGAACATGTCCTACAAAGGCCTGTGAAACGCAGTTTCTTCCCAGGCCTGATCTCGCTGAAGTAGACCTTCTGCTCTGCCGAGTCCTACATGGGCCTAGAGCTGAAAGGGACAAAGTTCTGCCTTTGGTCCTCAAGGTCAGACAGGTCCCACAGCGTCCGGCTTCCACCTCTTTGGGAAGCTAAGAAACAGCTCATTCTGCTCAGGGCTTTTACAAGCCTACCGGGAGCATGTCTTACAAAGGCCTGTGAAACGCAGTTTCATCTCAGGCCTGCTCTCGCTGAAGTAGAACTTCTGCTCTGCCCTGTCCTACATGGGCCTAGAGCTGAAAGGGACAAATTCCTCTGCTGTGTCTTCAAGGGCAGACAGGCCCCACAGCGTCCGGCTTCCAGCTCTTTGGGCAGCTGAGAAACAGCTTGCTCTGCACTGCTGTTTTACAGCCTACCGGGAACATGTCTTACAAGGCCTGTGAAACGCAGTTTCTTCACAGACCTGATCTCGCTCATGTAGAACTTCTGCTCTGCCGTGTCCTGCATGGGCCTAGAGCTGAAAGGGACAAAGTCCTGTCTTGTGTCCTCAAGGGCAGACTGGTCCCACAGCGTCCGGCTTCCAGCTCTTTGGCAGGCTAATAAACAACTCGCTCTGCACAGGGCTCTTAAAGCCTACCGGGAACATGTCTTACAAAGGCCTGTGAAACGCAGTTTCTTCCCAGGCCTGATCTCGCTGAAGTAGAACTTCTGCTCTGCCGTGTCCTATTTGACCCTAGAGCTGCAATTCACAAAGTCCTGCCTTGTTTCCACAAGGGGAGGCAAGTCCCTCAGCGTCCGGCTTCCAGCTCTTTGGGCAGCTAAGAAACAACTCGCTCTGCACAGGGCTCCTACAAGCCTACCAGGAACATGTTTACAAAGGCCTGCGAAACGCAGTTTCTTCCCAGGCCTGATCTCGCTGAAGCAGAAGTTCAGCTTTGCCGTGTCCTACATGGGCCTAAAGCTCAAAGGGAGAAAGTCCAGCCTTGTGTCCTCAAGGGCAGAGAGGCCCCACAGCGTCCGGCTTCCAGCTCTTTGGGCAGCTGAGAAACAGCTTGCTCTGCACTGCTGTTTTACAGCCTACCGGGAACATGTCTTACAAAGGCCTGTGAAACGCAGTTTCTTCCCAGACCTGATCTCGCTGAAGTAGAACTTCTGCTCTGCCGTGTCCTGCATGGGCCTAGAGCTGAAAGGGACAAAGTCCTGTCTTGTGTCCTCAAGGGCAGACTGGTCCCACAGCGTCCGGCTTCCAGCTCTTTGGGAAGCCAAGAAACAGCTCACTCTGCACAGGGCTTTTACAAGCCTACCGGGAGCATGTCTTACAAAGGCCTATGAAACGCAGTTTCATCTCAGGCCTGCTCTCGCTGAAGTAGAACTTCTGCTCTGCCGTGTCCTACATGGGCCTAGAGCTGAAAGGGACAAAGTCCTCTGCTGTGTCTTCAAGGGCAGACAGGCCCCACAGCGTCCGGCTTCCAGCTCTTTGGGCAGCTAAGAAACAGCTCGCTCTGCACTGGTGTTTAACAGCCTACTCGGAACATGTCCTACAAAGGCCTGTGAAACGCAGTTTCTTGCCAGGCCTGATCTCGGTGAAGTAGAACTTCTGCTCTGCCGTGTCCTACATGGGCCTAGAGCTGAAAGGGACAAAGTCCTCTGTTGTGTCTTCATGGGCAGACAGGCCCCACAGCGTCCGGCTTCCAGCTCTTTGGGAAGCCAAGAAACAGCTCACTCTGCACAGGGCTTTTACAAGCCTACCGGGAGCATGTCTTACAAAGGCCTATGAAACGCAGTTTCATCTCAGGCCTGCTCTCGCTGAAGTAGAACTTCTGCTCTGCCGTGTCCTCCATGGGCCTAGAGCTAAAAGGGACAAAGTCCTGTCTTGTGTCCTCAAGGGCAGACAGGCCCCACAGCGTCCCGCTTCCAGCTCTTTTGCAGTCTAAGAAACAACTCGCTCTGCACAGGGCTCTTAAAGCCTAGCGGGAACATGTCTTAAAAAGGCCTGTGAGACGCAGTTTCTTCCCAGGCCTGATCTCGCTGAAGTAGAACTTCTGCTCTGCCGTGTCCTATTTGACCCTAGAGCTGCAATTCACAAAGTCCTGCCTTGTTTCCACAAGGGGAGGCAAGTCCCTCAGCGTCCGGCTTCCAGCTCTTTGGGCAGCTAAGAAACAACTCGCTCTGCACAGGGCTCCTACAAGCCTACCAGGAACATGTTTACAAAGGCCTGCGAAACGCAGTTTCTTCCCAGGGCTGATCTCGCTGAAGCGGAAGTTCAGCTCTGCCGTGTCCTACATGGGCCTAGAGCTCAAAGGGAGAAAGTCCAGCCTTGTGTCCTCAAGGTCAGAGAGGCCCCACAGCGTCTGGCTTCCAGCTCTTTGGGCAGCTGAGAAACAGCTTGCTCTGCACTGCTGTTTTACAGCCTACCGGGAACATGTCTTACAAAGGCCTGTGAAACGCAGTTTCTTCCCAGACCTGATCTCGCTGAAGTAGAACTTCTGCTCTGCCGTGTCCTGCATGGGCCTAGAGCTGAAAGGGACAAAGTCCTGTCTTGTGTCCTCAAGGGCAGACTGGTCCCACAGCGTCCGGCTTCCAGCTCTTTGGCAGGCTAAGAAACAACTCGCTCTGCACAGGGCTCTTAAAGCCTACCGGGAACATGTCCTACAAAGGCCTGTGAAACGCAGTTTCTTCCCAGGCCTGATCTCGCTGAAGTAGACCTTCTGCTCTGCCGAGTCCTACATGGGCCTAGAGCTGAAAGGGACAAAGTTCTGCCTTTGGTCCTCAAGGTCAGACAGGTCCCACAGCGTCCGGCTTCCAGCTCTTTGGGAAGCTAAGAAACAGCTCACTCTGCACAGGGCTTTTACAAGCCTACAGGGAGCATGTCTTACAAAGGCCTGTGAAACGCAGTTTCATCTCAGGCCTGCTCTCGCTGAAGTAGAACTTCTGCTCTGCCGTGTCCTACATGGGCTTGGAGCTAAAAGGGACAAAGTCCTGTCTTGTGTCCTCAAGGGCAGACAGGCCCCACAGCGTCCGGCTTTCAGCTCTTTTGCAGTCTAAGAAACAACTCGCTCTGCACAGGGCTCTTAAAGCCTACCGGGAACATGTCTTACAAAGGGCTGTGAGACGCAGTTTCTTCCCAGGCCTGATCTCGCTGAAGTAGAACTTCTGCTCTGCCGTGTCCTATTTGACCCTAGAGCTGCAATTCACAAAGTCCTGCCTTGTTTCCACAAGCGGAGGCAAGTCCCTCAGCGTCCGGCTTCCAGCTCTTTGGGCAGCTAAGAAACAACTCGCTCTGCACAGGGCTCCTACAAGCCTACCAGGAACATGTTGACAAAGGCCTGCGAAACGCAGTTTCTTCCCAGGCCTGATCTAGCTGAAGCAGAAGTTCAGCTCTGCCGTGTCCTACATGGGCCTAAAGCTCAAAAGGGAGAAAGTCCAGCCTTGTGTCCTCAAGGGCAGAGAGGCCCCACAGCGTCCGGCTTCCAGCTCTTTGGGCAGCTGAGAAACAGCTTGCTCTGCACTGCTGTTTTACAGCCTACCGGGAACATGTCTTACAAAGGCCTGTGAAACGCAGTTTCTTCCCAGACCTGATCTCGCTGAAGTAGAACTTCTGCTCTGCCGTGTCCTGCATGGGCCTAGAGCTGAAAGGGACAAAGTCCTGTCTTGTGTCCTCAAGGGCAGACTGGTCCCACAGCGTCCGGCTTCCAGCTCTTTGGGAAGCCAAGAAACAGCTCACTCTGCACAGGGCTTTTACAAGCCTACCGGGAGCATGTCTTACAAAGGCCTGTGAAACGCAGTTTCATTTCAGGCCTGCTCTCGCTGAAGTAGAACTTCTGCTCTGCCGTGTTCTACATGGGCCTAGAGCTAAAAGGGACAAAGTCCTGTCTTGTGTCCTCAGGGGCAGACAGGCCCCACAGCGTCCGGCTTCCAGCTCTTTTGCAGTCTAAGAAACAACTCGCTCTGCACAGGGCTCTTGATGCCTACCGGGAACATATCTTACAAAGGCCTGTGAGACGCAGTTTCTTCCCAGGCCTGATCTCGCTGAAGTAGAACTTCTGCTCTGCCGTGTCCTATTTGACCCTAGAGCTGCAATTCACAAAGTCCTGCCTTGTTTCCACAAGGGGAGGCAAGTCCCTCAGCGTCCGGCTTCCAGCTCTTTGGGCAGCTAAGAAACAACTCGCTCTGCACAGGGCTCCTACAAGCCTACCAGGAACATGTTGACAAAGGCCTGCGAAACGCAGTTTCTTCCCAGGCCTGATCTCGCTGAAGCAGAAGTTCAGCTCTGCCGTGTCGTACATGGGCCTAGAGCTCAAAGGGAGATTTCCAGCCTTGTGTCCTCAAGGGCAGAGAGGCCCCACAGCGTCCGGCTTCCAGCTCTTTGGGCAGCTGAGAAACAGCTTGCTCTGCACTGCTGTTTTACAGCCTACCGGGAACATGTCTTACAAAGGCCTGTGAAACGCAGTTTCTTCCCAGACCTGATCTCGCTGAAGTAGAACTTCTGCTCTGCCGTGTCCTGCATGGGCCTAGAGCTGAAAGGGACAAAGTCCTGTCTTGTGTCCTCAAGGGCAGACTGGTCCCACAGCGTCCGGCTTCCAGATCTTTGGCAGGCTAAGAAACAACTCGCTCTGCACAGGGCTCTTAAAGCCTACCGGGAACATGTCTTACAAAGGCCTGTGAAACGCAGTTTCTTCCCAGGCCTGATCTCGCTGAAGTAGACCTTCTGCTCTGCCGAGTCCTACATGGGCCTAGAGCTGAAAGGGACAAAGTTCTGCCTTTGGTCCTCAAGGTCAGACAGGTCCCACAGCGTCCGGCTTCCAGCTCTTTGGCAAGCTAAGAAACAGCTCATTCTGCTCAGGGCTTTTACAAGCCTACCGGGAGCATGTCTTACAAAGGCCTGTGAAACGCAGTTTCATCTCAGGCCTGCTCTCGCTGAAGTAGAACTTCTGCTCTGCCGTGTCCTACATGGGCCTAGAGCTGAAAGGGACAAATTCCTCTGCTGTGTCTTCAAGGGCAGACAGGCCCCACAGCGTCCGGCTTCCAGCTCTTTGGGCAGCTGAGAAACAGCTTGCTCTGCACTGCTGTTTTACAGCCTACCGGGAACATGTCTTACAAGGCCTGTGAAACGCAGTTTCTTCCCAGACCTGATCTCGCTGAAGTAGAACTTCTGCTCTGCCGTGTCCTGCATGGGCCTAGAGCTGAAAGGGACAAAGTCCTGTCTTGTGTCCTCAAGGGCAGACTGGTCCCACAGCGTCCGGCTTCCAGCTCTTTGGACGGATAAGAAACAACTCGCTCTGCACAGGGCTCTTAAAGCCTACCGGGAACATGTCTTACAAAGGCCTGTGAAACGCAGTTTCTTCCCAGGCCTGATCTCGCTGAAGTAGAACTTCTGCTCTGCCGTGTTCTACATGGGCCTAGAGCTGAAAGGGAAAATGTTCTGCCTTTTGTCCTCAAGGGCAGACAGGTCCCACAGCGTCCGGCTTCCAGCTCTTTGGGAAGCCAAGAAACAGCTCACTCTGCACAGGGCTTTTACAAGCCTACCGGGAGCATGTCTTACAAAGGCCTATGAAACGCAGTTTCATCTCAGGCCTGCTCTCGCTGAAGTAGAACTTCTGCTCTGCCGTGTCCTCCATGGGCCTAGAGCTAAAAGGGACAAAGTCCTGTCTTGTGTCCTCAAGGGCAGACAGGCCCCACAGCGTCCCGCTTCCAGCTCTTTTGCAGTCTAAGAAACAACTCGCTCTGCACAGGGCTCTTGAAGCCTACCGGGAACATGTCTTACAAAGGCCTGTGAAACGCAGTTTCTTCCCAGGCCTGATCTCGCTGAAGTAGAACTTCTGCTCTGCCGTGTCCTATTTGACCCTAGAGCCGCAATTCACAAAGTCCTGCCTTGTTTCCACAAGGGGAGGCAAGTCCCTCAGCGTCCGGCTTCCAGCTCTTTGGGCAGCTAAGAAACAACTCGCTCTGCACAGGGCTCCTACAAGCCTACCAGGAACATGTTGACAAAGGCCTGCGAAACGCAGTTTCTTCCCAGGCCTGATCTCGCTGAAGCAGAAGTTCAGCTCTGCCGTGTCCTACATGGGCCTAGAGCTCAAAGGGAGAAAGTCCAGCCTTGTGTCCTCAAGGACAGAGAGGCCCCACAGCGTCCGGCTTCCAGCTCTTTGGGCAGCTGAGAAACAGCTTGCTCTGCACTGCTGTTTTACAGCCTACCGGGAACATGTCTTACAAAGGCCTGTGAAACGCAGTTTCTTCCCAGACCTGATCTCGCTGAAGTAGAACTTCTGCTCTGCCGTGTCCTGCATGGGCCTAGAGCTGAAAGGGACAAAGTCCTGTCTTGTGTCCTCAAGGGCAGACTGGTCCCACAGCGTCCGGCTTCCAGCTCTTTGGCAGGCTAAGAAACAACTCGCTCTGCACAGGGCTCTTAAAGCCTACCGGGAACATGTCCTACAAAGGCCTGTGAAACGCAGTTTCTTCCCAGGCCTGATCTCGCTGAAGTAGACCTTCTGCTCTGCCGAGTCCTACATGGGCCTAGAGCTGAAAGGGACAAAGTTCTGCCTTTGGTCCTCAAGGTCAGACAGGTCCCACAGCGTCCGGCTTCCACCTCTTTGGGAAGCTAAGAAACAGCTCATTCTGCTCAGGGCTTTTACAAGCCTACCGGGAGCATGTCTTACAAAGGCCTGTGAAACGCAGTTTCATCTCAGGCCTGCTCTCGCTGAAGTAGAACTTCTGCTCTGCCCTGTCCTACATGGGCCTAGAGCTGAAAGGGACAAATTCCTCTGCTGTGTCTTCAAGGGCAGACAGGCCCCACAGCGTCCGGCTTCCAGCTCTTTGGGCAGCTGAGAAACAGCTTGCTCTGCACTGCTGTTTTACAGCCTACCGGGAACATGTCTTACAAGGCCTGTGAAACACAGTTTCTTCACAGACCTGATCTCGCTCATGTAGAACTTCTGCTCTGCCGTGTCCTGCATGGGCCTAGAGCTGAAAGGGACAAAGTCCTGTCTTGTGTCCTCAAGGGCAGACTGGTCCCACAGCGTCCGGCTTCCAGCTCTTTGGCAGGCTAATAAACAACTCGCTCTGCACAGGGCTCTTAAAGCCTACCGGGAACATGTCTTACAAAGGCCTGTGAAACGCAGTTTCTTCCCAGGCCTGATCTCGCTGAAGTAGAACTTCTGCTCTGCCGTGTCCTATTTGACCCTAGAGCTGCAATTCACAAAGTCCTGCCTTGTTTCCACAAGGGGAGGCAAGTCCCTCAGCGTCCGGCTTCCAGCTCTTTGGGCAGCTAAGAAACAACTCGCTCTGCACAGGGCTCCTACAAGCCTACCAGGAACATGTTTACAAAGGCCTGCGAAACGCAGTTTCTTCCCAGGCCTGATCTCGCTGAAGCAGAAGTTCAGCTTTGCCGTGTCCTACATGGGCCTAAAGCTCAAAGGGAGAAAGTCCAGCCTTGTGTCCTCAAGGGCAGAGAGGCCCCACAGCGTCCGGCTTCCAGCTCTTTGGGCAGCTGAGAAACAGCTTGCTCTGCACTGCTGTTTTACAGCCTACCGGGAACATGTCTTACAAAGGCCTGTGAAACGCAGTTTCTTCCCAGACCTGATCTCGCTGAAGTAGAACTTCTGCTCTGCCGTGTCCTGCATGGGCCTAGAGCTGAAAGGGACAAAGTCCTGTCTTGTGTCCTCAAGGGCAGACTGGTCCCACAGCGTCCGGCTTCCAGCTCTTTGGGAAGCCAAGAAACAGCTCACTCTGCACAGGGCTTTTACAAGCCTACCGGGAGCATGTCTTACAAAGGCCTATGAAACGCAGTTTCATCTCAGGCCTGCTCTCGCTGAAGTAGAACTTCTGCTCTGCCGTGTCCTACATGGGCCTAGAGCTGAAAGGGACAAAGTCCTCTGCTGTGTCTTCAAGGGCAGACAGGCCCCACAGCGTCCGGCTTCCAGCTCTTTGGGCAGCTAAGAAACAGCTCGCTCTGCACTGGTGTTTAACAGCCTACTCGGAACATGTCCTACAAAGGCCTGTGAAACGCAGTTTCTTGCCAGGCCTGATCTCGGTGAAGTAGAACTTCTGCTCTGCCGTGTCCTACATGGGCCTAGAGCTGAAAGGGACAAAGTCCTCTGTTGTGTCTTCATGGGCAGACAGGCCCCACAGCGTCCGGCTTCCAGCTCTTTGGGAAGCCAAGAAACAGCTCACTCTGCACAGGGCTTTTACAAGCCTACCGGGAGCATGTCTTACAAAGGCCTATGAAACGCAGTTTCATCTCAGGCCTGCTCTCGCTGAAGTAGAACTTCTGCTCTGCCGTGTCCTCCATGGGCCTAGAGCTAAAAGGGACAAAGTCCTGTCTTGTGTCCTCAAGGGCAGACAGGCCCCACAGCGTCCCGCTTCCAGCTCTTTTGCAGTCTAAGAAACAACTCGCTCTGCACAGGGCTCTTGAAGCCTACCGGGAACATGTCTTACAAAGGCCTGTGAAACGCAGTTTCTTCCCAGGCCTGATCTCGCTGAAGTAGAACTTCTGCTCTGCCGTGTCCTATTTGACCCTAGAGCCGCAATTCACAAAGTCCTGCCTTGTTTCCACAAGGGGAGGCAAGTCCCTCAGCGTCCGGCTTCCAGCTCTTTGGGCAGCTAAGAAACAACTCGCTCTGCACAGGGCTCCTACAAGCCTACCAGGAACATGTTGACAAAGGCCTGCGAAACGCAGTTTCTTCCCAGGCCTGATCTCGCTGAAGCAGAAGTTCAGCTCTGCCGTGTCCTACATGGGCCTAGAGCTCAAAGGGAGAAAGTCCAGCCTTGTGTCCTCAAGGACAGAGAGGCCCCACAGCGTCCGGCTTCCAGCTCTTTGGGCAGCTGAGAAACAGCTTGCTCTGCACTGCTGTTTTACAGCCTACCGGGAACATGTCTTACAAAGGCCTGTGAAACGCAGTTTCTTCCCAGACCTGATCTCGCTGAAGTAGAACTTCTGCTCTGCCGTGTCCTGCATGGGCCTAGAGCTGAAAGGGACAAAGTCCTGTCTTGTGTCCTCAAGGGCAGACTGGTCCCACAGCGTCCGGCTTCCAGCTCTTTGGCAGGCTAAGAAACAACTCGCTCTGCACAGGGCTCTTAAAGCCTACCGGGAACATGTCCTACAAAGGCCTGTGAAACGCAGTTTCTTCCCAGGCCTGATCTCGCTGAAGTAGACCTTCTGCTCTGCCGAGTCCTACATGGGCCTAGAGCTGAAAGGGACAAAGTTCTGCCTTTGGTCCTCAAGGTCAGACAGGTCCCACAGCGTCCGGCTTCCAGCTCTTTGGGAAGCTAAGAAACAGCTCATTCTGCTCAGGGCTTTTACAAGCCTACCGGGAGCATGTCTTACAAAGGCCTGTGAAACGCAGTTTCATCTCAGGCCTGCTCTCGCTGAAGTAGAACTTCTGCTCTGCCGTGTCCTACATGGGCCTAGAGCTGAAAGGGACAAATTCCTCTGCTGTGTCTTCAAGGGCAGACAGGCCCCACAGCGTCCGGCTTCCAGCTCTTTGGGCAGCTGAGAAACAGCTTGCTCTGCACTGCTGTTTTACAGCCTACCGGGAACATGTCTTACAAGGCCTGTGAAACGCAGTTTCTTCACAGACCTGATCTCGCTGATGTAGAACTTCTGCTCTGCCGTGTCCTGCATGGGCCTAGAGCTGAAAGGGACAAAGTCCTGTCTTGTGTCCTCAAGGGCAGACTGGTCCCACAGCGTCCGGCTTCCAGCTCTTTGGCAGGCTAATAAACAACTCGCTCTGCACAGGGCTCTTAAAGCCTACCGGGAACATGTCTTACAAAGGCCTGTGAAACGCAGTTTCTTCCCAAGCCTGATCTCGCTGAAGTAGAACTTCTGCTCTGCCGTGTCCTATTTGACCCTAGAGCTGCAATTCACAAAGTCCTGCCTTGTTTCCACAAGGGGAGGCAAGTCCCTCAGCGTCCGGCTTCCAGCTCTTTGGGCAGCTAAGAAACAACTCGCTCTGCACAGGGCTCCTACAAGCCTACCAGGAACATGTTGACAAAGGCCTGCGAAACGCAGTTTCTTCCCAGGCCTGATCTCGCTGAAGCAGAAGTTCAGCTCTGCTGTGTCCTACATGGGCCTAGAGCTCAAAGGGAGAAAGTCAAGCCTTGTGTCCTCAAGGGCAGAGAGGCCCCACAGCGTCCGGCTTCCAGCTCTTTGGGCAGCTGAGAAACAGCTTGCTCTGCACTGCTGTTTTACAGCCTACCGGGAACATGTCTTACAAAGGCCTGTGAAACGCAGTTTCTTCCCAGACCTGATCTCGCTGAAGTAGAACTTCTGCTCTGCCGTGTCCTGCATGGGCCTAGAGCTGAAAGGGACAAAGTCCTGTCTTGTGTCCTCAAGGGCAGACTGGTCCCACAGCGTCCGGCTTCCAGCTCTTTGGCAGGCTAAGAAACAACTCGCTCTGCACAGGGCTCTTAAAGCCTACCGGGAACATGTCCTACAAAGGCCTGTGAAACGCAGTTTCTTCCCAGGCCTGATCTCGCTGAAGTAGACCTTCTGCTCTGCCGAGTCCTACATGGGCCTAGAGCTGAAAGGGACAAAGTTCTGCCTTTGGTCCTCAAGGTCAGACAGGTCCCACAGCGTCCGGCTTCCAGCTCTTTGGGAAGCTAAGAAACAGCTCACTCTGCTCAGGGCTTTTACAAGCCTACCGGGAGCATGTCTTACAAAGGCCTGTGAAACGCAGTTTCATCTCAGGCCTGCTCTCGCTGAAGTAGAACTTCTGCTCTGCCGTGTCCTACATGGGCCTAGAGCTGAAAGGGACAAATTCCTCTGCTGTGTCTTCAAGGGCAGACAGGCCCCACAGCGTCCGGCTTCCAGCTCTTTGGGCAGCTGAGAAACAGCTTGCTCTGCACTGCTGTTTTACAGCCTACCGGGAACATGTCTTACAAGGCCTGTGAAACGCAGTTTCTTCCCAGACCTGATCTCGCTGAAGTAGAACTTCTGCTCTGCCGTGTCCTGCATGGGCCTAGAGCTGAAAGGGACAAAGTCCTGTCTTGTGTCCTCAAGGGCAGACTGGTCCCACAGCGTCCGGCTTCTAGCTCTTTTGCAGTCTAAGAAACAACTCGCTCTGCACAGGGCTCTTAAAGCCTACCGGGAACATGTCTTACAAAGGGCTGTGAGACGCAGTTTCTTCCCAAGCCTGATCTCGCTGAAGTAGAACTTCTGCTCTGCCGTGTCCTATTTGACCCTAGAGCTGCAATTCACAAAGTCCTGCCTTGTTTCCACAAGGGGAGGCAAGTCCCTCAGCGTCCGGCTTCCAGCTCTTTGGGCAGCTAAGAAACAACTCGCTCTGCACAGGGGTCCTACAAGCCTACCAGGAACATGTTTACAAAGGCCTGCGAAACGCAGTTTCTTCCCAGGCCTGATCTCGCTGAAGCAGAAGTTCAGCTCTGCCGTGTCCTACATGGGCCTAAAGCTCAAAGGGAGAAAGTCCAGCCTTGTGTCCTCAAGGGCAGAGAGGCCCCACAGCGTCCGGCTTCCAGCTCTTTGGGCAGCTGAGAAACAGCTTGCTCTGCACTGCTGTTTTACAGCCTACCGGGAACATGTCTTACAAAGGCCTGTGAACGCAGTTTCTTCCCAGACCTGATCTCGCTGAAGTAGAACTTCTGCTCTGCCGTGTCCTGCATGGGCCTAGAGCTGAAAGGGACAAAGTCCTGTCTTGTGTCCTCAAGGGCAGACTGGTCCCACAGCGTCCGGCTTCCAGCTCTTTGGCAGGCTAAGAAACAACTCGCTCTGCACAGGGCTCTTAAAGCCTACCGGGAACATGTCTTACAAAGGCCTGTGAAACGCAGTTTCTTCCCAGGCCTGATCTCGCTGAAGTAGAACTTCTGCTCTGCCGTGTTCTACATGGGCCTAGAGCTGAAAGGGACAAAGTTCTGCCTTTTGTCCTCAAGGGCAGACAGGTCCCACAGCGTCCGGCTTCCAGCTCTTTGGGAAGCCAAGAAACAGCTCACTCTGCACAGGGCTTTTACAAGCCTACCGGGAGCATGTCTTACAAAGGCCTATGAAACGCAGTTTCATCTCAGGCCTGCTCTCGCTGAAGTAGAACTTCTGCTCTGCCGTGTCCTACATGGGCCTAGAGCTGAAAGGGACAAAGTTCTGCCTTTGGTCCTCAAGGTCAGACAGGTCCCACAGCGTCCGGCTTCCACCTCTTTGGGAAGCTAAGAAACAGCTCATTCTGCTCAGGGCTTTTACAAGCCTACCGGGAGCATGTCTTACAAAGGCCTGTGAAACGCAGTTTCATCTCAGGCCTGCTCTCGCTGAAGTAGAACTTCTGCTCTGCCCTGTCCTACATGGGCCTAGAGCTGAAAGGGACAAATTCCTCTGCTGTGTCTTCAAGGGCAGACAGGCCCCACAGCGTCCGGCTTCCAGCTCTTTGGGCAGCTGAGAAACAGCTTGCTCTGCACTGCTGTTTTACAGCCTACCGGGAACATGTCTTACAAGGCCTGTGAAACGCAGTTTCTTCACAGACCTGATCTCGCTCATGTAGAACTTCTGCTCTGCCGTGTCCTGCATGGGCCTAGAGCTGAAAGGGACAAAGTCCTGTCTTGTGTCCTCAAGGGCAGACTGGTCCCACAGCGTCCGGCTTCCAGCTCTTTGGCAGGCTAATAAACAACTCGCTCTGCACAGGGCTCTTAAAGCCTACCGGGAACATGTCTTACAAAGGCCTGTGAAACGCAGTTTCTTCCCAGGCCTGATCTCGCTGAAGTAGAACTTCTGCTCTGCCGTGTCCTATTTGACCCTAGAGCTGCAATTCACAAAGTCCTGCCTTGTTTCCACAAGGGGAGGCAAGTCCCTCAGCGTCCGGCTTCCAGCTCTTTGGGCAGCTAAGAAACAACTCGCTCTGCACAGGGCTCCTACAAGCCTACCAGGAACATGTTTACAAAGGCCTGCGAAACGCAGTTTCTTCCCAGGCCTGATCTCGCTGAAGCAGAAGTTCAGCTTTGCCGTGTCCTACATGGGCCTAAAGCTCAAAGGGAGAAAGTCCAGCCTTGTGTCCTCAAGGGCAGAGAGGCCCCACAGCGTCCGGCTTCCAGCTCTTTGGGCAGCTGAGAAACAGCTTGCTCTGCACTGCTGTTTTACAGCCTACCGGGAACATGTCTTACAAAGGCCTGTGAAACGCAGTTTCTTCCCAGACCTGATCTCGCTGAAGTAGAACTTCTGCTCTGCCGTGTCCTGCATGGGCCTAGAGCTGAAAGGGACAAAGTCCTGTCTTGTGTCCTCAAGGGCAGACTGGTCCCACAGCGTCCGGCTTCCAGCTCTTTGGGAAGCCAAGAAACAGCTCACTCTGCACAGGGCTTTTACAAGCCTACCGGGAGCATGTCTTACAAAGGCCTATGAAACGCAGTTTCATCTCAGGCCTGCTCTCGCTGAAGTAGAACTTCTGCTCTGCCGTGTCCTACATGGGCCTAGAGCTGAAAGGGACAAAGTCCTCTGCTGTGTCTTCAAGGGCAGACAGGCCCCACAGCGTCCGGCTTCCAGCTCTTTGGGCAGCTAAGAAACAGCTCGCTCTGCACTGGTGTTTAACAGCCTACTCGGAACATGTCCTACAAAGGCCTGTGAAACGCAGTTTCTTGCCAGGCCTGATCTCGGTGAAGTAGAACTTCTGCTCTGCCGTGTCCTACATGGGCCTAGAGCTGAAAGGGACAAAGTCCTCTGTTGTGTCTTCATGGGCAGACAGGCCCCACAGCGTCCGGCTTCCAGCTCTTTGGGAAGCCAAGAAACAGCTCACTCTGCACAGGGCTTTTACAAGCCTACCGGGAGCATGTCTTACAAAGGCCTATGAAACGCAGTTTCATCTCAGGCCTGCTCTCGCTGAAGTAGAACTTCTGCTCTGCCGTGTCCTCCATGGGCCTAGAGCTAAAAGGGACAAAGTCCTGTCTTGTGTCCTCAAGGGCAGACAGGCCCCACAGCGTCCCGCTTCCAGCTCTTTTGCAGTCTAAGAAACAACTCGCTCTGCACAGGGCTCTTGAAGCCTACCGGGAACATGTCTTACAAAGGCCTGTGAAACGCAGTTTCTTCCCAGGCCTGATCTCGCTGAAGTAGAACTTCTGCTCTGCCGTGTCCTATTTGACCCTAGAGCCGCAATTCACAAAGTCCTGCCTTGTTTCCACAAGGGGAGGCAAGTCCCTCAGCGTCCGGCTTCCAGCTCTTTGGGCAGCTAAGAAACAACTCGCTCTGCACAGGGCTCCTACAAGCCTACCAGGAACATGTTGACAAAGGCCTGCGAAACGCAGTTTCTTCCCAGGCCTGATCTCGCTGAAGCAGAAGTTCAGCTCTGCCGTGTCCTACATGGGCCTAGAGCTCAAAGGGAGAAAGTCCAGCCTTGTGTCCTCAAGGACAGAGAGGCCCCACAGCGTCCGGCTTCCAGCTCTTTGGGCAGCTGAGAAACAGCTTGCTCTGCACTGCTGTTTTACAGCCTACCGGGAACATGTCTTACAAAGGCCTGTGAAACGCAGTTTCTTCCCAGACCTGATCTCGCTGAAGTAGAACTTCTGCTCTGCCGTGTCCTGCATGGGCCTAGAGCTGAAAGGGACAAAGTCCTGTCTTGTGTCCTCAAGGGCAGACTGGTCCCACAGCGTCCGGCTTCCAGCTCTTTGGCAGGCTAAGAAACAACTCGCTCTGCACAGGGCTCTTAAAGCCTACCGGGAACATGTCCTACAAAGGCCTGTGAAACGCAGTTTCTTCCCAGGCCTGATCTCGCTGAAGTAGACCTTCTGCTCTGCCGAGTCCTACATGGGCCTAGAGCTGAAAGGGACAAAGTTCTGCCTTTGGTCCTCAAGGTCAGACAGGTCCCACAGCGTCCGGCTTCCAGCTCTTTGGGAAGCTAAGAAACAGCTCACTCTGCTCAGGGCTTTTACAAGCCTACCGGGAGCATGTCTTACAAAGGCCTGTGAAACGCAGTTTCATCTCAGGCCTGCTCTCGCTGAAGTAGAACTTCTGCTCTGCCGTGTCCTACATGGGCCTAGAGCTGAAAGGGACAAATTCCTCTGCTGTGTCTTCAAGGGCAGACAGGCCCCACAGCGTCCGGCTTCCAGCTCTTTGGGCAGCTGAGAAACAGCTTGCTCTGCACTGCTGTTTTACAGCCTACCGGGAACATGTCTTACAAGGCCTGTGAAACGCAGTTTCTTCCCAGACCTGATCTCGCTGAAGTAGAACTTCTGCTCTGCCGTGTCCTGCATGGGCCTAGAGCTGAAAGGGACAAAGTCCTGTCTTGTGTCCTCAAGGGCAGACTGGTCCCACAGCGTCCGGCTTCTAGCTCTTTTGCAGTCTAAGAAACAACTCGCTCTGCACAGGGCTCTTAAAGCCTACCGGGAACATGTCTTACAAAGGGCTGTGAGACGCAGTTTCTTCCCAGGCCTGATCTCGCTGAAGTAGAACTTCTGCTCTGCCGTGTCCTATTTGACCCTAGAGCTGCAATTCACAAAGTCCTGCCTTGTTTCCACAAGGGGAGGCAAGTCCCTCAGCGTCCGGCTTCCAGCTCTTTGGGCAGCTAAGAAACAACTCGCTCTGCACAGGGGTCCTACAAGCCTACCAGGAACATGTTTACAAAGGCCTGCGAAACGCAGTTTCTTCCCAGGCCTGATCTCGCTGAAGCAGAAGTTCAGCTCTGCCGTGTCCTACATGGGCCTAAAGCTCAAAGGGAGAAAGTCCAGCCTTGTGTCCTCAAGGGCAGAGAGGCCCCACAGCGTCCGGCTTCCAGCTCTTTGGGCAGCTGAGAAACAGCTTGCTCTGCACTGCTGTTTTACAGCCTACCGGGAACATGTCTTACAAAGGCCTGTGAACGCAGTTTCTTCCCAGACCTGATCTCGCTGAAGTAGAACTTCTGCTCTGCCGTGTCCTGCATGGGCCTAGAGCTGAAAGGGACAAAGTCCTGTCTTGTGTCCTCAAGGGCAGACTGGTCCCACAGCGTCCGGCTTCCAGCTCTTTGGCAGGCTAAGAAACAACTCGCTCTGCACAGGGCTCTTAAAGCCTACCGGGAACATGTCTTACAAAGGCCTGTGAAACGCAGTTTCTTCCCAGGCCTGATCTCGCTGAAGTAGAACTTCTGCTCTGCCGTGTTCTACATGGGCCTAGAGCTGAAAGGGACAAAGTTCTGCCTTTTGTCCTCAAGGGCAGACAGGTCCCACAGCGTCCGGCTTCCAGCTCTTTGGGAAGCCAAGAAACAGCTCACTCTGCACAGGGCTTTTACAAGCCTACCGGGAGCATGTCTTACAAAGGCCTATGAAACGCAGTTTCATCTCAGGCCTGCTCTCGCTGAAGTAGAACTTCTGCTCTGCCGTGTCCTACATGGGCCTGGAGCTAAAAGGGACAAAGTCCTGTCTTGTGTCCTCAAGGGCAGACAGGCCCCACAGCGTCCGGCTTTCAGCTCTTTTGCAGTCTAAGAAACAACTCGCTCTGCACAGGGCTCTTGAAGCCTACCGGGAACATGTCTTACAAAGGGCTGTGAGACGCAGTTTCTTCCCAGGCCTGATCTCGCTGAAGTAGAACTTCTGCTCTGCCGTGTCCTATTTGACCCTAGAGCTGCAATTCACAAAGTTCTGCCTTGTTTCCACAAGGGGAGGCAAGTCCCTCAGCGTCCGGCTTCCAGCTCTTTGGGCAGCTAAGAAACAACTCGCTCTGCACAGGGCTCCTACAAGCCTACCAGGAACATGTTTACAAAGGCCTGCGAAACGCAGTTTCTTCCCAGGCCTGATCTCGCTGAAGCAGAAGTTCAGCTTTGCCGTGTCCTAAATGGGCCTAAAGCTCAAAGGGAGAAAGTCCAGCCTTGTGTCCTCAAGGGCAGAGAGGCCCCACAGCGTCCGGCTTCCAGCTCTTTGGGCAGCTGAGAAACAGCTTGCTCTGCACTGCTGTTTTACAGCCTACCGGGAACATGTCTTACAAAGGCCTGTGAAACGCAGTTTCTTCCCAGACCTGATCTCGCTGAAGTAGAACTTCTGCTCTGCCGTGTCCTGCATGGGCCTAGAGCTGAAAGGGACAAAGTCCTGTCTTGTGTCCTCAAGGGCAGACTGGTCCCACAGCGTCCGGCTTCCAGATCTTTGGCAGGCTAAGAAACAACTCGCTCTGCACAGGGCTCTTAAAGCCTACCGGGAACATGTCTTACAAAGGCCTGTGAAACGCAGTTTCTTCCCAGGCCTGATCTCGCTGAAGTAGACCTTCTGCTCTGCCGAGTCCTACATGGGCCTAGAGCTGAAAGGGACAAAGTTCTGCCTTTGGTCCTCAAGGTCAGACAGGTCCCACAGCGTCCGGCTTCCAGCTCTTTGGCAAGCTAAGAAACAGCTCATTCTGCTCAGGGCTTTTACAAGCCTACCGGGAGCATGTCTTACAAAGGCCTGTGAAACGCAGTTTCATCTCAGGCCTGCTCTCGCTGAAGTAGAACTTCTGCTCTGCCGTGTCCTACATGGGCCTAGAGCTGAAAGGGACAAATTCCTCTGCTGTGTCTTCAAGGGCAGACAGGCCCCACAGCGTCCGGCTTCCAGCTCTTTGGGCAGCTGAGAAACAGCTTGCTCTGCACTGCTGTTTTACAGCCTACCGGGAACATGTCTTACAAGGCCTGAGAAACGCAGTTTCTTCCCAGACCTGATCTCGCTGAAGTAGAACTTCTGCTCTGCCGTGTCCTGCATGGGCCTAGAGCTGAAAGGGACAAAGTCCTGTCTTGTGTCCTCAAGGGCAGACTGGTCCCACAGCGTCCGGCTTCCAGCTCTTTGGACGGATAAGAAACAACTCGCTCTGCACAGGGCTCTTAAAGCCTACCGGGAACATGTCTTACAAAGGCCTGTGAAACGCAGTTTCTTCCCAGGCCTGATCTCGCTGAAGTAGAACTTCTGCTCTGCCGTGTTCTACATGGGCCTAGAGCTGAAAGGGACAAAGTTCTGCCTTTTGTCCTCAAGGGCAGACAAGTCACACAGCGTCCGGCTTCCAGCTCTTTGGGAAGCCAAGAAACAGCTCACTCTGCACAGGGCTTTAACAAGCCTACCGGGAGCATGTCTTACAAAGGCCTATGAAACGCAGTTTCATCTCAGGCCTATTCTCGCTGAAGTAGAACTTCTGCTCTGCCGTGTCCTACATGGGCCTAGAGCTAAAAGGGACAAAGTCCTGTCTTGTGTCCTCAAGGGCAGACAGGCCCCACAGCGTCCGGCTTCCAGCTCTTTTGCAGTCTAAGAAACAACTCGCTCTGCACAGGGCTCTTGAAGCCTACCGGGAACATATCTTACAAAGGGCTGTGAGACGCAGTTTCTTCCCAGGCCTGATCTCGCTGAAGTAGAACTTCTGCTCTGCCGTGTCCTATTTGACCCTAGAGCTGCAATTCACAAAGTCCTGCCTTGTTTCCACAAGGGGAGGCAAGTCCCTCAGCGTCCGGCTTCCAGCTCTTTGGGCAGCTAAGAAACAACTCGCTCTGCACAGGGCTCCTACAAGCCTACCAGGAACATGTTGACAAAGGCCTGCGAAACGCAGTTTCTTCCCAGGCCTGATCTCGCTGAAGCAGAAGTTCAGCTCTGCCGTGTCCTACATGGGCCTAGAGCTCAAAGGGAGAAAGTCCAGCCTTGTGTCCTCAAGGGCAGAGAGGCCCCACAGCGTCCGGCTTCCAGCTCTTTGGGCAGCTGAGAAACAGCTTGCTCTGCACTGCTGTTTTACAGCCTACCGGGAACATGTCTTACAAAGGCCTGTGAAACGCAGTTTCTTCCCAGACCTGATCTCGCTGAAGTAGAACTTCTGCTCTGCCGTGTCCTGCATGGGCCTAGAGCTGAAAGGGACAAAGTCCTGTCTTGTGTCCTCAAGGGCAGACTGGTCCCACAGCGTCCGGCTTCCAGATCTTTGGCAGGCTAAGAAACAACTCGCTCTGCACAGGGCTCTTAAAGCCTACCGGGAACATGTCCTACAAAGGCCTGTGAAACGCAGTTTCTTCCCAGGCCTGATCTCGCTGAAGTAGACCTTCTGCTCTGCCGAGTCCTACATGGGCCTAGAGCTGAAAGGGACAAAGTTCTGCCTTTGGTCCTCAAGGTCAGACAGGTCCCACAGCGTCCGGCTTCCAGCTCTTTGGGAAGCTAAGAAACAGCTCACTCTGCACAGGGCTTTTACAAGCCTACAGGGAGCATGTCTTACAAAGGCCTGTGAAACGCAGTTTCATCTCAGGCCTGCTCTCGCTGAAGTAGAACTTCTGCTCTGCCGTGTCCTACATGGGCCTAGAGCTGAAAGGGACAAATTCCTCTGCTATGTCTTCAAGGGCAGACAGGCCCCACAGCGTCCGGCTTCCAGCTCTTTGGGAAGCTAAGAAACAGCTCACTCTGCTCAGGGCTTTTACAAGCCTACCGGGAGCATGTCTTACAAAGGCCTGTGAAACGCAGTTACATCTCAGGCCCGCTCTCGCTGAAGTAGAACTTCTGCTCTGCCGTGTCCTACATGGGCCTAGAGCTGAAAGGGACAAAGTCCTCTGCTGTGTCTTCAAGGGCAGACAGGCCCCACAGCGTCCGGCTTCCAGCTCTTTGGGCAGCTAAGAAACAGCTCGCTCTGCACTGGTGTTTAACAGCCTACTCGGAACATGTCCTACAAAGGCCTGTGAAACGGAGTTTCTTGCCAGGCCTGATCTCGGTGAAGTAGAACTTCTGCTCTGCCGTGTCCTACATGGGCCTAGAGCTGAAAGGGACAAAGTCCTCTGTTGTGTCTTCATGGGCAGACAGGCCCCACAGCGTCCGGCTTCCAGCTCTTTGGGCAGCTGAGAAACAGCTTGCTCTGCACTGCTGTTTTACAGCCTACCGGGAACATGTCTTACAAAGGCCTGTGAAACGCAGTTTCTTCCCAGGCCTGATCTCGCTGAAGTAGAACTTTTGCTCGGCCGTGATCTACATGGGCCTAGAGCTGAAAGGGAAAATGTTCTGCCTTTTGTCCTCAAGGGCAGACAGGTCCCACAGCGTCCGGCTTCCAGCTCTTTGGGAAGCCAAGAAACAGCTCACTCTGCACAGGGCTTTTACAAGCCTACCGGGAGCATGTCTTACAAAGGCCTATGAAACGCAGTTTCATCTCAGGCCTGCTCTCGCTGAAGTAGAACTTCTGCTCTGCCGTGTCCTCCATGGGCCTAGAGCTAAAAGGGACAAAGTCCTGTCTTGTGTCCTCAAGGGCAGACAGGCCCCACAGCGTCCCGCTTCCAGCTCTTTTGCAGTCTAAGAAACAACTCGCTCTGCACAGGGCTCTTGAAGCCTACCGGGAACATGTCTTACAAAGGCCTGTGAAACGCAGTTTCTTCCCAGGCCTGATCTCGCTGAAGTAGAACTTCTGCTCTGCCGTGTCCTATTTGACCCTAGAGCCGCAATTCACAAAGTCCTGCCTTGTTTCCACAAGGGGAGGCAAGTCCCTCAGCGTCCGGCTTCCAGCTCTTTGGGCAGCTAAGAAACAACTCGCTCTGCACAGGGCTCCTACAAGCCTACCAGGAACATGTTGACAAAGGCCTGCGAAACGCAGTTTCTTCCCAGGCCTGATCTCGCTGAAGCAGAAGTTCAGCTCTGCCGTGTCCTACATGGGCCTAGAGCTCAAAGGGAGAAAGTCCAGCCTTGTGTCCTCAAGGACAGAGAGGCCCCACAGCGTCCGGCTTCCAGCTCTTTGGGCAGCTGAGAAACAGCTTGCTCTGCACTGCTGTTTTACAGCCTACCGGGAACATGTCTTACAAAGGCCTGTGAAACGCAGTTTCTTCCCAGACCTGATCTCGCTGAAGTAGAACTTCTGCTCTGCCGTGTCCTGCATGGGCCTAGAGCTGAAAGGGACAAAGTCCTGTCTTGTGTCCTCAAGGGCAGACTGGTCCCACAGCGTCCGGCTTCCAGCTCTTTGGCAGGCTAAGAAACAACTCGCTCTGCACAGGGCTCTTAAAGCCTACCGGGAACATGTCCTACAAAGGCCTGTGAAACGCAGTTTCTTCCCAGGCCTGATCTCGCTGAAGTAGACCTTCTGCTCTGCCGAGTCCTACATGGGCCTAGAGCTGAAAGGGACAAAGTTCTGCCTTTGGTCCTCAAGGTCAGACAGGTCCCACAGCGTCCGGCTTCCACCTCTTTGGGAAGCTAAGAAACAGCTCATTCTGCTCAGGGCTTTTACAAGCCTACCGGGAGCATGTCTTACAAAGGCCTGTGAAACGCAGTTTCATCTCAGGCCTGCTCTCGCTGAAGTAGAACTTCTGCTCTGCCCTGTCCTACATGGGCCTAGAGCTGAAAGGGACAAATTCCTCTGCTGTGTCTTCAAGGGCAGACAGGCCCCACAGCGTCCGGCTTCCAGCTCTTTGGGCAGCTGAGAAACAGCTTGCTCTGCACTGCTGTTTTACAGCCTACCGGGAACATGTCTTACAAGGCCTGTGAAACGCAGTTTCTTCACAGACCTGATCTCGCTCATGTAGAACTTCTGCTCTGCCGTGTCCTGCATGGGCCTAGAGCTGAAAGGGACAAAGTCCTGTCTTGTGTCCTCAAGGGCAGACTGGTCCCACAGCGTCCGGCTTCCAGCTCTTTGGCAGGCTAATAAACAACTCGCTCTGCACAGGGCTCTTAAAGCCTACCGGGAACATGTCTTACAAAGGCCTGTGAAACGCAGTTTCTTCCCAGGCCTGATCTCGCTGAAGTAGAACTTCTGCTCTGCCGTGTCCTATTTGACCCTAGAGCTGCAATTCACAAAGTCCTGCCTTGTTTCCACAAGGGGAGGCAAGTCCCTCAGCGTCCGGCTTCCAGCTCTTTGGGCAGCTAAGAAACAACTCGCTCTGCACAGGGCTCCTACAAGCCTACCAGGAACATGTTTACAAAGGCCTGCGAAACGCAGTTTCTTCCCAGGCCTGATCTCGCTGAAGCAGAAGTTCAGCTTTGCCGTGTCCTACATGGGCCTAAAGCTCAAAGGGAGAAAGTCCAGCCTTGTGTCCTCAAGGGCAGAGAGGCCCCACAGCGTCCGGCTTCCAGCTCTTTGGGCAGCTGAGAAACAGCTTGCTCTGCACTGCTGTTTTACAGCCTACCGGGAACATGTCTTACAAAGGCCTGTGAAACGCAGTTTCTTCCCAGACCTGATCTCGCTGAAGTAGAACTTCTGCTCTGCCGTGTCCTGCATGGGCCTAGAGCTGAAAGGGACAAAGTCCTGTCTTGTGTCCTCAAGGGCAGACTGGTCCCACAGCGTCCGGCTTCCAGCTCTTTGGGAAGCCAAGAAACAGCTCACTCTGCACAGGGCTTTTACAAGCCTACCGGGAGCATGTCTTACAAAGGCCTATGAAACGCAGTTTCATCTCAGGCCTGCTCTCGCTGAAGTAGAACTTCTGCTCTGCCGTGTCCTACATGGGCCTAGAGCTGAAAGGGACAAAGTCCTCTGCTGTGTCTTCAAGGGCAGACAGGCCCCACAGCGTCCGGCTTCCAGCTCTTTGGGCAGCTAAGAAACAGCTCGCTCTGCACTGGTGTTTAACAGCCTACTCGGAACATGTCCTACAAAGGCCTGTGAAACGCAGTTTCTTGCCAGGCCTGATCTCGGTGAAGTAGAACTTCTGCTCTGCCGTGTCCTACATGGGCCTAGAGCTGAAAGGGACAAAGTCCTCTGTTGTGTCTTCATGGGCAGACAGGCCCCACAGCGTCCGGCTTCCAGCTCTTTGGGAAGCCAAGAAACAGCTCACTCTGCACAGGGCTTTTACAAGCCTACCGGGAGCATGTCTTACAAAGGCCTATGAAACGCAGTTTCATCTCAGGCCTGCTCTCGCTGAAGTAGAACTTCTGCTCTGCCGTGTCCTCCATGGGCCTAGAGCTAAAAGGGACAAAGTCCTGTCTTGTGTCCTCAAGGGCAGACAGGCCCCACAGCGTCCCGCTTCCAGCTCTTTTGCAGTCTAAGAAACAACTCGCTCTGCACAGGGCTCTTGAAGCCTACCGGGAACATGTCTTACAAAGGCCTGTGAAACGCAGTTTCTTCCCAGGCCTGATCTCGCTGAAGTAGAACTTCTGCTCTGCCGTGTCCTATTTGACCCTAGAGCCGCAATTCACAAAGTCCTGCCTTGTTTCCACAAGGGGAGGCAAGTCCCTCAGCGTCCGGCTTCCAGCTCTTTGGGCAGCTAAGAAACAACTCGCTCTGCACAGGGCTCCTACAAGCCTACCAGGAACATGTTGACAAAGGCCTGCGAAACGCAGTTTCTTCCCAGGCCTGATCTCGCTGAAGCAGAAGTTCAGCTCTGCCGTGTCCTACATGGGCCTAGAGCTCAAAGGGAGAAAGTCCAGCCTTGTGTCCTCAAGGACAGAGAGGCCCCACAGCGTCCGGCTTCCAGCTCTTTGGGCAGCTGAGAAACAGCTTGCTCTGCACTGCTGTTTTACAGCCTACCGGGAACATGTCTTACAAAGGCCTGTGAAACGCAGTTTCTTCCCAGACCTGATCTCGCTGAAGTAGAACTTCTGCTCTGCCGTGTCCTGCATGGGCCTAGAGCTGAAAGGGACAAAGTCCTGTCTTGTGTCCTCAAGGGCAGACTGGTCCCACAGCGTCCGGCTTCCAGCTCTTTGGCAGGCTAAGAAACAACTCGCTCTGCACAGGGCTCTTAAAGCCTACCGGGAACATGTCCTACAAAGGCCTGTGAAACGCAGTTTCTTCCCAGGCCTGATCTCGCTGAAGTAGACCTTCTGCTCTGCCGAGTCCTACATGGGCCTAGAGCTGAAAGGGACAAAGTTCTGCCTTTGGTCCTCAAGGTCAGACAGGTCCCACAGCGTCCGGCTTCCAGCTCTTTGGGAAGCTAAGAAACAGCTCATTCTGCTCAGGGCTTTTACAAGCCTACCGGGAGCATGTCTTACAAAGGCCTGTGAAACGCAGTTTCATCTCAGGCCTGCTCTCGCTGAAGTAGAACTTCTGCTCTGCCGTGTCCTACATGGGCCTAGAGCTGAAAGGGACAAATTCCTCTGCTGTGTCTTCAAGGGCAGACAGGCCCCACAGCGTCCGGCTTCCAGCTCTTTGGGCAGCTGAGAAACAGCTTGCTCTGCACTGCTGTTTTACAGCCTACCGGGAACATGTCTTACAAGGCCTGTGAAACGCAGTTTCTTCACAGACCTGATCTCGCTGATGTAGAACTTCTGCTCTGCCGTGTCCTGCATGGGCCTAGAGCTGAAAGGGACAAAGTCCTGTCTTGTGTCCTCAAGGGCAGACTGGTCCCACAGCGTCCGGCTTCCAGCTCTTTGGCAGGCTAATAAACAACTCGCTCTGCACAGGGCTCTTAAAGCCTACCGGGAACATGTCTTACAAAGGCCTGTGAAACGCAGTTTCTTCCCAAGCCTGATCTCGCTGAAGTAGAACTTCTGCTCTGCCGTGTCCTATTTGACCCTAGAGCTGCAATTCACAAAGTCCTGCCTTGTTTCCACAAGGGGAGGCAAGTCCCTCAGCGTCCGGCTTCCAGCTCTTTGGGCAGCTAAGAAACAACTCGCTCTGCACAGGGCTCCTACAAGCCTACCAGGAACATGTTGACAAAGGCCTGCGAAACGCAGTTTCTTCCCAGGCCTGATCTCGCTGAAGCAGAAGTTCAGCTCTGCTGTGTCCTACATGGGCCTAGAGCTCAAAGGGAGAAAGTCAAGCCTTGTGTCCTCAAGGGCAGAGAGGCCCCACAGCGTCCGGCTTCCAGCTCTTTGGGCAGCTGAGAAACAGCTTGCTCTGCACTGCTGTTTTACAGCCTACCGGGAACATGTCTTACAAAGGCCTGTGAAACGCAGTTTCTTCCCAGACCTGATCTCGCTGAAGTAGAACTTCTGCTCTGCCGTGTCCTGCATGGGCCTAGAGCTGAAAGGGACAAAGTCCTGTCTTGTGTCCTCAAGGGCAGACTGGTCCCACAGCGTCCGGCTTCCAGCTCTTTGGCAGGCTAAGAAACAACTCGCTCTGCACAGGGCTCTTAAAGCCTACCGGGAACATGTCCTACAAAGGCCTGTGAAACGCAGTTTCTTCCCAGGCCTGATCTCGCTGAAGTAGACCTTCTGCTCTGCCGAGTCCTACATGGGCCTAGAGCTGAAAGGGACAAAGTTCTGCCTTTGGTCCTCAAGGTCAGACAGGTCCCACAGCGTCCGGCTTCCAGCTCTTTGGGAAGCTAAGAAACAGCTCACTCTGCTCAGGGCTTTTACAAGCCTACCGGGAGCATGTCTTACAAAGGCCTGTGAAACGCAGTTTCATCTCAGGCCTGCTCTCGCTGAAGTAGAACTTCTGCTCTGCCGTGTCCTACATGGGCCTAGAGCTGAAAGGGACAAATTCCTCTGCTGTGTCTTCAAGGGCAGACAGGCCCCACAGCGTCCGGCTTCCAGCTCTTTGGGCAGCTGAGAAACAGCTTGCTCTGCACTGCTGTTTTACAGCCTACCGGGAACATGTCTTACAAGGCCTGTGAAACGCAGTTTCTTCCCAGACCTGATCTCGCTGAAGTAGAACTTCTGCTCTGCCGTGTCCTGCATGGGCCTAGAGCTGAAAGGGACAAAGTCCTGTCTTGTGTCCTCAAGGGCAGACTGGTCCCACAGCGTCCGGCTTCTAGCTCTTTTGCAGTCTAAGAAACAACTCGCTCTGCACAGGGCTCTTAAAGCCTACCGGGAACATGTCTTACAAAGGGCTGTGAGACGCAGTTTCTTCCCAGGCCTGATCTCGCTGAAGTAGAACTTCTGCTCTGCCGTGTCCTATTTGACCCTAGAGCTGCAATTCACAAAGTCCTGCCTTGTTTCCACAAGGGGAGGCAAGTCCCTCAGCGTCCGGCTTCCAGCTCTTTGGGCAGCTAAGAAACAACTCGCTCTGCACAGGGGTCCTACAAGCCTACCAGGAACATGTTTACAAAGGCCTGCGAAACGCAGTTTCTTCCCAGGCCTGATCTCGCTGAAGCAGAAGTTCAGCTCTGCCGTGTCCTACATGGGCCTAAAGCTCAAAGGGAGAAAGTCCAGCCTTGTGTCCTCAAGGGCAGAGAGGCCCCACAGCGTCCGGCTTCCAGCTCTTTGGGCAGCTGAGAAACAGCTTGCTCTGCACTGCTGTTTTACAGCCTACCGGGAACATGTCTTACAAAGGCCTGTGAACGCAGTTTCTTCCCAGACCTGATCTCGCTGAAGTAGAACTTCTGCTCTGCCGTGTCCTGCATGGGCCTAGAGCTGAAAGGGACAAAGTCCTGTCTTGTGTCCTCAAGGGCAGACTGGTCCCACAGCGTCCGGCTTCCAGCTCTTTGGCAGGCTAAGAAACAACTCGCTCTGCACAGGGCTCTTAAAGCCTACCGGGAACATGTCTTACAAAGGCCTGTGAAACGCAGTTTCTTCCCAGGCCTGATCTCGCTGAAGTAGAACTTCTGCTCTGCCGTGTTCTACATGGGCCTAGAGCTGAAAGGGACAAAGTTCTGCCTTTTGTCCTCAAGGGCAGACAGGTCCCACAGCGTCCGGCTTCCAGCTCTTTGGGAAGCCAAGAAACAGCTCACTCTGCACAGGGCTTTTACAAGCCTACCGGGAGCATGTCTTACAAAGGCCTATGAAACGCAGTTTCATCTCAGGCCTGCTCTCGCTGAAGTAGAACTTCTGCTCTGCCGTGTCCTACATGGGCCTAGAGCTGAAAGGGACAAAGTTCTGCCTTTGGTCCTCAAGGTCAGACAGGTCCCACAGCGTCCGGCTTCCACCTCTTTGGGAAGCTAAGAAACAGCTCATTCTGCTCAGGGCTTTTACAAGCCTACCGGGAGCATGTCTTACAAAGGCCTGTGAAACGCAGTTTCATCTCAGGCCTGCTCTCGCTGAAGTAGAACTTCTGCTCTGCCCTGTCCTACATGGGCCTAGAGCTGAAAGGGACAAATTCCTCTGCTGTGTCTTCAAGGGCAGACAGGCCCCACAGCGTCCGGCTTCCAGCTCTTTGGGCAGCTGAGAAACAGCTTGCTCTGCACTGCTGTTTTACAGCCTACCGGGAACATGTCTTACAAGGCCTGTGAAACGCAGTTTCTTCACAGACCTGATCTCGCTCATGTAGAACTTCTGCTCTGCCGTGTCCTGCATGGGCCTAGAGCTGAAAGGGACAAAGTCCTGTCTTGTGTCCTCAAGGGCAGACTGGTCCCACAGCGTCCGGCTTCCAGCTCTTTGGCAGGCTAATAAACAACTCGCTCTGCACAGGGCTCTTAAAGCCTACCGGGAACATGTCTTACAAAGGCCTGTGAAACGCAGTTTCTTCCCAGGCCTGATCTCGCTGAAGTAGAACTTCTGCTCTGCCGTGTCCTATTTGACCCTAGAGCTGCAATTCACAAAGTCCTGCCTTGTTTCCACAAGGGGAGGCAAGTCCCTCAGCGTCCGGCTTCCAGCTCTTTGGGCAGCTAAGAAACAACTCGCTCTGCACAGGGCTCCTACAAGCCTACCAGGAACATGTTTACAAAGGCCTGCGAAACGCAGTTTCTTCCCAGGCCTGATCTCGCTGAAGCAGAAGTTCAGCTTTGCCGTGTCCTACATGGGCCTAAAGCTCAAAGGGAGAAAGTCCAGCCTTGTGTCCTCAAGGGCAGAGAGGCCCCACAGCGTCCGGCTTCCAGCTCTTTGGGCAGCTGAGAAACAGCTTGCTCTGCACTGCTGTTTTACAGCCTACCGGGAACATGTCTTACAAAGGCCTGTGAAACGCAGTTTCTTCCCAGACCTGATCTCGCTGAAGTAGAACTTCTGCTCTGCCGTGTCCTGCATGGGCCTAGAGCTGAAAGGGACAAAGTCCTGTCTTGTGTCCTCAAGGGCAGACTGGTCCCACAGCGTCCGGCTTCCAGCTCTTTGGCAGGCTAAGAAACAACTCGCTCTGCACAGGGCTCTTAAAGCCTACCGGGAACATGTCCTACAAAGGCCTGTGAAACGCAGTTTCTTCCCAGGCCTGATCTCGCTGAAGTAGACCTTCTGCTCTGCCGAGTCCTACATGGGCCTAGAGCTGAAAGGGACAAAGTTCTGCCTTTGGTCCTCAAGGTCAGACAGGTCCCACAGCGTCCGGCTTCCAGCTCTTTGGGAAGCTAAGAAACAGCTCACTCTGCTCAGGGCTTTTACAAGCCTACCGGGAGCATGTCTTACAAAGGCCTGTGAAACGCAGTTTCATCTCAGGCCTGCTCTCGCTGAAGTAGAACTTCTGCTCTGCCGTGTCCTACATGGGCCTAGAGCTGAAAGGGACAAATTCCTCTGCTGTGTCTTCAAGGGCAGACAGGCCCCACAGCGTCCGGCTTCCAGCTCTTTGGGCAGCTGAGAAACAGCTTGCTCTGCACTGCTGTTTTACAGCCTACCGGGAACATGTCTTACAAGGCCTGTGAAACGCAGTTTCTTCCCAGACCTGATCTCGCTGAAGTAGAACTTCTGCTCTGCCGTGTCCTGCATGGGCCTAGAGCTGAAAGGGACAAAGTCCTGTCTTGTGTCCTCAAGGGCAGACTGGTCCCACAGCGTCCGGCTTCTAGCTCTTTTGCAGTCTAAGAAACAACTCGCTCTGCACAGGGCTCTTAAAGCCTACCGGGAACATGTCTTACAAAGGGCTGTGAGACGCAGTTTCTTCCCAGGCCTGATCTCGCTGAAGTAGAACTTCTGCTCTGCCGTGTCCTATTTGACCCTAGAGCTGCAATTCACAAAGTCCTGCCTTGTTTCCACAAGGGGAGGCAAGTCCCTCAGCGTCCGGCTTCCAGCTCTTTGGGCAGCTAAGAAACAACTCGCTCTGCACAGGGGTCCTACAAGCCTACCAGGAACATGTTTACAAAGGCCTGCGAAACGCAGTTTCTTCCCAGGCCTGATCTCGCTGAAGCAGAAGTTCAGCTCTGCCGTGTCCTACATGGGCCTAAAGCTCAAAGGGAGAAAGTCCAGCCTTGTGTCCTCAAGGGCAGAGAGGCCCCACAGCGTCCGGCTTCCAGCTCTTTGGGCAGCTGAGAAACAGCTTGCTCTGCACTGCTGTTTTACAGCCTACCGGGAACATGTCTTACAAAGGCCTGTGAACGCAGTTTCTTCCCAGACCTGATCTCGCTGAAGTAGAACTTCTGCTCTGCCGTGTCCTGCATGGGCCTAGAGCTGAAAGGGACAAAGTCCTGTCTTGTGTCCTCAAGGGCAGACTGGTCCCACAGCGTCCGGCTTCCAGCTCTTTGGCAGGCTAAGAAACAACTCGCTCTGCACAGGGCTCTTAAAGCCTACCGGGAACATGTCTTACAAAGGCCTGTGAAACGCAGTTTCTTCCCAGGCCTGATCTCGCTGAAGTAGAACTTCTGCTCTGCCGTGTTCTACATGGGCCTAGAGCTGAAAGGGACAAAGTTCTGCCTTTTGTCCTCAAGGGCAGACAGGTCCCACAGCGTCCGGCTTCCAGCTCTTTGGGAAGCCAAGAAACAGCTCACTCTGCACAGGGCTTTTACAAGCCTACCGGGAGCATGTCTTACAAAGGCCTATGAAACGCAGTTTCATCTCAGGCCTGCTCTCGCTGAAGTAGAACTTCTGCTCTGCCGTGTCCTACATGGGCCTGGAGCTAAAAGGGACAAAGTCCTGTCTTGTGTCCTCAAGGGCAGACAGGCCCCACAGCGTCCGGCTTTCAGCTCTTTTGCAGTCTAAGAAACAACTCGCTCTGCACAGGGCTCTTGAAGCCTACCGGGAACATGTCTTACAAAGGGCTGTGAGACGCAGTTTCTTCCCAGGCCTGATCTCGCTGAAGTAGAACTTCTGCTCTGCCGTGTCCTATTTGACCCTAGAGCTGCAATTCACAAAGTTCTGCCTTGTTTCCACAAGGGGAGGCAAGTCCCTCAGCGTCCGGCTTCCAGCTCTTTGGGCAGCTAAGAAACAACTCGCTCTGCACAGGGCTCCTACAAGCCTACCAGGAACATGTTTACAAAGGCCTGCGAAACGCAGTTTCTTCCCAGGCCTGATCTCGCTGAAGCAGAAGTTCAGCTTTGCCGTGTCCTAAATGGGCCTAAAGCTCAAAGGGAGAAAGTCCAGCCTTGTGTCCTCAAGGGCAGAGAGGCCCCACAGCGTCCGGCTTCCAGCTCTTTGGGCAGCTGAGAAACAGCTTGCTCTGCACTGCTGTTTTACAGCCTACCGGGAACATGTCTTACAAAGGCCTGTGAAACGCAGTTTCTTCCCAGACCTGATCTCGCTGAAGTAGAACTTCTGCTCTGCCGTGTCCTGCATGGGCCTAGAGCTGAAAGGGACAAAGTCCTGTCTTGTGTCCTCAAGGGCAGACTGGTCCCACAGCGTCCGGCTTCCAGCTCTTTGGGAAGCCAAGAAACAGCTCACTCTGCACAGGGCTTTTACAAGCCTACCGGGAGCATGTCTTACAAAGGCCTGTGAAACGCAGTTTCATCTCAGGCCTGCTCTCGCTGAAGTAGAACTTCTGCTCTGCCGTGTCCTACATGGGCCTAGAGCTAAAAGGGACAAAGTCCTGTCTTGTGTCCTCAAGGGCAGACAGGCCCCACAGCGTCCGGCTTCCAGCTCTTTTGCAGTGTAAGAAACAACTCGCTCTGCACAGGGCTCTTGAAGCCTACTGGGAACATGTCCTACAAAGGCCTGTGAAACGCAGTTTCTTCCCAGGCCTGATCTCGCTGAAGTAGACCTTCTGCTCTGCCGAGTCCTACATGGGCCTAGAGCTGAAAGGGACAAAGTTCTGCCCTTGGTCCTCAAGGTCAGACAGGTCCCACAGCGTCCGGCTTCCAGCTCTTTGGGAAGCTAAGAAACAGCTCACTCTGCTCAGGGCTTTTACAAGCCTACCGGGAGCATGTCTTACAAAGGCCTGTGAAACGCAGTTTCATCTCAGGCCTGCTCTCGCTGAAGTAGAACTTCTGCTCTGCCGTGTCCTACATGGGCCTAGAGCTGAAAGGGACAAATTCCTCTGCTGTGTCTTCAAGGGCAGACAGGCCCCACAGCGTCCGGCTTCCAGCTCTTTGGGCAGCTGAGAAACAGCTTGCTCTGCACTGCTGTTTTACAGCCTACCGGGAACATGTCTTACAAGGCCTGTGAAACGCAGTTTCTTCCCAGACCTGATCTCGCTGAAGTAGAACTTCTGCTCTGCCGTGTCCTGCATGGGCCTAGAGCTGAAAGGGACAAAGTCCTGTCTTGTGTCCTCAAGGGCAGACTGGTCCCACAGCGTCCGGCTTCTAGCTGTTTTGCAGTCTAAGAAACAACTCGCTCTGCACAGGGCTCTTAAAGCCTACCGGGAACATGTCTTACAAAGGGCTGTGAGACGCAGTTTCTTCCCAGGCCTGATCTCGCTGAAGTAGAACTTCTGCTCTGCCGTGTCCTATTTGACCCTAGAGCTGCAATTCACAAAGTCCTGCCTTGTTTCCACAAGGGGAGGCAAGTCCCTCAGCGTCCGGCTTCCAGCTCTTTGGGCAGCTAAGAAACAACTCGCTCTGCACAGGGGTCCTACAAGCCTACCAGGAACATGTTTACAAAGGCCTGCGAAACGCAGTTTCTTCCCAGGCCTGATCTCGCTGAAGCAGAAGTTCAGCTCTGCCGTGTCCTACATGGGCCTAAAGCTCAAAGGGAGAAAGTCCAGCCTTGTGTCCTCAAGGGCAGAGAGGCCCCACAGCGTCCGGCTTCCAGCTCTTTGGGCAGCTGAGAAACAGCTTGCTCTGCACTGCTGTTTTACAGCCTACCGGGAACATGTCTTACAAAGGCCTGTGAAACGCAGTTTCTTCCCAGACCTGATCTCGCTGAAGTAGAACTTCTGCTCTGCCGTGTCCTGCATGGGCATAGAGCTGAAAGGGACAAAGTCCTGTCTTGTGTCCTCAAGGGCAGACTGGTCCCACAGCGTCCGGCTTCCAGCTCTTTGGGAAGCCAAGAAACAGCTCACTCTGCTCAGGGCTTTTACAAGCCTACCGGGAGCATGTCTTACAAAGGCCTGTGAAACGCAGTTTCATCTCAGGCCTGCTCTCGCTGAAGTAGAACTTCTGCTCTGCCGTGTCCTACATGGGCCTAGAGCTGAAAGGGACAAAGTCCTCTGCTGTGTCTTCAAGGGCAGACAGGCCCCACAGCGTCCGGCTTCCAGCTCTTTGGGCAGCTAAGAAACAGCTCGCTCTGCACTGGTGTTTAACAGCCTACTCGGAACATGTCCTACAAAGGCCTGTGAAACGAAGTTTCTTGCCAGGCCTGATCTCGGTGAAGTAGAACTTCTGCTCTGCCGTGTCCTACATGGGCCTAGAGCTGAAAGGGACAAAGTCCTCTGTTGTGTCTTCATGGGCAGACAGGCCCCACAGCGTCCGGCTTCCAGCTCTTTGGGCAGCTGAGAAACAGCTTGCTCTGCACTGCTGTTTTACAGCCTACCGGGAACATGTCTTACAAAGGCCTGTGAAACGCAGTTTCTTCCCAGGCCTGATCTCGCTGAAGTAGAACTTTTGCTCGGCCGTGATCTACATGGGCCTAGAGCTGAAAGGGAAAAGGTTCTGCCTTTTGTCCTCAAGGGCAGACAGGTCCCACAGCGTCCGGCTTCCAGCTCTTTGGGAAGCCAAGAAACAGCTCATTCTGCACAGGGCTTTTACAAGCCTACCGGGAGCATGTCTTACAAAGGCCTATGAAACGCAGTTTCATCTCAGGCCTGCTCTCGCTGAAGTAGAACTTCTGCTCTGCCGTGTCCTACATGGGCCTAGAGCTAAAAGGGACAAAGTCCTGTCTTGTGTCCTCAAGGGCAGACAGGCCCCACAGCGTCCGGCTTCCAGCTCTTTTGCAGTCTAAGAAACAACTCGCTCTGCACAGGGCTCTTAAAGCCTACCGGGAACATGTCTTACAAAGGCCTGTGAGACGCAGTTTCTTCCCAGGCCTGATCTCGCTGAAGTAGAACTTCTGCTCTGCCGTGTCCTATTTGACCCTAGAGCTGCAATTCACAAAGTCCTGCCTTGTTTCCACAAGGGGAGGCAAGTCCCTCAGCGTCCGGGTTCCAGCTCTTTGGGCAGCTAAGAAACAACTCGCTCTGCACAGGGCTCTTAAAGCCTAGCGGGAACATGTCTTAAAAAGGCCTGTGAGACGCAGTTTCTTCCCAGGCCTGATCTCGCTGAAGTAGAACTTCTGCTCTGCCGTGTTCTACATGGGCCTAGAGCTGAAAGGGACAAGGTTCTGCCTTTTGTCCTCAAGGGCAGACAGGTCCCACAGCGTCCGGCTTCCAGATCTTTGGGCAGCTAAGAAACAACTCGCTCTGCACAGGGCTCTTAAAGCCTAGCGGGAACATGTCTTAAAAAGGCCTGTGAGACGCAGTTTCTTCCCAGGCCTGATCTCGCTGAAGTAGAACTTCTGCTCTGCCGTGTCCTATTTGACCCTAGAGCTGCAATTCACAAAGTCCTGCCTTGTTTCCACAAGGGGAGGCAAGTCCTCAGCGTCCGGCTTCCAGCTCTTTGGGCAGCTAAGAAACAACTCGCTCTGCACAGGGCTCCTACAAGCCTACCAGGAACATGTTTACAAAGGCCTGCGAAACGCAGTTTCTTCCCAGGCCTGATCTCGCTGAAGTAGAACTTCTGCTCTGCCGAGTCCTACATGGGCCTAGAGCTGAAAGGGACAAAGTTCTGCCTTTGGTCCTCAAGGTCAGACAGGTCCCACAGCGTCCGGCTTCCAGCTCTTTGGGAAGCTAAGAAACAGCTCATTCTGCTAAGGGCTTTTACAAGCCTACCGGGAGCATGTCTTACAAAGGCCTGTGAAACGCAGTTTCATCTCAGGCCTGCTCTCGCTGAAGTAGAACTTCTGCTCTGCCGTGTCCTACATGGGCCTAGAGCTGAAAGGGACAAATTCCTCTGCTGTGTCTTCAAGGGCAGACAGGCCCCACAGCGTCCGGCTTCCAGCTCTTTGGGCAGCTGAGAAACAGCTTGCTCTGCACTGCTGTTTTACAGACTACCGGGAACATGTCTTACAAGGCCTGTGAAACGCAGTTTCTTCCCAGACCTGATCTCGCTGAAGTAGAACTTCTGCTCTGCCGTGTCCTGCATGGGCCTAGAGCTGAAAGGGACAAAGTCCTGTCTTGTGTCCTCAAGGGCAGACTGGTCCCACAGCGTCCGGCTTCCAGCTCTTTGGCAGGCTAAGAAACAACTCGCTCTGCACAGGGCTCTTAAAGCCTACCGGGAACATGTCTTACAAAGGCCTGTGAAACGCAGTTTCTTCCCAGGCCTGATCTCGCTGAAGTAGAACTTCTGCTCTGCCGTGTTCTACATGGGCCTAGAGCTGAAAGGGACAAAGTTCTGCCTTTTGTCCTCAAGGGCAGACAGGTCCCACAGCGTCCGGCTTCCAGCTCTTTGGGAAGCCAAGAAACAGCTCACTCTGCACAGGGCTTTTACAAGCCTACCGGGAGCATGTCTTACAAAGGCCTATGAAACGCAGTTTCATCTCAGGCCTGCTCTCGCTGAAGTAGAACTTCTGCTCTGCCGTGTCCTACATGGGCCTGGAGCTAAAAGGGACAAAGTCCTGTCTTGTGTCCTCAAGGGCAGACAGGCCCCACAGCGTCCGGCTTTCAGCTCTTTTGCAGTCTAAGAAACAACTCGCTCTGCACAGGGCTCTTGAAGCCTACCGGGAACATGTCTTACAAAGGGCTGTGAGACGCAGTTTCTTCCCAGGCCTGATCTCGCTGAAGTAGAACTTCTGCTCTGCCGTGTCCTATTTGACCCTAGAGCTGCAATTCACAAAGTCCTGCCTTGTTTCCACAAGGGGAGGCAAGTCCCTCAGCGTCCGGCTTCCAGCTCTTTGGGCAGCTAAGAAACAACTCGCTCTGCACAGGGGTCCTACAAGCCTACCAGGAACATGTTTACAAAGGCCTGCGAAACGCAGTTTCTTCCCAGGCCTGATCTCGCTGAAGCAGAAGTTCAGCTCTGCCGTGTCCTACATGGGCCTAAAGCTCAAAGGGAGAAAGTCCAGCCTTGTGTCCTCAAGGGCAGAGAGGCCCCACAGCGTCCGGCTTCCAGCTCTTTGGGCAGCTGAGAAACAGCTTGCTCTGCACTGCTGTTTTACAGCCTACCGGGAACATGTCTTACAAAGGCCTGTGAAACGCAGTTTCTTCCCAGACCTGATCTCGCTGAAGTAGAACTTCTGCTCTGCCGTGTCCTGCATGGGCCTAGAGCTGAAAGGGACAAAGTCCTGTCTTGTGTCCTCAAGGGCAGACTGGTCCCACAGCGTCCGGCTTCCAGCTCTTTGGGAAGCTAAGAAACAGCTCACTCTGCTCAGGGCTTTTACAAGCCTACCGGGAGCATGTCTTACAAAGGCCTGTGAAACGCAGTTTCATCTCAGGCCCGCTCTCGCTGAAGTAGACCTTCTGCTCTGCCGTGTCCTACATGGGCCTAGAGCTGAAAGGGACAAAGTCCTCTGCTGTGTCTTCAAGGGCAGACAGGCCCCACAGCGTCCGGCTTCCAGCTCTTTGGGCAGCTAAGAAACAGCTCGCTCTGCACTGGTGTTTAACAGCCTACTCGGAACATGTCCTACAAAGGCCTGTGAAACGAAGTTTCTTGCCAGGCCTGATCTCGGTGAAGTAGAACTTCTGCTCTGCCGTGTCCTACATGGGCCTAGAGCTGAAAGGGACAAAGTCCTCTGTTGTGTCTTCATGGGCAGACAGGCCCCACAGCGTCCGGCTTCCAGCTCTTTGGGCAGCTGAGAAACAGCTTGCTCTGCACTGCTGTTTTACAGCCTACCGGGAACATGTCTTACAAAGGCCTGTGAAACGCAGTTTCTTCCCAGGCCTGATCTCGCTGAAGTAGAACTTTTGCTCGGCCGTGATCTACATGGGCCTAGAGCTGAAAGGGAAAAGGTTCTGCCTTTTGTCCTCAAGGGCAGACAGGTCCCACAGCGTCCGGCTTCCAGCTCTTTGGGAAGCCAAGAAACAGCTCATTCTGCACAGGGCTTTTACAAGCCTACCGGGAGCATGTCTTACAAAGGCCTATGAAACGCAGTTTCATCTCAGGCCTGCTCTCGCTGAAGTAGAACTTCTGCTCTGCCGTGTCCTACATGGGCCTAGAGCTAAAAGGGACAAAGTCCTGTCTTGTGTCCTCAAGGGCAGACAGGCCCCACAGCGTCCGGCTTCCAGCTCTTTTGCAGTCTAAGAAACAACTCGCTCTGCACAGGGCTCTTAAAGCCTACCGGGAACATGTCTTACAAAGGCCTGTGAGACGCAGTTTCTTCCCAGGCCTGATCTCGCTGAAGTAGAACTTCTGCTCTGCCGTGTCCTATTTGACCCTAGAGCTGCAATTCACAAAGTCCTGCCTTGTTTCCACAAGGGGAGGCAAGTCCCTCAGCGTCCGGGTTCCAGCTCTTTGGGCAGCTAAGAAACAACTCGCTCTGCACAGGGCTCTTAAAGCCTAGCGGGAACATGTCTTAAAAAGGCCTGTGAGACGCAGTTTCTTCCCAGGCCTGATCTCGCTGAAGTAGAACTTCTGCTCTGCCGTGTTCTACATGGGCCTAGAGCTGAAAGGGACAAGGTTCTGCCTTTTGTCCTCAAGGGCAGACAGGTCCCACAGCGTCCGGCTTCCAGATCTTTGGGCAGCTAAGAAACAACTCGCTCTGCACAGGGCTCTTAAAGCCTAGCGGGAACATGTCTTAAAAAGGCCTGTGAGACGCAGTTTCTTCCCAGGCCTGATCTCGCTGAAGTAGAACTTCTGCTCTGCCGTGTCCTATTTGACCCTAGAGCTGCAATTCACAAAGTCCTGCCTTGTTTCCACAAGGGGAGGCAAGTCCCTCAGCGTCCGGCTTCCAGCTCTTTGGGCAGCTAAGAAACAACTCGCTCTGCACAGGGCTCCTACAAGCCTACCAGGAACATGTTGACAAAGGCCTGCGAAACGCAGTTTCTTCCCAGGCCTGATCTCGCTGAAGCAGAAGTTCAGCTCTGCCGTGTCCTACATGGGCCTAGAGCTCAAAGGGAGAAAGTCCAGCCTTGTGTCCTCAAGGGCAGAGAGGCCCCACAGCGTCCGGCTTCCAGCTCTTTGGGCAGCTGAGAAACAGCTTGCTCTGCACTGCTGTTTTACAGCCTACCGGGAACATGTCTTACAAAGGCCTGTGAAACGCAGTTTCTTCCCAGACCTGATCTCGCTGAAGTAGAACTTCTGCTCTGCCGTGTCCTGCATGGGCCTAGAGCTGAAAGGGACAAAGTCCTGTCTTGTGTCCTCAAGGGCAGACTGGTCCCACAGCGTCCGGCTTCCAGCTCTTTGGCAGGCTAAGAAACAACTCGCTCTGCACAGGGCTCTTAAAGCCTACCGGGAACATGTCCTACAAAGGCCTGTGAAACGCAGTTTCTTCCCAGGCCTGATGTCGCTGAAGTAGACCTTCTGCTCTGCCGAGTCCTACATGGGCCTAGAGCTGAAAGGGACAAAGTTCTGCCTTTGGTCCTCAAGGTCAGACAGGTCCCACAGCGTCCGGCTTCCAGCTCTTTGGGAAGCTAAGAAACAGCTCATTCTGCTCAGGGCTTTTACAAGCCTACCGGGAGCATGTCTTACAAAGGCCTGTGAAACGCAGTTTCATCTCAGGCCTGCTCTCGCTGAAGTAGAACTTCTGCTCTGCCGTGTCCTACATGGGCCTAGAGCTGAAAGGGACAAATTCCTCTGCTGTGTCTTCAAGGGCAGACAGGCCCCACAGCGTCCGGCTTCCAGCTCTTTGGGCAGCTGAGAAACAGCTTGCTCTGCACTGCTGTTTTACAGCCTACCGGGAACATGTCTTACAAGGCCTGTGAAACGCAGTTTCTTCACAGACCTGATCTCTCTGAAGTAGAACTTCTGCTCTGCCGTGTCCTGCATGGGCCTAGAGCTGAAAGGGACAAAGTCCTGTCTTGTGTCAACAAGGGCAGACTGGTCCCACAGCGTCCGGCTTCCAGCTCTTTGGACGGATAAGAAACAACTCGCTCTGCACAGGGCTCTTAAAGCCTACCGGGAACATGTCTTACAAAGGCCTGTGAAACGCAGTTTCTTCCCAGCCTGATCTCGCTGAAGTAGAACTTCTGCTCTGCCGTGTTCTACATGGGCCTAGAGCTGAAAGGGTCAAAGTTCTGCCTTTTGTCCTCAAGGGCAGACAGGTCACACAGCGTCCGGCTTCCAGCTCTTTGGGAAGACAAGAAACAGCTCACTCTGCACAGGGCTTTTACAAGCCTACCGGGAGCATGTCTTACAAAGGCCTATGAAACGCAGTTTCATCTCAGGCCTGCTCTCGCTGAAGTAGAACTTCTGCTCTGCCGTGTCCTACATGGGCCTAGAGCTAAAAGGGACAAAGTCCTGTCTTGTGTCCTCAAGGGCAGACAGGCCCCACAGCGTCCGGCTTCCAGCTCTTTTGCAGTCTAAGAAACAACTCGCTCTGCATAGGGCTCTTGAAGCCTACCGGGAACATATCTTACAAAGGCCTGTGAGACGCAGTTTCTTCCCAGGCCTGATCTCGCTGAAGTAGAACTTCTGCTCTGCCGTGTCCTATTTGACCCTAGAGCTGCAATTCACAAAGTCCTGCCTTGTTTCCACAAGGGGAGGCAAGTCCCTCAGCGTCCGGCTTCCAGCTCTTTGGGCAGCTAAGAAACAACTCGCTCTGCACAGGGCTCCTACAAGCCTACCAGGAACATGTTGACAAAGGCCTGCGAAACGCAGTTTCTTCCCAGGCCTGATCTCGCTGAAGCAGAAGTTCAGCTCTGCCGTGTCCTACATGGGCCTAGAGCTCAAAGGGAGAAAGTCCAGCCTTGTGTCCTCAAGGGCAGAGAGGCCCCACAGCGTCCGGCTTCCAGCTCTTTGGGCAGCTGAGAAACAGCTTGCTCTGCACTGCTGTTTTACAGCCTACCGGGAACATGTCTTACAAAGGCCTGTGAAACGCAGTTTCTTCCCAGACCTGATCTTGCTGAAGTAGAACTTCTGCTCTGCCGTGTCCTGCATGGGCCTAGAGCTGAAAGGGACAAAGTCCTGTCTTGTGTCCTCAAGGGCAGACTGGTCCCACAGCGTCCGGCTTCCAGCTCTTTGGCAGGCTAAGAAACAACTCGCTCTGCACAGGGCTCTTAAAGCCTACCGGGAACATGTCCTACAAAGGCCTGTGAAACGCAGTTTCTTCCCAGGCCTGATCTCGCTGAAGTAGACTTTCTGCTCTGCCGAGTCCTACATGGGCCTAGAGCTGAAAGGGACAAAGTTCTGCCTTTGGTCCTCAAGGTCAGACAGGTCCCACAGCGTCCGGCTTCCAGCTCTTTGGGAAGCTAAGAAACAGCTCATTCTGCTCAGGGCTTTTACAAGCCTACCGGGAGCATGTCTTACAAAGGCCTGTGAAACGCAGTTTCATCTCAGGCCTGCTCTCGCTGAAGTAGAACTTCTGCTCTGCCGTGTCCTACATGGGCCTAGAGCTGAAAGGGACAAATTCCTCTGCTGTGTCTTCAAGGGCAGACAGGCCCCACAGCGTCCGGCTTCCAGCTCTTTGGGCAGCTGAGAAACAGCTTGCTCTGCACTGCTGTTTTACAGACTACCGGGAACATGTCTTACAAGGCCTGTGAAACGCAGTTTCTTCCCAGACCTGATCTCGCTGAAGTAGAACTTCTGCTCTGCCGTGTCCTACATGGGCCTAGAGCTGAAAGGGACAAAGTCCTGTCTTGTGTCCTCAAGGGCAGACTGGTCCCACAGCGTCCGGCTTCCAGCTCTTTGGTAGGCTAAGAAACAACTCGCTCTGCACAGGGCTCTTAAAGCCTACCGGGAACATGTCTTACAAAGGCCTGTGAAACGCAGTTTCTTCCCAGGCCTGATCTCGCTGAAGTAGAACTTCTGCTCTGCCGTGTTCTACATGGGCCTAGAGCTGAAAGGGACAAAGTTCTGCCTTTTGTCCTCAAGGGCAGACAGGTCACACAGCGTCCGGCTTCCAGCTCTTTGGGAAGACAAGAAACAGCTCACTCTGCACAGGGCTTTTACAAGCCTACCGGGAGCATGTCTTACAAAGGCCTATGAAACGCAGTTTCATCTCAGGCCTGCTCTCGCTGAAGTAGAACTTCTGCTCTGCCGTGTCCTACATGGGCCTGGAGCTAAAAGGGACAAAGTCCTGTCTTGTGTCCTCAAGGGCAGACAGGCCCCACAGCGTCCGGCTTTCAGCTCTTTTGCAGTCTAAGAAACAACTCGCTCTGCACAGGGCTCTTGAAGCCTACCGGGAACATGTCTTACAAAGGGCTGTGAGACGCAGTTTCTTCCCAGGCCTGATCTCGCTGAAGTAGAACTTCTGCTCTGCCGTGTCCTATTTGACCCTAGAGCTGCAATTCACAAAGTTCTGCCTTGTTTCCACAAGGGGAGGCAAGTCCCTCAGCGTCCGGCTTCCAGCTCTTTGGGCAGCTAAGAAACAACTCGCTCTGCACAGGGCTCCTACAAGCCTACCAGGAACATGTTGACAAAGGCCTGCGAAACGCAGTTTCTTCCCAGGCCTGATCTCGCTGAAGCAGAAGTTCAGCTCTGCCGTGTCCTACATGGGCCTAAAGCTCAAAGGGAGAAAGTCCAGCCTTGTGTCCTCAAGGGCAGAGAGGCCCCACAGCGTCCGGCTTCCAGCTCTTTGGGCAGCTGAGAAACAGCTTGCTCTGCACTGCTGTTTTACAGCCTACCGGGAACATGTCTTACAAAGGCCTGTGAAACGCAGTTTCTTCCCAGACCTGATCTCGCTGAAGTAGAACTTCTGCTCTGCCGTGTCCTGCAAGGGCCTAGAGCTGAAAGGGACAAAGTCCTGTCTTGTGTCCTCAAGGGCAGACTGGTCCCACAGCGTCCGGCTTCCAGCTCTTTGGGAAGCCAAGAAACAGCTCACTCTGCACAGGGCTTTTACAAGCCTACCGGGAGCATGTCTGACAAGGCCTGTGAAACGCAGTTTCATCTCAGGCCTGCTCTCGCAGAAGTAGAACTTCTGCTCTGCCGTGTCCTACATGGGCCTAGAGCTAAAAGGGACAAAGTCCTGTCTTGTGTCCTCAAGGGCAGACAGGCCCCACAGCGTCCGGCTTCCAGCTCTTTTGCAGTCTAAGAAACAACTCGCTCTGCACAGGGCTCTTGAAGCCTACCGGGAACATATCTTACAAAGGGCTGTGAGACGCAGTTTCTTCCCAGGCCTGATCTCGCTGAAGTAGAACTTCTGCTCTGCCGTGTCCTATTTGACCCTAGAGCTGCAATTCACAAAGTCCTGCCTTGTTTCCACAAGGGGAGGCAAGTCCCTCAGCGTCCGGCTTCCAGCTCTTTGGGCAGCTAAGAAACAACTCGCTCTGCACAGGGCTCCTACAAGCCTACCAGGAACATGTTGACAAAGGCCTGCGAAACGCAGTTTCTTCCCAGGCCTGATCTCGCTGAAGCAGAAGTTCAGCTCTGCTCTGTCCTACATGGGCCTAGAGCTCAAAGGGAGAAAGTCCAGCCTTGTGTCCTCAAGGGCAGAGAGGCCCCACAGCGTCAGGCTTCCAGCTCTTTGGGCAGCTGAGAAACAGCTTGCTCTGCACTGCTGTTTTACAGCCTACCGGGAACATGTCTTACAAAGGCCTGTGAAACGCAGTTTCTTCCCAGGCCTGATCTCGCTGAAGTAGAACTTCTGCTCTGCCGTGTCCTGCATGGGCCTAGAGCTGAAAGGGACAAAATTCTGCCTTTTGTCCTCAAGGGCAGACAGGTCCCACAGCGTCCGGCTTCCAGCTCTTTGGGAAGCCAAGAAACAGCTCACTCTGCACAGGGCTTTTACAAGCCTACCGGGAGCATGTCTTACAAAGGCCTATGAAACGCAGTTTCATCTCAGGCCTGCTCTCGCTGAAGTAGAACTTCTGCTCTGCCGTGTCCTACATGGGCCTAGAGCTGAAAGGGACAAAGTCCTCTGCTGTGTCTTCAATGGCAGACAGGCCCCACAGCGTCCGGCTTCCAGCTCTTTGGGCAGCTAAGAAACAGCTCGCTCTGCACTGGTGTTTTACAGCCTACCGGGAACATGTCCTACAAAGGCCTGTGAAACGCAGTTTCTTGCCAGGCCTGATCTCGGTGAAGTAGAACTTCTGCTCTGCCGTGTCCTACATGGGCCTAGAGCTGAAAGGGACAAAGTCCTCTGTTGTGTCTTCAAGGGCAGACAGGCCCCACAGCGTCCGGCTTCCAGCTCTTTTGCAGTCTAAGAAACAACTCGCTCTGCACAGGGCTCTTAAAGCCTAGCGGGAACATGTCTTAAAAAGGCCTGTGAGACGCAGTTTCTTCCCAGGCCTGATCTCGCTGAAGTAGAACTTCTGCTCTGCCGTGTTCTACATGGGCCTAGAGCTAAAAGGGACAAGGTTCTGCCTTTTGTCCTCAAGGGCAGACAGGTCCCACAGAGTCCGGCTTCCAGATCTTTGGGCAGCTAAGAAACAACTCGCTCTGCACAGGGCTCCTACAAGCCTACCAGGAACATGTTTACAAAGGCCTGCGAAACGCAGTTTCTTCCCAGGCCTGATCTCGCCGAAGCAGAAGTTCAGCTCTGCCGTGTCCTACATGGGCCTAGAGCTCAAAGGGAGAAAATCCAGCCTTGTGTCCTCAAGGGCAGAGAGGCCCCACAGCGTCCGGCTTCCAGCTCTATGGGTAGCTGAGAAACAGCTTGCTCTGCACTGCTGTTTTACAGCCTACCGGGAACATGTCTTACAAAGGCCTGTGAAACGCAGTTTCTTCCCAGACCTGATCTCGCTGAAGTAGAACTTCTGCTCTGCCGTGTCCTGCATGGGCCTAGAGCTGAAAGGGACAAAGTCCTGTCTTGTGTCCTCAAGGGCAGACTGGTCCCACAGCGTCCGGCTTCCAGCTCTTTGGCAGGCTAAGAAACAACTCGCTCTGCACAGGGCTCTTAAAGCCTACCGGGAACATGTCTTACAAAGGCCTGTGAAACGCAGTTTCTTCCCAGGCCTGATCTCGCTGAAGTAGAACTTCTGCTCTGCCGTGTTCTACATGGGCCTAGAGCTGAAAGGGACAAAGTTCTGCCTTTTGTCCTCAAGGGCAGACAGGTCCCACAGCGTCCGGCTTCCAGCTCTTTGGGAAGCCAAGAAACAGCTCACTCTGCACAGGGCTTTTACAAGCCTACCGGGAGCATGTCTTACAAAGGCCTATGAAACGCAGTTTCATGTCAGGCCTGCTCTCGCTGAAGTAGAACTTCTGCTCTGCCGTGTCCTACATGGGCCTAGATCTGAAAGGCACAAAGTCCTCTGCTGTGTCTTCAATGGCAGACAGGCCCCACAGCGTCCGGCTTCCAGCTCTTTGGGCAGCTAAGAAACAGCTCGCTCTGCACTGGTGTTTTACAGCCTACCGGGAACATGTCCTACAAAGGCCTGTGAAACGCAGTTTCTTGCCAGGCCTGATCTCGGTGAAGTAGAACTTCTGCTCTGCCGTGTCCTACATGGGCCTAGAGCTGAAAGGGACAAAGTCCTGTCTTGTGTCTTCAAGGGCAGACAGGCCCCACAGCGTCCGGCTTCCAGCTCTTTTGCAGTCTAAGAAACAACTCGCTCTGCACAGGGCTCTTAAAGCCTAGCGGGAACATGTCTTAAAAAGGCCTGTGAGACGCAGTTTCTTCCCAGGCCTGATCTCGCTGAAGTAGAACTTCTGCTCTGCCGTGTTCTACATGGGCCTAGAGCTGAAAGGGACAAGGTTCTGCCTTTTGTCCTCAAGGGCAGACAGGTCCCACAGCGTCCGGCTTCCAGATCTTTGGGCAGCTAAGAAACAACTCGCTCTGCACAGGGCTCCTACAAGCCTACCAGGAACATGTTTACAAAGGCCTGCGAAACGCAGTTTCTTCCCAGGCCTGATCTCGCCGAAGCAGATGTTCAGCTCTGCCGTGTCCTACATGGGCCTAGAGCTCAAAGGGAGAAAATCCAGCCTTGTGTCCTCAAGGGCAGAGAGGCCCCACAGCGTCCGGCTTCCACCTCTATGGGTAGCTGAGAAACAGCTTGCTCTGCACTGCTGTTTTACAGCCTACCGGGAACATGTCTTTCAAAGGCCTGTGAAACGCAGTTTCTTCCCAGACCTGATCTCGCTGAAGTAGAACTTCTGCTCTGCCGTGTCCTGCATGGGCCTAGAGCTGAAAGGGACAAAGTCCTGTCTTGTGTCCTCAAGGGCAGACTGGTCCCACAGCGTCCGGCTTCCAGCTCTTTGGCAGGCTAAGAAACAACTCGCTCTGCACAGGGCTCTTAAAGCCTACCGGGAACATGTCTTACAAAGGCCTGTGAAACGCAGTTTCTTCCCAGGCCTGATCTCGCTGAAGTAGAACTTCTGCTCTGCCGTGTTCTACATGGGCCTAGAGCTGAAAGGGACAAAGTTCTGCCTTTTGTCCTCAAGGGCAGACAGGTCCCACAGCGTCCGGCTTCCAGCTCTTTGGGAAGCCAAGAAACAGCTCACTCTGCACAGGGCTTTTACAAGCCTACCGGGAGCATGTCTTACAAAGGCCTATGAAGCGCAGTTTCATCTCAGGCCTGCTCTCGCTGAAGTAGAACTTCTGCTCTGCCGTGTCCTACATGGGCCTAGAGCTGAAAGGGACAAAGTCCTCTGCTGTGTCTTCAATGGCAGACAGGCCCCACAGCGTCCGGCTTCCAGCTCTTTGGGCAGCTAAGAAACAGCTCGCTCTGCACTGGTGTTTTACAGCCTACCGGGAACATGTCCTACAAAGGCCTGTGAAACGCAGTTTCTTGCCAGGCCTGATCTCGGTGAAGTAGAACTTCTGCTCTGCCGTGTCCTACATGGGCCTAGAGCTGAAAGGGACAAAGTCCTCTGTTGTGTCTTCAAGGGCAGACAGGCCCCACAGCGTCCGGCTTCCAGCTCTTTTGCAGTCTAAGAAACAACTCGCTCTGCACAGGGCTCTTAAAGCCTAGCGGGAACATGTCTTAAAAAGGCCTGTGAGACGCAGTTTCTTCCCAGGCCTGATCTCGCTGAAGTAGAACTTCTGCTCTGCCGTGTTCTACATGGGCCTAGAGCTGAAAGGGACAAGGTTCTGCCTTTTGTCCTCAAGGGCAGACAGGTCCCACAGAGTCCGGCTTCCAGATCTTTGGGCAGCTAAGAAACAACTCGCTCTGCACAGGGCTCCTACAAGCCTACCAGGAACATGTTTACAAAGGCCTGCGAAACGCAGTTTCTTCCCAGGCCTGATCTCGCCGAAGCAGAAGTTCAGCTCTGCCGTGTCCTACATGGGCCTAGAGCTCAAAGGGAGAAAATCCAGCCTTGTGTCCTCAAGGGCAGAGAGGCCCCACAGCGTCCGGCTTCCAGCTCTATGGGTAGCTGAGAAACAGCTTGCTCTGCACTGCTGTTTTACAGCCTACCGGGAACATGTCTTACAAAGGCCTGTGAAACGCAGTTTCTTCCCAGACCTGATCTCGCTGAAGTAGAACTTCTGCTCTGCCGTGTCCTGCATGGGCCTAGAGCTGAAAGGGACAAAGTCCTGTCTTGTGTCCTCAAGGGCAGACTGGTCCCACAGCGTCCGGCTTCCAGCTCTTTGGCAGGCTAAGAAACAACTCGCTCTGCACAGGGCTCTTAAAGCCTACCGGGAACATGTCTTGCAAAGGCCTGTGAAACGCAGTTTCTTCCCAGGACTGATCTCGCTGAAGTAGAACTTCTGCTCTGCCGTGTTCTACATGGGCCTAGAGCTGAAAGGGACAAAGTTCTGCCTTTTGTCCTCAAGGGCAGACAGGTCCCACAGCGTCCGGCTTCCAGCTCTTTGGGAAGCCAAGAAACAGCTCACTCTGCACAGGGCTTTTACAAGCCTACCGGGAGCATGTCTTACAAAGGCCTATGAAACGCAGTTTCATGTCAGGCCTGCTCTCGCTGAAGTAGAACTTCTGCTCTGCCGTGTCCTACATGGGCCTAGAGCTGAAAGGGACAAAGTCCTCTGCTGTGTCTTCAAGGGCAGACAGGCCCCACAGCGTCCGGCTTCCAGCTCTTTGGGCAGCTAAGAAACAGCTCGCTCTGCACTGGTGTTTTACAGCCTACTGGGAACATGTCCTACAAAGGCCTGTGAAACGCAGTTTCTTGCCAGGCCTGATCTCGGTGAAGTAGAACTTCTGCTCTGCCGTGTCCTACATGGGCCTAGAGCTGAAAGGGACAAAGTCCTCTGTTGTGTCTTCAAGGGCAGACAGGCCCCACAGCGTCCGGCTTCCAGCTCTTTTGCAGTCTAAGAAACAACTCGCTCTGCACAGGGCTCTTAAAGCCTAGCGGGAACATGTCTTAAAAAGGCCTGTGAGACGCAGTTTCTTCCCAGGCCTGATCTCGCTGAAGTAGAACTTCTGCTCTGCCGTGTTCTACATGGGCCTAGAGCTGAAAGGGACAAGGTTCTGCCTTTTGTCCTCAAGGGCAGACAGGTCCCACAGCGTCCGGCTTCCAGATCTTTGGGCAGCTAAGAAACAGCTCGCTCTGCACAGGGCTCCTACAAGCCTACCAGGAACATGTTTACAAAGGCCTGCGAAACGCAGTTTCTTCCCAGGCCTGATCTCGCCGAAGCAGAAGTTCAGCTCTGCCGTGTCCTACATGGGCCTAGAGCTCAAAGGGAGAAAATCCAGCCTTGTGTCCTCAAGGGCAGAGAGGCCCCACAGCGTCCGGCTTCCAGCTCTATGGGTAGCTGAGAAACAGCTTGCTCTGCACTGCTGTTTTACAGCCTACCGGGAACATGTCTTTCAAAGGCCTGTGAAACGCAGTTTCTTCCCAGACCTGATCTCGCTGAAATAGAACTTCTGCTCTGCCGTGTCCTGCATGGGCCTAGAGCTGAAAGGGACAAAGTCCTGTCTTGTGTCCTCAAGGGCAGACTGGTCCCACAGCGTCCGGCTTCCAGCTCTTTGGCAGGCTAAGAAACAACTCGCTCTGCACAGGGCTCTTAAAGCCTACCGGGAACATGTCTTACAAAGGCCTGTGAAACGCAGTTTCTTCCCAGGCCTGATCTCGCTGAAGTAGAACTTCTGCTCTGCCGTGTCCTGCATGGGCCTAGAGCTGAAAGGGACAAAATTCTGCCTTTTGTCCTCAAGGGCAGACAGGTCCCACAGCGTCTGGCTTCCAGCTCTTTGGGAAGCCAAGAAACAGCTCACTCTGCACAGGGCTTTTACAAGCCTACCGGGAGCATGTCTTACAAAGGCCTATGAAACGCAGTTTCATGTCAGGCCTGCTCTCGCTGAAGTAGAACTTCTGCTCTGCCGTGTCCTACATGGGCCTAGAGCTGAAAGGGACAAAGTCCTCTGCTGTGTCTTCAATGGCAGACAGGCCCCACAGCGTCCGGCTTCCAGCTCTTTGGGCAGCTAAGAAACAGCTCGCTCTGCACTGGTGTTTTACAGCCTACCGGGAACATGTCCTACAAAGGCCTGTGAAACGCAGTTTCTTGCCAGGCCTGATCTCGGTGAAGTAGAACTTCTGCTCTGCCGTGTCCTACATGGGCCTAGAGCTGAAAGGGACAAAGTCCTCTGTTGTGTCTTCAAGGGCAGACAGGCCCCACAGCGTCCGGCTTCCAGCTCTTTTGCAGTCTAAGAAACAACTCGCTCTGCACAGGGCTCTTAAAGCCTAGCGGGAACATGTCTTAAAAAGGCCTGTGAGACGCAGTTTCTTCCCAGGCCTGATCTCGCTGAAGTAGAACTTCTGCTCTGCCGTGTTCTACATGGGCCTAGAGCTGAAAGGGACAAGGTTCTGCCTTTTGTCCTCAAGGGCAGACAGGTCCCACAGAGTCCGGCTTCCAGATCTTTGGGCAGCTAAGAAACAACTCGCTCTGCACAGGGCTCCTACAAGCCTACCAGGAACATGTTTACAAAGGCCTGCGAAACGCAGTTTCTTCCCAGGCCTGATCTCGCCGAAGCAGATGTTCAGCTCTGCCGTGTCCTACATGGGCCTAGAGCTCAAAGGGAGAAAATCCAGCCTTGTGTCCTCAAGGGCAGAGAGGCCCCACAGCGTCCGGCTTCCACCTCTATGGGTAGCTGAGAAACAGCTTGCTCTGCACTGCTGTTTTACAGCCTACCGGGAACATGTCTTTCAAAGGCCTGTGAAACGCAGTTTCTTCCCAGACCTGATCTCGCTGAAGTAGAACTTCTGCTCTGCCGTGTCCTGCATGGGCCTAGAGCTGAAAGGGACAAAGTACTGTCTTGTGTCCTCAAGGGCAGACTGGTCCCACAGCGTCCGGCTTCCAGCTCTTTGGCAGGCTAAGAAACAACTCGCTCTGCACAGGGCTCTTAAAGCCTACCGGGAACATGTCTTACAAAGGCCTGTGAAACGCAGTTTCTTCCCAGGCCTGATCTCGCTGAAGTAGAACTTCTGCTCTGCCGTGTTCTACATGGGCCTAGAGCTGAAAGGGACAAAGTTCTGCCTTTTGTCCTCAAGGGCAGACAGGTCCCACAGCGTCCGGCTTCCAGCTCTTTGGGAAGCCAAGAAACAGCTCACTCTGCACAGGGCTTTTACAAGCCTACCGGGAGCATGTCTTACAAAGGCCTATGAAGCGCAGTTTCATCTCAGGCCTGCTCTCGCTGAAGTAGAACTTCTGCTCTGCCGTGTCCTACATGGGCCTAGAGCTGAAAGGGACAAAGTCCTCTGCTGTGTCTTCAATGGCAGACAGGCCCCACAGCGTCCGGCTTCCAGCTCTTTGGGCAGCTAAGAAACAGCTCGCTCTGCACTGGTGTTTTACAGCCTACCGGGAACATGTCCTACAAAGGCCTGTGAAACGCAGTTTCTTGCCAGGCCTGATCTCGGTGAAGTAGAACTTCTGCTCTGCCGTGTCCTACATGGGCCTAGAGCTGAAAGGGACAAAGTCCTCTGTTGTGTCTTCAAGGGCAGACAGGCCCCACAGCGTCCGGCTTCCAGCTCTTTTGCAGTCTAAGAAACAACTCGCTCTGCACAGGGCTCTTAAAGCCTAGCGGGAACATGTCTTAAAAAGGCCTGTGAGACGCAGTTTCTTCCCAGGCCTGATCTCGCTGAAGTAGAACTTCTGCTCTGCCGTGTTCTACATGGGCCTAGAGCTGAAAGGGACAAGGTTCTGCCTTTTGTCCTCAAGGGCAGACAGGTCCCACAGCGTCCGGCTTCCAGATCTTTGGGCAGCTAAGAAACAACTCGCTCTGCACAGGGCTCCTACAAGCCTACCAGGAACATGTTTACAAAGGCCTGCGAAACGCAGTTTCTTCCCAGGCCTGATCTCGCCGAAGCAGATGTTCAGCTCTGCCGTGTCCTACATGGGCCTAGAGCTCAAAGGGAGAAAATCCAGCCTTGTGTCCTCAAGGGCAGAGAGGCCCCACAGCGTCCGGCTTCCACCTCTATGGGTAGCTGAGAAACAGCTTGCTCTGCACTGCTGTTTTACAGCCTACCGGGAACATGTCTTTCAAAGGCCTGTGAAACGCAGTTTCTTCCCAGACCTGATCTCGCTGAAGTAGAACTTCTGCTCTGCCGTGTCCTGCATGGGCCTAGAGCTGAAAGGGACAAAGTCCTGTCTTGTGTCCTCAAGGGCAGACTGGTCCCACAGCGTCCGGCTTCCAGCTCTTTGGCAGGCTAAGAAACAACTCGCTCTGCACAGGGCTCTTAAAGCCTACCGGGAACATGTCTTACAAAGGCCTGTGAAACGCAGTTTCTTCCCAGGCCTGATCTCGCTGAAGTAGAACTTCTGCTCTGCCGTGTTCTACATGGGCCTAGAGCTGAAAGGGACAAAGTTCTGCCTTTTGTCCTCAAGGGCAGACAGGTCCCACAGCGTCCGGCTTCCAGCTCTTTGGGAAGCCAAGAAACAGCTCACTCTGCACAGGGCTTTTACAAGCCTACCGGGAGCATGTCTTACAAAGGCCTATGAAGCGCAGTTTCATCTCAGGCCTGCTCTCGCTGAAGTAGAACTTCTGCTCTGCCGTGTCCTACATGGGCCTAGAGCTGAAAGGGACAAAGTCCTCTGCTGTGTCTTCAATGGCAGACAGGCCCCACAGCGTCCGGCTTCCAGCTCTTTGGGCAGCTAAGAAACAGCTCGCTCTGCACTGGTGTTTTACAGCCTACCGGGAACATGTCCTACAAAGGCCTGTGAAACGCAGTTTCTTGCCAGGCCTGATCTCGGTGAAGTAGAACTTCTGCTCTGCCGTGTCCTACATGGGCCTAGAGCTGAAAGGGACAAAGTCCTCTGTTGTGTCTTCAAGGGCAGACAGGCCCCACAGCGTCCGGCTTCCAGCTCTTTTGCAGTCTAAGAAACAACTCGCTCTGCACAGGGCTCTTAAAGCCTAGCGGGAACATGTCTTAAAAAGGCCTGTGAGACGCAGTTTCTTCCCAGGCCTGATCTCGCTGAAGTAGAACTTCTGCTCTGCCGTGTTCTACATGGGCCTAGAGCTGAAAGGGACAAGGTTCTGCCTTTTGTCCTCAAGGGCAGACAGGTCCCACAGAGTCCGGCTTCCAGATCTTTGGGCAGCTAAGAAACAACTCGCTCTGCACAGGGCTCCTACAAGCCTACCAGGAACATGTTTACAAAGGCCTGCGAAACGCAGTTTCTTCCCAGGCCTGATCTCGCCGAAGCAGAAGTTCAGCTCTGCCGTGTCCTACATGGGCCTAGAGCTCAAAGGGAGAAAATCCAGCCTTGTGTCCTCAAGGGCAGAGAGGCCCCACAGCGTCCGGCTTCCAGCTCTATGGGTAGCTGAGAAACAGCTTGCTCTGCACTGCTGTTTTACAGCCTACCGGGAACATGTCTTACAAAGGCCTGTGAAACGCAGTTTCTTCCCAGACCTGATCTCGCTGAAGTAGAACTTCTGCTCTGCCGTGTCCTGCATGGGCCTAGAGCTGAAAGGGACAAAGTCCTGTCTTGTGTCCTCAAGGGCAGACTGGTCCCACAGCGTCCGGCTTCCAGCTCTTTGGCAGGCTAAGAAACAACTCGCTCTGCACAGGGCTCTTAAAGCCTACCGGGAACATGTCTTGCAAAGGCCTGTGAAACGCAGTTTCTTCCCAGGACTGATCTCGCTGAAGTAGAACTTCTGCTCTGCCGTGTTCTACATGGGCCTAGAGCTGAAAGGGACAAAGTTCTGCCTTTTGTCCTCAAGGGCAGACAGGTCCCACAGCGTCCGGCTTCCAGCTCTTTGGGAAGCCAAGAAACAGCTCACTCTGCACAGGGCTTTTACAAGCCTACCGGGAGCATGTCTTACAAAGGCCTATGAAACGCAGTTTCATGTCAGGCCTGCTCTCGCTGAAGTAGAACTTCTGCTCTGCCGTGTCCTACATGGGCCTAGAGCTGAAAGGGACAAAGTCCTCTGCTGTGTCTTCAAGGGCAGACAGGCCCCACAGCGTCCGGCTTCCAGCTCTTTGGGCAGCTAAGAAACAGCTCGCTCTGCACTGGTGTTTTACAGCCTACTGGGAACATGTCCTACAAAGGCCTGTGAAACGCAGTTTCTTGCCAGGCCTGATCTCGGTGAAGTAGAACTTCTGCTCTGCCGTGTCCTACATGGGCCTAGAGCTGAAAGGGACAAAGTCCTCTGTTGTGTCTTCAAGGGCAGACAGGCCCCACAGCGTCCGGCTTCCAGCTCTTTTGCAGTCTAAGAAACAACTCGCTCTGCACAGGGCTCTTAAAGCCTAGCGGGAACATGTCTTAAAAAGGCCTGTGAGACGCAGTTTCTTCCCAGGCCTGATCTCGCTGAAGTAGAACTTCTGCTCTGCCGTGTTCTACATGGGCCTAGAGCTGAAAGGGACAAGGTTCTGCCTTTTGTCCTCAAGGGCAGACAGGTCCCACAGCGTCCGGCTTCCAGATCTTTGGGCAGCTAAGAAACAGCTCGCTCTGCACAGGGCTCCTACAAGCCTACCAGGAACATGTTTACAAAGGCCTGCGAAACGCAGTTTCTTCCCAGGCCTGATCTCGCCGAAGCAGAAGTTCAGCTCTGCCGTGTCCTACATGGGCCTAGAGCTCAAAGGGAGAAAATCCAGCCTTGTGTCCTCAAGGGCAGAGAGGCCCCACAGCGTCCGGCTTCCAGCTCTATGGGTAGCTGAGAAACAGCTTGCTCTGCACTGCTGTTTTACAGCCTACCGGGAACATGTCTTTCAAAGGCCTGTGAAACGCAGTTTCTTCCCAGACCTGATCTCGCTGAAGTAGAACTTCTGCTCTGCCGTGTCCTGCATGGGCCTAGAGCTGAAAGGGACAAAGTCCTGTCTTGTGTCCTCAAGGGCAGACTGGTCCCACAGCGTCCGGCTTCCAGCTCTTTGGCAGGCTAAGAAACAACTCGCTCTGCACAGGGCTCTTAAAGCCTACCGGGAACATGTCTTACAAAGGCCTGTGAAACGCAGTTTCTTCCCAGGCCTGATCTCGCTGAAGTAGAACTTCTGCTCTGCCGTGTCCTGCATGGGCCTAGAGCTGAAAGGGACAAAATTCTGCCTTTTGTCCTCAAGGGCAGACAGGTCCCACAGCGTCTGGCTTCCAGCTCTTTGGGAAGCCAAGAAACAGCTCACTCTGCACAGGGCTTTTACAAGCCTACCGGGAGCATGTCTTACAAAGGCCTATGAAACGCAGTTTCATGTCAGGCCTGCTCTCGCTGAAGTAGAACTTCTGCTCTGCCGTGTCCTACATGGGCCTAGAGCTGAAAGGGACAAAGTCCTCTGCTGTGTCTTCAATGGCAGACAGGCCCCACAGCGTCCGGCTTCCAGCTCTTTGGGCAGCTAAGAAACAGCTCGCTCTGCACTGGTGTTTTACAGCCTACCGGGAACATGTCCTACAAAGGCCTGTGAAACGCAGTTTCTTGCCAGGCCTGATCTCGGTGAAGTAGAACTTCTGCTCTGCCGTGTCCTACATGGGCCTAGAGCTGAAAGGGACAAAGTCCTCTGTTGTGTCTTCAAGGGCAGACAGGCCCCACAGCGTCCGGCTTCCAGCTCTTTTGCAGTCTAAGAAACAACTCGCTCTGCACAGGGCTCTTAAAGCCTAGCGGGAACATGTCTTAAAAAGGCCTGTGAGACGCAGTTTCTTCCCAGGCCTGATCTCGCTGAAGTAGAACTTCTGCTCTGCCGTGTTCTACATGGGCCTAGAGCTGAAAGGGACAAGGTTCTGCCTTTTGTCCTCAAGGGCAGACAGGTCCCACAGAGTCCGGCTTCCAGATCTTTGGGCAGCTAAGAAACAACTCGCTCTGCACAGGGCTCCTACAAGCCTACCAGGAACATGTTTACAAAGGCCTGCGAAACGCAGTTTCTTCCCAGGCCTGATCTCGCCGAAGCAGATGTTCAGCTCTGCCGTGTCCTACATGGGCCTAGAGCTCAAAGGGAGAAAATCCAGCCTTGTGTCCTCAAGGGCAGAGAGGCCCCACAGCGTCCGGCTTCCACCTCTATGGGTAGCTGAGAAACAGCTTGCTCTGCACTGCTGTTTTACAGCCTACCGGGAACATGTCTTTCAAAGGCCTGTGAAACGCAGTTTCTTCCCAGACCTGATCTCGCTGAAGTAGAACTTCTGCTCTGCCGTGTCCTGCATGGGCCTAGAGCTGAAAGGGACAAAGTACTGTCTTGTGTCCTCAAGGGCAGACTGGTCCCACAGCGTCCGGCTTCCAGCTCTTTGGCAGGCTAAGAAACAACTCGCTCTGCACAGGGCTCTTAAAGCCTACCGGGAACATGTCTTACAAAGGCCTGTGAAACGCAGTTTCTTCCCAGGCCTGATCTCGCTGAAGTAGAACTTCTGCTCTGCCGTGTTCTACATGGGCCTAGAGCTGAAAGGGACAAAGTTCTGCCTTTTGTCCTCAAGGGCAGACAGGTCCCACAGCGTCCGGCTTCCAGCTCTTTGGGAAGCCAAGAAACAGCTCACTCTGCACAGGGCTTTTACAAGCCTACCGGGAGCATGTCTTACAAAGGCCTATGAAGCGCAGTTTCATCTCAGGCCTGCTCTCGCTGAAGTAGAACTTCTGCTCTGCCGTGTCCTACATGGGCCTAGAGCTGAAAGGGACAAAGTCCTCTGCTGTGTCTTCAATGGCAGACAGGCCCCACAGCGTCCGGCTTCCAGCTCTTTGGGCAGCTAAGAAACAGCTCGCTCTGCACTGGTGTTTTACAGCCTACCGGGAACATGTCCTACAAAGGCCTGTGAAACGCAGTTTCTTGCCAGGCCTGATCTCGGTGAAGTAGAACTTCTGCTCTGCCGTGTCCTACATGGGCCTAGAGCTGAAAGGGACAAAGTCCTCTGTTGTGTCTTCAAGGGCAGACAGGCCCCACAGCGTCCGGCTTCCAGCTCTTTTGCAGTCTAAGAAACAACTCGCTCTGCACAGGGCTCTTAAAGCCTAGCGGGAACATGTCTTAAAAAGGCCTGTGAGACGCAGTTTCTTCCCAGGCCTGATCTCGCTGAAGTAGAACTTCTGCTCTGCCGTGTTCTACATGGGCCTAGAGCTGAAAGGGACAAGGTTCTGCCTTTTGTCCTCAAGGGCAGACAGGTCCCACAGAGTCCGGCTTCCAGATCTTTGGGCAGCTAAGAAACAACTCGCTCTGCACAGGGCTCCTACAAGCCTACCAGGAACATGTTTACAAAGGCCTGCGAAACGCAGTTTCTTCCCAGGCCTGATCTCGCCGAAGCAGAAGTTCAGCTCTGCCGTGTCCTACATGGGCCTAGAGCTCAAAGGGAGAAAATCCAGCCTTGTGTCCTCAAGGGCAGAGAGGCCCCACAGCGTCCGGCTTCCAGCTCTATGGGTAGCTGAGAAACAGCTTGCTCTGCACTGCTGTTTTACAGCCTACCGGGAACATGTCTTACAAAGGCCTGTGAAACGCAGTTTCTTCCCAGACCTGATCTCGCTGAAGTAGAACTTCTGCTCTGCCGTGTCCTGCATGGGCCTAGAGCTGAAAGGGACAAAGTCCTGTCTTGTGTCCTCAAGGGCAGACTGGTCCCACAGCGTCCGGCTTCCAGCTCTTTGGCAGGCTAAGAAACAACTCGCTCTGCACAGGGCTCTTAAAGCCTACCGGGAACATGTCTTGCAAAGGCCTGTGAAACGCAGTTTCTTCCCAGGACTGATCTCGCTGAAGTAGAACTTCTGCTCTGCCGTGTTCTACATGGGCCTAGAGCTGAAAGGGACAAAGTTCTGCCTTTTGTCCTCAAGGGCAGACAGGTCCCACAGCGTCCGGCTTCCAGCTCTTTGGGAAGCCAAGAAACAGCTCACTCTGCACAGGGCTTTTACAAGCCTACCGGGAGCATGTCTTACAAAGGCCTATGAAACGCAGTTTCATGTCAGGCCTGCTCTCGCTGAAGTAGAACTTCTGCTCTGCCGTGTCCTACATGGGCCTAGAGCTGAAAGGGACAAAGTCCTCTGCTGTGTCTTCAAGGGCAGACAGGCCCCACAGCGTCCGGCTTCCAGCTCTTTGGGCAGCTAAGAAACAGCTCGCTCTGCACTGGTGTTTTACAGCCTACTGGGAACATGTCCTACAAAGGCCTGTGAAACGCAGTTTCTTGCCAGGCCTGATCTCGGTGAAGTAGAACTTCTGCTCTGCCGTGTCCTACATGGGCCTAGAGCTGAAAGGGACAAAGTCCTCTGTTGTGTCTTCAAGGGCAGACAGGCCCCACAGCGTCCGGCTTCCAGCTCTTTTGCAGTCTAAGAAACAACTCGCTCTGCACAGGGCTCTTAAAGCCTAGCGGGAACATGTCTTAAAAAGGCCTGTGAGACGCAGTTTCTTCCCAGGCCTGATCTCGCTGAAGTAGAACTTCTGCTCTGCCGTGTTCTACATGGGCCTAGAGCTGAAAGGGACAAGGTTCTGCCTTTTGTCCTCAAGGGCAGACAGGTCCCACAGCGTCCGGCTTCCAGATCTTTGGGCAGCTAAGAAACAGCTCGCTCTGCACAGGGCTCCTACAAGCCTACCAGGAACATGTTTACAAAGGCCTGCGAAACGCAGTTTCTTCCCAGGCCTGATCTCGCCGAAGCAGAAGTTCAGCTCTGCCGTGTCCTACATGGGCCTAGAGCTCAAAGGGAGAAAATCCAGCCTTGTGTCCTCAAGGGCAGAGAGGCCCCACAGCGTCCGGCTTCCAGCTCTATGGGTAGCTGAGAAACAGCTTGCTCTGCACTGCTGTTTTACAGCCTACCGGGAACATGTCTTTCAAAGGCCTGTGAAACGCAGTTTCTTCCCAGACCTGATCTCGCTGAAGTAGAACTTCTGCTCTGCCGTGTCCTGCATGGGCCTAGAGCTGAAAGGGACAAAGTCCTGTCTTGTGTCCTCAAGGGCAGACTGGTCCCACAGCGTCCGGCTTCCAGCTCTTTGGCAGGCTAAGAAACAACTCGCTCTGCACAGGGCTCTTAAAGCCTACCGGGAACATGTCTTACAAAGGCCTGTGAAACGCAGTTTCTTCCCAGGCCTGATCTCGCTGAAGTAGAACTTCTGCTCTGCCGTGTCCTGCATGGGCCTAGAGCTGAAAGGGACAAAATTCTGCCTTTTGTCCTCAAGGGCAGACAGGTCCCACAGCGTCCGGCTTCCAGCTCTTTGGGAAGCCAAGAAACAGCTCACTCTGCACAGGGCTTTTACAAGCCTACCGGGAGCATGTCTTACAAAGGCCTATGAAACGCAGTTTCATGTCAGGCCTGCTCTCGCTGAAGTAGAACTTCTGCTCTGCCGTGTCCTACATGGGCCTAGAGCTGAAAGGGACAAAGTCCTCTGCTGTGTCTTCAATGGCAGACAGGCCCCACAGCGTCCGGCTTCCAGCTCTTTGGGCAGCTAAGAAACAGCTCGCTCTGCACTGGTGTTTTACAGCCTACCGGGAACATGTCCTACAAAGGCCTGTGAAACGCAGTTTCTTGCCAGGCCTGATCTCGGTGAAGTAGAACTTCTGCTCTGCCGTGTCCTACATGGGCCTAGAGCTGAAAGGGACAAAGTCCTCTGTTGTGTCTTCAAGGGCAGACAGGCCCCACAGCGTCCGGCTTCCAGCTCTTTTGCAGTCTAAGAAACAACTCGCTCTGCACAGGGCTCTTAAAGCCTAGCGGGAACATGTCTTAAAAAGGCCTGTGAGACGCAGTTTCTTCCCAGGCCTGATCTCGCTGAAGTAGAACTTCTGCTCTGCCGTGTTCTACATGGGCCTAGAGCTGAAAGGGACAAGGTTCTGCCTTTTGTCCTCAAGGGCAGACAGGTCCCACAGAGTCCGGCTTCCAGATCTTTGGGCAGCTAAGAAACAACTCGCTCTGCACAGGGCTCCTACAAGCCTACCAGGAACATGTTTACAAAGGCCTGCGAAACGCAGTTTCTTCCCAGGCCTGATCTCGCCGAAGCAGATGTTCAGCTCTGCCGTGTCCTACATGGGCCTAGAGCTCAAAGGGAGAAAATCCAGCCTTGTGTCCTCAAGGGCAGAGAGGCCCCACAGCGTCCGGCTTCCACCTCTATGGGTAGCTGAGAAACAGCTTGCTCTGCACTGCTGTTTTACAGCCTACCGGGAACATGTCTTTCAAAGGCCTGTGAAACGCAGTTTCTTCCCAGACCTGATCTCGCTGAAGTAGAACTTCTGCTCTGCCGTGTCCTGCATGGGCCTAGAGCTGAAAGGGACAAAGTACTGTCTTGTGTCCTCAAGGGCAGACTGGTCCCACAGCGTCCGGCTTCCAGCTCTTTGGCAGGCTAAGAAACAACTCGCTCTGCACAGGGCTCTTAAAGCCTACCGGGAACATGTCTTACAAAGGCCTGTGAAACGCAGTTTCTTCCCAGGCCTGATCTCGCTGAAGTAGAACTTCTGCTCTGCCGTGTTCTACATGGGCCTAGAGCTGAAAGGGACAAAGTTCTGCCTTTTTTCCCAAGGGCAGACAGGTCCCACAGCGTCCGGCTTCCAGCTCTTTGGGAAGCCAAGAAACAGCTCACTCTGCACAGGGCTTTTACAAGCCTACCGGGAGCATGTCTTACAAAGGCCTATGAAACGCAGTTTCATCTCAGGCCTGCTCTCGCTGAAGTAGAACTTCTGCTCTGCCGTGTACAACATGGGCCTAGAGCTGAAAGGGACAAAGTCCTCTGCTGTGTCTTCAATGGCAGACAGGCCCCACAGCGTCCGGCTTCCAGCTCTTTGGGCAGCTAAGAAACAGCTCGCTCTGCACTGGTGTTTTACAGCCTACCGGGAACATGTCCTACAAAGGCCTGTGAAACGCAGTTTCTTGCCAGGCCTGATCTCGGTGAAGTAGAACTTCTGCTCTGCCGTGTCCTACATGGGCCTAGAGCTGAAAGGGACAAAGTCCTCTGTTGTGTCTTCAAGGGCAGACAGGCCCCACAGCGTCCGGCTTCCAGCTCTTTTGCAGTCTAAGAAACAACTCGCTCTGCACAGGGCTCTTAAAGCCTAGCGGGAACATGTCTTAAAAAGGCCTGTGAGACGCAGTTTCTTCCCAGGCCTGATCTCGCTGAAGTAGAACTTCTGCTCTGCCGTGTTCTACATGGGCCTAGAGCTGAAAGGGACAAGGTTCTGCCTTTTGTCCTCAAGGGCAGACAGGTCCCACAGCGTCCGGCTTCCAGATCTTTGGGCAGCTAAGAAACAACTCGCTCTGCACAGGGCTCCTACAAGCCTACCAGGAACATGTTTACAAAGGCCTGCGAAACGCAGTTTCTTCCCAGGCCTGATCTCGCCGAAGCAGAAGTTCAGCTCTGCCGTGTCCTACATGGGCCTAGAGCTCAAAGGGAGAAAATCCAGCCTTGTGTCCTCAAGGGCAGAGAGGCCCCACAGCGTCCGGCTTCCAGCTCTATGGGTAGCTGAGAAACAGCTTGCTCTGCACTGCTGTTTTACTGCCTACCGGGAACATGTCTTACAAAGGCCTGTGAAACGCAGTTTCTTCCCAGACCTGATCTCGCTGAAGTAGAACTTCTGCTCTGCCGTGTCCTGCATGGGCCTAGAGCTGAAAGGGACAAAGTCCTGTCTTGTGTCCTCAAGGGCAGACTGGTCCCACAGCGTCCGGCTTCCAGCTCTTTGGCAGGCTAAGAAACAACTCGCTCTGCACAGGGCTCTTAAAGCCTACCGGGAACATGTCTTGCAAAGGCCTGTGAAACGCAGTTTCTTCCCAGGACTGATCTCGCTGAAGTAGAACTTCTGCTCTGCCGTGTTCTACATGGGCCTAGAGCTGAAAGGGACAAAGTTCTGCCTTTTGTCCTCAAGGGCAGACAGGTCCCACAGCGTCCGGCTTCCAGCTCTTTGGGAAGCCAAGAAACAGCTCACTCTGCACAGGGCTTTTACAAGCCTACCGGGAGCATGTCTTACAAAGGCCTATGAAACGCAGTTTCATGTCAGGCCTGCTCTCGCTGAAGTAGAACTTCTGCTCTGCCGTGTCCTACATGGGCCTAGAGCTGAAAGGGACAAAGTCCTCTGCTGTGTCTTCAAGGGCAGACAGGCCCCACAGCGTCCGGCTTCCAGCTCTTTGGGCAGCTAAGAAACAGCTCGCTCTGCACTGGTGTTTTACAGCCTACTGGGAACATGTCCTACAAAGGCCTGTGAAACGCAGTTTCTTGCCAGGCCTGATCTCGGTGAAGTAGAACTTCTGCTCTGCCGTGTCCTACATGGGCCTAGAGCTGAAAGGGACAAAGTCCTCTGTTGTGTCTTCAAGGGCAGACAGGCCCCACAGCGTCCGGCTTCCAGCTCTTTTGCAGTCTAAGAAACAACTCGCTCTGCACAGGGCTCTTAAAGCCTAGCGGGAACATGTCTTAAAAAGGCCTGTGAGACGCAGTTTCTTCCCAGGCCTGATCTCGCTGAAGTAGAACTTCTGCTCTGCCGTGTTCTACATGGGCCTAGAGCTGAAAGGGACAAGGTTCTGCCTTTTGTCCTCAAGGGCAGACAGGTCCCACAGCGTCCGGCTTCCAGATCTTTGGGCAGCTAAGAAACAGCTCGCTCTGCACAGGGCTCCTACAAGCCTACCAGGAACATGTTTACAAAGGCCTGCGAAACGCAGTTTCTTCCCAGGCCTGATCTCGCCGAAGCAGAAGTTCAGCTCTGCCGTGTCCTACATGGGCCTAGAGCTCAAAGGGAGAAAATCCAGCCTTGTGTCCTCAAGGGCAGAGAGGCCCCACAGCGTCCGGCTTCCAGCTCTATGGGTAGCTGAGAAACAGCTTGCTCTGCACTGCTGTTTTACAGCCTACCGGGAACATGTCTTACAAAGGCCTGTGAAACGCAGTTTCTTCCCAGACCTGATCTCGCTGAAGTAGAACTTCTGCTCTGCCGTGTCCTGCATGGGCCTAGAGCTGAAAGGGACAAAGTCCTGTCTTGTGTCCTCAAGGGCAGACTGGTCCCACAGCGTCCGGCTTCCAGCTCTTTGGCAGGCTAAGAAACAACTCGCTCTGCACAGGGCTCTTAAAGCCTACCGGGAACATGTCTTACAAAGGCCTGTGAAACGCAGTTTCTTCCCAGGCCTGATCTCGCTGAAGTAGAACTTCTGCTCTGCCGTGTTCTACATGGGCCTAGAGCTGAAAGGGACAAAGTTCTGCCTTTTGTCCTCAAGGGCAGACAGGTCCCACAGCGTCCGGCTTCTAGCTCTTTGGGAAGCCAAGAAACAGCTCACTCTGCACAGGGCTTTTACAAGCCTACCGGGGACATGTCTTACAAAGGCCTATGAAACGCAGTTTCATCTCAGGCCTGCTCTCGCTGAAGTAGAACTTCTGCTCTGCCGTGTCCTACATGGGCCTAGAGCTGAAAGGGACAAAGTCCTCTGCTGTGTCTTCAATGGCAGACAGGCCCCACAGCGTCCGGCTTCCAGCTCTTTGGGCAGCTAAGAAACAGCTCGCTCTGCACTGGTGTTTTACAGCCTACTGGGAACATGTCCTACAAAGGCCTGTGAAACGCAGTTTCTTGCCAGGCCTGATCTCGGTGAAGTAGAACTTCTGCTCTGCCGTGTCCTACATGGGCCTAGAGCTGAAAGGGACAAAGCCCTCTGTTGTGTCTTCAAGGGCAGACAGGCCCCACAGCGTCCGGCTTCCAGCTCTTTTGCAGTCTAAGAAACAACTCGCTCTGCACAGGGCTCTTAAAGCCTAGCGGGAACATGTCTTAAAAAGGCCTGTGAGACGCAGTTTCTTCCCAGGCCTGATCTCGCTGAAGTAGAACTTTTGCTCTGCCGTGTCCTATTTGACCCTAGAGCTGCAATTCACAAGGTCCTGCCTTGTTTCCACAAGGGGAGGCAAGTCCCTCAGCGTCATGCCTCCAGCTCTTTGGGCAGCTAAGAAACAACTCGCTCTGCACAGGGCTCCTACAAGCCTACCAGGAACATGTTTACAAAGGCCTGTGAAACGCAGTTTCTTCCCAGGCCTGATCTCGCCGAAGCAGAAGTTCAGCTCTGCCGTGTCCTACATGGGCCTAGAGCTCAAAGGGAGAAAGTCCAGCCTTGTGTCCTCAAGGACAGAGAGGCCCCACAGCGTCCGGCTTCCAGCTCTTTGGGCAGCTGAGAAACAGCATGCTCTGCACTGCTGTTTTACAGCCTACAGGGAACATGTCTTACAAAGACCTGTGAAACGCAGTTTCTTCCCAGACCTGATCTCGCTGAAGTAGAACTTCTGCTCTGCCGTGTCCTGCATGGGCCTAGAGCTGAAAGGGACAAAGTCCTGTCTTGTGTCCTCAAGGGCAGACTGGTCCCACAGCGTCCGGCTTCCAGCTCTTTGGACGGATAAGAAACAACTCGCTCTGCACAGGGCTCTTAAAGCCTACCGGGAACATGTCTTACAAAGGCCTGTGAAACGCAGTTTCTTCCCAGGCCTGATCTCGCTGAAGTAGAACTTCTGCTCTGCCGTGTTCTACATGGGCCTAGAGCTGAAAGGGACAAAGTTCTGCCTTTTTTCCCAAGGGCAGACAGGTCCCACAGCGTCCGGCTTCCAGCTCTTTGGGAAGCCAAGAAACAGCTCACTCTGCACAGGGCTTTTACAAGCCTACCGGGAGCATGTCTTACAAAGGCCTATGAAACGCAGTTTCATCTCAGGCCTGCTCTCGCTGAAGTAGAACTTCTGCTCTGCCGTGTACAACATGGGCCTAGAGCTGAAAGGGACAAAGTCCTCTGCTGTGTCTTCAATGGCAGACAGGCCCCACAGCGTCCGGCTTCCAGCTCTTTGGGCAGCTAAGAAACAGCTCGCTCTGCACTGGTGTTTTACAGCCTACCGGGAACATGTCCTACAAAGGCCTGTGAAACGCAGTTTCTTGCCAGGCCTGATCTCGGTGAAGTAGAACTTCTGCTCTGCCGTGTCCTACATGGGCCTAGAGCTGAAAGGGACAAAGTCCTCTGTTGTGTCTTCAAGGGCAGACAGGCCCCACAGCGTCCGGCTTCCAGCTCTTTTGCAGTCTAAGAAACAACTCGCTCTGCACAGGGCTCTTAAAGCCTAGCGGGAACATGTCTTAAAAAGGCCTGTGAGACGCAGTTTCTTCCCAGGCCTGATCTCGCTGAAGTAGAACTTCTGCTCTGCCGTGTTCTACATGGGCCTAGAGCTGAAAGGGACAAGGTTCTGCCTTTTGTCCTCAAGGGCAGACAGGTCCCACAGCGTCCGGCTTCCAGATCTTTGGGCAGCTAAGAAACAACTCGCTCTGCACAGGGCTCCTACAAGCCTACCAGGAACATGTTTACAAAGGCCTGCGAAACGCAGTTTCTTCCCAGGCCTGATCTCGCCGAAGCAGAAGTTCAGCTCTGCCGTGTCCTACATGGGCCTAGAGCTCAAAGGGAGAAAATCCAGCCTTGTGTCCTCAAGGGCAGAGAGGCCCCACAGCGTCCGGCTTCCAGCTCTATGGGTAGCTGAGAAACAGCTTGCTCTGCACTGCTGTTTTACTGCCTACCGGGAACATGTCTTACAAAGGCCTGTGAAACGCAGTTTCTTCCCAGACCTGATCTCGCTGAAGTAGAACTTCTGCTCTGCCGTGTCCTGCATGGGCCTAGAGCTGAAAGGGACAAAGTCCTGTCTTGTGTCCTCAAGGGCAGACTGGTCCCACAGCGTCCGGCTTCCAGCTCTTTGGCAGGCTAAGAAACAACTCGCTCTGCACAGGGCTCTTAAAGCCTACCGGGAACATGTCTTACAAAGGCCTGTGAAACGCAGTTTCTTCCCAGGCCTGATCTCGCTGAAGTAGAACTTCTGCTCTGCCGTGTTCTACATGGGCCTAGAGCTGAAAGGGACAAAGTTCTGCCTTTTGTCCTCAAGGGCAGACAGGTCCCACAGCGTCCGGCTTCCAGCTCTTTGGGAAGCCAAGAAACAGCTCACTCTGCACAGGGCTTTTACAAGCCTACCGGGGACATGTCTTACAAAGGCCTATGAAACGCAGTTTCATCTCAGGCCTGCTCTCGCTGAAGTAGAACTTCTGCTCTGCCGTGTCCTACATGGGCCTAGAGCTGAAAGGGACAAAGTCCTCTGCTGTGTCTTCAAGGGCAGACAGGCCCCACAGCGTCCGGCTTCCAGCTCTTTGTGCAGCTAAGAAACAGCTCGCTCTGCACTGGTGTTTTACAGCCTACTGGGAATATGTCCTACAAAGGCCTGTGAAACGCAGTTTCTTGCCAGGCCTGATCTCGGTGAAGTAGAACTTCTGCTCTGCCGTGTCCTACATGGGCCTAGAGCTGAAAGGGACAAAGTCCTCTGTTGTGTCTTCAAGGGCAGACAGGCCCCACAGCGTCCGGCTTCCAGCTCTTTTGCAGTCTAAGAAACAACTCGCTCTGCACAGGGCTCTTAATGCCTAGCGGGAACATGTCTTAAAAAGGCCTGTGAGACGCAGTTTCTTCCCAGGCCTGATCTCGCTGAAGTAGAACTTCTGCTCTGCCGTGTTCTACATGGGCCTAGAGCTGAAAGGGACAAGGTTCTGCCTTTTGTCCTCAAGGGCAGACAGGTCCCACAGCGTCCGGCTTCCAGATCTTTGGGCAGCTAAGAAACAGCTCGCTCTGCACAGGGCTCCTACAAGCCTACCAGGAACATGTTTACAAAGGCCTGCGAAACGCAGTTTCTTCCCAGGCCTGATCTCGCCGAAGCAGAAGTTCAGCTCTGCCGTGTCCTACATGGGCCTAGAGCTCAAAGGGAGAAAATCCAGCCTTGTGTCCTCAAGGGCAGAGAGGCCCCACAGCGTCCGGCTTCCAGCTCTATGGGTAGCTGAGAAACAGCTTGCTCTGCACTGCTGTTTTACAGCCTACCGGGAACATGTCTTACAAAGGCCTGTGAAACGCAGTTTCTTCCCAGACCTGATCTCGCTGAAGTAGAACTTCTGCTCTGCCGTGTCCTGCATGGGCCTAGAGCTGAAAGGGACAAAGTCCTGTCTTGTGTCCTCAAGGGCAGACTGGTCCCACAGCGTCCGGCTTCCAGCTCTTTGGCAGGCTAAGAAACAACTCGCTCTGCACAGGGCTCTTAAAGCCTACCGGGAACATGTCTTACAAAGGCCTGTGAAACGCAGTTTCTTCCCAGGCCTGATCTCGCTGAAGTAGAACTTCTGCTCTGCCGTGTTCTACATGGGCCTAGAGCTGAAAGGGACAAAGTTCTGCCTTTTGTCCTCAAGGGCAGACAGGTCCCACAGCGTCCGGCTTCCAGCTCTTTGGGAAGCCAAGAAACAGCTCACTCTGCACAGGGCTTTTACAAGCCTACCGGGGACATGTCTTACAAAGGCCTATGAAACGCAGTTTCATCTCAGGCCTGCTCTCGCTGAAGTAGAACTTCTGCTCTGCCGTGTCCTACATGGGCCTAGAGCTGAAAGGGACAAAGTCCTCTGCTGTGTCTTCAATGGCAGACAGGCCCCACAGCGTCCGGCTTCCAGCTCTTTGGGCAGCTAAGAAACAGCTCGCTCTGCACTGGTGTTTTACAGCCTACTGGGAACATGTCCTACAAAGGCCTGTGAAACGCAGTTTCTTGCCAGGCCTGATCTCGGTGAAGTAGAACTTCTGCTCTGCCGTGTCCTACATGGGCCTAGAGCTGAAAGGGACAAAGTCCTCTGTTGTGTCTTCAAGGGCAGACAGGCCCCACAGCGTCCGGCTTCCAGCTCTTTTGCAGTCTAAGAAACAACTCGCTCTGCACAGGGCTCTTAAAGCCTAGCGGGAACATGTCTTAAAAAGGCCTGTGAGACGCAGTTTCTTCCCAGGCCTGATCTCGCTGAAGTAGAACTTTTGCTCTGCCGTGTCCTATTTGACCCTAGAGCTGCAATTCACAAGGTCCTGCCTTGTTTCCACAAGGGGAGGCAAGTCCCTCAGCGTCATGCCTCCAGCTCTTTGGGCAGCTAAGAAACAACTCGCTCTGCACAGGGCTCCTACAAGCCTACCAGGAACATGTTTACAAAGGCCTGTGAAACGCAGTTTCTTCCCAGGCCTGATCTCGCCGAAGCAGAAGTTCAGCTCTGCCGTGTCCTACATGGGCCTAGAGCTCAAAGGGAGAAAGTCCAGCCTTGTGTCCTCAAGGACAGAGAGGCCCCACAGCGTCCGGCTTCCAGCTCTTTGGGCAGCTGAGAAACAGCATGCTCTGCACTGCTGTTTTACAGCCTACAGGGAACATGTCTTACAAAGACCTGTGAAACGCAGTTTCTTCCCAGACCTGATCTCGCTGAAGTAGAACTTCTGCTCTGCCGTGTCCTGCATGGGCCTAGAGCTGAAAGGGACAAAGTCCTGTCTTGTGTCCTCAAGGGCAGACTGGTCCCACAGCGTCCGGCTTCCAGCTCTTTGGACGGATAAGAAACAACTCGCTCTGCACAGGGCTCTTAAAGCCTACCGGGAACATGTCTTACAAAGGCCTGTGAAACGCAGTTTCTTCCCAGGCCTGATCTCGCTGAAGTAGAACTTCTGCTCTGCCGTGTTCTACATGGGCCTAGAGCTGAAAGGGACAAAGTTCTGCCTTTTTTCCCAAGGGCAGACAGGTCCCACAGCGTCCGGCTTCCAGCTCTTTGGGAAGCCAAGAAACAGCTCACTCTGCACAGGGCTTTTACAAGCCTACCGGGAGCATGTCTTACAAAGGCCTATGAAACGCAGTTTCATCTCAGGCCTGCTCTCGCTGAAGTAGAACTTCTGCTCTGCCGTGTACAACATGGGCCTAGAGCTGAAAGGGACAAAGTCCTCTGCTGTGTCTTCAATGGCAGACAGGCCCCACAGCGTCCGGCTTCCAGCTCTTTGGGCAGCTAAGAAACAGCTCGCTCTGCACTGGTGTTTTACAGCCTACCGGGAACATGTCCTACAAAGGCCTGTGAAACGCAGTTTCTTGCCAGGCCTGATCTCGGTGAAGTAGAACTTCTGCTCTGCCGTGTCCTACATGGGCCTAGAGCTGAAAGGGACAAAGTCCTCTGTTGTGTCTTCAAGGGCAGACAGGCCCCACAGCGTCCGGCTTCCAGCTCTTTTGCAGTCTAAGAAACAACTCGCTCTGCACAGGGCTCTTAAAGCCTAGCGGGAACATGTCTTAAAAAGGCCTGTGAGACGCAGTTTCTTCCCAGGCCTGATCTCGCTGAAGTAGAACTTCTGCTCTGCCGTGTTCTACATGGGCCTAGAGCTGAAAGGGACAAGGTTCTGCCTTTTGTCCTCAAGGGCAGACAGGTCCCACAGCGTCCGGCTTCCAGATCTTTGGGCAGCTAAGAAACAACTCGCTCTGCACAGGGCTCCTACAAGCCTACCAGGAACATGTTTACAAAGGCCTGCGAAACGCAGTTTCTTCCCAGGCCTGATCTCGCCGAAGCAGAAGTTCAGCTCTGCCGTGTCCTACATGGGCCTAGAGCTCAAAGGGAGAAAATCCAGCCTTGTGTCCTCAAGGGCAGAGAGGCCCCACAGCGTCCGGCTTCCAGCTCTATGGGTAGCTGAGAAACAGCTTGCTCTGCACTGCTGTTTTACTGCCTACCGGGAACATGTCTTACAAAGGCCTGTGAAACGCAGTTTCTTCCCAGACCTGATCTCGCTGAAGTAGAACTTCTGCTCTGCCGTGTCCTGCATGGGCCTAGAGCTGAAAGGGACAAAGTCCTGTCTTGTGTCCTCAAGGGCAGACTGGTCCCACAGCGTCCGGCTTCCAGCTCTTTGGCAGGCTAAGAAACAACTCGCTCTGCACAGGGCTCTTAAAGCCTACCGGGAACATGTCTTGCAAAGGCCTGTGAAACGCAGTTTCTTCCCAGGCCTGATCTCGCTGAAGTAGAACTTCTGCTCTGCCGTGTTCTACATGGGCCTAGAGCTGAAAGGGACAAAGTTCTGCCTTTTGTCCTCAAGGGCAGACAGGTCCCACAGCGTCCGGCTTCCAGCTCTTTGGGAAGCCAAGAAACAGCTCACTCTGCACAGGGCTTTTACAAGCCTACCGGGAGCATGTCTTACAAAGGCCTATGAAACGCAGTTTCATGTCAGGCCTGCTCTCGCTGAAGTAGAACTTCTGCTCTGCCGTGTCCTGCATGGGCCTAGAGCTGAAAGGGACAAAGTCCTCTGCTGTGTCTTCAAGGGCAGACAGGCCCCACAGCGTCCGGCTTCCAGCTCTTTGGGCAGCTAAGAAACAGCTCGCTCTGCACTGGTGTTTTACAGCCTACTGGGAATATGTCCTACAAAGGCCTGTGAAACGCAGTTTCTTGCCAGGCCTGATCTCGGTGAAGTAGAACTTCTGCTCTGCCGTGTCCTACATGGGCCTAGAGCTGAAAGGGACAAAGTCCTCTGTTGTGTCTTCAAGGGCAGACAGGCCCCACAGCGTCCGGCTTCCAGCTCTTTTGCAGTCTAAGAAACAACTCGCTCTGCACAGGGCTCTTAATGCCTAGCGGGAACATGTCTTAAAAAGGCCTGTGAGACGCAGTTTCTTCCCAGGCCTGATCTCGCTGAAGTAGAACTTCTGCTCTGCCGTGTTCTACATGGGCCTAGAGCTGAAAGGGACAAGGTTCTGCCTTTTGTCCTCAAGGGCAGACAGGTCCCACAGCGTCCGGCTTCCAGATCTTTGGGCAGCTAAGAAACAGCTCGCTCTGCACAGGGCTCCTACAAGCCTACCAGGAACATGTTTACAAAGGCCTGCGAAACGCAGTTTCTTCCCAGGCCTGATCTCGCCGAAGCAGAAGTTCAGCTCTGCCGTGTCCTACATGGGCCTAGAGCTCAAAGGGAGAAAATCCAGCCTTGTGTCCTCAAGGGCAGAGAGGCCCCACAGCGTCCGGCTTCCAGCTCTATGGGTAGCTGAGAAACAGCTTGCTCTGCACTGCTGTTTTACAGCCTACCGGGAACATGTCTTACAAAGGCCTGTGAAACGCAGTTTCTTCCCAGACCTGATCTCGCTGAAGTAGAACTTCTGCTCTGCCGTGTCCTGCATGGGCCTAGAGCTGAAAGGGACAAAGTCCTGTCTTGTGTCCTCAAGGGCAGACTGGTCCCACAGCGTCCGGCTTCCAGCTCTTTGGCAGGCTAAGAAACAACTCGCTCTGCACAGGGCTCTTAAAGCCTACCGGGAACATGTCTTACAAAGGCCTGTGAAACGCAGTTTCTTCCCAGGCCTGATCTCGCTGAAGTAGAACTTCTGCTCTGCCGTGTTCTACATGGGCCTAGAGCTGAAAGGGACAAAGTTCTGCCTTTTGTCCTCAAGGGCAGACAGGTCCCACAGCGTCCGGCTTCCAGCTCTTTGGGAAGCCAAGAAACAGCTCACTCTGCACAGGGCTTTTACAAGCCTACCGGGGACATGTCTTACAAAGGCCTATGAAACGCAGTTTCATCTCAGGCCTGCTCTCGCTGAAGTAGAACTTCTGCTCTGCCGTGTCCTACATGGGCCTAGAGCTGAAAGGGACAAAGTCCTCTGCTGTGTCTTCAATGGCAGACAGGCCCCACAGCGTCCGGCTTCCAGCTCTTTGGGCAGCTAAGAAACAGCTCGCTCTGCACTGGTGTTTTACAGCCTACTGGGAACATGTCCTACAAAGGCCTGTGAAACGCAGTTTCTTGCCAGGCCTGATCTCGGTGAAGTAGAACTTCTGCTCTGCCGTGTCCTACATGGGCCTAGAGCTGAAAGGGACAAAGTCCTGTCTTGTGTCTTCAAGGGCAGACAGGCCCCACAGCGTCCGGCTTCCAGCTCTTTTGCAGTCTAAGAAACAACTCGCTCTGCACAGGGCTCTTAAAGCCTAGCGGGAACATGTCTTAAAAAGGCCTGTGAGACGCAGTTTCTTCCCAGGCCTGATCTCGCTGAAGTAGAACTTTTGCTCTGCCGTGTCCTCTTTGACCCTAGAGCTGCAATTCACAAGGTCCTGCCTTGTTTCCACAAGGGGAGGCAAGTCCCTCAGCGTCATGCCTCCAGCTCTTTGGGCAGCTAAGAAACAACTCGCTCTGCACAGGGCTCCTACAAGCCTACCAGGAACATGTTTACAAAGGCCTGTGAAACGCAGTTTCTTCCCAGGCCTGATCTCGCCGAAGCAGAAGTTCAGCTCTGCCGTGTCCTACATGGGCCTAGAGCTCAAAGGGAGAAAGTCCAGCCTTGTGTCCTCAAGGACAGAGAGGCCCCACAGCGTCCGGCTTCCAGCTCTTTGGGCAGCTGAGAAACAGCATGCTCTGCACTGCTGTTTTACAGCCTACAGGGAACATGTCTTACAAAGGCCTGTGAAACGCAGTTTCTTCCCAGACCTGATCTCGCTGAAGTAGAACTTCTGCTCTGCCGTGTCCTGCATGGGCCTAGAGCTGAAAGGGACAAAGTCCTGTCTTGTGTCCTCAAGGGCAGACTGGTCCCACAGCGTCCGGCTTCCAGCTCTTTGGACGGATAAGAAACAACTCGCTCTGCACAGGGCTCTTAAAGCCTACCGGGAACATGTCTTACAAAGGCCTGTGAAACGCAGTTTCTTCCCAGGCCTGATCTCGCTGAAGTAGAACTTCTGCTCTGCCGTGTTCTACATGGGCCTAGAGCTGAAAGGGACAAAGTTCTGCCTTTTGTCCTCAAGGGCAGACAGGTCCCACAGCGTCCGGCTTCCAGCTCTTTGGGAAGCCAAGAAACAGCTCACTCTGCACAGGGCTTTTACAAGCCTACCGGGAGCATGTCTTACAAAGGCCTATGAAACGCAGTTTCATCTCAGGCCTGCTCTCGCTGAAGTAGAACTTCTGCTCTGCCGTGTACAACATGGGCCTAGAGCTGAAAGGGACAAAGTCCTCTGCTGTGTCTTCAATGGCAGACAGGCCCCACAGCGTCCGGCTTCCAGCTCTTTGGGCAGCTAAGAAACAGCTCGCTCTGCACTGGTGTTTTACAGCCTACCGGGAACATGTCCTACAAAGGCCTGTGAAACGCAGTTTCTTGCCAGGCCTGATCTCGGTGAAGTAGAACTTCTGCTCTGCCGTGTCCTACATGGGCCTAGAGCTGAAAGGGACAAAGTCCTGTCTTGTGTCCTCAAGGGCAGACTGGTCCCACAGCGTCCGGCTTCCAGCTCTTTGGCAGGCTAAGAAACAACTCGCTCTGCACAGGGCTCTTAAAGCCTACCGGGAACATGTCTTACAAAGGCCTGTGAAACGCAGTTTCTTCCCAGGCCTGATCTCGCTGAAGTAGAACTTCTGCTCTGCCGTGTTCTACATGGGCCTAGAGCTGAAAGGGACAAAGTTCTGCCTTTTGTCCTCAAGGGCAGACAGGTCCCACAGCGTCCGGCTTCCAGCTCTTTGGGAAGCCAAGAAACAGCTCACTCTGCACAGGGCTTTTACAAGCCTACCGGGGACATGTCTTACAAAGGCCTATGAAACGCAGTTTCATCTCAGGCCTGCTCTCGCTGAAGTAGAACTTCTGCTCTGCCGTGTCCTACATGGGCCTAGAGCTGAAAGGGACAAAGTCCTCTGCTGTGTCTTCAATGGCAGACAGGCCCCACAGCGTCCGGCTTCCAGCTCTTTGGGCAGCTAAGAAACAGCTCGCTCTGCACTGGTGTTTTACAGCCTACTGGGAACATGTCCTACAAAGGCCTGTGAAACGCAGTTTCTTGCCAGGCCTGATCTCGGTGAAGTAGAACTTCTGCTCTGCCGTGTCCTACATGGGCCTAGAGCTGAAAGGGACAAAGTCCTCTGTTGTGTCTTCAAGGGCAGACAGGCCCCACAGCGTCCGGCTTCCAGCTCTTTTGCAGTCTAAGAAACAACTCGCTCTGCACAGGGCTCTTAAAGCCTAGCGGGAACATGTCTTAAAAAGGCCTGTGAGACGCAGTTTCTTCCCAGGCCTGATCTCGCTGAAGTAGAACTTTTGCTCTGCCGTGTCCTATTTGACCCTAGAGCTGCAATTCACAAGGTCCTGCCTTGTTTCCACAAGGGGAGGCAAGTCCCTCAGCGTCATGCCTCCAGCTCTTTGGGCAGCTAAGAAACAACTCGCTCTGCACAGGGCTCCTACAAGCCTACCAGGAACATGTTTACAAAGGCCTGTGAAACGCAGTTTCTTCCCAGGCCTGATCTCGCCGAAGCAGAAGTTCAGCTCTGCCGTGTCCTACATGGGCCTAGAGCTCAAAGGGAGAAAGTCCAGCCTTGTGTCCTCAAGGACAGAGAGGCCCCACAGCGTCCGGCTTCCAGCTCTTTGGGCAGCTGAGAAACAGCATGCTCTGCACTGCTGTTTTACAGCCTACAGGGAACATGTCTTACAAAGACCTGTGAAACGCAGTTTCTTCCCAGACCTGATCTCGCTGAAGTAGAACTTCTGCTCTGCCGTGTCCTGCATGGGCCTAGAGCTGAAAGGGACAAAGTCCTGTCTTGTGTCCTCAAGGGCAGACTGGTCCCACAGCGTCCGGCTTCCAGCTCTTTGGACGGATAAGAAACAACTCGCTCTGCACAGGGCTCTTAAAGCCTACCGGGAACATGTCTTACAAAGGCCTGTGAAACGCAGTTTCTTCCCAGGCCTGATCTCGCTGAAGTAGAACTTCTGCTCTGCCGTGTTCTACATGGGCCTAGAGCTGAAAGGGACAAAGTTCTGCCTTTTGTCCTCAAGGGCAGACAGGTCCCACAGCGTCCGGCTTCCAGCTCTTTGGGAAGCCAAGAAACAGCTCACTCTGCACAGGGCTTTTACAAGCCTACCGGGAGCATGTCTTACAAAGGCCTATGAAACGCAGTTTCATCTCAGGCCTGCTCTCGCTGAAGTAGAACTTCTGCTCTGCCGTGTACAACATGGGCCTAGAGCTGAAAGGGACAAAGTCCTCTGCTGTGTCTTCAATGGCAGACAGGCCCCACAGCGTCCGGCTTCCAGCTCTTTGGGCAGCTAAGAAACAGCTCGCTCTGCACTGGTGTTTTACAGCCTACCGGGAACATGTCCTACAAAGGCCTGTGAAACGCAGTTTCTTGCCAGGCCTGATCTCGGTGAAGTAGAACTTCTGCTCTGCCGTGTCCTACATGGGCCTAGAGCTGAAAGGGACAAAGTCCTGTCTTGTGTCCTCAAGGGCAGACTGGTCCCACAGCGTCCGGCTTCCAGCTCTTTGGCAGGCTAAGAAACAACTCGCTCTGCACAGGGCTCTTAAAGCCTACCGGGAACATGTCTTACAAAGGCCTGTGAAACGCAGTTTCTTCCCAGGCCTGATCTCGCTGAAGTAGAACTTCTGCTCTGCCGTGTTCTACATGGGCCTAGAGCTGAAAGGGACAAAGTTCTGCCTTTTGTCCTCAAGGGCAGACAGGTCCCACAGCGTCCGGCTTCCAGCTCTTTGGGAAGCCAAGAAACAGCTCACTCTGCACAGGGCTTTTACAAGCCTACCGGGGACATGTCTTACAAAGGCCTATGAAACGCAGTTTCATCTCAGGCCTGCTCTCGCTGAAGTAGAACTTCTGCTCTGCCGTGTCCTACATGGGCCTAGAGCTGAAAGGGACAAAGTCCTCTGCTGTGTCTTCAATGGCAGACAGGCCCCACAGCGTCCGGCTTCCAGCTCTTTGGGCAGCTAAGAAACAGCTCGCTCTGCACTGGTGTTTTACAGCCTACTGGGAACATGTCCTACAAAGGCCTGTGAAACGCAGTTTCTTGCCAGGCCTGATCTCGGTGAAGTAGAACTTCTGCTCTGCCGTGTCCTACATGGGCCTAGAGCTGAAAGGGACAAAGTCCTCTGTTGTGTCTTCAAGGGCAGACAGGCCCCACAGCGTCCGGCTTCCAGCTCTTTTGCAGTCTAAGAAACAACTCGCTCTGCACAGGGCTCTTAAAGCCTAGCGGGAACATGTCTTAAAAAGGCCTGTGAGACGCAGTTTCTTCCCAGGCCTGATCTCGCTGAAGTAGAACTTTTGCTCTGCCGTGTCCTATTTGACCCTAGAGCTGCAATTCACAAGGTCCTGCCTTGTTTCCACAAGGGGAGGCAAGTCCCTCAGCGTCATGCCTCCAGCTCTTTGGGCAGCTAAGAAACAACTCGCTCTGCACAGGGCTCCTACAAGCCTACCAGGAACATGTTTACAAAGGCCTGTGAAACGCAGTTTCTTCCCAGGCCTGATCTCGCCGAAGCAGAAGTTCAGCTCTGCCGTGTCCTACATGGGCCTAGAGCTCAAAGGGAGAAAGTCCAGCCTTGTGTCCTCAAGGACAGAGAGGCCCCACAGCGTCCGGCTTCCAGCTCTTTGGGCAGCTGAGAAACAGCATGCTCTGCACTGCTGTTTTACAGCCTACAGGGAACATGTCTTACAAAGACCTGTGAAACGCAGTTTCTTCCCAGACCTGATCTCGCTGAAGTAGAACTTCTGCTCTGCCGTGTCCTGCATGGGCCTAGAGCTGAAAGGGACAAAGTCCTGTCTTGTGTCCTCAAGGGCAGACTGGTCCCACAGCGTCCGGCTTCCAGCTCTTTGGACGGATAAGAAACAACTCGCTCTGCACAGGGCTCTTAAAGCCTACCGGGAACATGTCTTACAAAGGCCTGTGAAACGCAGTTTCTTCCCAGGCCTGATCTCGCTGAAGTAGAACTTCTGCTCTGCCGTGTTCTACATGGGCCTAGAGCTGAAAGGGACAAAGTTCTGCCTTTTTTCCCAAGGGCAGACAGGTCCCACAGCGTCCGGCTTCCAGCTCTTTGGGAAGCCAAGAAACAGCTCACTCTGCACAGGGCTTTTACAAGCCTACCGGGAGCATGTCTTACAAAGGCCTATGAAACGCAGTTTCATCTCAGGCCTGCTCTCGCTGAAGTAGAACTTCTGCTCTGCCGTGTACAACATGGGCCTAGAGCTGAAAGGGACAAAGTCCTCTGCTGTGTCTTCAATGGCAGACAGGCCCCACAGCGTCCGGCTTCCAGCTCTTTGGGCAGCTAAGAAACAGCTCGCTCTGCACTGGTGTTTTACAGCCTACCGGGAACATGTCCTACAAAGGCCTGTGAAACGCAGTTTCTTGCCAGGCCTGATCTCGGTGAAGTAGAACTTCTGCTCTGCCGTGTCCTACATGGGCCTAGAGCTGAAAGGGACAAAGTCCTCTGTTGTGTCTTCAAGGGCAGACAGGCCCCACAGCGTCCGGCTTCCAGCTCTTTTGCAGTCTAAGAAACAACTCGCTCTGCACAGGGCTCTTAAAGCCTAGCGGGAACATGTCTTAAAAAGGCCTGTGAGACGCAGTTTCTTCCCAGGCCTGATCTCGCTGAAGTAGAACTTCTGCTCTGCCGTGTTCTACATGGGCCTAGAGCTGAAAGGGACAAGGTTCTGCCTTTTGTCCTCAAGGGCAGACAGGTCCCACAGCGTCCGGCTTCCAGATCTTTGGGCAGCTAAGAAACAACTCGCTCTGCACAGGGCTCCTACAAGCCTACCAGGAACATGTTTACAAAGGCCTGCGAAACGCAGTTTCTTCCCAGGCCTGATCTCGCCGAAGCAGAAGTTCAGCTCTGCCGTGTCCTACATGGGCCTAGAGCTCAAAGGGAGAAAATCCAGCCTTGTGTCCTCAAGGGCAGAGAGGCCCCACAGCGTCCGGCTTCCAGCTCTATGGGTAGCTGAGAAACAGCTTGCTCTGCACTGCTGTTTTACTGCCTACCGGGAACATGTCTTACAAAGGCCTGTGAAACGCAGTTTCTTCCCAGACCTGATCTCGCTGAAGTAGAACTTCTGCTCTGCCGTGTCCTGCATGGGCCTAGAGCTGAAAGGGACAAAGTCCTGTCTTGTGTCCTCAAGGGCAGACTGGTCCCACAGCGTCCGGCTTCCAGCTCTTTGGCAGGCTAAGAAACAACTCGCTCTGCACAGGGCTCTTAAAGCCTACCGGGAACATGTCTTGCAAAGGCCTGTGAAACGCAGTTTCTTCCCAGGCCTGATCTCGCTGAAGTAGAACTTCTGCTCTGCCGTGTTCTACATGGGCCTAGAGCTGAAAGGGACAAAGTTCTGCCTTTTGTCCTCAAGGGCAGACAGGTCCCACAGCGTCCGGCTTCCAGCTCTTTGGGAAGCCAAGAAACAGCTCACTCTGCACAGGGCTTTTACAAGCCTACCGGGAGCATGTCTTACAAAGGCCTATGAAACGCAGTTTCATGTCAGGCCTGCTCTCGCTGAAGTAGAACTTCTGCTCTGCCGTGTCCTACATGGGCCTAGAGCTGAAAGGGACAAAGTCCTCTGCTGTGTCTTCAAGGGCAGACAGGCCCCACAGCGTCCGGCTTCCAGCTCTTTTGCAGTCTAAGAAACAACTCGCTCTGCACAGGGCTCTTAATGCCTAGCGGGAACATGTCTTAAAAAGGCCTGTGAGACGCAGTTTCTTCCCAGGCCTGATCTCGCTGAAGTAGAACTTCTGCTCTGCCGTGTTCTACATGGGCCTAGAGCTGAAAGGGACAAGGTTCTGCCTTTTGTCCTCAAGGGCAGACAGGTCCCACAGCGTCCGGCTTCCAGATCTTTGGGCAGCTAAGAAACAGCTCGCTCTGCACAGGGCTCCTACAAGCCTACCAGGAACATGTTTACAAAGGCCTGCGAAACGCAGTTTCTTCCCAGGCCTGATCTCGCCGAAGCAGAAGTTCAGCTCTGCCGTGTCCTACATGGGCCTAGAGCTCAAAGGGAGAAAATCCAGCCTTGTGTCCTCAAGGGCAGAGAGGCCCCACAGCGTCCGGCTTCCAGCTCTATGGGTAGCTGAGAAACAGCTTGCTCTGCACTGCTGTTTTACAGCCTACCGGGAACATGTCTTACAAAGGCCTGTGAAACGCAGTTTCTTCCCAGACCTGATCTCGCTGAAGTAGAACTTCTGCTCTGCCGTGTCCTGCATGGGCCTAGAGCTGAAAGGGACAAAGTCCTGTCTTGTGTCCTCAAGGGCAGACTGGTCCCACAGCGTCCGGCTTCCAGCTCTTTGGCAGGCTAAGAAACAACTCGCTCTGCACAGGGCTCTTAAAGCCTACCGGGAACATGTCTTACAAAGGCCTGTGAAACGCAGTTTCTTCCCAGGCCTGATCTCGCTGAAGTAGAACTTCTGCTCTGCCGTGTTCTACATGGGCCTAGAGCTGAAAGGGACAAAGTTCTGCCTTTTGTCCTCAAGGGCAGACAGGTCCCACAGCGTCCGGCTTCCAGCTCTTTGGGAAGCCAAGAAACAGCTCACTCTGCACAGGGCTTTTACAAGCCTACCGGGGACATGTCTTACAAAGGCCTATGAAACGCAGTTTCATCTCAGGCCTGCTCTCGCTGAAGTAGAACTTCTGCTCTGCCGTGTCCTACATGGGCCTAGAGCTGAAAGGGACAAAGTCCTCTGCTGTGTCTTCAATGGCAGACAGGCCCCACAGCGTCCGGCTTCCAGCTCTTTGGGCAGCTAAGAAACAGCTCGCTCTGCACTGGTGTTTTACAGCCTACCGGGAACATGTCCTACAAAGGCCTGTGAAACGCAGTTTCTTGCCAGGCCTGATCTCGGTGAAGTAGAACTTCTGCTCTGCCGTGTCCTACATGGGCCTAGAGCTGAAAGGGACAAAGTCCTCTGTTGTGTCTTCAAGGGCAGACAGGCCCCACAGCGTCCGGCTTCCAGCTCTTTTGCAGTCTAAGAAACAACTCGCTCTGCACAGGGCTCTTAAAGCCTAGCGGGAACATGTCTTAAAAAGGCCTGTGAGACGCAGTTTCTTCCCAGGCCTGATCTCGCTGAAGTAGAACTTCTGCTCTGCCGTGTTCTACATGGGCCTAGAGCTGAAAGGGACAAGGTTCTGCCTTTTGTCCTCAAGGGCAGACAGGTCCCACAGCGTCCGGCTTCCAGATCTTTGGGCAGCTAAGAAACAACTCGCTCTGCACAGGGCTCCTACAAGCCTACCAGGAACATGTTTACAAAGGCCTGCGAAACGCAGTTTCTTCCCAGGCCTGATCTCGCCGAAGCAGAAGTTCAGCTCTGCCGTGTCCTACATGGGCCTAGAGCTCAAAGGGAGAAAATCCAGCCTTGTGTCCTCAAGGGCAGAGAGGCCCCACAGCGTCCGGCTTCCAGCTCTATGGGTAGCTGAGAAACAGCTTGCTCTGCACTGCTGTTTTACAGCCTACCGGGAACATGTCTTACAAAGGCCTGTGAAACGCAGTTTCTTCCCAGACCTGATCTCGCTGAAGTAGAACTTCTGCTCTGCCGTGTCCTGCATGGGCCTAGAGCTGAAAGGGACAAAGTCCTGTCTTGTGTCCTCAAGGGCAGACTGGTCCCACAGCGTCCGGCTTCCAGCTCTTTGGCAGGCTAAGAAACAACTCGCTCTGCACAGGGCTCTTAAAGCCTACCGGGAACATGTCTTACAAAGGCCTGTGAAACGCAGTTTCTTCCCAGGCCTGATCTCGCTGAAGTAGAACTTCTGCTCTGCCGTGTTCTACATGGGCCTAGAGCTGAAAGGGACAAAGTTCTGCCTTTTGTCCTCAAGGGCAGACAGGTCCCACAGCGTCCGGCTTCCAGCTCTTTGGGAAGCCAAGAAACAGCTCACTCTGCACAGGGCTTTTACAAGCCTACCGGGAGCATGTCTTACAAAGGCCTATGAAACGCAGTTTCATCTCAGGCCTGCTCTCGCTGAAGTAGAACTTCTGCTCTGCCGTGTCCTACATGGGCCTAGAGCTGAAAGGGACAAAGTCCTCTGCTGTGTCTTCAATGGCAGACAGGCCCCACAGCGTCCGGCTTCCAGCTCTTTGGGCAGCTAAGAAACAGCTCGCTCTGCACTGGTGTTTTACAGCCTACCGGGAACATGTCCTACAAAGGCCTGTGAAACGCAGTTTCTTGCCAGGCCTGATCTCGGTGAAGTAGAACTTCTGCTCTGCCGTGTCCTACATGGGCCTAGAGCTGAAAGGGACAAAGTCCTCTGTTGTGTCTTCAAGGGCAGACAGGCCCCACAGCGTCCGGCTTCCAGCTCTTTTGCAGTCTAAGAAACAACTCGCTCTGCACAGGGCTCTTAAAGCCTAGCGGGAACATGTCTTAAAAAGGCCTGTGAGACGCAGTTTCTTCCCAGGCCTGATCTCGCTGAAGTAGAACTTCTGCTCTGCCGTGTTCTACATGGGCCTAGAGCTGAAAGGGACAAGGTTCTGCCTTTTGTCCTCAAGGGCAGACAGGTCCCACAGCGTCCGGCTTCCAGATCTTTGGGCAGCTAAGAAACAACTCGCTCTGCACAGGGCTCCTACAAGCCTACCAGGAACATGTTTACAAAGGCCTGCGAAACGCAGTTTCTTCCCAGGCCTGATCTCGCCGAAGCAGAAGTTCAGCTCTGCCGTGTCCTACATGGGCCTAGAGCTCAAAGGGAGAAAATCCAGCCTTGTGTCCTCAAGGGCAGAGAGGCCCCACAGCGTCCGGCTTCCAGCTCTATGGGTAGCTGAGAAACAGCTTGCTCTGCACTGCTGTTTTACAGCCTACCGGGAACATGTCTTACAAAGGCCTGTGAAACGCAGTTTCTTCCCAGACCTGATCTCGCTGAAGTAGAACTTCTGCTCTGCCGTGTCCTGCATGGGCCTAGAGCTGAAAGGGACAAAGTCCTGTCTTGTGTCCTCAAGGGCAGACTGGTCCCACAGCGTCCGGCTTCCAGCTCTTTGGCAGGCTAAGAAACAACTCGCTCTGCACAGGGCTCTTAAAGCCTACCGGGAACATGTCTTACAAAGGCCTGTGAAACGCAGTTTCTTCCCAGGCCTGATCTCGCTGAAGTAGAACTTCTGCTCTGCCGTGTTCTACATGGGCCTAGAGCTGAAAGGGACAAAGTTCTGCCTTTTGTCCTCAAGGGCAGACAGGTCCCACAGCGTCCGGCTTCCAGCTCTTTGGGAAGCCAAGAAACAGCTCACTCTGCACAGGGCTTTTACAAGCCTACCGGGAGCATGTCTTACAAAGGCCTATGAAACGCAGTTTCATCTCAGGCCTGCTCTCGCTGAAGTAGAACTTCTGCTCTGCCGTGTCCTACATGGGCCTAGAGCTGAAAGGGACAAAGTCCTCTGCTGTGTCTTCAATGGCAGACAGGCCCCACAGCGTCCGGCTTCCAGCTCTTTGGGCAGCTAAGAAACAGCTCGCTCTGCACTGGTGTTTTACAGCCTACTGGGAACATGTCCTACAAAGGCCTGTGAAACGCAGTTTCTTGCCAGGCCTGATCTCGGTGAAGTAGAACTTCTGCTCTGCCGTGTCCTACATGGGCCTAGAGCTGAAAGGGACAAAGTCCTCTGTTGTGTCTTCAAGGGCAGACAGGCCCCACAGCGTCCGGCTTCCAGCTCTTTTGCAGTCTAAGAAACAACTCGCTCTGCACAGGGCTCTTAAAGCCTAGCGGGAACATGTCTTAAAAAGGCCTGTGAGACGCAGTTTCTTCCCAGGCCTGATCTCGCTGAAGTAGAACTTCTGCTCTGCCGTGTTCTACATGGGCCTAGAGCTCAAAGGGAGAAAATCCAGCCTTGTGTCCTCAAGGGCAGAGAGGCCCCACAGCGTCCGGCTTCCAGCTCTATGGGTAGCTGAGAAACAGCTTGCTCTGCACTGCTGTTTTACAGCCTACCGGGAACATGTCTTACAAAGGCCTGTGAAACGCAGTTTCTTCCCAGACCTGATCTCGCTGAAGTAGAACTTCTGCTCTGCCGTGTCCTGCATGGGCCTAGAGCTGAAAGGGACAAAGTCCTGTCTTGTGTCCTCAAGGGCAGACTGGTCCCACAGCGTCCGGCTTCCAGCTCTTTGGCAGGCTAAGAAACAACTCGCTCTGCACAGGGCTCTTAAAGCCTACCGGGAACATGTCTTACAAAGGCCTGTGAAACGCAGTTTCTTCCCAGGCCTGATCTCGCTGAAGTAGAACTTCTGCTCTGCCGTGTTCTACATGGGCCTAGAGCTGAAAGGGACAAAGTTCTGCCTTTTGTCCTCAAGGGCAGACAGGTCCCACAGCGTCCGGCTTCCAGCTCTTTGGGAAGCCAAGAAACAGCTCACTCTGCACAGGTTTTTTACAAACCTACCGGGAGCATGTCTTACAAAGGCCTATGAAACGCAGTTTCATCTCAGGCCTGCTCTCGCTGAAGTAGAACTTCTGCTCTGCCGTGTCCTACATGGGCCTGGAGCTAAAAGGGACAAAGTCCTGTCTTGTGTCCTCAAGGGCAGACAGGTCCCACAGCGTCCGGCTTCCAGATCTTTGGGCAGCTAAGAAACAACTCGCTCTGCACAGGGCTCCTACAAGCCTACCAGGAACATGTTTACAAAGGCCTGCGAAACGCAGTTTCTTCCCAGGCCTGATCTCGCCGAAGCAGAAGTTCAGCTCTGCCGTGTCCTACATGGGCCTAGAGCTCAAACTGAGAAAATCCAGCCTTGTGTCCTCAAGGGCAGAGAGGCCCCACAGCGTCCGGCTTCCAGCTCTATGGCTAGCTGAGAAACAGCTTGCTCTGCACTGCTGTTTTACAGCCTACCGGGAACATGTCTTACAAAGGCCTGTGAAACGCAGTTTCTTCCCAGACCTGATCTCGCTGAAGTAGAACTTCTGCTCTGCCGTGTCCTGCATGGGCCTAGAGCGGAAAGGGACAAAGTCCTGTCTTGTGTCCTCAAGGGCAGACTGGTCCCACAGCGTCCGGCTTCCAGCTCTTTGGCAGGCTAAGAAACAACTCGCTCTGCACAGGGCTCTTAAAGCCTACCGGGAACATGTCTTACAAAGGCCTGTGAAACGCAGTTTCTTCCCAGGCCTGATCTCGCTGAAGTAGAACTTCTGCTCTGCCGTGTTCTACATGGGCCTAGAGCTGAAAGGGACAAAGTTCTGCCTTTTGTCCTCAAGGGCAGACTGGTCCCACAGCGTCCGGCTTCCAGCTCTTTGGGAAGCCAAGAAACAGCTCACTCTGCACAGGGCTTTTACAAGCCTACCGGGAGCATGTCTTACAAAGGCCTATGAAACGCAGTTTCATCTCAGGCCTGCTCTCGCTGAAGTAGAACTTCTGCTCTGCCGTGTCCTACATGGGCCTAGAGCTGAAAGGGACAAAGTCCTCTGCTGTGTCTTCAATGGCAGACAGGCCCCACAGCGTCCGGCTTCCAGCTCTTTGGGCAGCTAAGAAACAGCTCGCTCTGCACTGGTGTTTTACAGCCTACCGGGAACATGTCCTACAAAGGCCTGTGAAACGCAGTTTCTTGCCAGGCCTGATCTCGGTGAAGTAGAACTTCTGCTCTGCCGTGTCCTACATGGGCCTAGAGCTGAAAGGGACAAAGTCCTCTGTTGTGTCTTCAAGGGCAGAAAGGCCCCACAGCGTCCGGCTTCCAGCTCTTTTGCAGTCTAAGAAACAACTCGCTCTACACAGGGCTCTTAAAGCCTAGCGGGAACATGTCTTAAAAAGGCCTGTGAGACGCAGTTTCTTCCCAGGCCTGATCTCGCTGAAGTAGAACTTCTGCTCTGCCGTGTTCTACATGGGCCTAGAGCTGAAAGGGACAAGGTTCTGCCTTTTGTCCTCAAGGGCAGACAGGTCCCACAGCGTCCGGCTTCCAGATCTTTGGGCAGCTAAGAAACAACTCGCTCTGCACAGGGCTCCTACAAGCCTACCAGGAACATGTTTACAAAGGCCTGCGAAACGCAGTTTCTTCCCAGGCCTGATCTCGCCGAAGCAGAAGTTCAGCTCTGCCGTGTCCTACATGGGCCTAGAGCTCAAAGGGAGAAAATCCAGCCTTGTGTCCTCAAGGGCAGAGAGGCCCCACAGCGTCCGGCTTCCAGCTCTATGGGTAGCTGAGAAACAGCTTGCTCTGCACTGCTGTTTTACAGCCTACCGGGAACATGTCTTACAAAGGCCTGTGAAACGCAGTTTCTTCCCAGACCTGATCTCGCTGAAGTAGAACTTCTGCTCTGCCGTGTCCTGCATGGGCCTAGAGCTGAAAGGGACAAAGTCCTGTCTTGTGTCCTCAAGGGCAGACTGGTCCCACAGCGTCCGGCTTCCAGCTCTTTGGCAGGCTAAGAAACAACTCGCTCTGCACAGGGCTCTTAAAGCCTACCGGGAACATGTCTTACAAAGGCCTGTGAAACGCAGTTTCTTCCCAGGCCTGATCTCGCTGAAGTAGAACTTCTGCTCTGCCGTGTTCTACATGGGCCTAGAGCTGAAAGGGACAAAGTTCTGCCTTTTGTCCTCAAGGGCAGACAGGTCCCACAGCGTCCGGCTTCCAGCTCTTTGGGAAGCCAAGAAACAGCTCACTCTGCACAGGGCTTTTACAAGCCTACCGGGAGCATGTCTTACAAAGGCCTATGAAACGCAGTTTCATCTCAGGCCTGCTCTCGCTGAAGTAGAACTTCTGCTCTGCCGTGTCCTACATGGGCCTAGAGCTGAAAGGGACAAAGTCCTCTGCTGTGTCTTCAATGGCAGACAGGCCCCACAGCGTCCGGCTTCCAGCTCTTTGGGCAGCTAAGAAACAGCTCGCTCTGCACTGGTGTTTTACAGCCTACCGGGAACATGTCCTACAAAGGCCTGTGAAACGCAGTTTCTTGCCAGGCCTGATCTCGGTGAAGTAGAACTTCTGCTCTGCCGTGTCCTACATGGGCCTAGAGCTGAAAGGGACAAAGTCCTCTGTTGTGTCTTCAAGGGCAGACAGGCCCCACAGCGTCCGGCTTCCAGCTCTTTTGCAGTCTAAGAAACAACTCGCTCTGCACAGGGCTCTTAAAGCCTAGCGGGAACATGTCTTAAAAAGGCCTGTGAGACGCAGTTTCTTCCCAGGCCTGATCTCGCTGAAGTAGAACTTCTGCTCTGCCGTGTTCTACATGGGCCTAGAGCTGAAAGGGACAAGGTTCTGCCTTTTGTCCTCAAGGGCAGACAGGTCCCACAGCGTCCGGCTTCCAGATCTTTGGGCAGCTAAGAAACAACTCGCTCTGCACAGGGCTCCTACAAGCCTACCAGGAACATGTTTACAAAGGCCTGCGAAACGCAGTTTCTTCCCAGGCCTGATCTCGCCGAAGCAGAAGTTCAGCTCTGCCGTGTCCTACATGGGCCTAGAGCTCAAAGGGAGAAAATCCAGCCTTGTGTCCTCAAGGGCAGAGAGGCCCCACAGCGTCCGGCTTCCAGCTCTATGGGTAGCTGAGAAACAGCTTGCTCTGCACTGCTGTTTTACAGCCTACCGGGAACATGTCTTACAAAGGCCTGTGAAACGCAGTTTCTTCCCAGACCTGATCTCGCTGAAGTAGAACTTCTGCTCTGCCGTGTCCTGCATGGGCCTAGAGCTGAAAGGGACAAAGTCCTGTCTTGTGTCCTCAAGGGCAGACTGGTCCCACAGCGTCCGGCTTCCAGCTCTTTGGCAGGCTAAGAAACAACTCGCTCTGCACAGGGCTCTTAAAGCCTACCGGGAACATGTCTTACAAAGGCCTGTGAAACGCAGTTTCTTCCCAGGCCTGATCTCGCTGAAGTAGAACTTCTGCTCTGCCGTGTTCTACATGGGCCTAGAGCTGAAAGGGACAAAGTTCTGCCTTTTGTCCTCAAGGGCAGACAGGTCCCACAGCGTCCGGCTTCCAGCTCTTTGGGAAGCCAAGAAACAGCTCACTCTGCACAGGGCTTTTACAAGCCTACCGGGAGCATGTCTTACAAAGGCCTATGAAACGCAGTTTCATCTCAGGCCTGCTCTCGCTGAAGTAGAACTTCTGCTCTGCCGTGTCCTACATGGGCCTAGAGCTGAAAGGGACAAAGTCCTCTGCTGTGTCTTCAATGGCAGACAGGCCCCACAGCGTCCGGCTTCCAGCTCTTTGGGCAGCTAAGAAACAGCTCGCTCTGCACTGGTGTTTTACAGCCTACTGGGAACATGTCCTACAAAGGCCTGTGAAACGCAGTTTCTTGCCAGGCCTGATCTCGGTGAAGTAGAACTTCTGCTCTGCCGTGTCCTACATGGGCCTAGAGCTGAAAGGGACAAAGTCCTCTGTTGTGTCTTCAAGGGCAGACAGGCCCCACAGCGTCCGGCTTCCAGCTCTTTTGCAGTCTAAGAAACAACTCGCTCTGCACAGGGCTCTTAAAGCCTAGCGGGAACATGTCTTAAAAAGGCCTGTGAGACGCAGTTTCTTCCCAGGCCTGATCTCGCTGAAGTAGAACTTCTGCTCTGCCGTGTTCTACATGGGCCTAGAGCTGAAAGGGACAAGGTTCTGCCTTTTGTCCTCAAGGGCAGACAGGTCCCACAGCGTCCGGCTTCCAGATCTTTGGGCAGCTAAGAAACAACTCGCTCTGCACAGGGCTCCTACAAGCCTACCAGGAACATGTTTACAAAGGCCTGCGAAACGCAGTTTCTTCCCAGGCCTGATCTCGCCGAAGCAGAAGTTCAGCTCTGCCGTGTCCTACATGGGCCTAGAGCTCAAAGGGAGAAAATCCAGCCTTGTGTCCTCAAGGGCAGAGAGGCCCCACAGCGTCCGGCTTCCAGCTCTATGGGTAGCTGAGAAACAGCTTGCTCTGCACTGCTGTTTTACAGCCTACCGGGAACATGTCTTACAAAGGCCTGTGAAACGCAGTTTCTTCCCAGACCTGATCTCGCTGAAGTAGAACTTCTGCTCTGCCGTGTCCTGCATGGGCCTAGAGCTGAAAGGGACAAAGTCCTGTCTTGTGTCCTCAAGGGCAGACTGGTCCCACAGCGTCCGGCTTCCAGCTCTTTGGCAGGCTAAGAAACAACTCGCTCTGCACAGGGCTCTTAAAGCCTACCGGGAACATGTCTTACAAAGGCCTGTGAAACGCAGTTTCTTCCCAGGCCTGATCTCGCTGAAGTAGAACTTCTGCTCTGCCGTGTTCTACATGGGCCTAGAGCTGAAAGGGACAAAGTTCTGCCTTTTGTCCTCAAGGGCAGACAGGTCCCACAGCGTCCGGCTTCCAGCTCTTTGGGAAGCCAAGAAACAGCTCACTCTGCACAGGGCTTTTACAAGCCTACCGGGAGCATGTCTTACAAAGGCCTATGAAACGCAGTTTCATCTCAGGCCTGCTCTCGCTGAAGTAGAACTTCTGCTCTGCCGTGTCCTACATGGGCCTAGAGCTGAAAGGGACAAAGTCCTCTGCTGTGTCTTCAAGGGCAGACAGGCCCCACAGCGTCCGGCTTCCAGCTCTTTGGGCAGCTAAGAAACAGCTCGCTCTGCACTGGTGTTTTACAGCCTACCGGGAACATGTCCTACAAAGGCCTGTGAAACGCAGTTTCTTGCCAGGCCTGATCTCGGTGAAGTAGAACTTCTGCTCTGCCGTGTCCTACATGGGCCTAGAGCTGAAAGGGACAAAGTCCTCTGTTGTGTCTTCAAGGGCAGACAGGCCCCACAGCGTCCGGCTTCCAGCTCTTTTGCAGTCTAAGAAACAACTCGCTCTGCACAGGGCTCTTAAAGCCTAGCGGGAACATGTCTTAAAAAGGCCTGTGAGACGCAGTTTCTTCCCAGGCCTGATCTCGCTGAAGTAGAACTTCTGCTCTGCCGTGTTCTACATGGGCCTAGAGCTGAAAGGGACAAGGTTCTGCCTTTTGTCCTCAAGGGCAGACAGGTCCCACAGCGTCCGGCTTCCAGATCTTTGGGCAGCTAAGAAACAACTCGCTCTGCACAGGGCTCCTACAAGCCTACCAGGAACATGTTTACAAAGGCCTGCGAAACGCAGTTTCTTCCCAGGCCTGATCTCGCCGAAGCAGAAGTTCAGCTCTGCCGTGTCCTACATGGGCCTAGAGCTCAAAGGGAGAAAATCCAGCCTTGTGTCCTCAAGGGCAGAGAGGCCCCACAGCGTCCGGCTTCCAGCTCTATGGGTAGCTGAGAAACAGCTTGCTCTGCACTGCTGTTTTACAGCCTACCGGGAACATGTCTTACAAAGGCCTGTGAAACGCAGTTTCTTCCCAGACCTGATCTCGCTGAAGTAGAACTTCTGCTCTGCCGTGTCCTGCATGGGCCTAGAGCTGAAAGGGACAAAGTCCTGTCTTGTGTCCTCAAGGGCAGACTGGTCCCACAGCGTCCGGCTTCCAGCTCTTTGGCAGGCTAAGAAACAACTCGCTCTGCACAGGGCTCTTAAAGCCTACCGGGAACATGTCTTACAAAGGCCTGTGAAACGCAGTTTCTTCCCAGGCCTGATCTCGCTGAAGTAGAACTTCTGCTCTGCCGTGTTCTACATAGGCCTAGAGCTGAAAGGGACAAAGTTCTGCCTTTTGTCCTCAAGGGCAGACAGGTCCCACAGCGTCCGGCTTCCAGCTCTTTGGGAAGCCAAGAAACAGCTCACTCTGCACAGGGCTTTTACAAGCCTACCGGGAGCATGTCTTACAAAGGCCTATGAAACGCAGTTTCATCTCAGGCCTGCTCTCGCTGAAGTAGAACTTCTGCTCTGCCGTGTCCTACATGGGCCTAGAGCTGAAAGGGACAAAGTCCTCTGCTGTGTCTTCAAGGGCAGACAGGCCCCACAGCGTCCGGCTTCCAGCTCTTTGGGCAGCTAAGAAACAGCTCGCTCTGCACTGGTGTTTTACAGCCTACCGGGAACATGTCCTACAAAGGCCTGTGAAACGCAGTTTCTTGCCAGGCCTGATCTCGGTGAAGTAGAACTTCTGCTCTGCCGTGTCCTACATGGGCCTAGAGCTGAAAGGGACAAAGTCCTCTGTTGTGTCTTCAAGGGCAGACAGGCCCCACAGCGTCCGGCTTCCAGCTCTTTGGGAAGCCAAGAAACAGCTCACTCTGCACAGGGCTTTTACAAACCTACCGGGAGCATGTCTTACAAAGGCCTATGAAACGCAGTTTCATCTCAGGCCTGCTCTCGCTGAAGTAGAACTTCTGCTCTGCCGTGTCCTACATGGGCCTGGAGCTAAAAGGGACAAAGTCCTGTCTTGTGTCCTCAAGGGCAGACAGGTCCCACAGCGTCCGGCTTCCAGATCTTTGGGCAGCTAAGAAACAACTCGCTCTGCACAGGGCTCCTACAAGCCTACCAGGAACATGTTTACAAAGGCCTGCGAAACGCAGTTTCTTCCCAGGCCTGATCTCGCCGAAGCAGAAGTTCAGCTCTGCCGTGTCCTACATGGGCCTAGAGCTCAAACTGAGAAAATCCAGCCTTGTGTCCTCAAGGGCAGAGAGGCCCCACAGCGTCCGGCTTCCAGCTCTATGGCTAGCTGAGAAACAGCTTGCTCTGCACTGCTGTTTTACAGCCTACCGGGAACATGTCTTACAAAGGCCTGTGAAACGCAGTTTCTTCCCAGACTTGATCTCGCTGAAGTAGAACTTCTGCTCTGCCGTGTCCTGCATGGGCCTAGAGCGGAAAGGGACAAAGTCCTGTCTTGTGTCCTCAAGGGCAGACTGGTCCCACAGCGTCCGGCTTCCAGCTCTTTGGCAGGCTAAGAAACAACTCGCTCTGCACAGGGCTCTTAAAGCCTACCGGGAACATGTCTTACAAAGGCCTGTGAAACGCAGTTTCTTCCCAGGCCTGATCTCGCTGAAGTAGAACTTCTGCTCTGCCGTGTTCTACATGGGCCTAGAGCTGAAAGGGACAAAGTTCTGCCTTTTGTCCTCAAGGGCAGACTGGTCCCACAGCGTCCGGCTTCCAGCTCTTTGGGAAGCTAAGAAACAGCTCATTCTGCTCAGGGCTTTTACAAGCCTACCGGGAGCATGTCTTACAAAGGCCTATGAAACGCACTTTCATCTCAGGCCTGCTCTCGCTGAAGTAGAACTTCTGCTATGCCGTGTCCTACATGGGCCTAGAGCTGAAAGGGACAAAGTCCTCTGCTGTGTCTTCAATGGCAGACAGGCCCCACAGCGTCCGGCTTCCAGCTCTTTGGGCAGCTAAGAAACAGCTCGCTCTGCACTGGTGTTTTACAGCCTACTGGGAACATGTCCTACAAAGGCCTGTGAAACGCAGTTTCTTGCCAGGCCTGATCTCGGTGAAGTAGAACTTCTGCTCTGCCGTGTCCTACATGGGCCTAGAGCTGAAAGGGACAAAGTCCTCTGTTGTGTCTTCAAGGGCAGACAGGCCCCACAGCGTCCGGCTTCCAGCTCTTTTGCAGTCTAAGAAACAACTCGCTCTGCACAGGGCTCTTAAAGCCTAGCGGGAACATGTCTTAAAAAGGCCTGTGAGACGCAGTTTCTTCCCTTGCCTGATCTCGCTGAAGTAGAACTTCTGCTCTGCCGTGTTCTACATGGGCCTAGAGCTGAAAGGGACAAGGTTCTGCCTTTTGTCCTCAAGGGCAGACAGGTCCCACAGCGTCCGGCTTCCAGATCTTTGGGCAGCTAAGAAACAACTCGCTCTGCACAGGGCTCCTACAAGCCTACCAGGAACATGTTTACAAAGGCCTGCGAAACGCAGTTTCTTCCCAGGCCTGATCTCGCCGAAGCAGAAGTTCAGCTCTGCCGTGTCCTACATGGGCCTAGAGCTCAAAGGGAGAAAATCCAGCCTTGTGTACTCAAGGGCAGAGAGGCCCCACAGCGTCCGGCTTCCAGCTCTATGGGTAGCTGAGAAACAGCTTGCTCTGCACTGCTGTTTTACAGCCTACCGGGAACATGTCTTACAAAGGCCTGTGAAACGCAGTTTCTTCCCAGACCTGATCTCGCTGAAGTAGAACTTCTGCTCTGCCGTGTCCTGCATGGGCCTAGAGCTGAAAGGGACAAAGTCCTGTCTTGTGTCCTCAAGGGCAGACTGGTCCCACAGCGTCCGGCTTCCAGCTCTTTGGCAGGCTAAGAAACAACTCGCTCTGCACAGGGCTCTTAAAGCCTACCGGGAACATGTCTTACAAAGGCCTGTGAAACGCAGTTTCTTCCCAGGCCTGATCTCGCTGAAGTAGAACTTCTGCTCTGCCGTGTTCTACATGGGCCTAGAGCTGAAAGGGACAAAGTTCTGCCTTTTGTCCTCAAGGGCAGACAGGTCCCACAGCGTCCGGCTTCCAGCTCTTTGGGAAGCCAAGAAACAGCTCACTCTGCACAGGGCTTTTACAAGCCTACCGGGAGCATGTCTTACAAAGGCCTATGAAACGCAGTTTCATCTCAGGCCTGCTCTCGCTGAAGTAGAACTTCTGCTCTGCCGTGTCCTACATGGGCCTAGAGCTGAAAGGGACAAAGTCCTCTGCTGTGTCTTCAAGGGCAGACAGGCCCCACAGCGTCCGGCTTCCAGCTCTTTGGGCAGCTAAGAAACAGCTCGCTCTGCACTGGTGTTTTACAGCCTACTGGGAACATGTCCTACAAAGGCCTGTGAAACGCAGTTTCTTGCCAGGCCTGATCTCGGTGAAGTAGAACTTCTGCTCTGCCGTGTCCTACATGGGCCTAGAGCTGAAAGGGACAAAGTCCTCTGTTGTGTCTTCAAGGGCAGACAGGCCCCACAGCGTCCGGCTTCCAGCTCTTTTGCAGTCTAAGAAACAACTCGCTCTGCACAGGGCTCTTAAAGCCTAGCGGGAACATGTCTTAAAAAGGCCTGTGAGACGCAGTTTCTTCCCAGGCCTGATCTCGCTGAAGTAGAACTTCTGCTCTGCCGTGTTCTACATGGGCCTAGAGCTGAAAGGGACAAGGTTCTGCCTTTTGTCCTCAAGGGCAGACAGGTCCCACAGCGTCCGGCTTCCGGATCTTTGGGCAGCTAAGAAACAACTCGCTCTGCACAGGGCTCCTACAAGCCTACCAGGAACATGTTTACAAAGGCCTGCGAAACGCAGTTTCTTCCCAGGCCTGATCTCGCCGAAGCAGAAGTTCAGCTCTGCCGTGTCCTACATGGGCCTAGAGCTCAAAGGGAGAAAATCGAGCCTTGTGTCCTCAAGGGCAGAGAGGCCCCACAGCGTCCGGCTTCCAGCTCTATGGGTAGCTGAGAAACAGCTTGCTCTGCACTGCTGTTTTACAGCCTACCGGGAACATGTCTTTCAAAGGCCTGTGAAACGCAGTTTCTTCCCAGACCTGATCTCGCTGAAGTAGAACTTCTGCTCTGCCGTGTCCTGCATGGGCCTAGAGCTGAAAGGGACAAAGTCCTGTCTTGTGTCCTCAAGGGCAGACTGGTCCCACAGCGTCCGGCTTCCAGCTCTTTGGCAGGCTAAGAAACAACTCGCTCTGCACAGGGCTCTTAAAGCCTACCGGGAACATGTCTTACAAAGGCCTGTGAAACGCAGTTTCTTCCCAGGCCTGATCTCGCTGAAGTAGAACTTCTGCTCTGCCGTGTTCTACATGGGCCTAGAGCTGAAAGGGACAAAGTTCTGCCTTTTGTCCTCAAGGGCAGACAGGTCCCACAGCGTCCGGCTTCCAGCTCTTTGGGAAGCCAAGAAACAGCTCACTCTGCACAGGGCTTTTACAAGCCTACCGGGAGCATGTCTTACAAAGGCCTATGAAACGCAGTTTCATCTCAGGCCTGCTCTCGCTGAAGTAGAACTTCTGCTCTGCCGTGTCCTACATGGGCCTAGAGCTGAAAGGGACAAAGTCCTCTGCTGTGTCTTCAAGGGCAGACAGGCCCCACAGCGTCCGGCTTCCAGCTCTTTGGGCAGCTAAGAAACAGCTCGCTCTGCAATGGTGTTTTACAGCCTACTGGGAACATGTCCTACAAAGGCCTGTGAAACGCAGTTTCTTGCCAGGCCTGATCTCGGTGAAGTAGAACTTCTGCTCTGCCGTGTCCTACATGGGCCTAGAGCTGAAAGGGACAAAGTCCTCTGTTGTGTCTTCAAGGGCAGACAGGCCCCACAGCGTCCGGCTTCCAGCTCTTTTGCAGTCTAAGAAACAACTCGCTCTGCACAGGGCTCTTAAAGCCTAGCGGGAACATGTCTTAAAAAGGCCTGTGAGACGCAGTTTCTTCCCAGGCCTGATCTCGCTGAAGTAGAACTTCTGCTCTGCCGTGTTCTACATGGGCCTAGAGCTGAAAGGGACAAGGTTCTGCCTTTTGTCCTCAAGGGCAGACAGGTCCCACAGCGTCCGGCTTCCAGATCTTTGGGCAGCTAAGAAACAACTCGCTCTGCACAGGGCTCCTACAAGCCTACCAGGAACATGTTTACAAAGGCCTGCGAAACGCAGTTTCTTCCCAGGCCTGATCTCGCCGAAGCAGAAGTTCAGCTCTGCCGTGTCCTACATGGGCCTAGAGCTCAAAGGGAGAAAGTCCAGCCTTGTGTCCTCAAGGGCAGAGAGGCCCCACAGCGTCCGGCTTCCAGCTCTATGGGTAGCTGAGAAACAGCTTGCTCTGCACTGCTGTTTTACAGCCTACCGGGAACATGTCTTACAAAGGCCTGTGAAACGCAGTTTCTTCCCAGACCTGATCTCGCTGAAGTAGAACTTCTGCTCTGCCGTGTCCTGCATGGGCCTAGAGCTGAAAGGGACAAAGTCCTGTCTTGTGTCCTCAAGGGCAGACTGGTCCCACAGCGTCCGGCTTCCAGCTCTTTGGCAGGCTAAGAAACAACTCGCTCTGCACAGGGCTCTTAAAGCCTACCGGGAACATGTCTTACAAAGGCCTGTGAAACGCAGTTTCTTCCCAGGCCTGATCTCGCTGAAGTAGAACTTCTGCTCTGCCGTGTTCTACATGGGCCTAGAGCTGAAAGGGACAAAGTTCTGCCTTTTGTCCTCAAGGGCAGACAGGTCCCACAGCGTCCGGCTTCCAGCTCTTTGGGAAGCCAAGAAACAGCTCACTCTGCACAGGGCTTTTACAAGCCTACCGGGGACATGTCTTACAAAGGCCTATGAAACGCAGTTTCATCTCAGGCCTGCTCTCGCTGAAGTAGAACTTCTGCTCTGCCGTGTCCTACATGGGCCTAGAGCTGAAAGGGACAAAGTCCTCTGCTGTGTCTTCAATGGCAGACAGGCCCCACAGCGTCCGGCTTCCAGCTCTTTGGGCAGCTAAGAAACAGCTCGCTCTGCACTGGTGTTTTACAGCCTACTGGGAACATGTCCTACAAAGGCCTGTGAAACGCAGTTTCTTGCCAGGCCTGATCTCGGTGAAGTAGAACTTCTGCTCTGCCGTGTCCTACATGGGCCTAGAGCTGAAAGGGACAAAGTCCTCTGTTGTGTCTTCAAGGGCAGACAGGCCCCACAGCGTCCGGCTTCCAGCTCTTTTGCAGTCTAAGAAACAACTCGCTCTGCACAGGGCTCTTAAAGCCTAGCGGGAACATGTCTTAAAAAGGCCTGTGAGACGCAGTTTCTTCCCAGGCCTGATCTCGCTGAAGTAGAACTTTTGCTCTGCCGTGTCCTATTTGACCCTAGAGCTGCAATTCACAAGGTCCTGCCTTGTTTCCACAAGGGGAGGCAAGTCCCTCAGCGTCATGCCTCCAGCTCTTTGGGCAGCTAAGAAACAACTCGCTCTGCACAGGGCTCCTACAAGCCTACCAGGAACATGTTTACAAAGGCCTGTGAAACGCAGTTTCTTCCCAGGCCTGATCTCGCCGAAGCAGAAGTTCAGCTCTGCCGTGTCCTACATGGGCCTAGAGCTCAAAGGGAGAAAGTCCAGCCTTGTGTCCTCAAGGACAGAGAGGCCCCACAGCGTCCGGCTTCCAGCTCTTTGGGCAGCTGAGAAACAGCATGCTCTGCACTGCTGTTTTACAGCCTACAGGGAACATGTCTTACAAAGACCTGTGAAACGCAGTTTCTTCCCAGACCTGATCTCGCTGAAGTAGAACTTCTGCTCTGCCGTGTCCTGCATGGGCCTAGAGCTGAAAGGGACAAAGTCCTGTCTTGTGTCCTCAAGGGCAGACTGGTCCCACAGCGTCCGGCTTCCAGCTCTTTGGACGGATAAGAAACAACTCGCTCTGCACAGGGCTCTTAAAGCCTACCGGGAACATGTCTTACAAAGGCCTGTGAAACGCAGTTTCTTCCCAGGCCTGATCTCGCTGAAGTAGAACTTCTGCTCTGCCGTGTTCTACATGGGCCTAGAGCTGAAAGGGACAAAGTTCTGCCTTTTGTCCTCAAGGGCAGACAGGTCCCACAGCGTCCGGCTTCCAGCTCTTTGGGAAGCCAAGAAACAGCTCACTCTGCACAGGGCTTTTACAAGCCTACCGGGAGCATGTCTTACAAAGGCCTATGAAACGCAGTTTCATCTCAGGCCTGCTCTCGCTGAAGTAGAACTTCTGCTCTGCCGTGTACAACATGGGCCTAGAGCTGAAAGGGACAAAGTCCTCTGCTGTGTCTTCAATGGCAGACAGGCCCCACAGCGTCCGGCTTCCAGCTCTTTGGGCAGCTAAGAAACAGCTCGCTCTGCACTGGTGTTTTACAGCCTACCGGGAACATGTCCTACAAAGGCCTGTGAAACGCAGTTTCTTGCCAGGCCTGATCTCGGTGAAGTAGAACTTCTGCTCTGCCGTGTCCTACATGGGCCTAGAGCTGAAAGGGACAAAGTCCTGTCTTGTGTCCTCAAGGGCAGACTGGTCCCACAGCGTCCGGCTTCCAGCTCTTTGGCAGGCTAAGAAACAACTCGCTCTGCACAGGGCTCTTAAAGCCTACCGGGAACATGTCTTACAAAGGCCTGTGAAACGCAGTTTCTTCCCAGGCCTGATCTCGCTGAAGTAGAACTTCTGCTCTGCCGTGTTCTACATGGGCCTAGAGCTGAAAGGGACAAAGTTCTGCCTTTTGTCCTCAAGGGCAGACAGGTCCCACAGCGTCCGGCTTCCAGCTCTTTGGGAAGCCAAGAAACAGCTCACTCTGCACAGGGCTTTTACAAGCCTACCGGGGACATGTCTTACAAAGGCCTATGAAACGCAGTTTCATCTCAGGCCTGCTCTCGCTGAAGTAGAACTTCTGCTCTGCCGTGTCCTACATGGGCCTAGAGCTGAAAGGGACAAAGTCCTCTGCTGTGTCTTCAATGGCAGACAGGCCCCACAGCGTCCGGCTTCCAGCTCTTTGGGCAGCTAAGAAACAGCTCGCTCTGCACTGGTGTTTTACAGCCTACTGGGAACATGTCCTACAAAGGCCTGTGAAACGCAGTTTCTTGCCAGGCCTGATCTCGGTGAAGTAGAACTTCTGCTCTGCCGTGTCCTACATGGGCCTAGAGCTGAAAGGGACAAAGTCCTCTGTTGTGTCTTCAAGGGCAGACAGGCCCCACAGCGTCCGGCTTCCAGCTCTTTTGCAGTCTAAGAAACAACTCGCTCTGCACAGGGCTCTTAAAGCCTAGCGGGAACATGTCTTAAAAAGGCCTGTGAGACGCAGTTTCTTCCCAGGCCTGATCTCGCTGAAGTAGAACTTTTGCTCTGCCGTGTCCTATTTGACCCTAGAGCTGCAATTCACAAGGTCCTGCCTTGTTTCCACAAGGGGAGGCAAGTCCCTCAGCGTCATGCCTCCAGCTCTTTGGGCAGCTAAGAAACAACTCGCTCTGCACAGGGCTCCTACAAGCCTACCAGGAACATGTTTACAAAGGCCTGTGAAACGCAGTTTCTTCCCAGGCCTGATCTCGCCGAAGCAGAAGTTCAGCTCTGCCGTGTCCTACATGGGCCTAGAGCTCAAAGGGAGAAAGTCCAGCCTTGTGTCCTCAAGGACAGAGAGGCCCCACAGCGTCCGGCTTCCAGCTCTTTGGGCAGCTGAGAAACAGCATGCTCTGCACTGCTGTTTTACAGCCTACAGGGAACATGTCTTACAAAGACCTGTGAAACGCAGTTTCTTCCCAGACCTGATCTCGCTGAAGTAGAACTTCTGCTCTGCCGTGTCCTGCATGGGCCTAGAGCTGAAAGGGACAAAGTCCTGTCTTGTGTCCTCAAGGGCAGACTGGTCCCACAGCGTCCGGCTTCCAGCTCTTTGGACGGATAAGAAACAACTCGCTCTGCACAGGGCTCTTAAAGCCTACCGGGAACATGTCTTACAAAGGCCTGTGAAACGCAGTTTCTTCCCAGGCCTGATCTCGCTGAAGTAGAACTTCTGCTCTGCCGTGTTCTACATGGGCCTAGAGCTGAAAGGGACAAAGTTCTGCCTTTTTTCCCAAGGGCAGACAGGTCCCACAGCGTCCGGCTTCCAGCTCTTTGGGAAGCCAAGAAACAGCTCACTCTGCACAGGGCTTTTACAAGCCTACCGGGAGCATGTCTTACAAAGGCCTATGAAACGCAGTTTCATCTCAGGCCTGCTCTCGCTGAAGTAGAACTTCTGCTCTGCCGTGTACAACATGGGCCTAGAGCTGAAAGGGACAAAGTCCTCTGCTGTGTCTTCAATGGCAGACAGGCCCCACAGCGTCCGGCTTCCAGCTCTTTGGGCAGCTAAGAAACAGCTCGCTCTGCACTGGTGTTTTACAGCCTACCGGGAACATGTCCTACAAAGGCCTGTGAAACGCAGTTTCTTGCCAGGCCTGATCTCGGTGAAGTAGAACTTCTGCTCTGCCGTGTCCTACATGGGCCTAGAGCTGAAAGGGACAAAGTCCTCTGTTGTGTCTTCAAGGGCAGACAGGCCCCACAGCGTCCGGCTTCCAGCTCTTTTGCAGTCTAAGAAACAACTCGCTCTGCACAGGGCTCTTAAAGCCTAGCGGGAACATGTCTTAAAAAGGCCTGTGAGACGCAGTTTCTTCCCAGGCCTGATCTCGCTGAAGTAGAACTTCTGCTCTGCCGTGTTCTACATGGGCCTAGAGCTGAAAGGGACAAGGTTCTGCCTTTTGTCCTCAAGGGCAGACAGGTCCCACAGCGTCCGGCTTCCAGATCTTTGGGCAGCTAAGAAACAACTCGCTCTGCACAGGGCTCCTACAAGCCTACCAGGAACATGTTTACAAAGGCCTGCGAAACGCAGTTTCTTCCCAGGCCTGATCTCGCCGAAGCAGAAGTTCAGCTCTGCCGTGTCCTACATGGGCCTAGAGCTCAAAGGGAGAAAATCCAGCCTTGTGTCCTCAAGGGCAGAGAGGCCCCACAGCGTCCGGCTTCCAGCTCTATGGGTAGCTGAGAAACAGCTTGCTCTGCACTGCTGTTTTACTGCCTACCGGGAACATGTCTTACAAAGGCCTGTGAAACGCAGTTTCTTCCCAGACCTGATCTCGCTGAAGTAGAACTTCTGCTCTGCCGTGTCCTGCATGGGCCTAGAGCTGAAAGGGACAAAGTCCTGTCTTGTGTCCTCAAGGGCAGACTGGTCCCACAGCGTCCGGCTTCCAGCTCTTTGGCAGGCTAAGAAACAACTCGCTCTGCACAGGGCTCTTAAAGCCTACCGGGAACATGTCTTGCAAAGGCCTGTGAAACGCAGTTTCTTCCCAGGCCTGATCTCGCTGAAGTAGAACTTCTGCTCTGCCGTGTTCTACATGGGCCTAGAGCTGAAAGGGACAAAGTTCTGCCTTTTGTCCTCAAGGGCAGACAGGTCCCACAGCGTCCGGCTTCCAGCTCTTTGGGAAGCCAAGAAACAGCTCACTCTGCACAGGGCTTTTACAAGCCTACCGGGAGCATGTCTTACAAAGGCCTATGAAACGCAGTTTCATGTCAGGCCTGCTCTCGCTGAAGTAGAACTTCTGCTCTGCCGTGTCCTACATGGGCCTAGAGCTGAAAGGGACAAAGTCCTCTGCTGTGTCTTCAAGGGCAGACAGGCCCCACAGCGTCCGGCTTCCAGCTCTTTTGCAGTCTAAGAAACAACTCGCTCTGCACAGGGCTCTTAATGCCTAGCGGGAACATGTCTTAAAAAGGCCTGTGAGACGCAGTTTCTTCCCAGGCCTGATCTCGCTGAAGTAGAACTTCTGCTCTGCCGTGTTCTACATGGGCCTAGAGCTGAAAGGGACAAGGTTCTGCCTTTTGTCCTCAAGGGCAGACAGGTCCCACAGCGTCCGGCTTCCAGATCTTTGGGCAGCTAAGAAACAGCTCGCTCTGCACAGGGCTCCTACAAGCCTACCAGGAACATGTTTACAAAGGCCTGCGAAACGCAGTTTCTTCCCAGGCCTGATCTCGCCGAAGCAGAAGTTCAGCTCTGCCGTGTCCTACATGGGCCTAGAGCTCAAAGGGAGAAAATCCAGCCTTGTGTCCTCAAGGGCAGAGAGGCCCCACAGCGTCCGGCTTCCAGCTCTATGGGTAGCTGAGAAACAGCTTGCTCTGCACTGCTGTTTTACAGCCTACCGGGAACATGTCTTACAAAGGCCTGTGAAACGCAGTTTCTTCCCAGACCTGATCTCGCTGAAGTAGAACTTCTGCTCTGCCGTGTCCTGCATGGGCCTAGAGCTGAAAGGGACAAAGTCCTGTCTTGTGTCCTCAAGGGCAGACTGGTCCCACAGCGTCCGGCTTCCAGCTCTTTGGCAGGCTAAGAAACAACTCGCTCTGCACAGGGCTCTTAAAGCCTACCGGGAACATGTCTTACAAAGGCCTGTGAAACGCAGTTTCTTCCCAGGCCTGATCTCGCTGAAGTAGAACTTCTGCTCTGCCGTGTTCTACATGGGCCTAGAGCTGAAAGGGACAAAGTTCTGCCTTTTGTCCTCAAGGGCAGACAGGTCCCACAGCGTCCGGCTTCCAGCTCTTTGGGAAGCCAAGAAACAGCTCACTCTGCACAGGGCTTTTACAAGCCTACCGGGGACATGTCTTACAAAGGCCTATGAAACGCAGTTTCATCTCAGGCCTGCTCTCGCTGAAGTAGAACTTCTGCTCTGCCGTGTCCTACATGGGCCTAGAGCTGAAAGGGACAAAGTCCTCTGCTGTGTCTTCAATGGCAGACAGGCCCCACAGCGTCCGGCTTCCAGCTCTTTGGGCAGCTAAGAAACAGCTCGCTCTGCACTGGTGTTTTACAGCCTACCGGGAACATGTCCTACAAAGGCCTGTGAAACGCAGTTTCTTGCCAGGCCTGATCTCGGTGAAGTAGAACTTCTGCTCTGCCGTGTCCTACATGGGCCTAGAGCTGAAAGGGACAAAGTCCTCTGTTGTGTCTTCAAGGGCAGACAGGCCCCACAGCGTCCGGCTTCCAGCTCTTTTGCAGTCTAAGAAACAACTCGCTCTGCACAGGGCTCTTAAAGCCTAGCGGGAACATGTCTTAAAAAGGCCTGTGAGACGCAGTTTCTTCCCAGGCCTGATCTCGCTGAAGTAGAACTTCTGCTCTGCCGTGTTCTACATGGGCCTAGAGCTGAAAGGGACAAGGTTCTGCCTTTTGTCCTCAAGGGCAGACAGGTCCCACAGCGTCCGGCTTCCAGATCTTTGGGCAGCTAAGAAACAACTCGCTCTGCACAGGGCTCCTACAAGCCTACCAGGAACATGTTTACAAAGGCCTGCGAAACGCAGTTTCTTCCCAGGCCTGATCTCGCCGAAGCAGAAGTTCAGCTCTGCCGTGTCCTACATGGGCCTAGAGCTCAAAGGGAGAAAATCCAGCCTTGTGTCCTCAAGGGCAGAGAGGCCCCACAGCGTCCGGCTTCCAGCTCTATGGGTAGCTGAGAAACAGCTTGCTCTGCACTGCTGTTTTACAGCCTACCGGGAACATGTCTTACAAAGGCCTGTGAAACGCAGTTTCTTCCCAGACCTGATCTCGCTGAAGTAGAACTTCTGCTCTGCCGTGTCCTGCATGGGCCTAGAGCTGAAAGGGACAAAGTCCTGTCTTGTGTCCTCAAGGGCAGACTGGTCCCACAGCGTCCGGCTTCCAGCTCTTTGGCAGGCTAAGAAACAACTCGCTCTGCACAGGGCTCTTAAAGCCTACCGGGAACATGTCTTACAAAGGCCTGTGAAACGCAGTTTCTTCCCAGGCCTGATCTCGCTGAAGTAGAACTTCTGCTCTGCCGTGTTCTACATGGGCCTAGAGCTGAAAGGGACAAAGTTCTGCCTTTTGTCCTCAAGGGCAGACAGGTCCCACAGCGTCCGGCTTCCAGCTCTTTGGGAAGCCAAGAAACAGCTCACTCTGCACAGGGCTTTTACAAGCCTACCGGGAGCATGTCTTACAAAGGCCTATGAAACGCAGTTTCATCTCAGGCCTGCTCTCGCTGAAGTAGAACTTCTGCTCTGCCGTGTCCTACATGGGCCTAGAGCTGAAAGGGACAAAGTCCTCTGCTGTGTCTTCAATGGCAGACAGGCCCCACAGCGTCCGGCTTCCAGCTCTTTGGGCAGCTAAGAAACAGCTCGCTCTGCACTGGTGTTTTACAGCCTACCGGGAACATGTCCTACAAAGGCCTGTGAAACGCAGTTTCTTGCCAGGCCTGATCTCGGTGAAGTAGAACTTCTGCTCTGCCGTGTCCTACATGGGCCTAGAGCTGAAAGGGACAAAGTCCTCTGTTGTGTCTTCAAGGGCAGACAGGCCCCACAGCGTCCGGCTTCCAGCTCTTTTGCAGTCTAAGAAACAACTCGCTCTGCACAGGGCTCTTAAAGCCTAGCGGGAACATGTCTTAAAAAGGCCTGTGAGACGCAGTTTCTTCCCAGGCCTGATCTCGCTGAAGTAGAACTTCTGCTCTGCCGTGTTCTACATGGGCCTAGAGCTGAAAGGGACAAGGTTCTGCCTTTTGTCCTCAAGGGCAGACAGGTCCCACAGCGTCCGGCTTCCAGATCTTTGGGCAGCTAAGAAACAACTCGCTCTGCACAGGGCTCCTACAAGCCTACCAGGAACATGTTTACAAAGGCCTGCGAAACGCAGTTTCTTCCCAGGCCTGATCTCGCCGAAGCAGAAGTTCAGCTCTGCCGTGTCCTACATGGGCCTAGAGCTCAAAGGGAGAAAATCCAGCCTTGTGTCCTCAAGGGCAGAGAGGCCCCACAGCGTCCGGCTTCCAGCTCTATGGGTAGCTGAGAAACAGCTTGCTCTGCACTGCTGTTTTACAGCCTACCGGGAACATGTCTTACAAAGGCCTGTGAAACGCAGTTTCTTCCCAGACCTGATCTCGCTGAAGTAGAACTTCTGCTCTGCCGTGTCCTGCATGGGCCTAGAGCTGAAAGGGACAAAGTCCTGTCTTGTGTCCTCAAGGGCAGACTGGTCCCACAGCGTCCGGCTTCCAGCTCTTTGGCAGGCTAAGAAACAACTCGCTCTGCACAGGGCTCTTAAAGCCTACCGGGAACATGTCTTACAAAGGCCTGTGAAACGCAGTTTCTTCCCAGGCCTGATCTCGCTGAAGTAGAACTTCTGCTCTGCCGTGTTCTACATGGGCCTAGAGCTGAAAGGGACAAAGTTCTGCCTTTTGTCCTCAAGGGCAGACAGGTCCCACAGCGTCCGGCTTCCAGCTCTTTGGGAAGCCAAGAAACAGCTCACTCTGCACAGGGCTTTTACAAGCCTACCGGGAGCATGTCTTACAAAGGCCTATGAAACGCAGTTTCATCTCAGGCCTGCTCTCGCTGAAGTAGAACTTCTGCTCTGCCGTGTCCTACATGGGCCTAGAGCTGAAAGGGACAAAGTCCTCTGCTGTGTCTTCAATGGCAGACAGGCCCCACAGCGTCCGGCTTCCAGCTCTTTGGGCAGCTAAGAAACAGCTCGCTCTGCACTGGTGTTTTACAGCCTACTGGGAACATGTCCTACAAAGGCCTGTGAAACGCAGTTTCTTGCCAGGCCTGATCTCGGTGAAGTAGAACTTCTGCTCTGCCGTGTCCTACATGGGCCTAGAGCTGAAAGGGACAAAGTCCTCTGTTGTGTCTTCAAGGGCAGACAGGCCCCACAGCGTCCGGCTTCCAGCTCTTTTGCAGTCTAAGAAACAACTCGCTCTGCACAGGGCTCTTAAAGCCTAGCGGGAACATGTCTTAAAAAGGCCTGTGAGACGCAGTTTCTTCCCAGGCCTGATCTCGCTGAAGTAGAACTTCTGCTCTGCCGTGTTCTACATGGGCCTAGAGCTCAAAGGGAGAAAATCCAGCCTTGTGTCCTCAAGGGCAGAGAGGCCCCACAGCGTCCGGCTTCCAGCTCTATGGGTAGCTGAGAAACAGCTTGCTCTGCACTGCTGTTTTACAGCCTACCGGGAACATGTCTTACAAAGGCCTGTGAAACGCAGTTTCTTCCCAGACCTGATCTCGCTGAAGTAGAACTTCTGCTCTGCCGTGTCCTGCATGGGCCTAGAGCTGAAAGGGACAAAGTCCTGTCTTGTGTCCTCAAGGGCAGACTGGTCCCACAGCGTCCGGCTTCCAGCTCTTTGGCAGGCTAAGAAACAACTCGCTCTGCACAGGGCTCTTAAAGCCTACCGGGAACATGTCTTACAAAGGCCTGTGAAACGCAGTTTCTTCCCAGGCCTGATCTCGCTGAAGTAGAACTTCTGCTCTGCCGTGTTCTACATGGGCCTAGAGCTGAAAGGGACAAAGTTCTGCCTTTTGTCCTCAAGGGCAGACAGGTCCCACAGCGTCCGGCTTCCAGCTCTTTGGGAAGCCAAGAAACAGCTCACTCTGCACAGGTTTTTTACAAACCTACCGGGAGCATGTCTTACAAAGGCCTATGAAACGCAGTTTCATCTCAGGCCTGCTCTCGCTGAAGTAGAACTTCTGCTCTGCCATGTCCTACATGGGCCTGGAGCTAAAAGGGACAAAGTCCTGTCTTGTGTCCTCAAGGGCAGACAGGTCCCACAGCGTCCGGCTTCCAGATCTTTGGGCAGCTAAGAAACAACTCGCTCTGCACAGGGCTCCTACAAGCCTACCAGGAACATGTTTACAAAGGCCTGCGAAACGCAGTTTCTTCCCAGGCCTGATCTCGCCGAAGCAGAAGTTCAGCTCTGCCGTGTCCTACATGGGCCTAGAGCTCAAACTGAGAAAATCCAGCCTTGTGTCCTCAAGGGCAGAGAGGCCCCACAGCGTCCGGCTTCCAGCTCTATGGCTAGCTGAGAAACAGCTTGCTCTGCACTGCTGTTTTACAGCCTACCGGGAACATGTCTTACAAAGGCCTGTGAAACGCAGTTTCTTCCCAGACCTGATCTCGCTGAAGTAGAACTTCTGCTCTGCCGTGTCCTGCATGGGCCTAGAGCGGAAAGGGACAAAGTCCTGTCTTGTGTCCTCAAGGGCAGACTGGTCCCACAGCGTCCGGCTTCCAGCTCTTTGGCAGGCTAAGAAACAACTCGCTCTGCACAGGGCTCTTAAAGCCTACCGGGAACATGTCTTACAAAGGCCTGTGAAACGCAGTTTCTTCCCAGGCCTGATCTCGCTGAAGTAGAACTTCTGCTCTGCCGTGTTCTACATGGGCCTAGAGCTGAAAGGGACAAAGTTCTGCCTTTTGTCCTCAAGGGCAGACTGGTCCCACAGCGTCCGGCTTCCAGCTCTTTGGGAAGCCAAGAAACAGCTCACTCTGCACAGGGCTTTTACAAGCCTACCGGGAGCATGTCTTACAAAGGCCTATGAAACGCAGTTTCATCTCAGGCCTGCTCTCGCTGAAGTAGAACTTCTGCTCTGCCGTGTCCTACATGGGCCTAGAGCTGAAAGGGACAAAGTCCTCTGCTGTGTCTTCAATGGCAGACAGGCCCCACAGCGTCCGGCTTCCAGCTCTTTGGGCAGCTAAGAAACAGCTCGCTCTGCACTGGTGTTTTACAGCCTACCGGGAACATGTCCTACAAAGGCCTGTGAAACGCAGTTTCTTGCCAGGCCTGATCTCGGTGAAGTAGAACTTCTGCTCTGCCGTGTCCTACATGGGCCTAGAGCTGAAAGGGACAAAGTCCTCTGTTGTGTCTTCAAGGGCAGAAAGGCCCCACAGCGTCCGGCTTCCAGCTCTTTTGCAGTCTAAGAAACAACTCGCTCTACACAGGGCTCTTAAAGCCTAGCGGGAACATGTCTTAAAAAGGCCTGTGAGACGCAGTTTCTTCCCAGGCCTGATCTCGCTGAAGTAGAACTTCTGCTCTGCCGTGTTCTACATGGGCCTAGAGCTGAAAGGGACAAGGTTCTGCCTTTTGTCCTCAAGGGCAGACAGGTCCCACAGCGTCCGGCTTCCAGATCTTTGGGCAGCTAAGAAACAACTCGCTCTGCACAGGGCTCCTACAAGCCTACCAGGAACATGTTTACAAAGGCCTGCGAAACGCAGTTTCTTCCCAGGCCTGATCTCGCCGAAGCAGAAGTTCAGCTCTGCCGTGTCCTACATGGGCCTAGAGCTCAAAGGGAGAAAATCCAGCCTTGTGTCCTCAAGGGCAGAGAGGCCCCACAGCGTCCGGCTTCCAGCTCTATGGGTAGCTGAGAAACAGCTTGCTCTGCACTGCTGTTTTACAGCCTACCGGGAACATGTCTTACAAAGGCCTGTGAAACGCAGTTTCTTCCCAGACCTGATCTCGCTGAAGTAGAACTTCTGCTCTGCCGTGTCCTGCATGGGCCTAGAGCTGAAAGGGACAAAGTCCTGTCTTGTGTCCTCAAGGGCAGACTGGTCCCACAGCGTCCGGCTTCCAGCTCTTTGGCAGGCTAAGAAACAACTCGCTCTGCACAGGGCTCTTAAAGCCTACCGGGAACATGTCTTACAAAGGCCTGTGAAACGCAGTTTCTTCCCAGGCCTGATCTCGCTGAAGTAGAACTTCTGCTCTGCCGTGTTCTACATGGGCCTAGAGCTGAAAGGGACAAAGTTCTGCCTTTTGTCCTCAAGGGCAGACAGGTCCCACAGCGTCCGGCTTCCAGCTCTTTGGGAAGCCAAGAAACAGCTCACTCTGCACAGGGCTTTTACAAGCCTACCGGGAGCATGTCTTACAAAGGCCTATGAAACGCAGTTTCATCTCAGGCCTGCTCTCGCTGAAGTAGAACTTCTGCTCTGCCGTGTCCTACATGGGCCTAGAGCTGAAAGGGACAAAGTCCTCTGCTGTGTCTTCAATGGCAGACAGGCCCCACAGCGTCCGGCTTCCAGCTCTTTGGGCAGCTAAGAAACAGCTCGCTCTGCACTGGTGTTTTACAGCCTACCGGGAACATGTCCTACAAAGGCCTGTGAAACGCAGTTTCTTGCCAGGCCTGATCTCGGTGAAGTAGAACTTCTGCTCTGCCGTGTCCTACATGGGCCTAGAGCTGAAAGGGACAAAGTCCTCTGTTGTGTCTTCAAGGGCAGACAGGCCCCACAGCGTCCGGCTTCCAGCTCTTTTGCAGTCTAAGAAACAACTCGCTCTGCACAGGGCTCTTAAAGCCTAGCGGGAACATGTCTTAAAAAGGCCTGTGAGACGCAGTTTCTTCCCAGGCCTGATCTCGCTGAAGTAGAACTTCTGCTCTGCCGTGTTCTACATGGGCCTAGAGCTGAAAGGGACAAGGTTCTGCCTTTTGTCCTCAAGGGCAGACAGGTCCCACAGCGTCCGGCTTCCAGATCTTTGGGCAGCTAAGAAACAACTCGCTCTGCACAGGGCTCCTACAAGCCTACCAGGAACATGTTTACAAAGGCCTGCGAAACGCAGTTTCTTCCCAGGCCTGATCTCGCCGAAGCAGAAGTTCAGCTCTGCCGTGTCCTACATGGGCCTAGAGCTCAAAGGGAGAAAATCCAGCCTTGTGTCCTCAAGGGCAGAGAGGCCCCACAGCGTCCGGCTTCCAGCTCTATGGGTAGCTGAGAAACAGCTTGCTCTGCACTGCTGTTTTACAGCCTACCGGGAACATGTCTTACAAAGGCCTGTGAAACGCAGTTTCTTCCCAGACCTGATCTCGCTGAAGTAGAACTTCTGCTCTGCCGTGTCCTGCATGGGCCTAGAGCTGAAAGGGACAAAGTCCTGTCTTGTGTCCTCAAGGGCAGACTGGTCCCACAGCGTCCGGCTTCCAGCTCTTTGGCAGGCTAAGAAACAACTCGCTCTGCACAGGGCTCTTAAAGCCTACCGGGAACATGTCTTACAAAGGCCTGTGAAACGCAGTTTCTTCCCAGGCCTGATCTCGCTGAAGTAGAACTTCTGCTCTGCCGTGTTCTACATGGGCCTAGAGCTGAAAGGGACAAAGTTCTGCCTTTTGTCCTCAAGGGCAGACAGGTCCCACAGCGTCCGGCTTCCAGCTCTTTGGGAAGCCAAGAAACAGCTCACTCTGCACAGGGCTTTTACAAGCCTACCGGGAGCATGTCTTACAAAGGCCTATGAAACGCAGTTTCATCTCAGGCCTGCTCTCGCTGAAGTAGAACTTCTGCTCTGCCGTGTCCTACATGGGCCTAGAGCTGAAAGGGACAAAGTCCTCTGCTGTGTCTTCAATGGCAGACAGGCCCCACAGCGTCCGGCTTCCAGCTCTTTGGGCAGCTAAGAAACAGCTCGCTCTGCACTGGTGTTTTACAGCCTACTGGGAACATGTCCTACAAAGGCCTGTGAAACGCAGTTTCTTGCCAGGCCTGATCTCGGTGAAGTAGAACTTCTGCTCTGCCGTGTCCTACATGGGCCTAGAGCTGAAAGGGACAAAGTCCTCTGTTGTGTCTTCAAGGGCAGACAGGCCCCACAGCGTCCGGCTTCCAGCTCTTTTGCAGTCTAAGAAACAACTCGCTCTGCACAGGGCTCTTAAAGCCTAGCGGGAACATGTCTTAAAAAGGCCTGTGAGACGCAGTTTCTTCCCAGGCCTGATCTCGCTGAAGTAGAACTTCTGCTCTGCCGTGTTCTACATGGGCCTAGAGCTGAAAGGGACAAGGTTCTGCCTTTTGTCCTCAAGGGCAGACAGGTCCCACAGCGTCCGGCTTCCAGATCTTTGGGCAGCTAAGAAACAACTCGCTCTGCACAGGGCTCCTACAAGCCTACCAGGAACATGTTTACAAAGGCCTGCGAAACGCAGTTTCTTCCCAGGCCTGATCTCGCCGAAGCAGAAGTTCAGCTCTGCCGTGTCCTACATGGGCCTAGAGCTCAAAGGGAGAAAATCCAGCCTTGTGTCCTCAAGGGCAGAGAGGCCCCACAGCGTCCGGCTTCCAGCTCTATGGGTAGCTGAGAAACAGCTTGCTCTGCACTGCTGTTTTACAGCCTACCGGGAACATGTCTTACAAAGGCCTGTGAAACGCAGTTTCTTCCCAGACCTGATCTCGCTGAAGTAGAACTTCTGCTCTGCCGTGTCCTGCATGGGCCTAGAGCTGAAAGGGACAAAGTCCTGTCTTGTGTCCTCAAGGGCAGACTGGTCCCACAGCGTCCGGCTTCCAGCTCTTTGGCAGGCTAAGAAACAACTCGCTCTGCACAGGGCTCTTAAAGCCTACCGGGAACATGTCTTACAAAGGCCTGTGAAACGCAGTTTCTTCCCAGGCCTGATCTCGCTGAAGTAGAACTTCTGCTCTGCCGTGTTCTACATGGGCCTAGAGCTGAAAGGGACAAAGTTCTGCCTTTTGTCCTCAAGGGCAGACAGGTCCCACAGCGTCCGGCTTCCAGCTCTTTGGGAAGCCAAGAAACAGCTCACTCTGCACAGGGCTTTTACAAGCCTACCGGGAGCATGTCTTACAAAGGCCTATGAAACGCAGTTTCATCTCAGGCCTGCTCTCGCTGAAGTAGAACTTCTGCTCTGCCGTGTCCTACATGGGCCTAGAGCTGAAAGGGACAAAGTCCTCTGCTGTGTCTTCAAGGGCAGACAGGCCCCACAGCGTCCGGCTTCCAGCTCTTTGGGCAGCTAAGAAACAGCTCGCTCTGCACTGGTGTTTTACAGCCTACCGGGAACATGTCCTACAAAGGCCTGTGAAACGCAGTTTCTTGCCAGGCCTGATCTCGGTGAAGTAGAACTTCTGCTCTGCCGTGTCCTACATGGGCCTAGAGCTGAAAGGGACAAAGTCCTCTGTTGTGTCTTCAAGGGCAGACAGGCCCCACAGCGTCCGGCTTCCAGCTCTTTTGCAGTCTAAGAAACAACTCGCTCTGCACAGGGCTCTTAAAGCCTAGCGGGAACATGTCTTAAAAAGGCCTGTGAGACGCAGTTTCTTCCCAGGCCTGATCTCGCTGAAGTAGAACTTCTGCTCTGCCGTGTTCTACATGGGCCTAGAGCTGAAAGGGACAAGGTTCTGCCTTTTGTCCTCAAGGGCAGACAGGTCCCACAGCGTCCGGCTTCCAGATCTTTGGGCAGCTAAGAAACAACTCGCTCTGCACAGGGCTCCTACAAGCCTACCAGGAACATGTTTACAAAGGCCTGCGAAACGCAGTTTCTTCCCAGGCCTGATCTCGCCGAAGCAGAAGTTCAGCTCTGCCGTGTCCTACATGGGCCTAGAGCTCAAAGGGAGAAAATCCAGCCTTGTGTCCTCAAGGGCAGAGAGGCCCCACAGCGTCCGGCTTCCAGCTCTATGGGTAGCTGAGAAACAGCTTGCTCTGCACTGCTGTTTTACAGCCTACCGGGAACATGTCTTACAAAGGCCTGTGAAACGCAGTTTCTTCCCAGACCTGATCTCGCTGAAGTAGAACTTCTGCTCTGCCGTGTCCTGCATGGGCCTAGAGCTGAAAGGGACAAAGTCCTGTCTTGTGTCCTCAAGGGCAGACTGGTCCCACAGCGTCCGGCTTCCAGCTCTTTGGCAGGCTAAGAAACAACTCGCTCTGCACAGGGCTCTTAAAGCCTACCGGGAACATGTCTTACAAAGGCCTGTGAAACGCAGTTTCTTCCCAGGCCTGATCTCGCTGAAGTAGAACTTCTGCTCTGCCGTGTTCTACATAGGCCTAGAGCTGAAAGGGACAAAGTTCTGCCTTTTGTCCTCAAGGGCAGACAGGTCCCACAGCGTCCGGCTTCCAGCTCTTTGGGAAGCCAAGAAACAGCTCACTCTGCACAGGGCTTTTACAAGCCTACCGGGAGCATGTCTTACAAAGGCCTATGAAACGCAGTTTCATCTCAGGCCTGCTCTCGCTGAAGTAGAACTTCTGCTCTGCCGTGTCCTACATGGGCCTAGAGCTGAAAGGGACAAAGTCCTCTGCTGTGTCTTCAAGGGCAGACAGGCCCCACAGCGTCCGGCTTCCAGCTCTTTGGGCAGCTAAGAAACAGCTCGCTCTGCACTGGTGTTTTACAGCCTACCGGGAACATGTCCTACAAAGGCCTGTGAAACGCAGTTTCTTGCCAGGCCTGATCTCGGTGAAGTAGAACTTCTGCTCTGCCGTGTCCTACATGGGCCTAGAGCTGAAAGGGACAAAGTCCTCTGTTGTGTCTTCAAGGGCAGACAGGCCCCACAGCGTCCGGCTTCCAGCTCTTTGGGAAGCCAAGAAACAGCTCACTCTGCACAGGGCTTTTACAAACCTACCGGGAGCATGTCTTACAAAGGCCTATGAAACGCAGTTTCATCTCAGGCCTGCTCTCGCTGAAGTAGAACTTCTGCTCTGCCGTGTCCTACATGGGCCTGGAGCTAAAAGGGACAAAGTCCTGTCTTGTGTCCTCAAGGGCAGACAGGTCCCACAGCGTCCGGCTTCCAGATCTTTGGGCAGCTAAGAAACAACTCGCTCTGCACAGGGCTCCTACAAGCCTACCAGGAACATGTTTACAAAGGCCTGCGAAACGCAGTTTCTTCCCAGGCCTGATCTCGCCGAAGCAGAAGTTCAGCTCTGCCGTGTCCTACATGGGCCTAGAGCTCAAACTGAGAAAATCCAGCCTTGTGTCCTCAAGGGCAGAGAGGCCCCACAGCGTCCGGCTTCCAGCTCTATGGCTAGCTGAGAAACAGCTTGCTCTGCACTGCTGTTTTACAGCCTACCGGGAACATGTCTTACAAAGGCCTGTGAAACGCAGTTTCTTCCCAGACTTGATCTCGCTGAAGTAGAACTTCTGCTCTGCCGTGTCCTGCATGGGCCTAGAGCGGAAAGGGACAAAGTCCTGTCTTGTGTCCTCAAGGGCAGACTGGTCCCACAGCGTCCGGCTTCCAGCTCTTTGGCAGGCTAAGAAACAACTCGCTCTGCACAGGGCTCTTAAAGCCTACCGGGAACATGTCTTACAAAGGCCTGTGAAACGCAGTTTCTTCCCAGGCCTGATCTCGCTGAAGTAGAACTTCTGCTCTGCCGTGTTCTACATGGGCCTAGAGCTGAAAGGGACAAAGTTCTGCCTTTTGTCCTCAAGGGCAGACTGGTCCCACAGCGTCCGGCTTCCAGCTCTTTGGGAAGCTAAGAAACAGCTCATTCTGCTCAGGGCTTTTACAAGCCTACCGGGAGCATGTCTTACAAAGGCCTATGAAACGCACTTTCATCTCAGGCCTGCTCTCGCTGAAGTAGAACTTCTGCTATGCCGTGTCCTACATGGGCCTAGAGCTGAAAGGGACAAAGTCCTCTGCTGTTTCTTCAATGGCAGACAGGCCCCACAGCGTCCGGCTTCCAGCTCTTTGGGCAGCTAAGAAACAGCTCGCTCTGCACTGGTGTTTTACAGCCTACTGGGAACATGTCCTACAAAGGCCTGTGAAACGCAGTTTCTTGCCAGGCCTGATCTCGGTGAAGTAGAACTTCTGCTCTGCCGTGTCCTACATGGGCCTAGAGCTGAAAGGGACAAAGTCCTCTGTTGTGTCTTCAAGGGCAGACAGGCCCCACAGCGTCCGGCTTCCAGCTCTTTTGCAGTCTAAGAAACAACTCGCTCTGCACAGGGCTCTTAAAGCCTAGCGGGAACATGTCTTAAAAAGGCCTGTGAGACGCAGTTTCTTCCCTTGCCTGATCTCGCTGAAGTAGAACTTCTGCTCTGCCGTGTTCTACATGGGCCTAGAGCTGAAAGGGACAAGGTTCTGCCTTTTGTCCTCAAGGGCAGACAGGTCCCACAGCGTCCGGCTTCCAGATCTTTGGGCAGCTAAGAAACAACTCGCTCTGCACAGGGCTCCTACAAGCCTACCAGGAACATGTTTACAAAGGCCTGCGAAACGCAGTTTCTTCCCAGGCCTGATCTCGCCGAAGCAGAAGTTCAGCTCTGCCGTGTCCTACATGGGCCTAGAGCTCAAAGGGAGAAAATCCAGCCTTGTGTACTCAAGGGCAGAGAGGCCCCACAGCGTCCGGCTTCCAGCTCTATGGGTAGCTGAGAAACAGCTTGCTCTGCACTGCTGTTTTACAGCCTACCGGGAACATGTCTTACAAAGGCCTGTGAAACGCAGTTTCTTCCCAGACCTGATCTCGCTGAAGTAGAACTTCTGCTCTGCCGTGTCCTGCATGGGCCTAGAGCTGAAAGGGACAAAGTCCTGTCTTGTGTCCTCAAGGGCAGACTGGTCCCACAGCGTCCGGCTTCCAGCTCTTTGGCAGGCTAAGAAACAACTCGCTCTGCACAGGGCTCTTAAAGCCTACCGGGAACATGTCTTACAAAGGCCTGTGAAACGCAGTTTCTTCCCAGGCCTGATCTCGCTGAAGTAGAACTTCTGCTCTGCCGTGTTCTACATGGGCCTAGAGCTGAAAGGGACAAAGTTCTGCCTTTTGTCCTCAAGGGCAGACAGGTCCCACAGCGTCCGGCTTCCAGCTCTTTGGGAAGCCAAGAAACAGCTCACTCTGCACAGGGCTTTTACAAGCCTACCGGGAGCATGTCTTACAAAGGCCTATGAAACGCAGTTTCATCTCAGGCCTGCTCTCGCTGAAGTAGAACTTCTGCTCTGCCGTGTCCTACATGGGCCTAGAGCTGAAAGGGACAAAGTCCTCTGCTGTGTCTTCAAGGGCAGACAGGCCCCACAGCGTCCGGCTTCCAGCTCTTTGGGCAGCTAAGAAACAGCTCGCTCTGCACTGGTGTTTTACAGCCTACTGGGAACATGTCCTACAAAGGCCTGTGAAACGCAGTTTCTTGCCAGGCCTGATCTCGGTGAAGTAGAACTTCTGCTCTGCCGTGTCCTACATGGGCCTAGAGCTGAAAGGGACAAAGTCCTCTGTTGTGTCTTCAAGGGCAGACAGGCCCCACAGCGTCCGGCTTCCAGCTCTTTTGCAGTCTAAGAAACAACTCGCTCTGCACAGGGCTCTTAAAGCCTAGCGGGAACATGTCTTAAAAAGGCCTGTGAGACGCAGTTTCTTCCCAGGCCTGATCTCGCTGAAGTAGAACTTCTGCTCTGCCGTGTTCTACATGGGCCTAGAGCTGAAAGGGACAAGGTTCTGCCTTTTGTCCTCAAGGGCAGACAGGTCCCACAGCGTCCGGCTTCCGGATCTTTGGGCAGCTAAGAAACAACTCGCTCTGCACAGGGCTCCTACAAGCCTACCAGGAACATGTTTACAAAGGCCTGCGAAACGCAGTTTCTTCCCAGGCCTGATCTCGCCGAAGCAGAAGTTCAGCTCTGCCGTGTCCTACATGGGCCTAGAGCTCAAAGGGAGAAAATCGAGCCTTGTGTCCTCAAGGGCAGAGAGGCCCCACAGCGTCCGGCTTCCAGCTCTATGGGTAGCTGAGAAACAGCTTGCTCTGCACTGCTGTTTTACAGCCTACCGGGAACATGTCTTTCAAAGGCCTGTGAAACGCAGTTTCTTCCCAGACCTGATCTCGCTGAAGTAGAACTTCTGCTCTGCCGTGTCCTGCATGGGCCTAGAGCTGAAAGGGACAAAGTCCTGTCTTGTGTCCTCAAGGGCAGACTGGTCCCACAGCGTCCGGCTTCCAGCTCTTTGGCAGGCTAAGAAACAACTCGCTCTGCACAGGGCTCTTAAAGCCTACCGGGAACATGTCTTACAAAGGCCTGTGAAACGCAGTTTCTTCCCAGGCCTGATCTCGCTGAAGTAGAACTTCTGCTCTGCCGTGTTCTACATGGGCCTAGAGCTGAAAGGGACAAAGTTCTGCCTTTTGTCCTCAAGGGCAGACAGGTCCCACAGCGTCCGGCTTCCAGCTCTTTGGGAAGCCAAGAAACAGCTCACTCTGCACAGGGCTTTTACAAGCCTACCGGGAGCATGTCTTACAAAGGCCTATGAAACGCAGTTTCATCTCAGGCCTGCTCTCGCTGAAGTAGAACTTCTGCTCTGCCGTGTCCTACATGGGCCTAGAGCTGAAAGGGACAAAGTCCTCTGCTGTGTCTTCAAGGGCAGACAGGCCCCACAGCGTCCGGCTTCCAGCTCTTTGGGCAGCTAAGAAACAGCTCGCTCTGCAATGGTGTTTTACAGCCTACTGGGAACATGTCCTACAAAGGCCTGTGAAACGCAGTTTCTTGCCAGGCCTGATCTCGGTGAAGTAGAACTTCTGCTCTGCCGTGTCCTACATGGGCCTAGAGCTGAAAGGGACAAAGTCCTCTGTTGTGTCTTCAAGGGCAGACAGGCCCCACAGCGTCCGGCTTCCAGCTCTTTTGCAGTCTAAGAAACAACTCGCTCTGCACAGGGCTCTTAAAGCCTAGCGGGAACATGTCTTAAAAAGGCCTGTGAGACGCAGTTTCTTCCCAGGCCTGATCTCGCTGAAGTAGAACTTCTGCTCTGCCGTGTTCTACATGGGCCTAGAGCTGAAAGGGACAAGGTTCTGCCTTTTGTCCTCAAGGGCAGACAGGTCCCACAGCGTCCGGCTTCCAGATCTTTGGGCAGCTAAGAAACAACTCGCTCTGCACAGGGCTCCTACAAGCCTACCAGGAACATGTTTACAAAGGCCTGCGAAACGCAGTTTCTTCCCAGGCCTGATCTCGCCGAAGCAGAAGTTCAGCTCTGCCGTGTCCTACATGGGCCTAGAGCTCAAAGGGAGAAAGTCCAGCCTTGTGTCCTCAAGGGCAGAGAGGCCCCACAGCGTCCGGCTTCCAGCTCTATGGGTAGCTGAGAAACAGCTTGCTCTGCACTGCTGTTTTACAGCCTACCGGGAACATGTCTTACAAAGGCCTGTGAAACGCAGTTTCTTCCCAGACCTGATCTCGCTGAAGTAGAACTTCTGCTCTGCCGTGTCCTGCATGGGCCTAGAGCTGAAAGGGACAAAGTCCTGTCTTGTGTCCTCAAGGGCAGACTGGTCCCACAGCGTCCGGCTTCCAGCTCTTTGGCAGGCTAAGAAACAACTCGCTCTGCACAGGGCTCTTAAAGCCTACCGGGAACATGTCTTACAAAGGCCTGTGAAACGCAGTTTCTTCCCAGGCCTGATCTCGCTGAAGTAGAACTTCTGCTCTGCCGTGTTCTACATGGGCCTAGAGCTGAAAGGGACAAAGTTCTGCCTTTTGTCCTCAAGGGCAGACAGGTCCCACAGCGTCCGGCTTCCAGCTCTTTGGGAAGCCAAGAAACAGCTCACTCTGCACAGGGCTTTTACAAGCCTACCGGGAGCATGTCTTACAAAGGCCTATGAAACGCAGTTTCATCTCAGGCCTGCTCTCGCTGAAGTAGAACTTCTGCTCTGCCGTGTCCTACATGGGCCTAGAGCTGAAAGGGACAAAGTCCTCTGCTGTGTCTTCAATGGCAGACAGGCCCCACAGCGTCCGGCTTCCAGCTCTTTGGGCAGCTAAGAAACAGCTCGCTCTGCACTGGTGTTTTACAGCCTACCGGGAACATGTCCTACAAAGGCCTGTGAAACGCAGTTTCTTGCCAGGCCTGATCTCGGTGAAGTAGAACTTCTGCTCTGCCGTGTCCTACATGGGCCTAGAGCTGAAAGGGACAAAGTCCTCTGTTGTGTCTTCAAGGGCAGACAGGCCCCACAGCGTCCGTCTTCCAGCTCTTTTGCAGTCTAAGAAACAACTCGCTCTGCACAGGGCTCTTAAAGCCTAGCGGGAACATGTCTTAAAAAGGCCTGTGAGACGCAGTTTCTTCCCAGGCCTGATCTCGCTGAAGTAGAACTTCTGCTCTGCCGTGTTCTACATGGGCCTAGAGCTGAAAGGGACAAGGTTCTGCCTTTTGTCCTCAAGGGCAGACAGGTCCCACAGAGTCCGGCTTCCAGATCTTTGGGCAGCTAAGAAACAACTGGCTCTGCACAGGGCTCCTACAAGCCTACCAGGAACATGTTCACTAAGGCCTGCGAAACGCAGTTTCTTCCCAGGCCTGATCTCGCCGAAGCAGAAGTTCAGCTCTGCCGTGTCCTACATGGGCCTAGAGCTCAAAGGGAGAAAATCCAGCCTTGTGTCCTCAAGGGCAGAGAGGCCCCACAGCGTCCGGCTTCCAGCTCTATGGGTAGCTGAGAAACAGCTTGCTCTGCACTGCTGTTTTACAGCCTACCGGGAACATGTCTTACAAAGGCCTGTGAAACGCAGTTTCTTCCCAGACCTGATCTCGCTGAAGTAGAACTTCTGCTCTGCCGTGTCCTGCATGGGCCTAGAGCTGAAAGGGACAAAGTCCTGTCTTGTGTCCTCAAGGGCAGACTGGTCCCACAGCGTCCGGCTTCCAGCTCTTTGGCAGGCTAAGAAACAACTCGCTCTGCACAGGGCTCTTAAAGCCTACCGGGAACATGTCTTACAAAGGCCTGTGAAACGCAGTTTCTTCCCAGGCCTGATCTCGCTGAAGTAGAACTTCTGCTCTGCCGTGTTCTACATGGGCCTAGAGCTGAAAGGGACAAAGTTCTGCCTTTTGTCCTCAAGGGCAGACTGGTCCCACAGCGTCCGGCTTCCAGCTCTTTGGGAAGCCAAGAAACAGCTCACTCTGCACAGGGCTTTTACAAGCCTACCGGGAGCATGTCTTACAAAGGCCTATGAAACGCAGTTTCATCTCAGGCCTGCTCTCGCTGAAGTAGAACTTCTGCTCTGCCGTGTCCTACATGGGCCTAGAGCTGAAAGGGACAAAGTCCTCTGTTGTGTCTTCAAGGGCAGACAGGCCCCACAGCGTCCGGCTTCCAGCTCTTTGGGCAGCTAAGAAACAGCTCGCTCTGCACTGGTGTTTTACAGCCTACTGGGAACATGTCCTACAAAGGCCTGTGAAACGCAGTTTCTTGCCAGGCCTGATCTCGGTGAAGTAGAACTTCTGCTCTGCCGTGTCCTACATGGGCCTAGAGCTGAAAGGGACAAAGTCCTCTGTTGTGTCTTCAAGGGCAGACAGGCCCCACAGCGTCCGGCTTCCAGCTCTTTTGCAGTCTAAGAAACAACTCGCTCTGCACAGGGCTCTTAAAGCCTAGCGGGAACATGTCTTAAAAAGGCCTGTGAGACGCAGTTTCTTCCCAGGCCTGATCTCGCTGAAGTAGAACTTCTGCTCTGCCGTGTTCTACATGGGCCTAGAGCTGAAAGGGACAAGGTTCTGCCTTTTGTCCTCAAGGGCAGACAGGTCCCACAGAGTCCGGCTTCCAGATCTTTGGGCAGCTAAGAAACAACTCGCTCTGCACAGGGCTCCTACAAGCCTACCAGGAACATGTTGACAAAGGCCTGCGAAACGCAGTTTCTTCCCAGGCCTGATCTCGCCGAAGCAGAAGTTCAGCTCTGCCGTGTCCTACATGGGCCTAGAGCTCAAAGGGAGAAAATCCAGCCTTGTGTCCTCAAGGGCAGAGAGGCCCCACAGCGTCCGGCTTCCAGCTCTATGGGTAGCTGAGAAACAGCTTGCTCTGCACTGCTGTTTTACAGCCTACCGGGAACATGTCTTACAAAGGCCTGTGAAACGCAGTTTCTTCCCAGACCTGATCTCGCTGAAGTAGAACTTCTGCTCTGCCGTGTCCTGCATGGGCCTAGAGCTGAAAGGGACAAAGTCCTGTCTTGTGTCCTCAAGGGCAGAGTGGTCCCACAGCGTCCGGCTTCCAGCTCTTTGGCAGGCTAAGAAACAACTCGCTCTGCACAGGGCTCTTAAAGCCTACCGGGAACATGTCTTACGAAGGCCTGCGAAACGCAGTTTCTTCCCAGGCCTGATCTCGCTGAAGTAGAACTTCTGCTCTGCCGTGTTCTACATGGGCCTAGAGCTGAAAGGGACAAAGTTCTGCCTTTTGTCCTCAAGGGCAGACAGGTCCCACAGCGTCCGGCTTCCAGCTCTTTGGGAAGCCAAGAAACAGCTCACTCTGCACAGGGCTTTTACAAGCCTACCGGGAGCATGTCTTACAAAGGCCTATGAAACGCAGTTTCATCTCAGGCCTGCTCTCGCTGAAGTAGAACTTCTGCTCTGCCGTGTCCTACATGGGCCTAGAGCTGAAAGGGACAAAGTCCTCTGCTGTGTCTTCAATGGCAGACAGGCCCCACAGCGTCCGGCTTCCAGCTCTTTGGGCAGCTAAGAAACAGCTCGCTCTGCACTGGTGTTTTACAGCCTACTGGGAACATGTCCTACAAAGGCCTGTGAAACGCAGTTTCTTGCCAGGCCTGATCTCGCTGAAGTAGAACTTCTGCTCTGCCGTGTCCTACATGGGCCTAGAGCTGAAAGGGACAAAGTCCTCTGTTGTGTCTTCAAGGGCAGACTGGTCCCACAGCGTCCGGCTTCCAGCTCTTTGGGCAGCTGAGAAACAGCTTACTCTGCACTGCTGTTTTACAGACTACCGGGAACATGTCTTACAAGACCTGTGAAACGCAGTTTCTTCCCAGACCTGATCTCGCTGAAGTAGAACTTCTGCTCTGCCGTGTCCTGCATGGGCCTAGAGCTGAAAGGGACAAAGTCCTGTCTTGTGTCCTCAAGGGCAGACTGGTCCCACAGCGTCCGGCTTCCAGCTCTTTGGCAGGCTAAGAAACAACTCGCTCTGCACAGGGCTCTTAAAGCCTACCGGGAACATGTCTTACAAAGGCCTGTGAAACGCAGTTTCTTCCCAGGCCTGATCTCGCTGAAGTAGAACTTCTGCTCTGCCGTGTTCTACATGGGCCTAGAGCTGAAAGGGACAAAGTTCTGCCTTTTGTCCTCAAGGGCAGACAGGTCCCACAGCGTCCGGCTTCCAGCTCTTTGGGAAGACAAGAAACAGCTCACTCTGCACAGGGCTTTTACAAGCCTACCGGGAGCATGTCTTACAAAGGCCTATGAAACGCAGTTTCATCTCAGGCCTGCTCTCGCTGAAGTAGAACTTCTGCTCTGCCGTGTCCTACATGGGCCTGGAGCTAAAAGGGACAAAGTCCTGTCTTGTGTCCTCAAGGGCAGACAGGCCCCACAGCGTCCGGCTTTCAACTCTTTTGCAGTCTAAGAAACAACTCGCTCTGCACAGGGCTCTTAAAGCCTACCGGGAACATGTCTTACAAAGGGCTGTGAGACGCAGTTTCTTCCCAGGCCTGATCTCGCTGAAGTAGAACTTCTGCTCTGCCGTGTCCTATTTGACCCTAGAGCTGCAATTCACAAAGTCCTGCCTTGTTTCCACAAGGGGAGGCAAGTCCCTCAGCGTCCGGCTTCCATCTATTTGGGCAGCTAAGAAACAACTCGCTCTGCACAGGGCTCCTACAAGCCTACCAGGAACATGTTTACAAAGGCCTGCGAAACGCAGTTTCTTCCCAGGCCTGATCTCGCTGAAGCAGAAGTTCAGCTCTGCCGTGTCCTACATGGGCCTAAAGCTCAAAGGGAGAAAGTCCAGCCTTGTGTCCTCAAGGGCAGAGAGGCCCCACAGCGTCCGGCTTCCAGCTCTTTGGGCAGCTGAGAAACAGCTTGCTCTGCACTGCTGTTTTACAGCCTACCGGGAACATGTCTTACAAAGGCCTGTGAAACGCAGTTTCTTCCGAGACCTGATCTCGCTGAAGTAGAACTTCTGCTCTGCCGTGTCCTGCATGGGCCTAGAGCTGAAAGGGACAAAGTCCTGTCTTGTGTCCTCAAGGGCAGACTGGTCCCACAGCGTCCGGCTTCCAGCTATTTGGGAAGCTAAGAAACAGCTCACTCTGCTCAGGGCTTTTACAAGCCTACCGGGAGCATGTCTTACAAAGGCCTGTGAAACGCAGTTTCTTCCCAGGCCTGATCTCGCTGAAGTAGAACTTCTGCTCTGCCATGTTCTACATGGGCCTAGAGCTGAAAGGGTCAAAGTTCTGCCTTTTGTCCTCAAGGGCAGACAAGTCACACAGCGTCCGGCTTCCAGCTCTTTTGGAAGACAAGAAACAGCTCACTCTGCACAGGGCTTTTACAAGCCTACCGGGAGCATGTCTTACAAAGGCCTATGAAACGCAGTTTCATCTCAGGCCTGCTCTCGCTGAAGTAGAACTTCTGCTCTGCCGTGTCCTACATGGGCTTGGAGCTAAAAGGGACAAAGTCCTGTCTTGTGTCCTCAAGGGCAGACAGGCCCCACAGCGTCCGGCTTTCAGCTCTTTTGCAGTCTAAGAAACAACTCGCTCTGCACAGGGCTCTTAAAGCCTACCGGGAACATGTCTTACAAAGGGCTGTGAGACGCAGTTTCTTCCCAGGCCTGATCTCGCTGAAGTAGAACTTCTGCTCTGCCGTGTCCTATTTGACCATAGAGCTGCAATTCACAAAGTCCTGCCTTGTTTCCACAAGCGGAGGCAAGTCCCTCAGCGTCCGGCTTCCAGCTCTTTGGGCAGCTAAGAAACAACTCGCTCTGCACAGGGCTCCTACAAGCCTACCAGGAACATGTTTACAAAGGCCTGCGAAACGCAGTTTCTTCCCAGGCCTGATCTCGCCGAAGCAGAAGTTCAGCTCTGCCGTGTCCTACATGGGCCTAAAGCTCAAAGGGAGAAAGTCCAGCCTTGTGTCCTCAAGGGCAGAGAGGCCCCACAGCGTCCGGCTTCCAGCTCTTTGGGCAGCTGAGAAACAGCTTGCTCTGCACTGCTGTTTTACAGCCTACCGGGAACATGTCTTACAAAGGCCTGTGAAACGCAGTTTCTTCCCAGACCTGATCTCGCTGAAGTAGAATTTCTGCTCTGCCGTGTCCTGCATGGGCCTAGAGCTGAAAGGGACAAAGTCCTGTCTTGTGTCCTCAAGGGCAGACTGGTCCCACAGCGTCCGGCTTCCAGCTCTTTGGGAAGCCAAGAAACAGCTCACTCTGCACAGGGCTTTTACAAGCCTACCGGGAGCATGTCTTACAAAGGCCTATGAAACGCAGTTTCATCTCAGGCCTGCTCTCGCTGAAGTAGAACTTCTGCTCTGCCGTGTCCTACATGGGCCTAGAGCTAAAAGGGACAAAGTCCTGTCTTGTGTCCTCAAGGGCAGACAGGCCCCACAGCGTCCGGCTTCCAGCTCTTTTGCAGTCTAAGAAACAACTCGCTCTGCACAGGGCTCTTGAAGCCTACCGGGAACATGTCTTACAAAGGGCTGTGAGACGCAGTTTCTTCCCAGGCCTGATCTCGCTGAAGTAGAACTTCTGCTCTGCCGTGTCCTATTTGACCCTAGAGCTGCCATTCACAAAGTCCTGCCTTGTTTCCACAAGGGGAGGCAAGTCCCTCAGCGTCCGGCTTCCAGCTCTTTGGGCAGCTAAGAAACAACTCGCTCTGCACAGGGCTCCTACAAGCCTACCAGGAACATGTTGACAAAGGCCTGCGAAACGCAGTTTCTTCCCAGGCCTGATCTCGCTGAAGCAGAAGTTCAGCTCTGCCGTGTCCTACATGGGCCTAGAGCTCAAAGGGAGAAAGTCCAGCCTTGTGTCCTCAAGGGCAGAGAGGCCCCACAGCGTCCGGCTTCCAGCTCTTTGGGCAGCTGAGAAACAGCTTGCTCTGCACTGCTGTTTTACAGCCTACCGGGAACATGTCTTACAAAGGCCTGTGAAACGCAGTTTCTTCCCAGACCTGATCTCGCTGAAGTAGAACTTCTGCTCTGCCGTGTCCTGCATGGGCCTAGAGCTGAAAGGGACAAAGTCCTGTCTTGTGTCCTCAAGGGCAGACTGGTCCCACAGCGTCCGGCTTCCAGCTCTTTGGCAGGCTAAGAAACAACTCGCTCTGCACAGGGCTCTTAAAGCCTACCGGGAACATGTCCTACAAAGGCCTGTGAAACGCAGTTTCTTCCCAGGCCTGATCTCGCTGAAGTAGACCTTCTGCTCTGCCGAGTCCTACATGGGCCTAGAGCTGAAAGGGACAAAGTTCTGCCTTTGGTCCTCAAGGTCAGACAGGTCCCACAGCGTCCGGCTTCCAGCTCTTTGGGAAGCTAAGAAACAGCTCATTCTGCTCAGGGCTTTTACAAGCCTACCGGGAGCATGTCTTACAAAGGCCTGTGAAACGCAGTTTCATCTCAGGCCTGCTCTCGCTGAAGTAGAACTTCTGCTCTGCCGTGTCCTACATGGGCCTAGAGCTGAAAGGGACAAAGTCCTCTGCTGTGTCTTCAAGGGCAGACAGGCCCCACAGCGTCCGGCTTCCAGCTCTTTGGGCAGCTGAGAAACAGCTTGCTCTGCACTGCTGTTTTACAGCCTACCGGGAACATGTCTTACAAGGCCTGTGAAACGCAGTTTCTTCACAGACCTGATCTCGCTGAAGTAGAACTTCTGCTCTGCCGTGTCCTGCATGGTCCTAGAGCTGAAAGGGACAAAGTCCTGTCTTGTGTCCTCAAGGGCAGACTGGTCCCACAGCGTCCGGCTTCCAGCTCTTTGGACGGATAAGAAACAACTCGCTCTGCACAGGGCTCTTAAAGCCTACCGGGAACATGTCTTACAAAGGCCTGTGAAACGCAGTTTCTTCCCAGGCCTGATCTCGCTGAAGTAGAACTTCTGCTCTGCCGTGTTCTACATGGGCCTAGAGCTGAAAGGGTCAAAGTTCTGCCTTTTGTCCTCAAGGGCAGACAGGTCACACAGCGTCCGGCTTCCAGCTCTTTGGGAAGACAAGAAACAGCTCACTCTGCACAGGGCTTTTACAAGCCTACCGGGAGCATGTCTTACAAAGGCCTATGAAACGCAGTTTCATCTCAGGCCTGCTCTCGCTGAAGTAGAACTTCTGCTCTGCCGTGTCCTACATGGGCCTGGAGCTAAAAGGGACAAAGTCCTGTCTTGTGTCCTCAAGGGCAGACAGGCCCCACAGCGTCCGGCTTTCAGCTCTTTTGCAGTCTAAGAAACAACTCGCTCTGCACAGGGCTCTTAAAGCCTACCGGGAACATGTCTTACAAAGGGCTGTGAGACGCAGTTTCTTCCCAGGCCTGATCTCGCTGAAGTAGAACTTCTGCTCTGCCGTGTCCTATTTGACCCTAGAGCTGCAATTCACAAAGTCCTGGCTTGTTTCCACAAGGGGAGGCAAGTCCCTCAGCGTCCGGCTTCCAGCTCTTTGGGCAGCTAAGAAACAACTCGCTCTGCACAGGGCTCCTACAAGCCTACCAGGAACATGTTTACAAAGGCCTGCGAAGCGCAGTTTCTTCCCAGGCCTGATCTCGCTGAAGCAGAAGTTCAGCTCTGCCGTGTCCTACATGGGCCTAAAGCTCAAAGGGAGAAAGTCCAGCCTTGTGTCCTCAAGGGCAGAGAGGCCCCACAGCGTCCGGCTTCCAGCTCTTTGGGCAGCTGAGAAACAGCTTGCTCTGCACTGCTGTTTTACAGCCTACCGGGAACATGTCTTACAAAGGCCTGTGAAACGCAGTTTCTTCCCAGACCTGATCTCGCTGAAGTAGAACTTCTGCTCTGCCGTATCCTGCATGGGCCTAGAGCTGAAAGGGACAAAGTCCTGTCTTGTGTCCTCAAGGGCAGACTGGTCCCAGAGCGTCCAGCTTCCAGCTCTTTGGGAAGCTAGGAAACAGCTCACTCTGCTCAGGGCTTTTACAAGCCTACCGGGAGCATGTCTTACAAAGGCCTGTGAAACGCAGTTTCATCTCGGGCCTGCTCTCGCTGAAGTAGAACTTCTGCTCTGCCGTGTCCTACATGGGCCTAGAGCTGAAAGGGACAAAGTCCTCTGTTGTGTCTTCATGGGCAGACAGGCCCCACAGCGTCCGGCTTCCAGCTCTTTGGGCAGCTGAGAAACAGCTTGCTCTGCACTGCTGTTTTACAGCATACCGGGAACATGTCTTACAAAGGCCTGTGAAACGCAGTTTCTTCCCAGGCCTGATCTCGCTGAAGTAGAACTTTTGCTCGGCCGTGATCTACATGGGCCTAGAGCTGAAAGGGAAAAGGTTCTGCCTTTTGTCCTCAAGGGCAGACAGGTCCCACAGCGTCCGGCTTCCAGCTCTTTGGGAAGCCAAGAAACAGCTCACTCTGCACAGGGCTTTTACAAGCCTACCGGGAGCATGTCTTACAAAGGCCTATGAAACGCAGTTTCATCTCAGGCCTGCTCTCGCTGAAGTAGAACTTCTGCTCTGCCGTGTCCTCCATGGGCCTAGAGCTAAAAGGGACAAAGTCCTGTCTTGTGTCCTCAAGGGCAGACAGGCCCCACAGCGTCCGGCTTCCATCTCTTTTGCAGCCTAAGAAACAACTCGCTCTGCACAGGGCTCTTGAAGCCTACCGGGAACATGTCTTACAAAGGGCTGTGAGACGCAGTTTCTTCCCAGGCCTGATCTCGCTGAAGTAGAACTTCTGCTCTGCCATGTCCTATTTGACCCTAGAGCTGCAATTCACAAAGTCCTGCCTTGTTTCCACAAGGGGAGGCATGTCCCTCAGCGTCCGGCTTCCAGCTCTTTGGGCAGCTAAGAAACAACTCGCTCTGCACAGGGCTCCTACAAGCCTACCAGGAACATGTTGACAAAGGCCTGCGAAACGCAGTTTCTTCCCAGGCCTGATCTCGCTGAAGCAGAAGTTCAGCTCTGCCGTGTCCTACATGGGCCTAAAGCTCAAAGGGAGAAAGTCCAGCCTTGTGTCCTCAAGGGCAGAGAGGCCCCACAGCGTCCGGCTTCCAGCTCTTTGGGCAGCTGAGAAACAGCTTGCTCTGCACTGCTGTTTTACAGCCTACCGGGAACATGTCTTACAAAGGCCTGTGAAACGCAGTTTCTTCCCAGACCTGATCTCGCTGAAGTAGAACTTCTGCTCTGCCGTGTCCTGCATGGGCCTAGAGCTGAAAGGGACAAAGTCCTGTCTTGTGTCCTCAAGGGCAGACTGGTCCCACAGCGTCCGGCTTCCAGCTCTTTGGCAGGCTAAGAAACAACTCGCTCTGCACAGGGCTCTTAAAGCCTACCGTGAACATGTCCTACAAAGGCCTGTGAAACGCAGTTTCTTCCCAGGCCTGATCTCGCTGAAGTAGAACTTCTGCTCTGCCGAGTCCTACATGGGCCTAGAGCTGAAAGGGACAAAGTTCTGCCTTTGGTCCTCAAGGTCAGACAGGTCCCACAGCGTCCGGCTTCCAGCTCTTTGGGAAGCTAAGAAACAGCTCATTCTGCTCAGGGCTTTTACAAGCCTACCGGGAGCATGTCTTACAAAGGCCTGTGAAACGCAGTTTCATCTCAGGCCTTCTCTCGCTGAAGTAGAACTTCTGCTCTGCCGTGTCCTACATGGGCCTAGAGCTGAAAGGGACAAAGTCCTCTGCTGTGTCTTCAAGGGCAGACAGGCCCCACAGCGTCCGGCTTCCAGCTCTTTGGGCAGCTGAGAAACAGCTTACTCTGCACTGCTGTTTTACAGCCTACCGGGAACATGTCTTACAAGGCCTGTGAAACGCAGTTTCTTCACAGACCTGATCTCGGTGAAGTAGAACTTCTGCTCTGCCGTGTCCTGCATGGGCCTAGAGCTGAAAGGGACAAAGTCCTGTCTTGTGTCCTCAAGGGCAGACTGGTCCCACAGCGTCCGGCTTCCAGCTCTTTGGACGGATAAGAAACAACTCGCTCTGCACAGGGCTCTTAAAGCCTACCGGGAACATGTCTTACAAAGGCCTGTGAAACGCAGTTTCTTCCCAGGCCTGATCTCGCTGAAGTAGAACTTCTGCTCTGCCGTGTTCTACATGGGCCTAGAGCTGAAAGGGTCAAAGTTCTGCCTTTTGTCCTCAAGGGCAGACAGGTCACACAGCGTCCGGCTTCCAGCTCTTTGGGAAGACAAGAAACAGCTCACTCTGCACAGGGCTTTTACAAGCCTACCGGGAGCATGTCTTACAAAGGCCTATGAAACGCAGTTTCATCTCAGGCCTGCTCTCGCTGAAGTAGAACTTCTGCTCTGCCGTGTCCTACATGGGCCTGGAGCTAAAAGGGACAAAGTCCTGTCTTGTGTCCTCAAGGGCAGACAGGCCCCACAGCGTCCGGCTTTCAGCTCTTTTGCAGTCTAAGAAACAACTCGCTCTGCACAGGGCTCTTAAAGCCTACCGGGAACATGTCTTACAAAGGGCTGTGAGACGCAGTTTCTTCCCAGGCCTGATCTCGCTGAAGTAGAACTTCTGCTCTGCCGTGTCCTATTTGACCCTAGAGCTGCAATTCACAAAGTCCTGCCTTGTTTCCACAAGGGGAGGCAAGTCCCTCAGCGTCCGGCTTCCAGCTCTTTGGGCAGCTAAGAAACAACTCGCTCTGCACAGGGCTCCTACAAGCCTACCAGGAACATGTTTACAAAGGCCTGCGAAGCGCAGTTTCTTCCCAGGCCTGATCTCGCTGAAGCAGAAGTTCAGCTCTGCCGTGTCCTACATGGGCCTAAAGCTCAAAGGGAGAAAGTCCAGACTTGTGTCCTCAAGGGCAGAGAGGCCCCACAGCGTCCGGCTTCCAGCTCTTTGGGCAGCTGAGAAACAGCTTGCTCTGCACTGCTGTTTTACAGCCTACCGGGAACATGTCTTACAAAGGCCTGTGAAACGCAGTTTCTTCCCAGACCTGATCTCGCTGAAGTAGAACTTCTGCTCTGCCGTGTCCTGCATGGGCCTAGAGCTGAAAGGGACAAAGTCCTGTCTTGTGTCCTCAAGGGCAGACTGGTCCCACAGCGTCCGGCTTCCAGCTCTTTGGCAGGCTAAGAAACAACTCGCTCTGCACAGGGCTCTTAAAGCCTACCGGGAACATGTCCTACAAAGGCCTGTGAAACGCAGTTTCTTCCCAGGCCTGATCTCGCTGAAGTAGACCTTCTGCTCTGCCGAGTCCTACATGGGCCTAGAGCTGAAAGGGACAAAGTTCTGCCTTTGGTCCTCAAGGGCAGACAGGTCCCACAGCGTCCGGCTTCCAGCTCTTTGGGAAGCTAAGAAACAGCTCATTCTGCTCAGGGCTTTTACAAGCCTACCGGGAGCATGTCTTACAAAGGCCTGTGAAACGCAGTTTCATCTCAGGCCTGCTCTCGCTGAAGTAGAACTTCTGCTCTGCCGTGTCCTACATGGGCCTAGAGCTGAAAGGGACAAAGTCCTCTGCTGTGTCTTCAAGGGCAGACAGGCCCCACAGCGTCCGGCTTCCAGCTCTTTGGGCAGCTGAGAAACAGCTTACTCTGCACTGCTGTTTTACAGCCTACCGGGAACATGTCTTACAAGGCCTGTGAAACGCAGTTTCTTCACAGACCTGATCTCGGTGAAGTAGAACTTCTGCTCTGCCGTGTCCTGCATGGGCCTAGAGCTGAAAGGGACAAAGTCCTGTCTTGTGTCCTCAAGGGCAGACTGGTCCCACAGCGTCCGGCTTCCAGCTCTTTGGACGGATAAGAAACAACTCGCTCTGCACTGGTGTTTAACAGCCTACTCGGAACATGTCCTACAAAGGCCTGTGAAACGCAGTTTCTTGCCAGGCCTGATCTCGGTGAAGTAGAACTTCTGCTCTGCCGTGTCCTACATGGGCCTAGAGCTGAAAGGGACAAAGTCCTCTGTTGTGTCTTCATGGGCAGACAGGCCCCACAGCGTCCGGCTTCCAGCTCTTTGGGCAGCTGAGAAACAGCTTGCTCTGCACTGCTGTTTTACAGCATACCGGGAACATGTCTTACAAAGGCCTGTGAAACGCAGTTTCTTCCCAGGCCTGATCTCGCTGAAGTAGAACTTTTGCTCGGCCGTGATCTACATGGGCCTAGAGCTGAAAGGGAAAAGGTTCTGCCTTTTGTCCTCAAGGGCAGACAGGTCCCACAGCGTCCGGCTTCCAGCTCTTTGGGAAGCCAAGAAACAGCTCACTCTGCACAGGGCTTTTACAAGCCTACCGGGAGCATGTCTTACAAAGGCCTATGAAACGCAGTTTCATCTCAGGCCTGCTCTCGCTGAAGTAGAACTTCTGCTCTGCCGTGTCCTCCATGGGCCTAGAGCTGAAAGGGACAAAGTCCTGTCTTGTGTCCTCAAGGGCAGACAGGCCCCACAGCGTCCGGCTTCCAGCTCTTTGGCAGGCTAAGAAACAACTCGCTCTGCACAGGGCTCTTAAAGCCTACCGGGAAAATGTCTTACAAAGGCCTGTGAGACGCAGTTTCTTCCCAGGCCTGATCTCGCTGAAGTAGAACTTCTGCTCTGCCGAGTCCTACATGTTCCTAGAGCTGAAAGGGAAAAAGTTCTGCCTTTGGTCCTCAAGGTCAGACAGGTCCCACAGCGTCCGGCTTCCAGCTCTTTGGGAAGCTAAGAAACAGCTCATTCTGCTCAGGGCTTTTACAAGCCTACCTGGAGCATGTCTTACAAAGGCCTGTGAAACGCAGTTTCATCTCAGGCCTGCTCTCGCTGAAGTAGAACTTCTGCTCTGCCGTGTCCTACATGGGCCTAGAGCTGAAAGGGACAAAGTCCTCTGCTGTGTCTTCAAGGGCAGACAGGCCCCACAGCGTCCGGCTTCCAGCTCTTTGGGCAGCTGAGAAACAGCTTGCTCTGCACTGCTGTTTTACAGCCTACCGGGAACATGTCTTACAAAGGCCTGTGAAACGCAGTTTCTTCCCAGACCTGATCTCGCTGAAGTAGAACTTCTGCTCTGCCGTATCCTGCATGGGCCTAGAGCTGAAAGGGACAAAGTCCTGTCTTGTGTCCTCAAGGGCAGACTGGTCCCAGAGCGTCCAGCTTCCAGCTCTTTGGGAAGCTAAGAAACAGCTCACTCTGCTCAGGGCTTTTACAAGCCTACCGGGAGCATGTCTTACAAAGGCCTGTGAAACGCAGTTTCATCTCAGGCCTGCTCTCGCTGAAGTAGAACTTCTGCTCTGCCGTGTCCTACATGGGCCTAGAGCTGAAAGGGACAAAGTCCTCTGTTGTGTCTTCATGGGCAGACAGGCCCCACAGCGTCCGGCTTCCAGCTCTTTGGGCAGCTGAGAAACAGCTTGCTCTGCACTGCTGTTTTACAGCATACCGGGAACATGTCTTACAAAGGCCTGTGAAACGCAGTTTCTTCCCAGGCCTGATCTCGCTGAAGTAGAACTTTTGCTCGGCCGTGATCTACATGGGCCTAGAGCTGAAAGGGAAAAGGTTCTGCCTTTTGTCCTCAAGGGCAGACAGGTCCCACAGCGTCCGGCTTCCAGCTCTTTGGGAAGCCAAGAAACAGCTCACTCTGCACAGGGCTTTTACAAGCCTACCGGGAGCATGTCTTACAAAGGCGTATGAAACGCAGTTTCATCTCAGGCCTGCTCTCGCTGAAGTAGAACTTCTGCTCTGCCGTGTCCTCCATGGGTCTAGAGCTAAAAGGGACAAAGTCCTGTCTTGTGTCCTCAAGGGCAGACAGGCCCCACAGCGTCCGGCTTCCAGCTCTTTTGCAGCCTAAGAAACAACTCGCTCTGCACAGGGCTCTTGAAGCCTACCGGGAACATGTCTTACAAAGGCCTGTGAGACGCAGTTTCTTCCCAGGCCTGATCTCGCTGAAGTAGAACTTCTGCTCTGCCATGTCCTATTTGACCCTAGAGCTGCAATTCACAAAGTCCTGCCTTGTTTCCACAAGGGGAGGCAAGTCCCTCAGCGTCCGGCTTCCAGCTCTTTGGGCAGCTAAGAAACAACTCGCTCTGCACAGGGCTCCTACAAGCCTACCAGGAACATGTTGACAAAGGCCTGCGAAACGCAGTTTCTTCGCAGGCCTGATCTCGCTGAAGTAGAACTTCTGCTCTGCCGTGTCCTGCATGGGCCTAGAGCTGAAAGGGACAAAGTCCTGTCTTGTGTCCTCAAGGGCAGACTGGTCCCACAGCGTCCGGCTTCCAGCTCTTTGGCAGGCTAAGAAACAACTCGCTCTGCACAGGGCTCTTAAAGTCTACCGGGAAAATGTCTTACAAAGGCCTGTGAGACGCAGTTTCTTCCCAGGCCTGATCTCGCTGAAGTAGAACTTCTGCTCTGCCGAGTCCTACATGTTCCTAGAGCTGAAAGGGAAAAAGTTCTGCCTTTGGTCCTCAAGGTCAGACAGGTCCCACAGCGTCCGGCTTCCAGCTCTTTGGGAAGCTAAGAAACAGCTCATTCTGCTCAGGGCTTTTACAAGCCTACCGGGAGCATGTCTTACAAAGGCCTGTGAAACGCAGTTTCATCTCAGGCCTGCTCTCGCTGAAGTAGAACTTCTGCTCTGCCGTGTCCTACATGGGCCTAGAGCTGAAAGGGACAAATTCCTCTGCTGTGTCTTCAAGGGCAGACAGGCCCCACAGCGTCCGGCTTCCAGCTCTTTGGGCAGCTGAGAAACAGCTTGCTCTGCACTGCTGTTTTACAGACTACCGGGAACATGTCTTACAAGGCCTGTGAAACGCAGTTTCTTCCCAGACCTGATCTCGCTGAAGTAGAACTTCTGCTCTGCCGTGTCCTACATGGGCCTAGAGCTGAAAGGGACAAATTCCTCTGCTGTGTCTTCAAGGTCAGACAGGCCACACCGCGTCCGGCTTCCTGCTCTTTGGGCAGCTGAAAAACAGCTTGCTCTGCACTGTTGTTTTACAGCCTACCGGGAACATGTCTTACAAGGCCTGTGAAACGCAGTTTCTTCAAAGACCTGATCTCGCTGAAGTAGAACTTCTGCTCTGCCGTGTCCTGCATGGGCCTAGAGCTGAAAGGGACAAAGTCCTGTCTTGTGTCCTCAAGGGCAGACTGGTCCCACAGCGTCCGGCTTCCAGCTCTTTGGACGGATAAGAAACAACTCGCTCTGCACAGGGCTCTTAAAGCCTACCGGGAACATGTCTTACAAAGGCCTGTGAAACGCAGTTTCTTCCCAGGCCTGATCTCGCTGAAGTAGAACTTCTGCTCTGCCGTGTTCTACATGGGCCTAGAGCTGAAAGGGTGAAAGTTCTGCCTTTTGTCCTCAAGGGCAGACAAGTCACACAGCGTCCGGCTTCCAGCTCTTTTGCAGTCTAAGAAACAACTCGCTCTGCACAGGGCTCTTAAAGCCTACCGGGAACATGTCTTACAAAGGGCTGTGAGACGCAGTTTCTTCCCAGGCCTGATCTCGCTGAAGTAGAACTTCTGCTCTGCCGTGTCCTATTTGACCCTAGAGCTGCCATTCACAAAGTCCTGCCTTGTTTCCACAAGGGGAGGCAAGTCCCTCAGCGTCCGGCTTCCAGCTCTTTGGGCAGCTAAGAAACAACTCGCTCTGCACAGGGCTCCTACAAGCCTACCAGGAACATGTTGACAAAGGCCTGCGAAACGCAGTTTCTTCCCAGGCCTGATCTCGCTGAAGCAGAAGTTCAGCTCTGCCGTGTCCTACATGGGCCTAAAGCTCAAAGGGAGAAAGTCCAGCCTTGTGTCCTCAAGGGCAGAGAGGCCCCACAGCGTCCGGCTTCCAGCTCTTTGGGCAGCTGAGAAACAGCTTGCTCTGCACTGCTGTTTTACAGCCTACCGGGAACATGTCTTACAAAGGCCTGTGAAACGCAGTTTCTTCCCAGACCTGATCTCGCTGAAGTAGAACTTCTGCTCTGCCGTGTCCTGCATGGGCCTAGAGCTGAAAGGGACAAAGTCCTGTCTTGTGTCCTCAAGGGCAGACTGGTCCCACAGCGTCCGGCTTCCAGCTCTTTGGCAGGCTAAGAAACAACTCGCTCTGCACAGGGCTCTTAAAGCCTACCGGGAACATGTCCTACAAAGGCCTGTGAAACGCAGTTTCTTCCCAGGCCTCATCTCGCTGAAGTAGAACTTTTGCTCGGCCGTGATCTACATGGGCCTAGAGCTGAAAGGGAAAAGGTTCTGCCTTTTGTCCTCAAGGGCAGACAGGTCCCACAGCGTCCGGCTTCCAGCTCTTTGGGAAGCCAAGAAACAGCTCACTCTGCACAGGGCTTTTACAAGCCTACCGGGAGCATGTCTTACAAAGGCGTATGAAACGCAGTTTCATCTCAGGCCTGCTCTCGCTGAAGTAGAACTTCTGCTCTGCCGTGTCCTCCATGGGTCTAGAGCTAAAAGGGACAAAGTCCTGTCTTGTGTCCTCAAGGGCAGACAGGCCCCACAGCGTCCGGCTTCCAGCTCTTTTGCAGCCTAAGAAACAACTCGCTCTGCACAGGGCTCTTGAAGCCTACCGGGAACATGTCTTACAAAGGCCTGTGAGACGCAGTTTCTTCCCAGGCCTGATCTCGCTGAAGTAGAACTTCTGCTCTGCCATGTCCTATTTGACCCTAGAGCTGCAATTCACAAAGTCCTGCCTTGTTTCCACAAGGGGAGGCAAGTCCCTCAGCGTCCGGCTTCCAGCTCTTTGGGCAGCTAAGAAACAACTCGCTCTGCACAGGGCTCCTACAAGCCTACCAGGAACATGTTGACAAAGGCCTGCGAAACGCAGTTTCTTCGCAGGCCTGATCTCGCTGAAGTAGAACTTCTGCTCTGCCGTGTCCTGCATGGGCCTAGAGCTGAAAGGGACAAAGTCCTGTCTTGTGTCCTCAAGGGCAGACTGGTCCCACAGCGTCCGGCTTCCAGCTCTTTGGCAGGCTAAGAAACAACTCGCTCTGCACAGGGCTCTTAAAGCCTACCGGGAAAATGTCTTACAAAGGCCTGTGAGACGCAGTTTCTTCCCAGGCCTGATCTCGCTGAAGTAGAACTTCTGCTCTGCCGAGTCCTACATGTTCCTAGAGCTGAAAGGGAAAAAGTTCTGCCTTTGGTCCTCAAGGTCAGACAGGTCCCACAGCGTCCGGCTTCCAGCTCTTTGGGAAGCTAAGAAACAGCTCATTCTGCTCAGGGCTTTTACAAGCCTACCGGGAGCATGTCTTACAAAGGCCTGTGAAACGCAGTTTCATCTCAGGCCTGCTCTCGCTGAAGTAGAACTTCTGCTCTGCCTTGTCCTACATGGGCCTAGAGCTGAAAGGGACAAATTCCTCTGCTGTGTCTTCAAGGGCAGACAGGCCCCACAGCGTCCGGCTTCCAGCTCTTTGGGCAGCTGAGAAACAGCTTGCTCTGCACTGCTGTTTTACAGACTACCGGGAACATGTCTTACAAGGCCTGTGAAACGCAGTTTCTTCCCAGACCTGATCTCGCTGAAGTAGAACTTCTGCTCTGCCGTGTCCTACATGGGCCTAGAGCTGAAAGGGACAAATTCCTCTGCTGTGTCTTCAAGGTCAGACAGGCCACACCGCGTCCGGCTTCCTGCTCTTTGGGCAGCTGAAAAACAGCTTGCTCTGCACTGTTGTTTTACAGCCTACCGGGAACATGTCTTACAAGGCCTGTGAAACGCAGTTTCTTCAAAGACCTGATCTCGCTGAAGTAGAACTTCTGCTCTGCCGTGTCCTGCATGGGCCTAGAGCTGAAAGGGACAAAGTCCTGTCTTGTGTCCTCAAGGGCAGACTGGTCCCACAGCGTCCGGCTTCCAGCTCTTTGGACGGATAAGAAACAACTCGCTCTGCACAGGGCTCTTAAAGCCTACCGGGAACATGTCTTACAAAGGCCTGTGAAACGCAGTTTCTTCCCAGGCCTGATCTCGCTGAAGTAGAACTTCTGCTCTGCCGTGTTCTACATGGGCCTAGAGCTGAAAGGGTGAAAGTTCTGCCTTTTGTCCTCAAGGGCAGACAAGTCACACAGCGTCCGGCTTCCAGCTCTTTTGCAGTCTAAGAAACAACTCGCTCTGCACAGGGCTCTTAAAGCCTACCGGGAACATGTCTTACAAAGGGCTGTGAGACGCAGTTTCTTCCCAGGCCTGATCTCGCTGAAGTAGAACTTCTGCTCTGCCGTGTCCTATTTGACCCTAGAGCTGCCATTCACAAAGTCCTGCCTTGTTTCCACAAGGGGAGGCAAGTCCCTCAGCGTCCGGCTTCCAGCTCTTTGGGCAGCTAAGAAACAACTCGCTCTGCACAGGGCTCCTACAAGCCTACCAGGAACATGTTGACAAAGGCCTGCGAAACGCAGTTTCTTCCCAGGCCTGATCTCGCTGAAGCAGAAGTTCAGCTCTGCCGTGTCCTACATGGGCCTAAAGCTCAAAGGGAGAAAGTCCAGCCTTGTGTCCTCAAGGGCAGAGAGGCCCCACAGCGTCCGGCTTCCAGCTCTTTGGGCAGCTGAGAAACAGCTTGCTCTGCACTGCTGTTTTACAGCCTACCGGGAACATGTCTTACAAAGGCCTGTGAAACGCAGTTTCTTCCCAGACCTGATCTCGCTGAAGTAGAACTTCTGCTCTGCCGTGTCCTGCATGGGCCTAGAGCTGAAAGGGACAAAGTCCTGTCTTGTGTCCTCAAGGGCAGACTGGTCCCACAGCGTCCGGCTTCCAGCTCTTTGGCAGGCTAAGAAACAACTCGCTCTGCACAGGGCTCTTAAAGCCTACCGGGAACATGTCCTACAAAGGCCTGTGAAACGCAGTTTCTTCCCAGGCCTGATCTCGCTGAAGTAGACCTTCTGCTCTGCCGAGTCCTACATGGGCCTAGAGCTGAAAGGGACAAAGTTCTGAATTTGGTCCTCAAGGTCAGACAGGTCCCACAGCGTCCGGCTTCCAGCTCTTTGGGAAGCTAAGAAACAGCTCATTCTGCTCAGGGCTTTTACAAGCCTACCGGGAGCATGTCTTACAAAGGCCTGTGAAACGCAGTTTCATCTCAGGCCTGCTCTCGCTGAAGTAGAACTTCTGCTCTGCCGTGTCCTACATGGGCCTAGAGCTGAAAGGGACAAAGTCCTCTGCTGTGTCTTCAAGGGCAGACAGGCCCCACAGCGTCCGGCTTCCAGCTCTTTGGGCAGCTGAGAAACAGCTTACTCTGCACTGCTGTTTTACAGCCTACCGGGAACATGTCTTACAAGGCCTGTGAAACGCAGTTTCTTCACAGACCTGATCTCGGTGAAGTAGAACTTCTGCTCTGCCGTGTCCTGCATGGGCCTAGAGCTGAAAGGGACAAAGTCCTGTCTTGTGTCCTCAAGGGCAGACTGGTCCCACAGCGTCCGGCTTCCAGCTCTTTGGACGGATAAGAAACAACTCGCTCTGCACAGGGCTCTTAAAGCCTACCGGGAACATGTCTTACAAAGGCCTGTGAAACGCAGTTTCTTCCCAGGCCTGATCTCGCTGAAGTAGAACTTCTGCTCTGCCGTGTTCTACATGGGCCTAGAGCTGAAAGGGTCAAAGTTCTGCCTTTTGTCCTCAAGGGCAGACAGGTCACACAGCGTCCGGCTTCCAGCTCTTTGGGAAGACAAGAAACAGCTCACTCTGCACAGGGCTTTTACAAGCCTACCGGGAGCATGTCTTACAAAGGCCTATGAAACGCAGTTTCATCTCAGGCCTGCTCTCGCTGAAGTAGAACTTCTGCTCTGCCGTGTCCTACATGGGCCTGGAGCTAAAAGGGACAAAGTCCTGTCTTGTGTCCTCAAGGGCAGACAGGCCCCACAGCGTCCGGCTTTCAGCTCTTTTGCAGTCTAAGAAACAACTCGCTCTGCACAGGGCTCTTAAAGCCTACCGGGAACATGTCTTACAAAGGGCTGTGAGACGCAGTTTCTTCCCAGGCCTGATCTCGCTGAAGTAGAACTTCTGCTCTGCCGTGTCCTATTTGACCCTAGAGCTGCAATTCACAAAGTCCTGCCTTGTTTCCACAAGGGGAGGCAAGTCCCTCAGCGTCCGGCTTCCAGCTCTTTGGGCAGCTAAGAAACAACTCGCTCTGCACAGGGCTCCTACAAGCCTACCAGGAACATGTTGACAAAGGCCTGCGAAACGCAGTTTCTTCGCAGGCCTGATCTCGCTGAAGTAGAACTTCTGCTCTGCCGTGTCCTGCATGGGCCTAGAGCTGAAAGGGACAAAGTCCTGTCTTGTGTCCTCAAGGGCAGACTGGTCCCACAGCGTCCGGCTTCCAGCTCTTTGGCAGGCTAAGAAACAACTCGCTCTGCACAGGGCTCTTAAAGCCTACCGGGAAAATGTCTTACAAAGGCCTGTGAGACGCAGTTTCTTCCCAGGCCTGATCTCGCTGAAGTAGAACTTCTGCTCTGCCGAGTCCTACATGTTCCTAGAGCTGAAAGGGAAAAAGTTCTGCCTTTGGTCCTCAAGGTCAGACAGGTCCCACAGCGTCCGGCTTCCAGCTCTTTGGGAAGCTAAGAAACAGCTCATTCTGCTCAGGGCTTTTACAAGCCTACCGGGAGCATGTCTTACAAAGGCCTGTGAAACGCAGTTTCATCTCAGGCCTGCTCTCGCTGAAGTAGAACTTCTGCTCTGCCGTGTCCTACATGGGCCTAGAGCTGAAAGGGACAAATTCCTCTGCTGTGTCTTCAAGGGCAGACAGGCCCCACAGCGTCCGGCTTCCTGCTCTTTGGGCAGCTGAAAAACAGCTTGCTCTGCACTGTTGTTTTACAGCCTACCGGGAACATGTCTTACAAGGCCTGTGAAACGCAGTTTCTTCAAAGACCTGATCTCGCTGAAGTAGAACTTCTGCTCTGCCGTGTCCTGCATGGGCCTAGAGCTGAAAGGGACAAAGTCCTGTCTTGTGTCCTCAAGGGCAGACTGGTCCCACAGCGTCCGGCTTCCAGCTCTTTGGACGGATAAGAAACAACTCGCTCTGCACAGGGCTCTTAAAGCCTACCGGGAACATGTCTTACAAAGGCCTGTGAAACGCAGTTTCTTCCCAGGCCTGATCTCGCTGAAGTAGAACTTCTGCTCTGCCGTGTTCTACATGGGCCTAGAGCTGAAAGGGTGAAAGTTCTGCCTTTTGTCCTCAAGGGCAGACAAGTCACACAGCGTCCGGCTTCCAGCTCTTTTGCAGTCTAAGAAACAACTCGCTCTGCACAGGGCTCTTAAAGCCTACCGGGAACATGTCTTACAAAGGGCTGTGAGACGCAGTTTCTTCCCAGGCCTGATCTCGCTGAAGTAGAACTTCTGCTCTGCCGTGTCCTATTTGACCCTAGAGCTGCCATTCACAAAGTCCTGCCTTGTTTCCACAAGGGGAGGCAAGTCCCTCAGCGTCCGGCTTCCAGCTCTTTGGGCAGCTAAGAAACAACTCGCTCTGCACAGGGCTCCTACAAGCCTACCAGGAACATGTTGACAAAGGCCTGCGAAACGCAGTTTCTTCCCAGGCCTGATCTCGCTGAAGCAGAAGTTCAGCTCTGCCGTGTCCTACATGGGCCTAAAGCTCAAAGGGAGAAAGTCCAGCCTTGTGTCCTCAAGGGCAGAGAGGCCCCACAGCGTCCGGCTTCCAGCTCTTTGGGAAGCTAAGAAACAGCTCATTCTGCTCAGGGCTTTTACAAGCCTACCGGGAGCATGTCTTACAAAGGCCTGTGAAACGCAGTTTCATCTCAGGCCTGCTCTCGCTGAAGTAGAACTTCTGCTCTGCCGTGTCCTACATGGGCCTAGAGCTGAAAGGGACAAAGTCCTCTGCTGTGTCTTCAAGGGCAGACAGGCCCCACAGCGTCCGGCTTCCAGCTCTTTGGGCAGCTGAGAAACAGCTTACTCTGCACTGCTGTTTTACAGCCTACCGGGAACATGTCTTACAAGGCCTGTGAAACGCAGTTTCTTCACAGACCTGATCTCGGTGAAGTAGAACTTCTGCTCTGCCGTGTCCTGCATGGGCCTAGAGCTGAAAGGGACAAAGTCCTGTCTTGTGTCCTCAAGGGCAGACTGGTCCCACAGCGTCCGGCTTCCAGCTCTTTGGACGGATAAGAAACAACTCGCTCTGCACAGGGCTCTTAAAGCCTACCGGGAACATGTCTTACAAAGGCCTGTGAAACGCAGTTTCTTCCCAGGCCTGATCTCGCTGAAGTAGAACTTCTGCTCTGCCGTGTTCTACATGGGCCTAGAGCTGAAAGGGTCAAAGTTCTGCCTTTTGTCCTCAAGGGCAGACAGGTCACACAGCGTCCGGCTTCCAGCTCTTTGGGAAGACAAGAAACAGCTCACTCTGCACAGGGCTTTTACAAGCCTACCGGGAGCATGTCTTACAAAGGCCTATGAAACGCAGTTTCATCTCAGGCCTGCTCTCGCTGAAGTAGAACTTCTGCTCTGCCGTGTCCTACATGGGCCTGGAGCTAAAAGGGACAAAGTCCTGTCTTGTGTCCTCAAGGGCAGACAGGCCCCACAGCGTCCGGCTTTCAGCTCTTTTGCAGTCTAAGAAACAACTCGCTCTGCACAGGGCTCTTAAAGCCTACCGGGAACATGTCTTACAAACGCCTGTGAGACGCAGTTTCTTCCCAGGCCTGATCTCGCTGAAGTAGAACTTCTGCTCTGCCGTGTCCTATTTGACCCTAGAGCTGCAATTCACAAAGTCCTGCCTTGTTTCCACAAGGGGAGGCAAGTCCCTCAGCGTCCGGCTTCCAGCTCTTTTGTCAGCTAAGAAACAACTCGCTCTGCACAGGGCTCCTACAAGCCTACCAGGAACATGTTTACAAAGGCCTGCGAAGCGCAGTTTCTTCCCAGGCCTGATCTCGCTGAAGCAGAAGTTCAGCTCTGCCGTGTCCTACATGGGCCTAAAGCTCAAAGGGAGAAAGTCCAGCCTTGTGTCCTCAAGGGCAGAGAGGCCCCACAGCGTCCGGCTTCCAGCTCTTTGGGCAGCTGAGAAACAGCTTGCTCTGCACTGCTGTTTTACAGCCTACCGGGAACATGTCTTACAAAGGCCTGTGAAACGCAGTTTCTTCCGAGACCTGATCTCGCTGAAGTAGAACTTCTGCTCTGCCGTGTCCTGCATGGGCCTAGAGCTGAAAGGGACAAAGTCCTGTCTTGTGTCCTCAAGGGCAGACTGGTCCCAGAGCGTCCAGCTTCCAGCTCTTTGGGAAGCTAAGAAACAGCTCACTCTGCTCAGGGCTTTTACAAGCCTACCGGGAGCATGTCTTACAAAGGCCTGTGAAACGCAGTTTCATCTCAGGCCTGCTCTCGCTGAAGTAGAACTTCTGCTCTGCCGTGTCCTACATGGGCCTAGAGCTGAAAGGGACAAAGTCCTCTGTTGTGTCTTCATGGGCAGACAGGCCCCACAGCGTCCGGCTTCCAGCTCTTTGGGCAGCTGAGAAACAGCTTGCTCTGCACTGCTGTTTTACAGCCTACCGGGAACATGTCTTACAAAGGCCTGTGAAACGCAGTTTCTTCCCAGGCCTGATCTCGCTTAAGTAGAACTTTTGCTCGGCCGTGATCTACATGGGCCTAGAGCTGAAAGGGACAAGATTCTGCCTTTTGTCCTCAAGGGCAGACAGGTCCCACAGCGTCCGGCTTCCAGCTCTTTGGGAAGCCAAGAAACAGCTCACTCTGCACAGGGCTTTTACAAGCCTACCGGGAGCATGTCTTACAAAGGCGTATGAAACGCAGTTTCATCTCAGGCCTGCTCTCGCTGAAGTAGAACTTCTGCTCTGCCGTGTCCTCCATGGGTCTAGAGCTAAAAGGGACAAAGTCCTGTCTTGTGTCCTCAAGGGCAGACAGGCCCCACAGCGTCCGGCTTCCAGCTCTTTTGCAGTCTAAGAAACAACTCGCTCTGCACAGGGCTCTTGAAGCCTACCGGGAACATGTCTTACAAAGGCCTGTGAGACGCAGTTTCTTCCCAGGCCTGATCTCGCTGAAGTAGAACTTCTGCTCTGCCATGTCCTATTTGACCCTAGAGCTGCAATTCACAAAGTCCTGCCTTGTTTCCACAAGGGGAGGCAAGTCCCTCAGCGTCCGGCTTCCAGCTCTTTGGGCAGCTAAGAAACAACTCGCTCTGCACAGGGCTCCTACAAGCCTACCAGGAACATGTTGACAAAGGCCTGCGAAACGCAGTTTCTTCGCAGGCCTGATCTCGCTGAAGTAGAACTTCTGCTCTGCCGTGTCCTGCATGGGCCTAGAGCTGAAAGGGACAAAGTCCTGTCTTGTGTCCTCAAGGGCAGACTGGTCCCACAGCGTCCGGCTTCCAGCTCTTTGGCAGGCTAAGAAACAACTCGCTCTGCACAGGGCTCTTAAAGCCTACCGGGAAAATGTCTTACAAAGGCCTGTGAGACGCAGTTTCTTCCCAGGCCTGATCTCGCTGAAGTAGAACTTCTGCTCTGCCGAGTCCTACATGTTCCTAGAGCTGAAAGGGAAAAAATTCTGCCTTTGGTCCTCAAGGTCAGACAGGTCCCACAGCGTCCGGCTTCCAGCTCTTTGGGAAGCTAAGAAACAGCTCATTCTGCTCAGGGCTTTTACAAGCCTACCGGGAGCATGTCTTACAAAGGCCTGTGAAACGCAGTTTCATCTCAGGCCTGCTCTCGCTGAAGTAGAACTTCTGCTCTGCCGTGTCCTACATGGGCCTAGAGCTGAAAGGGACAAATTCCTCTGCTGTGTCTTCAAGGGCAGACAGGCCCCACAGCGTCCGGCTTCCAGCTCTTTGGGCAGCTGAGAAACAGCTTGCTCTGCACTGCTGTTTTACAGACTACCGGGAACATGTCTTACAAGGCCTGTGAAACGCAGTTTCTTCCCAGACCTGATCTCGCTGAAGTAGAACTTCTGCTCTGCCGTGTCCTACATGGGCCTAGAGCTGAAAGGGACAAATTCCTCTGCTGTGTCTTCAAGGTCAGACAGGCCACACCGCGTCCGGCTTCCTGCTCTTTGGGCAGCTGAAAAACAGCTTGCTCTGCACTGTTGTTTTACAGCCTACCGGGAACATGTCTTACAAGGCCTGTGAAACGCAGTTGCTTCAAAGACCTGATCTCGCTGAAGTAGAACTTCTGCTCTGCCGTGTCCTGCATGGGCCTAGAGCTGAAAGGGACAAAGTCCTGTCTTGTGTCCTCAAGGGCAGACTGGTCCCACAGCGTCCGGCTTCCAGCTCTTTGGACGGATAAGAAACAACTCGCTCTGCACAGGGCTCTTAAAGCCTACCGGGAACATGTCTTACAAAGGCCTGTGAAACGCAGTTTCTTCCCAGGCCTGATCTCGCTGAAGTAGAACTTCTGCTCTGCCGTGTCCTATTTGACCCTAGAGCTGCAATTCACAAAGTCCTGCCTTGTTTCCACAAGGGGAGGCAAGTCCCTCAGCGTCCGGCTTCCAGCTCTTTGGGCAGCTAAGAAACAACTCGCTCTGCACAGGGCTCCTACAAGCCTACCAGGAACATGTTGACAAAGGCCTGCGAAACGCAGTTTCTTCCCAGGCCTGATCTCGCTGAAGCAGAAGTTCAGCTCTGCCGTGTCATACATGTTCCTAGAGCTGAAAGGGACAAAGTCCTGTCTTGTGTCCTCAAGGGCAGACTGGTCCCACAGCGTGCGGCTTCCAGCTCTTTGGGAAGCTAAGAAACAGCTCACTCTGCACAGGGCTTTCAGAAGCCTACCGGGAGCATGTCTCACAAAGGCCTGTGAAACGCAGTTTCTTCCCAGGCCTGATCTCGCGGAAGCAGAAGTTCAGCTCTGCCGTGTCCTACATGGGCCTAGAGCTGAAAGGGACGAAGTCCTCTGCTGTGTCTTCAAGGGCAGACAGGCCCCACAGCGTCCGGCTTCCAGCTCTTTGGGAAGCTAAGAAACAGCTCGCTCTGAACTGGTGTTTTACAGCCTACTGGGAACATGTCCTACAAAGGCCTGTGAAACGCAGTTTCTTGCCAGGCCTGATCTCGGTGAAGTAGAACTTCTGCTCTGCCGTGTCCTACATGGGCCTAGAGTTGAAAGGGACAAAGTCCTCTGTTGTGTCTTCATGGGCAGACAGGCCCCACCGCGTCCGGCTTCAAGCTCTTTGGGCAGCTGAGAAACAGCTTGCTCTGCACTGCTGTTTTACAGCCTACCGGGAACATGTCTTACAAAGGCCTGTGAAACGCAGTTTCTTCCCAGACCTGATCTCGCTGAAGTAGAACTTCTGCTCTGCCGTGTCCTACATGGGCCTAGAGCTCAAAGGGAGAAAGTCCAGCCTTGTGTCCTCAAGGGCAGAGAGGCCCCACAGCGTCCGGCTTCCAGCTCTTTGGGCAGCTGAGAAACAGCTTGCTCTGCACAGCTGTTTTACAGCCTACCGGGAACATGTCTTACAAAGGCCTGTGAAACGCAGTTTCTTCCCAGACCTGATCTCGCTGAAGTAGAACTTCTGCTCTGCCGTGTCCTGCATGGGCCTAGAGCAGAAAGGGACAAAGTCCTGTCTTGTGTCCTCAAGGGCAGACTGGTCTCACAGCGTCCGGCTTCCAGCTCTTTGGAAGGCTAAGAAACAACTCGCTCTGCACAGGGCTCTTAAAGCCTACCGGGAACATGTCTTACAAAGGCCTGTGAAACCCAGTTTCTTCCCAGGCCTGATCTCGCTGAAGTAGAACTTCTGCTCTGCCGTGTCCTACATGGGCCTAGAGCTAAAAGGGACAAAGTCCTGTCTTGTGTCCTCAAGGGCAGACAGGCCCCACAGCGTCCGGCTTCCAGCTCTTTTGCAGTCTAAGAAACAACTCGCTCTGCACAGGGCTCTTAAAGACTACCGGGAACATGTCTTACAAAGGCCTGTGAGACGCAGTTTCTTCGCAGGCCTGATCTCGCTGAAGTAGAACTTCTGCTCTGCCGTGTCCTATTTGACCCTAGAGCTGCAATTCACAAAGTGCTGCCTTGTTTCCACAAGGGGAGGCAAGTCCCTCAGCGTCCGGCTTCCAGCTCTTTGGGCAGCTAAGAAACAACTCGCTCTGCACAGGGCTCCTACAAGCCTACCAGGAACATGTTTACAAAGGCCTGCGAAACGCAGTTTCTTCCCAGGCCTGATCTCGCTGAAGCAGAAGTTCAGCTCTGCCGTGTCCTACATGGGCCTAGAGCTCAAAGGGAGAAAGTCCAGCCTTGTGTCCTCAAGGGCAGAGAGGCCCCACAGCGTCCGGCTTCCAGCTCTTTGGGCAGCTGAGAAACAGCTTGCTCTGCACTGCTGTTTTACAGCCTACCGGGAACATGTCTTACAAAGGCCTGTGAAACGCAGTTTCTTCCCAGACCTGATCTCGCTGAAGTAGAACTTCTGCTCTGCCGTGTCCTGCATGGGCCTAGAGCAGAAAGGGACAAAGTCCTGTCTTGTGTCCTCAAGGGCAGACTGGTCCCGCAGCGTCCGGCTTCCAGCTCTTTGGGAAGCTAAGAAACAGCTCACTCTGCTCAGGGCTTTTACAAGCCTACCGGGAGCATGTCTTACAAAGGCCTGTGAAACGCAGTTTCATCTCAGGCCTGCTCTCGCTGAAGTAGAACTTCTGCTCTGCTGTGTCCTACATGGGCCTAGAGCTGAAAGGGACAAAGTCCTCTGCTGTGTCTTCAAGGGCAGACAGGCCCCACAGCGTCCGGCTTCCAGCTCTTTGGGCAGCTAAGAAACAGCTCGCTCTGCACTGGTGTTTAACAGCCTACTCGGAACATGTCCTACAAAGGCCTGTGAAACGCAGTTTCTTGCCAGGCCTGATCTCGGTGAAGTAGAACTTCTGCTCTGCCGTGTCCTACATGGGCCTAGAGCTGAAAGGGACAAAGTCCTCTGTTGTGTCTTCATGGGCAGACAGGCCCCACAGCGTCCGGCTTCCAGCTCTTTGGGCAGCTGAGAAACAGCTTGCTCTGCACTGCTGTTTTACAGCCTACCGGGAACATGTCTTACAAAGGCCTGTGAAACGCAGTTTCTTCCCAGGCCTGATCTCGCTGAAGTAGAACTTTTGCTCGGCCGTGATCTACATGGGCCTAGAGCTGAAAGGGACAAGGTTCTGCCTTTTGTCCTCAAGGGCAGACAGGTCCCACAGCGTCCGGCTTCCAGCTCTTTGGGAAGCCAAGAAACAGCTCACTCTGCACAGGGCTTTTACAAGCCTACCGGGAGCATGTCTTACAAAGGCCTATGAAACGCAGTTTCATCTCAGGCCTGCTCTCGCTGAAGTAGAACTTCTGCTCTGCCGTGTCCTACATGGGCCTAGAGCTGAAAGGGACAAAGTCCTCTGCTGTGTCTTCAAGGGCAGACAGGCCCCACAGCGTCCGGCTTCCAGCTCTTTGGGCAGCTGAGAAACAGCTTGCTCTGCACTGCTGTTTTACAGCCTACCAGGAACATGTTTACAAAGGCCTGTGAAACGCAGTTTCTTCCCAGACCTGATCTCGCTGAAGTAGAACTTCTGCTCTGCCGTGTCCTGCATGGGCCTAGAGCTGAAAGGGACAAAGTCCTGTCTTGTGTCCTCAAGGGCAGACTGATCCCACAGCGTCCGGCTTCCAGCTCTTTGGCAGGCTAAGAAACAACTCGCTCTGCACAGGGCTCTTAAAGCCTACCGGGAACATGTCTTACAAAGGCCTGTGAGACGCAGTTTCTTCCCAGGCCTGATCTCGCTGAAGTAGAACTTCTGCTCTGCCGAGTCCTACATGGGCCTAGAGCTGAAAAGGACAAAGTTCTGCCTTTTGTCCTCAAGGGCAGACAGGTCCCACAGCGTCCGGCTTCCAGCTCTTTGGGAAGGTAAGAAACAGCTCACTCTGCTCAGGGCTTTTACAAGCCTACCGGGAGCATGTCTTACAAAGGCCTGTGAAACACAGTTTCATCTCAGGCCTGCTCTCGCTGAAGTAGAACTTCTGCTCTGCAGTGTCCTACATGGGCCTAGAGCTGAAAGGGACAAAGTCCTCTGCTGTGTCTTCAAGGGCAGACAGGCCCCACAGCGTCCGGCTTCCAGCTCTTTGGGCAGCTAAGAAACAGCTCGCTCTGAACTGGTGTTTTACAGCCTACTGGGAACATGTCCTACAAAGGCCTGTGAAACGCAGTTTCTTGCCAGGCCTGATCTCGGTGAAGTAGAATTTCTGTTCTGCCGTTTCCTACATGGGCCTAGAGTTGAAAGGGACAAAGTCCTCTGTTGTGTCTTCATGGGCAGACAGGCCCCACCACGTCCGGCTTCAAGCTCTTTGGGCAGCTGAGAAACAGCTTGCTCTGCACTGCTGTTTTACAGCCTACCGGGAACATGTCTTACAAAGGCCTGTGAAACGCAGTTTCTTCCCAGGCCTGATCTCGCTGAAGTAGAACTTTGGCTCTGCCGTGATCTACATGCGCCTAGAGCTGAAAGGGACAAGGTTCTGCCTTTTGTCCTCAAGGGCAGACAGGTCCCACAGCGTGCGGCTTCCAGCTCTTCGGGAAGCTAAGAAACAGCTCACTCTGCACCGGGCTTTCACAAGCCTACCGGGAGCATGTCTTACAAAGGCCTGTGAAACGCAGTTTCTTCCCAGGCCTGATCTCGCTGAAGCAGAAGTTCAGCTCTGCCGTGTCCTACATGGGCCTAGAGCTCAAAGGGAGAAAGTCCAGCCTTGTCTCCTCAAGGGCAGAGAGGCCCCACAGCGTCCGGCTTCCAACTCTTTGGGGAGCTGAGAAACAGCTTGCTCTGCACTGCTGTTTTACATCCTACCGGGAACATGTCTTACAAAGGCCTGTGAAACGCAGTTTCTTCCCAGACCTGATCTCGCTGAAGTAGAACTTCTGCTCTGCCGTGTCCTACATGGGCCTAGAGCTGAAAGGGACAAAGTCCTCTGTTGTGTCTTCATGGGCAGACAGGCCCCACAGCGTCCGGCTTCCAGCTCTTTGGGCAGCTGAGAAACAGCTTGCTCTGCAAGCTGTTTTACAGCCTACCGGGAACATGTCTTACAAAGGCCTGTGAAACGCAGTTTCTTCCCAGGCCTGATCTCGCTGAAGTAGAACTTTTGCTCGGCCGTGATCTACATGGGCCTAGAGCTGAAAGGGACAAGGTTCTGCCTTTTGTCCTCAAGGGCAGACAGGTCCCACAGCGTCCGGCTTCCAGCTCTTTGGGAAGCCAAGAAACAGCTCACTCTGCACAGGGCTTTTACAAGCCTAGCGGGAGCATGTCTTACAAAGGCCTATGAAACGCAGTTTCATCTCAGGCCTGCTCTCGCTGAAGTAGAACTTCTGCTCTGCCGTGTCCTCAGTGGGCCTAGAGCTAAAAGGGACAAAGTCCTGTCTTGTGTCCTCAAGGGCAGACAGGCCCCACAGCGTCCGGCTTCCAGCTCTTTTGCAGTCTAAGAAACAGCTCGCTCTGCACAGGGCTCTTAAAGCCTACCGGGAACATGTCTTACAAAGGCCTGTGAGACGCAGTTTCTTCCCAGGCTTGATCTCGCTGAAGTAGAACTTCTGCTCTGCCGTGTCCTATTTGACCCTAGAGCTGCAATTCACAAAGTCCTGCCTTGTTTCCACAAGGGGAGGCAAGTCCCTCAGCGTCCGGCTTCCAGCTCTTTGGGCAGCTAAGAAACAACTCGCTCTGCACAGGGCTCCTACAAGCCTACCAGGAACATGTTGACAAAGGCCTGCGAAACGCAGTTTCTTGCCAGGCCTGATCTCGCTGAAGCAGAAGTTCAGCTCTGCCGTGTCCTACATGGGCCTAGAGCTGAAAGGGACAAAGTCCTCTGTTGTGTCTTCAGGGGCAGACAGGCCCCACAGCGTCCGGCTTCCAGCTCTTTGGGCAGCTGAGAAACAGCTTGCTCTGCACTGCTGTTTTACAGCCTACCGGGAACATGTCTTACAAAGGCCTGTGAAACGCAGTTTCTTCCCAGGCCTGATCTCGCTTAAGTAGAACTTTTGCTCGGCCGTGATCTACATGGGCCTAGAGCTGAAAGGGACAAGGTTCTGCCTTTTGTCCTCAAGGGCAGACAGGTCCCACAGCGTCCGGCTTCCAGCTCTTTGGGAAGCCAAGAAACAGCTCACTCTGCACAGGTCTTTTACAAGCCTACCGGGAGCATGTCTTACAAAGGCCTATGAAACGCACTTTCATCTCAGGCCTGCTCTCGCTGAAGTAGAACTTCTGCTCTGCCGTGTCCTACATGGGCCTAGAGCTGAAAGGGACAAAGTCCTGTCTTGTGTCCTCAAGGGCAGACTGGTCCCACAGCGTCCGGCTTCCAGCTCTTTGGCAGGCTAAGAAACAACTCGCTCTGCACAGGGCTCTTAAAGCCTACCGGGAACATGTCTTACAAAGGCCTGTGAGACGCAGTTTCTTCCCAGGCCTGATCTCGCTGTAGTAGAACTTCTGCTCTGCCGAGTCCTACATGTTCCTAGAGCTGAAAGGGAAAAAGTTCTGCCTTTTGTCCTCAAGGGCAGACAGGTCCCACAGCGTCCGGCTTCCAGCTCTTTGGGAAGCCAAGAAACAGCTCACTCTGCACAGGGCTTTTACAAGCCTACCGGGAGCATGTCTTACAAAGGCCTATGAAACGCAGTTTCATCTCAGGCCTGCTCTCGCTGAAGTAGAACTTCTGCTCTGCCGTGTCCTCCATGGGCCTAGAGCTAAAAGGGACAAAGTCCTGTCTTGTGTCCTCAAGGGCAGACAGGCCCCACAGCGTCCGGCTTCCAGCTCTTTTGCAGTCTAAGAAACAACTCGCTCTGCACAGGGCTCTTAAAGCCTACCGGGAACATGTCTTACCAAGGCCTGTGAGACGCACTTTCTTCCCAGGCCTGATCTCGCTGAAGTAGAACTTCTGCTCTGCCGTGTCCTATTTGACCCTAGAGCTGCAATTCACAAAGTGCTGCCTTGTTTCCACAAGGGGAGGCAAGTCCCTCAGCGTCCGGTTTCCAGCTCTTTGGGCAGCTAAGAAGCAACTCGCTCTGCACAGGGCTCCTACAAGCCTACCAGGAACATGTTGACAAAGGCCTGCGAAACGCAGTTTCTTCCATGGCCTGATCTCGCTGAAGCAGAAGTTCAGCTCTGCCGTGTCCTACATGGGCCTAGAGCTCAAAGGGAGAAAGTCCAGCCTTGTGTCCTCAAGGGCAGAGAGGCCCCACAGCGTCCGGCTTCCAGCTCTTTGGGCAGCTGAGAAACAGCTTGCTCTGCACTGCTGTTTTACAGCCTACCGGGAACATGTCTTACAAAGGCCTGTGAAACGCAGTTTCTTCCCAGACCTGATCTCGCTGAAGTAGAACTTCTGCTCTGCCGTGTCCTGCATGGGCCTAGAGCTGAAAGGGACAAAGTCCAGTCTTGTGTCCTCAAGGGCAGACTGGTCACACAGCGTCCGGCTTCCAGCTCTTTGGCAGGCTAAGAAACAACTCGCTCTGCACAGGGCTCTTAAAGCCTACCGGGAAAATGTCTTACAAAGGCCTGTGAGACGCAGTTTCTTCCCAGGCCTGATCTCGCTGAAGTAGAACTTCTGCTCTGCCGTGTCCTATTTGACCCTAGAGCTGCAATTCACAAAGTTCTGCCTTGTTTCCACAAGGGGAGGCAAGTCCCTCAGCGTCCGGCTTCCAGCTCTTTGGGCAGCTAAGAAACAACTCGCTCTGCACAGGGCTCCTACAAGCCTACCAGGAACATGTTGACAAAGGCCTGCGAAACGCAGTTTCTTCCCAGGCCTGATCTCGCTGAAGCAGAAGTTCAGCACTGCCGTGTCCTACATGGGCCTAGAGCTGAAAGGGACAAAGTCCTCTGTTGTGTCTTCATGGGCAGGCAGGCCCCACAGCGTCCGGCTTCCAGCTCTTTGGGCAGCTGAGAAACAGCTTGCTCTGCACTGCTGTTTTACAGCCTACCAGGAACATGTTTACAAAGGCCTGCGAAACGCAGTTTCTTCCCAGGCCTGATCTCGCTGAAGCAGAAGTTCAGCTCTGCCGTGTCCTACATGGGCCTAGAGCTCAAAGGGAGAAAGTCCAGCCTTGTGTCCTCAAGGGCAGAGAGGCCCCACAGCGTCCGGCTTCCAGCTCTTTGGGCAGCTGAGAAGCAGCTTGCTCTGCACTGCTGTTTTACAGCCTACCGGGAACATGTCTTACAAAGGCCTGTGAAACGCAGTTTCTTCCCAGACCTGATCTCGCTGAAGTAGAACTTCTGCTCTGCCGTGTCCTGCATGGGCCTAGAGCTGAAAGGGACAAAGTCCTGTCTTGTGTCCTCAAGGGCAGACTGGTCCCACAGCGTCCGGCTTCCAGCTCTTTGGCAGGCTAAGAAACAACTCGCTCTGCACAGGGCTCTTAAAGCCTACCGGGAACATGTCTTACAAAGGCCTGTGAGACGCAGTTTCTTCCCAGGCCTGATCTCGCTGTAGTAGAACTTCTGCTCTGCCGAGTCCTACATGTTCCTAGAGCTGAAAGGGAAAAAGTTCTGCCTTTTGTCCTCAAGGGCAGACAGGTCCCACAGCGTCCGGCTTCCAGCTCTTTGGGAAGCCAAGAAACAGCTCACTCTGCACAGGGCTTTTACAAGCCTACCGGGAGCATGTCTTACAAAGGCCTATGAAACGCAGTTTCATCTCAGGCCTGCTCTCGCTGAAGTAGAACTTCTGCTCTGCCGTGTCCTCCATGGGCCTAGAGCTAAAAGGGACAAAGTCCTGTCTTGTGTCCTCAAGGGCAGACAGGCCCCACAGCGTCCGGCTTCCAGCTCTTTTGCAGTCTAAGAAACAACTCGCTCTGCACAGGGCTCTTAAAGCCTACCGGGAACATGTCTTACCAAGGCCTGTGAGACGCACTTTCTTCCCAGGCCTGATCTCGCTGAAGTAGAACTTCTGCTCTGCCGTGTCCTATTTGACCCTAGAGCTGCAATTCACAAAGTGCTGCCTTGTTTCCACAAGGGGAGGCAAGTCCCTCAGCGTCCGGTTTCCAGCTCTTTGGGCAGCTAAGAAGCAACTCGCTCTGCACAGGGCTCCTACAAGCCTACCAGGAACATGTTGACAAAGGCCTGCGAAACGCAGTTTCTTCCCAGGCCTGATCTCGCTGAAGCAGAAGTTCAGCTCTGCCGTGTCCTACATGGGCCTAGAGCTCAAAGGGAGAAAGTCCAGCCTTGTGTCCTCAAGGGCAGAGAGGCCCCACAGCGTCCGGCTTCCAGCTCTTTGGGCAGCTGAGAAACAGCTTGCTCTGCACTGCTGTTTTACAGCCTACCGGGAACATGTCTTACAAAGGCCTGTGAAACGCAGTTTCTTCCCAGACCTGATCTCGCTGAAGTAGAACTTCTGCTCTGCCGTGTCCTGCATGGGCCTAGAGCTGAAAGGGACAAAGTCCAGTCTTGTGTCCTCAAGGGCAGACTGGTCCCACAGCGTCCGGCTTCCAGCTCTTTGGCAGGCTAAGAAACAACTCGCTCTGCACAGGGCTCTTAAAGCCTACCGGGAACATGTCTTACAAAGGCCTGTGAGACGCAGTTTCTTCCCAGGCCTGATCTCGCTGAAGTAGAACTTCTGCTCTGCCGAGTCCTACATGGGCCTAGAGCTGAAAAGGACAAAGTTCTGCCTTTTGTCCTCAAGGGCAGACAGGTCCCACAGCGTCCGGCTTCCAGCTCTTTGGGAAGGTAAGAAACAGCTCACTCTGCTCAGGGCTTTTACAAGCCTACCGGGAGCATGTCTTACAAAGGCCTGTGAAACACAGTTTCATCTCAGGCCTGCTCTCGCTGAAGTAGAACTTCTGCTCTGCAGTGTCCTACATGGGCCTAGAGCTGAAAGGGACAAAGTCCTCTGCTGTGTCTTCAAGGGCAGACAGGCCCCACAGCGTCCGGCTTCCAGCTCTTTGGGCAGCTAAGAAACAGCTCGCTCTGAACTGGTGTTTTACAGCCTACTGGGAACATGTCCTACAAAGGCCTGTGAAACGCAGTTTCTTGCCAGGCCTGATCTCGGTGAAGTAGAACTTCTGCTCTGCCGTTTCCTACATGGGCCTAGAGTTGAAAGGGACAAAGTCCTCTGTTGTGTCTTCATGGGCAGACAGGCCCCACCACGTCCGGCTTCAAGCTCTTTGGGCAGCTGAGAAACAGCTTGCTCTGCACTGCTGTTTTACAGCCTACCGGGAACATGTCTTACAAAGGCCTGTGAAACGCAGTTTCTTCCCAGGCCTGATCTCGCTGAAGTAGAACTTTGGCTCTGCCGTGATCTACATGCGCCTAGAGCTGAAAGGGACAAGGTTCTGCCTTTTGTCCTCAAGGGCAGACAGGTCCCACAGCGTGCGGCTTCCAGCTCTTCGGGAAGCTAAGAAACAGCTCACTCTGCACCGGGCTTTCACAAGCCTACCGGGAGCATGTCTTACAAAGGCCTGTGAAACGCAGTTTCTTCCCAGGCCTGATCTCGCTGAAGCAGAAGTTCAGCTCTGCCGTGTCCTACATGGGCCTAGAGCTCAAAGGGAGAAAGTCCAGCCTTGTCTCCTCAAGGGCAGAGAGGCCCCACAGCGTCCGGCTTCCAACTCTTTGGGGAGCTGAGAAACAGCTTGCTCTGCACTGCTGTTTTACATCCTACCGGGAACATGTCTTACAAAGGCCTGTGAAACGCAGTTTCTTCCCAGACCTGATCTCGCTGAAGTAGAACTTCTGCTCTGCCGTGTCCTACATGGGCCTAGAGCTGAAAGGGACAAAGTCCTCTGTTGTGTCTTCATGGGCAGACAGGCCCCACAGCGTCCGGCTTCCAGCTCTTTGGGCAGCTGAGAAACAGCTTGCTCTGCAAGCTGTTTTACAGCCTACCGGGAACATGTCTTACAAAGGCCTGTGAAACGCAGTTTCTTCCCAGGCCTGATCTCGCTGAAGTAGAACTTTTGCTCGGCCGTGATCTACATGGGCCTAGAGCTGAAAGGGACAAGGTTCTGCCTTTTGTCCTCAAGGGCAGACAGGTCCCACAGCGTCCGGCTTCCAGCTCTTTGGGAAGCCAAGAAACAGCTCACTCTGCACAGGGCTTTTACAAGCCTAGCGGGAGCATGTCTTACAAAGGCCTATGAAACGCAGTTTCATCTCAGGCCTGCTCTCGCTGAAGTAGAACTTCTGCTCTGCCGTGTCCTCAGTGGGCCTAGAGCTAAAAGGGACAAAGTCCTGTCTTGTGTCCTCAAGGGCAGACAGGCCCCACAGCGTCCGGCTTCCAGCTCTTTTGCAGTCTAAGAAACAGCTCGCTCTGCACAGGGCTCTTAAAGCCTACCGGGAACATGTCTTACAAAGGCCTGTGAGACGCAGTTTCTTCCCAGGCTTGATCTCGCTGAAGTAGAACTTCTGCTCTGCCGTGTCCTATTTGACCCTAGAGCTGCAATTCACAAAGTCCTGCCTTGTTTCCACAAGGGGAGGCAAGTCCCTCAGCGTCCGGCTTCCAGCTCTTTGGGCAGCTAAGAAACAACTCGCTCTGCACAGGGCTCCTACAAGCCTACCAGGAACATGTTGACAAAGGCCTGCGAAACGCAGTTTCTTGCCAGGCCTGATCTCGCTGAAGCAGAAGTTCAGCTCTGCCGTGTCCTACATGGGCCTAGAGCTGAAAGGGACAAAGTCCTCTGTTGTGTCTTCATGGGCAGACAGGCCCCACAGCGTCCGGCTTCCAGCTCTTTGGGCAGCTGAGAAACAGCTTGCTCTGCACTGCTGTTTTACAGCCTACCGGGAACATGTCTTACAAAGGCCTGTGAAACGCAGTTTCTTCCCAGGCCTGATCTCGCTGAAGTAGAACTTCTGCTCTGCCGTGTCCTGCATGGGCCTAGAGCTGAAAGGGACAAAGTCCAGTCTTGTGTCCTCAAGGGCAGACTGGTCCCACTGCGTCCGGCTTCCAGCTCTTTGGCAGGCTAAGAAACAACTCGCTCTGCACAGGGCTCTTAAAGCCTACCGGGAAAATGTCTTACAAAGGCCTGTGAGACACAGTTTCTTCCCAGGCCTGATCTCGCTGAAGTAGAACTTCTCCTCTGCCGTGTCCTATTTGACCCTAGAGCTGCAATTCACAAAGTTCTGCCTTGTTTCCACAAGGGGAGGCAAGTCCCTCAGCGTCCGGCTTCCAGCTCTTTGGGCAGCTAAGAAACAACTCGCTCTGCACAGGGCTCCTACAAGCCTACCAGGAACATGTTGACAAAGGCCTGCGAAACGCAGTTTCTTCCCAGGCCTGATCTCGCTGAAGCAGAAGTTCAGCACTGCCGTGTCCTACATGGGCCTAGAGCTGAAAGGGACAAAGTCCTCTGTTGTGTCTTCATGGGCAGGCAGGCCCCACAGCGTCCGGCTTCCAGCTCTTTGGGCAGCTGAGAAACAGCTTGCTCTGCACTGCTGTTTTACAGCCTACCAGGAACATGTTTACAAAGCCCTGCGAAACGCAGTTTCTTCCCAGGCCTGATCTCGCTGAAGCAGAAGTTCAGCTCTGCCGTGTCCTACATGGGCCTAGAGCTCAAAGGGAGAAAGTCCAGCCTTGTGTCCTCAAGGGCAGAGAGGCCCCACAGCGTCCGGCTTCCAGCTCTTTGGGCAGCTGAGAAGCAGCTTGCTCTGCACTGCTGTTTTACAGCCTACCGGGAACATGTCTTACAAAGGCCTGTGAAACGCAGTTTCTTCCCAGACCTGATCTCGCTGAAGTAGAACTTCTGCTCTGCCGTGTCCTGCATGGGCCTAGAGCTGAAAGGGACAAAGTCCTGTCTTGTGTCCTCAAGGGCAGACTGGTCCCACAGCGTCCGGCTTCCAGCTCTTTGGCAGGCTAAGAAACAACTCGCTCTGCACAGGGCTCTTAAAGCCTACCGGGAACATGTCTTACAAAGGCCTGTGAGACGCAGTTTCTTCCCAGGCCTGATCTCGCTGTAGTAGAACTTCTGCTCTGCCGAGTCCTACATGTTCCTAGAGCTGAAAGGGAAAAAGTTCTGCCTTTTGTCCTCAAGGGCAGACAGGTCCCACAGCGTCCGGCTTCCAGCTCTTTGGGAAGCCAAGAAACAGCTCACTCTGCACAGGGCTTTTACAAGCCTACCGGGAGCATGTCTTACAAAGGCCTATGAAACGCAGTTTCATCTCAGGCCTGCTCTCGCTGAAGTAGAACTTCTGCTCTGCCGTGTCCTCCATGGGCCTAGAGCTAAAAGGGACAAAGTCCTGTCTTGTGTCCTCAAGGGCAGACAGGCCCCACAGCGTCCGGCTTCCAGCTCTTTTGCAGTCTAAGAAACAACTCGCTCTGCACAGGGCTCTTAAAGCCTACCGGGAACATGTCTTACCAAGGCCTGTGAGACGCACTTTCTTCCCAGGCCTGATCTCGCTGAAGTAGAACTTCTGCTCTGCCGTGTCCTATTTGACCCTAGAGCTGCAATTCACAAAGTGCTGCCTTGTTTCCACAAGGGGAGGCAAGTCCCTCAGCGTCCGGTTTCCAGCTCTTTGGGCAGCTAAGAAGCAACTCGCTCTGCACAGGGCTCCTACAAGCCTACCAGGAACATGTTGACAAAGGCCTGCGAAACGCAGTTTCTTCCCAGGCCTGATCTCGCTGAAGCAGAAGTTCAGCTCTGCCGTGTCCTACATGGGCCTAGAGCTCAAAGGGAGAAAGTCCAGCCTTGTGTCCTCAAGGGCAGAGAGGCCCCACAGCGTCCGGCTTCCAGCTCTTTGGGCAGCTGAGAAACAGCTTGCTCTGCACTGCTGTTTTACAGCCTACCGGGAACATGTCTTACAAAGGCCTGTGAAACGCAGTTTCTTCCCAGACCTGATCTCGCTGAAGTAGAACTTCTGCTCTGCCGTGTCCTGCATGGGCCTAGAGCTGAAAGGGACAAAGTCCAGTCTTGTGTCCTCAAGGGCAGACTGGTCACACAGCGTCCGGCTTCCAGATCTTTGGCAGGCTAAGAAACAACTCGCTCTGCACAGGGCTCTTAAAGCCTACCGGGAAAATGTCTTACAAAGGCCTGTGAGACGCAGTTTCTTCCCAGGCCTGATCTCGCTGAAGTAGAACTTCTGCTCTGCCGTGTCCTATTTGACCCTAGAGCTGCAATTCACAAAGTTCTGCCTTGTTTCCACAAGGGGAGGCAAGTCCCTCAGCGTCCGGCTTCCAGCTCTTTGGGCAGCTAAGAAACAACTCGCTCAGCACAGGGCTCCTACAAGCCTACCAGGAACATGTTGACAAAGGCCTGCGAAACGCAGTTTCTTCCCAGGCCTGATCTCGCTGAAGCAGAAGTTCAGCACTGCCGTGTCCTACATGGGCCTAGAGCTGAAAGGGACAAAGTCCTCTGTTGTGTCTTCATGGGCAGACAGGCCCCACAGCGTCCGGCTTCCAGCTCTTTGGCCAGCTGAGAAACAGCTTGCTCTGCACTGCTGTTTTACAGCCTACCAGGAACATGTTGACAAAGGCCTGCGAAACGCAGTTTCTTCCCAGGCCTGATCTCGCTGAAGCAGAAGTTCAGCTCTGCCGTGTCCTACATGGGCCTAGAGCTCAAAGGGAGAAAGTCCAGCCTTGTGTCCTCAAGGGCAGAGAGGCCCCACAGCGTCCGGCTTCCAGCTCTTTGGGCAGCTGAGAAGCAGCTTGCTCTGCACTGCTGTTTTACAGCCTACCGGGAACATGTCTTACAAAGGCCTGTGAAACGCAGTTTCTTCCCAGACCTGATCTCGCTGAAGTAGAACTTCTGCTCTGCCGTGTCCTGCATGGGCCTAGAGCTGAAAGGGACAAAGTCCTGTCTTGTGTCCTCAAGGGCAGACTGGTCCCACAGCGTCCGGCTTCCAGCTCTTTGGCAGGCTAAGAAACAACTCGCTCTGCACAGGGCTCTTAAAGCCTACCGGGAACATGTCTTACAAAGGCCTGTGAGACGCAGTTTCTTCCCAGGCCTGATCTCGCTGTAGTAGAACTTCTGCTCTGCCGAGTCCTACATGTTCCTAGAGCTGAAAGGGAAAAAGTTCTGCCTTTTGTCCTCAAGGGCAGACAGGTCCCACAGCGTCCGGCTTCCAGCTCTTTGGGAAGCCAAGAAACAGCTCACTCTGCACAGGGCTTTTACAAGCCTACCGGGAGCATGTCTTACAAAGGCCTATGAAACGCAGTTTCATCTCAGGCCTGCTCTCGCTGAAGTAGAACTTCTGCTCTGCCGTGTCCTCCATGGGCCTAGAGCTAAAAGGGACAAAGTCCTGTCTTGTGTCCTCAAGGGCAGACAGGCCCCACAGCGTCCGGCTTCCAGCTCTTTTGCAGTCTAAGAAACAACTCGCTCTGCACAGGGCTCTTAAAGCCTACCGGGAACATGTCTTACCAAGGCCTGTGAGACGCACTTTATTCCCAGGCCTGATCTCGCTGAAGTAGAACTTCTGCTCTGCCGTGTCCTATTTGACCCTAGAGCTGCAATTCACAAAGTGCTGCCTTGTTTCCACAAGGGGAGGCAAGTCCCTCAGCGTCCGGTTTCCAGCTCTTTGGGCAGCTAAGAAGCAACTCGCTCTGCACAGGGCTCCTACAAGCCTACCAGGAACATGTTGACAAAGGCCTGCGAAACGCAGTTTCTTCCCAGGCCTGATCTCGCTGAAGCAGAAGTTCAGCTCTGCCGTGTCCTACAAGGGCCTAGAGCTCAAAGGGAGAAAGTCCAGCCTTGTGTCCTCAAGGGCAGAGAGGCCCCACAGCGTCCGGCTTCCAGCTCTTTGGGCAGCTGAGAAACAGCTTGCTCTGCACTGCTGTTTTACAGCCTACCGGGAACATGTCTTACAAAGGCCTGTGAAACGCAGTTTCTTCCCAGACCTGATCTCGCTGAAGTAGAACTTCTGCTCTGCCGTGTCCTGCATGGGCCTAGAGCTGAAAGGGACAAAGTCCTGTCTTGTGTCCTCAAGGGCAGACTGATCCCACAGCGTCCGGCTTCCAGCTCTTTGGCAGGCTAAGAAACAACTCGCTCTGCACAGGGCTCTTAAAGCCTACCGGGAACATGTCTTACAAAGGCCTGTGAGACGCAGTTTCTTCCCAGGCCTGATCTCGCTGAAGTAGAACTTCTGCTCTGCCGAGTCCTACATGGGCCTAGAGCTGAAAAGGACAAAGTTCTGCCTTTTGTCCTCAAGGGCAGACAGGTCCCACAGCGTCCGGCTTCCAGCTCTTTGGGAAGGTAAGAAACAGCTCACTCTGCACAGGGCTTTTACAAGCCTACCGGGAGCATGTCTTACAAAGGCCTGTGAAACACAGTTTCATCTCAGGCCTGCTCTCGCTGAAGTAGAACTTCTGCTCTGCAGTGTCCTACATGGGCCTAGAGCTGAAAAGGACAAAGTTCTGCCTTTTGTCCTCAAGGGCAGACAGGTCCCACAGCGTCCGGCTTCCAGCTCTTTGGGAAGCCAAGAAACAGCTCACTCTGCACAGGGCTTTTACAAGCCTACCGGGAGCATGTCTTACAAAGGCCTATGAAACGCAGTTTCATCTCAGGCCTGCTCTCGCTGAAGTAGAACTTCTGCTCTGCCGTGTCCTCCATGGGCCTAGAGCTAAAAGGGACAAAGTCCTGTCTTGTGTCCTCAAGGGCAGACAGGCCCCACAGCGTCCGGCTTCCAGCTCTTTTGCAGTCTAAGAAACAACTCGCTCTGCACAGGGCTCTTAAAGCCTACCGGGAACATGTCTTACCAAGGCCTGTGAGACGCACTTTCTTCCCAGGCCTGATCTCGCTGAAGTAGAACTTCTGCTCTGCCGTGTCCTATTTGACCCTAGAGCTGCAATTCACAAAGTGCTGCCTTGTTTCCACAAGGGGAGGCAAGTCCCTCAGCGTCCGGTTTCCAGCTCTTTGGGCAGCTAAGAAGCAACTCGCTCTGCACAGGGCTCCTACAAGCCTACCAGGAACATGTTGACAAAGGCCTGCGAAACGCAGTTTCTTCCCAGGCCTGATCTCGCTGAAGCAGAAGTTCAGCTCTGCCGTGTCCTACATGGGCCTAGAGCTCAAAGGGAGAAAGTCCAGCCTTGTGTCCTCAAGGGCAGAGAGGCCCCACAGCGTCCGGCTTCCAGCTCTTTGGGCAGCTGAGAAACAGCTTGCTCTGCACTGCTGTTTTACAGCCTACCGGGAACATGTCTTACAAAGGCCTGTGAAACGCAGTTTCTTCCCAGACCTGATCTCGCTGAAGTAGAACTTCTGCTCTGCCGTGTCCTGCATGGGCCTAGAGCTGAAAGGGACAAAGTCCAGTCTTGTGTCCTCAAGGGCAGACTGGTCCCACAGCGTCCGGCTTCCAGCTCTTTGGCAGGCTAAGAAACAACTCGCTCTGCACAGGGCTCTTAAAGCCTACCGGGAACATGTCTTACAAAGGCCTGTGAGACGCAGTTTCTTCCCAGGCCTGATCTCGCTGAAGTAGAACTTCTGCTCTGCCGAGTCCTACATGGGCCTAGAGCTGAAAAGGACAAAGTTCTGCCTTTTGTCCTCAAGGGCAGACAGGTCCCACAGCGTCCGGCTTCCAGCTCTTTGGGAAGGTAAGAAACAGCTCACTCTGCTCAGGGCTTTTACAAGCCTACCGGGAGCATGTCTTACAAAGGCCTGTGAAACACAGTTTCATCTCAGGCCTGCTCTCGCTGAAGTAGAACTTCTGCTCTGCAGTGTCCTACATGGGCCTAGAGCTGAAAGGGACAAAGTCCTCTGCTGTGTCTTCAAGGGCAGACAGGCCCCACAGCGTCCGGCTTCCAGCTCTTTGGGCAGCTAAGAAACAGCTCGCTCTGAACTGGTGTTTTACAGCCTACTGGGAACATGTCCTACAAAGGCCTGTGAAACGCAGTTTCTTGCCAGGCCTGATCTCGGTGAAGTAGAACTTCTGCTCTGCCGTTTCCTACATGGGCCTAGAGTTGAAAGGGACAAAGTCCTCTGTTGTGTCTTCATGGGCAGACAGGCCCCACCACGTCCGGCTTCAAGCTCTTTGGGCAGCTGAGAAACAGTTTGCTCTGCACTGCTGTTTTACAGCCTACCGGGAACATGTCTTACAAAGGCCTGTGAAACGCAGTTTCTTCCCAGGCCTGATCTCGCTGAAGTAGAACTTTGGCTCTGCCGTGATCTACATGCGCCTAGAGCTGAAAGGGACAAGGTTCTGCCTTTTGTCCTCAAGGGCAGACAGGTCCCACAGCGTGCGGCTTCCAGCTCTTCGGGAAGCTAAGAAACAGCTCACTCTGCACCGGGCTTTCACAAGCCTACCGGGAGCATGTCTTACAAAGGCCTGTGAAACGCAGTTTCTTCCCAGGCCTGATCTCGCTGAAGCAGAAGTTCAGCTCTGCCGTGTCCTACATGGGCCTAGAGCTCAAAGGGAGAAAGTCCAGCCTTGTCTCCTCAAGGGCAGAGAGGCCCCACAGCGTCCGGCTTCCAACTCTTTGGGGAGCTGAGAAACAGCTTGCTCTGCACTGCTGTTTTACATCCTACCGGGAACATGTCTTACAAAGGCCTGTGAAACGCAGTTTCTTCCCAGACCTGATCTCGCTGAAGTAGAACTTCTGCTCTGCCGTGTCCTACATGGGCCTAGAGCTGAAAGGGACAAAGTCCTCTGTTGTGTCTTCATGGGCAGACAGGCCCCACAGCGTCCGGCTTCCAGCTCTTTGGGCAGCTGAGAAACAGCTTGCTCTGCAAGCTGTTTTACAGCCTACCGGGAACATGTCTTACAAAGGCCTGTGAAACGCAGTTTCTTCCCAGGCCTGATCTCGCTGAAGTAGAACTTTTGCTCGGCCGTGATCTACATGGGCCTAGAGCTGAAAGGGACAAGGTTCTGCCTTTTGTCCTCAAGGGCAGACAGGTCCCACAGCGTCCGGCTTCCAGCTCTTTGGGAAGCGAAGAAACAGCTCACTCTGCACAGGGCTTTTACAAGCCTAGCGGGAGCATGTCTTACAAAGGCCTATGAAACGCAGTTTCATCTCAGGCCTGCTCTCGCTGAAGTAGAACTTCTGCTCTGCCGTGTCCTCAGTGGGCCTAGAGCTAAAAGGGACAAAGTCCTGTCTTGTGTCCTCAAGGGCAGACAGGCCCCACAGCGTCCGGCTTCCAGCTCTTTTGCAGTCTAAGAAACAGCTCGCTCTGCACAGGGCTCTTAAAGCCTACCGGGAACATGTCTTACAAAGGCCTGTGAGACGCAGTTTCTTCCCAGGCTTGATCTCGCTGAAGTAGAACTTCTGCTCTGCCGTGTCCTATTTGACCCTAGAGCTGCAATTCACAAAGTTCTGCCTTGTTTCCACAAGGGGAGGCAAGTCCCTCAGCGTCCGGCTTCCAGCTCTTTGGGCAGCTAAGAAACAACTCGCTCTGCACAGGGCTCCTACAAGCCTACCAGGAACATGTTGACAAAGGCCTGCGAAACGCAGTTTCTTGCCAGGCCTGATCTCGCTGAAGCAGAAGTTCAGCTCTGCCGTGTCCTACATGGGCCTAGAGCTGAAAGGGACAAAGTCCTCTGTTGTGTCTTCATGGGCAGACAGGCCCCACAGCGTCCGGCTTCCAGCTCTTTGGGCAGCTGAGAAACAGCTTGCTCTGCACTGCTGTTTTACAGCCTACCGGGAACATGTCTTACAAAGGCCTGTGAAACGCAGTTTCTTCCCAGGCCTGATCTCGCTGAAGTAGAACTTCTGCTCTGCCGTGTCCTGCATGGGCCTAGAGCTGAAAGGGACAAAGTCCAGTCTTGTGTCCTCAAGGGCAGACTGGTCCCACTGCGTCCGGCTTCCAGCTCTTTGGCAGGCTAAGAAACAACTCGCTCTGCACAGGGCTCTTAAAGCCTACCGGGAAAATGTCTTACAAAGGCCTGTGAGACGCAGTTTCTTCCCAGGCCTGATCTCGCTGAAGTAGAACTTCTGCTCTGCCGTGTCCTATTTGACCCTAGAGCTGCAATTCACAAAGTTCTGCCTTGTTTCCACAAGGGGAGGCAAGTCCCTCAGCGTCCGGCTTCCAGCTCTTTGGGCAGCTAAGAAACAACTCGCTCTGCACAGGGCTCCTACAAGCCTACCAGGAACATGTTGACAAAGGCCTGCGAAACGCAGTTTCTTCCCAGGCCTGATCTCGCTGAAGCAGAAGTTCAGCACTGCCGTGTCCTACATGGGCCTAGAGCTGAAAGGGACAAAGTCCTCTGTTGTGTCTTCATGGGCAGGCAGGCCCCACAGCGTCCGGCTTCCAGCTCTTTGGCCAGCTGAGAAACAGCTTGCTCTGCACTGCTGTTTTACAGCCTACCAGGAACATGTTGACAAAGGCCTGCGAAACGCAGTTTCTTCCCAGGCCTGATCTCGCTGAAGCAGAAGTTCAGCTCTGCCGTGTCCTACATGGGCCTAGAGCTCAAAGGGAGAAAGTCCAGCCTTGTGTCCTCAAGGGCAGAGAGGCCCCACAGCGTCCGGCTTCCAGCTCTTTGGGCAGCTGAGAAGCAGCTTGCTCTGCACTGCTGTTTTACAGCCTACCGGGAACATGTCTTACAAAGGCCTGTGAAACGCAGTTTCTTCCCAGACCTGATCTCGCTGAAGTAGAACTTCTGCTCTGCCGTGTCCTGCATGGGCCTAGAGCTGAAAGGGACAAAGTCCTGTCTTGTGTCCTCAAGGGCAGACTGGTCCCACAGCGTCCGGCTTCCAGCTCTTTGGCAGGCTAAGAAACAACTCGCTCTGCACAGGGCTCTTAAAGCCTACCGGGAACATGTCTTACAAAGGCCTGTGAGACGCAGTTTCTTCCCAGGCCTGATCTCGCTGTAGTAGAACTTCTGCTCTGCCGAGTCCTACATGTTCCTAGAGCTGAAAGGGAAAAAGTTCTGCCTTTTGTCCTCAAGGGCAGACAGGTCCCACAGCGTTCGGCTTCCAGCTCTTTGGGAAGCCAAGAAACAGCTCACTCTGCACAGGGCTTTTACAAGCCTACCGGGAGCATGTCTTACAAAGGCCTATGAAACGCAGTTTCATCTCAGGCCTGCTCTCGCTGAAGTAGAACTTCTGCTCTGCCGTGTCCTCCATGGGCCTAGAGCTAAAAGGGACAAAGTCCTGTCTTGTGTCCTCAAGGGCAGACAGGCCCCACAGCGTCCGGCTTCCAGCTCTTTTGCAGTCTAAGAAACAACTCGCTCTGCACAGGGCTCTTAAAGCCTACCGGGAACATGTCTTACCAAGGCCTGTGAGACGCACTTTCTTCCCAGGCCTGATCTCGCTGAAGTAGAACTTCTGCTCTGCCGTGTCCTATTTGACCCTAGAGCTGCAATTCACAAAGTGCTGCCTTGTTTCCACAAGGGGAGGCAAGTCCCTCAGCGTCCGGTTTCCAGCTCTTTGGGCAGCTAAGAAGCAACTCGCTCTGCACAGGGCTCCTACAAGCCTACCAGGAACATGTTGACAAAGGCCTGCGAAACGCAGTTTCTTCCCAGGCCTGATCTCGCTGAAGCAGAAGTTCAGCTCTGCCGTGTCCTACATGGGCCTAGAGCTCAAAGGGAGAAAGTCCAGCCTTGTGTCCTCAAGGGCAGAGAGGCCCCACAGCGTCCGGCTTCCAGCTCTTTGGGCAGCTGAGAAACAGCTTGCTCTGCACTGCTGTTTTACAGCCTACCGGGAACATGTCTTACAAAGGCCTGTGAAACGCAGTTTCTTCCCAGACCTGATCTCGCTGAAGTAGAACTTCTGCTCTGCCGTGTCCTGCATGGGCCTAGAGCTGAAAGGGACAAAGTCCAGTCTTGTGTCCTCAAGGGCAGACTGGTCACACAGCGTCCGGCTTCCAGCTCTTTGGCAGGCTAAGAAACAACTCGCTCTGCACAGGGCTCTTAAAGCCTACCGGGAAAATGTCTTACAAAGGCCTGTGAGACGCAGTTTCTTCCCAGGCCTGATCTCGCTGAAGTAGAACTTCTGCTCTGCCGTGTCCTATTTGACCCTAGAGCTGCAATTCACAAAGTTCTGCCTTGTTTCCACAAGGGGAGGCAAGTCCCTCAGCGTCCGGCTTCCAGCTCTTTGGGCAGCTAAGAAACAACTCGCTCAGCACAGGGCTCCTACAAGCCTACCAGGAACATGTTGACAAAGGCCTGCGAAACGCAGTTTCTTCCCAGGCCTGATCTCGCTGAAGCAGAAGTTCAGCACTGCCGTGTCCTACATGGGCCTAGAGCTGAAAGGGACAAAGTCCTCTGTTGTGTCTTCATGGGCAGACAGGCCCCACAGCGTCCGGCTTCCAGCTCTTTGGCCAGCTGAGAAACAGCTTGCTCTGCACTGCTGTTTTACAGCCTACCAGGAACATGTTGACAAAGGCCTGCGAAACGCAGTTTCTTCCCAGGCCTGATCTCGCTGAAGCAGAAGTTCAGCTCTGCCGTGTCCTACATGGGCCTAGAGCTCAAAGGGAGAAAGTCCAGCCTTGTGTCCTCAAGGGCAGAGAGGCCCCACAGCGTCCGGCTTCCAGCTCTTTGGGCAGCTGAGAAGCAGCTTGCTCTGCACTGCTGTTTTACAGCCTACCGGGAACATGTCTTACAAAGGCCTGTGAAACGCAGTTTCTTCCCAGACCTGATCTCGCTGAAGTAGAACTTCTGCTCTGCCGTGTCCTGCATGGGCCTAGAGCTGAAAGGGACAAAGTCCTGTCTTGTGTCCTCAAGGGCAGACTGGTCCCACAGCGTCCGGCTTCCAGCTCTTTGGCAGGCTAAGAAACAACTCGCTCTGCACAGGGCTCTTAAAGCCTACCGGGAACATGTCTTACAAAGGCCTGTGAGACGCAGTTTCTTCCCAGGCCTGATCTCGCTGTAGTAGAACTTCTGCTCTGCCGAGTCCTACATGTTCCTAGAGCTGAAAGGGAAAAAGTTCTGCCTTTTGTCCTCAAGGGCAGACAGGTCCCACAGCGTCCGGCTTCCAGCTCTTTGGGAAGCCAAGAAACAGCTCACTCTGCACAGGGCTTTTACAAGCCTACCGGGAGCATGTCTTACAAAGGCCTATGAAACGCAGTTTCATCTCAGGCCTGCTCTCGCTGAAGTAGAACTTCTGCTCTGCCGTGTCCTCCATGGGCCTAGAGCTAAAAGGGACAAAGTCCTGTCTTGTGTCCTCAAGGGCAGACAGGCCCCACAGCGTCCGGCTTCCAGCTCTTTTGCAGTCTAAGAAACAACTCGCTCTGCACAGGGCTCTTAAAGCCTACCGGGAACATGTCTTACCAAGGCCTGTGAGACGCACTTTATTCCCAGGCCTGATCTCGCTGAAGTAGAACTTCTGCTCTGCCGTGTCCTATTTGACCCTAGAGCTGCAATTCACAAAGTGCTGCCTTGTTTCCACAAGGGGAGGCAAGTCCCTCAGCGTCCGGTTTCCAGCTCTTTGGGCAGCTAAGAAGCAACTCGCTCTGCACAGGGCTCCTACAAGCCTACCAGGAACATGTTGACAAAGGCCTGCGAAACGCAGTTTCTTCCCAGGCCTGATCTCGCTGAAGCAGAAGTTCAGCTCTGCCGTGTCCTACAAGGGCCTAGAGCTCAAAGGGAGAAAGTCCAGCCTTGTGTCCTCAAGGGCAGAGAGGCCCCACAGCGTCCGGCTTCCAGCTCTTTGGGCAGCTGAGAAACAGCTTGCTCTGCACTGCTGTTTTACAGCCTACCGGGAACATGTCTTACAAAGGCCTGTGAAACGCAGTTTCTTCCCAGACCTGATCTCGCTGAAGTAGAACTTCTGCTCTGCCGTGTCCTGCATGGGCCTAGAGCTGAAAGGGACAAAGTCCTGTCTTGTGTCCTCAAGGGCAGACTGATCCCACAGCGTCCGGCTTCCAGCTCTTTGGCAGGCTAAGAAACAACTCGCTCTGCACAGGGCTCTTAAAGCCTACCGGGAACATGTCTTACAAAGGCCTGTGAGACGCAGTTTCTTCCCAGGCCTGATCTCGCTGAAGTAGAACTTCTGCTCTGCCGAGTCCTACATGGGCCTAGAGCTGAAAAGGACAAAGTTCTGCCTTTTGTCCTCAAGGGCAGACAGGTCCCACAGCGTCCGGCTTCCAGCTCTTTGGGAAGGTAAGAAACAGCTCACTCTGCTCAGGGCTTTTACAAGCCTACCGGGAGCATGTCTTACAAAGGCCTGTGAAACACAGTTTCATCTCAGGCCTGCTCTCGCTGAAGTAGAACTTCTGCTCTGCAGTGTCCTACATGGGCCTAGAGCTGAAAGGGACAAAGTCCTCTGCTGTGTCTTCAAGGGCAGACAGGCCCCACAGCGTCCGGCTTCCAGCTCTTTGGGCAGCTAAGAAACAGCTCGCTCTGAACTGGTGTTTTACAGCCTACTGGGAACATGTCCTACAAAGGCCTGTGAAACGCAGTTTCTTGCCAGGCCTGATCTCGGTGAAGTAGAACTTCTGCTCTGCCGTTTCCTACATGGGCCTAGAGTTGAAAGGGACAAAGTCCTCTGTTGTGTCTTCATGGGCAGACAGGCCCCACCACGTCCGGCTTCAAGCTCTTTGGGCAGCTGAGAAACAGCTTGCTCTGCACTGCTGTTTTACAGCCTACCGGGAACATGTCTTACAAAGGCCTGTGAAACGCAGTTTCTTCCCAGGCCTGATCTCGCTGAAGTAGAACTTTGGCTCTGCCGTGATCTACATGCGCCTAGAGCTGAAAGGGACAAGGTTCTGCCTTTTGTCCTCAAGGGCAGACAGGTCCCACAGCGTGCGGCTTCCAGCTCTTCGGGAAGCTAAGAAACAGCTCACTCTGCACCGGGCTTTCACAAGCCTACCGGGAGCATGTCTTACAAAGGCCTGTGAAACGCAGTTTCTTCCCAGGCCTGATCTCGCTGAAGCAGAAGTTCAGCTCTGCCGTGTCCTACATGGGCCTAGAGCTCAAAGGGAGAAAGTCCAGCCTTGTCTCCTCAAGGGCAGAGAGGCCCCACAGCGTCCGGCTTCCAACTCTTTGGGGAGCTGAGAAACAGCTTGCTCTGCACTGCTGTTTTACATCCTACCGGGAACATGTCTTACAAAGGCCTGTGAAACGCAGTTTCTTCCCAGACCTGATCTCGCTGAAGTAGAACTTCTGCTCTGCCGTGTCCTACATGGGCCTAGAGCTGAAAGGGACAAAGTCCTCTGTTGTGTCTTCATGGGCAGACAGGCCCCACAGCGTCCGGCTTCCAGCTCTTTGGGCAGCTGAGAAACAGCTTGCTCTGCAAGCTGTTTTACAGCCTACCGGGAACATGTCTTACAAAGGCCTGTGAAACGCAGTTTCTTCCCAGGCCTGATCTCGCTGAAGTAGAACTTTTGCTCGGCCGTGATCTACATGGGCCTAGAGCTGAAAGGGACAAGGTTCTGCCTTTTGTCCTCAAGGGCAGACAGGTCCCACAGCGTCCGGCTTCCAGCTCTTTGGGAAGCGAAGAAACAGCTCACTCTGCACAGGGCTTTTACAAGCCTAGCGGGAGCATGTCTTACAAAGGCCTATGAAACGCAGTTTCATCTCAGGCCTGCTCTCGCTGAAGTAGAACTTCTGCTCTGCCGTGTCCTCAGTGGGCCTAGAGCTAAAAGGGACAAAGTCCTGTCTTGTGTCCTCAAGGGCAGACAGGCCCCACAGCGTCCGGCTTCCAGCTCTTTTGCAGTCTAAGAAACAGCTCGCTCTGCACAGGGCTCTTAAAGCCTACCGGGAACATGTCTTACAAAGGCCTGTGAGACGCAGTTTCTTCCCAGGCTTGATCTCGCTGAAGTAGAACTTCTGCTCTGCCGTGTCCTATTTGACCCTAGAGCTGCAATTCACAAAGTCCTGCCTTGTTTCCACAAGGGGAGGCAAGTCCCTCAGCGTCCGGCTTCCAGCTCTTTGGGCAGCTAAGAAACAACTCGCTCTGCACAGGGCTCCTACAAGCCTACCAGGAACATGTTGACAAAGGCCTGCGAAACGCAGTTTCTTGCCAGGCCTGATCTCGCTGAAGCAGAAGTTCAGCTCTGCCGTGTCCTACATGGGCCTAGAGCTGAAAGGGACAAAGTCCTCTGTTGTGTCTTCATGGGCAGACAGGCCCCACAGCGTCCGGCTTCCAGCTCTTTGTGCAGCTGAGAAACAGCTTCCTCTGCACTGCTGTTTTACAGCCTACCGGGAACATGTCTTACAAAGGCCTGTGAAACGCAGTTTCTTCCCAGGCCTGATCTCGCTTAAGTAGAACTTTTGCTCGGCCGTGATCTACATGGGCCTAGAGCTGAAAGGGACAAGGTTCTGCCTTTTGTCCTCAAGGGCAGACAGGTCCCACAGCGTCCGGCTTCCAGCTCTTTGGGAAGCCAAGAAACAGCTCACTCTGCACAGGGCTTTTACAAGCCTACCGGGAGCATGTCTTACAAAGGCCTATGAAACGCACTTTCATCTCAGGCCTGCTCTCGCTGAAGTAGAACTTCTGCTCTGCCGTGTCCTACATGGGCCTAGAGCTAAAAGGGACAAAGTCCTGTCTTGTGTCCTCAAGGGCAGACAGGCCCCACAGCGTCCGGCTTCCAGCTCTTTTGCAGTCTAAGAAACAACTCGCTCTGCACAGGGCTCTTGAAGCCTACCGGGAACATGTCTTACAAAGGCCTGTGAGACGCAGTTTCTTCCCAGGCCTGATCTCGCTGAAGTAGAACTTCTGCTCTGCCGTGTCCTATTTGACCCTAGAGCTACAATTCACAAAGTCCTGCCTTGTTTCCACAAGGGGAGGCAAGTCCCTCAGCGTCCGGCTTCCAGCTCTTTGGGCAGCTAAGAAACAACTCGCTCTGCACAGGGCTCCTACAAGCCTACCAGGAACATGTTGACAAAGGCCTGCGAAACGCAGTTTCTTCCCAGGCCTGATCTCGCTGAAGCAGAAGTTCAGCTCTGCCGTGTCCTACATGGGCCTAGAGCTCAAAGGGAGAAAGTCCAGCCTTGTGTCCTCAAGGGCAGAGAGGCCCCACAGCGTCCGGCTTCCAGCTCTTTGGGCAGCTGAGAAGCAGCTTGCTCTGCACTGCTGTTTTACAGCCTACCGGGAACATGTCTTACAAAGGCCTGTGAAACGCAGTTTCTTCCCAGACCTGATCTCGCTGAAGTAGAACTTCTGCTCTGCCGTGTCCTGCATGGGCCTAGAGCTGAAAGGGACAAAGTCCTGTCTTGTGTCCTCAAGGGCAGACTGGTCCCACAGCGTCCGGCTTCCAGCTCTTTGGCAGGCTAAGAAACAACTCGCTCTGCACAGGGCTCTTAAAGCCTACCGGGAACATGTCTTACAAAGGCCTGTGAGACGCAGTTTCTTCCCAGGCCTGATCTCGCTGTAGTAGAACTTCTGCTCTGCCGAGTCCTACATGTTCCTAGAGCTGAAAGGGAAAAAGTTCTGCCTTTTGTCCTCAAGGGCAGACAGGTCCCACAGCGTCCGGCTTCCAGCTCTTTGGGAAGCCAAGAAACAGCTCACTCTGCACAGGGCTTTTACAAGCCTACCGGGAGCATGTCTTACAAAGGCCTATGAAACGCAGTTTCATCTCAGGCCTGCTCTCGCTGAAGTAGAACTTCTGCTCTGCCGTGTCCTCCATGGGCCTAGAGCTAAAAGGGACAAAGTCCTGTCTTGTGTCCTCAAGGGCAGACAGGCCCCACAGCGTCCGGCTTCCAGCTCTTTTGCAGTCTAAGAAACAACTCGCTCTGCACAGGGCTCTTAAAGCCTACCGGGAACATGTCTTACCAAGGCCTGTGAGACGCACTTTCTTCACAGGCCTGATCTCGCTGAAGTAGAACTTCTGCTCTGCCGTGTCCTATTTGACCCTAGAGCTGCAATTCACAAAGTGCTGCCTTGTTTCCACAAGGGGAGGCAAGTCCCTCAGCGTCCGGTTTCCAGCTCTTTGGGCAGCTAAGAAGCAACTCGCTCTGCACAGGGCTCCTACAAGCCTACCAGGAACATGTTGACAAAGGCCTGCAAAACGCAGTTTCTTCCCAGGCCTGATCTCGCTGAAGCAGAAGTTCAGCTCTGCCGTGTCCTACAAGGGCCTAGAGCTCAAAGGGAGAAAGTCCAGCCTTGTGTCCTCAAGGGCAGAGAGGCCCCACAGCGTCCGGCTTCCAGCTCTTTGGGCAGCTGAGAAACAGCTTGCTCTGCACTGCTGTTTTACAGCCTACCGGGAACATGTCTTACAAAGGCCTGTGAAACGCAGTTTCTTCCCAGACCTGATCTCGCTGAAGTAGAACTTCTGCTCTGCCGTGTCCTGCATGGGCCTAGAGCTGAAAGGGACAAAGTCCTGTCTTGTGTCCTCAAGGGCAGACTGATCCCACAGCGTCCGGCTTCCAGCTCTTTGGCAGGCTAAGAAACAACTCGCTCTGCACAGGGCTCTTAAAGCCTACCGGGAACATGTCTTACAAAGGCCTGTGAGACGCAGTTTCTTCCCAGGCCTGATCTCGCTGAAGTAGAACTTCTGCTCTGCCGAGTCCTACATGGGCCTAGAGCTGAAAAGGACAAAGTTCTGCCTTTTGTCCTCAAGGGCAGACAGGTCCCACAGCGTCCGGCTTCCAGCTCTTTGGGAAGGTAAGAAACAGCTCACTCTGCTCAGGGCTTTTACAAGCCTACCGGGAGCATGTCTTACAAAGGCCTGTGAAACACAGTTTCATCTCAGGCCTGCTCTCGCTGAAGTAGAACTTCTGCTCTGCAGTGTCCTACATGGGCCTAGAGCTGAAAGGGACAAAGTCCTCTGCTGTGTCTTCAAGGGCAGACAGGCCCCACAGCGTCCGGCTTCCAGCTCTTTGGGCAGCTAAGAAACAGCTCGCTCTGAACTGGTGTTTTACAGCCTACTGGGAACATGTCCTACAAAGGCCTGTGAAACGCAGTTTCTTGCCAGGCCTGATCTCGGTGAAGTAGAACTTCTGCTCTGCCGTTTCCTACATGGGCCTAGAGTTGAAAGGGACAAAGTCCTCTGTTGTGTCTTCATGGGCAGACAGGCCCCACCACGTCCGGCTTCAAGCTCTTTGGGCAGCTGAGAAACAGCTTGCTCTGCACTGCTGTTTTACAGCCTACCGGGAACATGTCTTACAAAGGCCTGTGAAACGCAGTTTCTTCCCAGGCCTGATCTCGCTGAAGTAGAACTTTGGCTCTGCCGTGATCTACATGCGCCTAGAGCTGAAAGGGACAAGGTTCTGCCTTTTGTCCTCAAGGGCAGACAGGTCCCACAGCGTGCGGCTTCCAGCTCTTCGGGAAGCTAAGAAACAGCTCACTCTGCACCGGGCTTTCACAAGCCTACCGGGAGCATGTCTTACAAAGGCCTGTGAAACGCAGTTTCTTCCCAGGCCTGATCTCGCTGAAGCAGAAGTTCAGCTCTGCCGTGTCCTACATGGGCCTAGAGCTCAAAGGGAGAAAGTCCAGCCTTGTCTCCTCAAGGGCAGAGAGGCCCCACAGCGTCCGGCTTCCAACTCTTTGGGGAGCTGAGAAACAGCTTGCTCTGCACTGCTGTTTTACATCCTACCGGGAACATGTCTTACAAAGGCCTGTGAAACGCAGTTTCTTCCCAGACCTGATCTCGCTGAAGTAGAACTTCTGCTCTGCCGTGTCCTACATGGGCCTAGAGCTGAAAGGGACAAAGTCCTCTGTTGTGTCTTCATGGGCAGACAGGCCCCACAGCGTCCGGCTTCCAGCTCTTTGGGCAGCTGAGAAACAGCTTGCTCTGCACTGCTGTTTTACAGCCTACCGGGAACATGTCTTACAAAGGCCTGTGAAACGCAGTTTCTTCCCAGGCCTGATCTCGCTGAAGTAGAACTTTTGCTCGGCCGTGATCTACATGGGCCTAGAGCTGAAAGGGACAAGGTTCTGCCTTTTGTCCTCAAGGGCAGACAGGTCCCACAGCGTCCGGCTTCCAGCTCTTTGGGAAGCCAAGAAACAGCTCACTCTGCACAGGGCTTTTACAAGCCTAGCGGGAGCATGTCTTACAAAGGCCTATGAAACGCAGTTTCATCTCAGGCCTGCTCTCGCTGAAGTAGAACTTCTGCTCTGCCGTGTCCTCAGTGGGCCTAGAGCTAAAAGGGACAAAGTCCTGTCTTGTGTCCTCAAGGGCAGACAGGCCCCACAGCGTCTGGCTTCCAGCTCTTTTGCAGTCTAAGAAACAGCTCGCTCTGCACAGGGCTCTTAAAGCCTACCGGGAACATGTCTTACCAAGGCCTGTGAGACGCACTTTATTCCCAGGCTTGATCTCGCTGAAGTAGAACTTCTGCTCTGCCGTGTCCTATTTGACCCTAGAGCTGCAATTCACAAAGTCCTGCCTTGTTTCCACAAGGGGAGGCAAGTCCCTCAGCGTCTGGCTTCCAGCTCTTTGGGCAGCTAAGAAAAAACTCGCTCTGCACAGGGTTCCTACAAGCCTACCAGGAACATGTTGACAAAGGCCTGCGAAACGCAGTTTCTTCCCAGGCCTGATCTCGCTGAAGCAGAAGTTCAGCTCTGCCGTGTCCTACATGTTCCTAGAGCTGAAAGGGACAAAGTCCTGTCTTGTGTCCTCAAGGGCAGACTGGTCCCACAGCGTGCGGCTTCCAGCTCTTTGGGAAGCTAAGAAACAGCTCACTCTGCACAGGGCTATCAGAAGCCTACCGGGAGCATGTCTCACAAAGGCCTGTGAAACGCAGTTTCTTCCCAGGCCTGATCTCGCAGAAGCAGAAGTTCAACTCTGCCGTGTCCTACATGGGCCTAGAGCTCAAAGGGAGAAAGTCCAGCCTTGTGTCCTCAAGGGCAGAGAGGCCCCACAGCGTCCGGCTTCCAGCTCTTTGGGCAGCTGAGAAGCAGCTTGCTCTGCACTGCTGTTTTACAGCCTACCGGGAACATGTCTTACAAAGGCCTGTGAAACGCAGTTTCTTCCCAGACCTGATCTCGCTGAAGTAGAACTTCTGCTCTGCCGTGTCCTGCATGGGCCTAGAGCTGAAAGGGACAAAGTCCTGTCTTGTGTCCTCAAGGGCAGACTGGTCCCACAGCGTCCGGCTTCCAGCTCTTTGGACGGATAAGAAACAACTCGCTCTGCACAGGGCTCTTAAAGCCTACCGGGAACATGTCTTACAAAGGCCTGTGAAACGCAGTTTCTTCCCAGGCCTGATCTCGCTGAAGTAGAACTTCTGCTCTGCCGTGTTCTACATGGGCCTAGAGCTGAAAGGGTCAAAGTTCTGCCTTTTGTCCTCAAGGGCAGACAGGTCACACAGCGTCCGGCTTCCAGCTCTTTGGGAAGACAAGAAACAGCTCACTCTGCACAGGGCGTTTACAAGCCTACCGGGAGCATGTCTTACAAAGGCCTATGAAACGCAGTTTCATCTCAGGCCTGCTCTCGCTGAAGTAGAACTTCTGCTCTGCCGTGTCCTACATGGGCCTGGAGCTAAAAGGGACAAAGTCCTGTCTTGTGTCCTCAAGGGCAGACAGGCCCCACAGCGTCCGGCTTTCAGCTCTTTTGCAGTCTAAGAAACAACTCGCTCTGCACAGGGCTCTTAAAGCCTACCGGGAACATGTCTTACAAAGGGCTGTGAGACGCAGTTTCTTCCCAGGCCTGATCTCGCTGAAGTAGAACTTCTGCTCTGCCGTGTCCTATTTGACTCTAGAGCTGCAATTCACAAAGTCCTGCCTTGTTTCCACAAGGGGAGGCAAGTCCCTCAGCGTCCGGCTTCCAGCTCTTTGGGCAGCTAAGAAACAACTCGCTCTGCACAGGGCTCCTACAAGCCTACCAGGAACATGTTGACAAAGGCCTATGAAACGCAGTTTCTTCCCAGGCCTGATCTCGCTGAAGCAGAAGTTCAGCTCTGCCGTGTCCTACATGTTCCTAGAGCTGAAAGGGACAAAGTCCTGTCTTGTGTCCTCAAGGGCAGACTGGTCCCACAGCGTGCGGCTTCCAGCTCTTTGGGAAGCTAAGAAACAGCTCACTCTGCACAGGGCTTTCAGAAGCCTACCGGGAGCATGTCTCACAAAGGCCTGTGAAACGCAGTTTCTTCCCAGGCCTGATCTCGCGGAAGCAGAAGTTCAACTCTGCCGTGTCCTACATGGGCCTAGAGCTCAAAGGGAGAAAGTCCAGCCTTGTGTCCTCAAGGGCAGAGAGGCCCCACAGCGTCCGGCTTCCAGCTCTTTGGGCAGCTGAGAAACAGCTTGCTCTGCACTGCTGTTTTACAGCCTACCGGGAACATGTCTTACAAGGCCTGTGAAACGCAGTTTCTTCCCAGACCTGATCTCGCTGAAGTAGAACTTCTGCTCTGCCGTGTCCTGCATGGGCCTAGAGCTGAAAGGGACAAAGTCCTGTCTTGTGTCCTCAAGGGCAGACTGGTCCCACAGCGTCCGGCTTCCAGCTCTTTGGACGGATAAGAAACAACTCGCTCTGCACAGGGCTCTTAAAGCCTACCGGGAACATGTCTTACAAAGGCCTGTGAAACGCAGTTTCTTCCCAGGCCTGATCTCGCTGAAGTAGAACTTCTGCTCTGCCGTGTTCTACATGGGCCTAGAGCTGAAAGGGTCAAAGTTCTGCCTTTTGTCCTCAAGGGCAGACAGGTCACACAGCGTCCGGCTTCCAGCTCTTTGGGAAGACAAGAAACAGCTCACTCTGCACAGGGCTTTTACAAGCCTACCGGGAGCATGTCTTACAAAGGCCTATGAAACGCAGTTTCATCTCAGGCCTGCTCTCGCTGAAGTAGAACTTCTGCTCTGCCGTGTCCTACATGGGCCTGGAGCTAAAAGGGACAAAGTCCTGTCTTGTGTCCTCAAGGGCAGACAGGCCCCACAGCGTCCGGCTTTCAGCTCTTTTGCAGTCTAAGAAACAAATCGCTCTGCACAGGGCTCTTAAAGCCTACCGGGAACATGTCTTACAAAGGGCTGTGAGACGCAGTTTCTTCCCAGGCCTGATCTCGCTGAAGTTGAACTTCTGCTCTGCCGTGTCCTATTTGACCCTAGAGCTGCAATTCACAAAGTCCTGCCTTGTTTCCACAAGGGAAGGCAAGTCCCTCAGCGTCCGGCTTCCAGCTCTTTGGGCAGCTAAGAAACAACTCGCTCTGCACAGGGCTCCTACAAGCCTACCAGGAACATGTTTACAAAGGCCTGCGAAGCGCAGTTTCTTCCCAGGCCTGATCTCGCTGAAGCAGAAGTTCAGCTCTGCCGTGTCCTACATGGGCCTAAAGCTCAAAGGGAGAAAGTCCAGCCTTGTGTCCTCAAGGGCAGAGAGGCCCCACAGCGTCCGGCTTCCAGCTCTTTGGGCAGCTGAGAAACAGCTTGCTCTGCACTGCTGTTTTACAGCCTACCGGGAACATGTCTTACAAAGGCCTGTGAAACGCAGTTTCTTCCCAGACCTGATCTCGCTGAAGTAGAACTTCTGCTCTGCCGTGTCCTGCATGGGCCTAGAGCTGAAAGGGACAAAGTCCTGTCTTGTGTCCTCAAGGGCAGACTGGTCCCACAGCGTCCGGCTTCCAGCTCTTTGGGAAGCTAAGAAACAGCTCACTCTGCTCAGGGCTTTTACAAGCCTACCGGGAGCATGTCTTACAAAGGCCTGTGAAACGCAGATTCATCTCAGGCCTGCTCTCGCTGAAGTAGAACTTCTGCTCTGCTGTGTCCTACATGGGCCTAGAGCTGAAAGGGACAAAGTCCTCTGCTGTGTCTTCAAGGGCAGACAGGCCCCACAGCGTCCGGCTTCCAGCTCTTTGGGCAGCTAAGAAACAGCTCGCTCTGCACTGGTGTTTAACAGCCTACTCGGAACATGTCCTACAAAGGCCTGTGAAACGCAGTTTCTTGCCAGGCCTGATCTCGGTGAAGTAGAACTTCTGCTCTGCCGTGTCCTACATGGGCCTAGAGCTGAAAGGGACAAAGTCCTCTGTTGTGTCTTCATGGGCAGACAGGCCCCACAGCGTCCGGCTTCCAGCTCTTTGGGCAGCTGAGAAACAGCTTGCTCTGCACTGCTGTTTTACAGCCTACCGGGAACATGTCTTACAAAGGCCTGTGAAACGCAGTTTCTTCCCAGGCCTGATCTCGCTTAAGTAGAACTTTTGCTCGGCCGTGATCTACATGGGCCTAGAGCTGAAAGGGACAAGGTTCTGCCTTTTGTCCTCAAGGGCAGACAGGTCCCACAGCGTCCGGCTTCCAGCTCTTTGGGAAGCCAAGAAACAGCTCACTCTGCACAGGGCTTTTACAAGCCTACCGGGAGCATGTCTTACAAAGGCCTATGAAACGCAGTTTCATCTCAGGCCTGCTCTCGCTGAAGTAGAACTTCTGCTCTGCCGTGTCCTACATGGGCCTAGAGCTGAAAGGGACAAAGTCCTCTGCTGTGTCTTCAAGGGCAGACAGGCCCCACAGCGTCCGGCTTCCAGCTCTTTGGGCAGCTAAGAAACAGCTCGCTCTGAACTGGTGTTTTACAGCCTACTGGGAACATGTCCTACAAAGGCCTGTGAAACGCAGTTTCTTGCCAGGCCTGATCTCGGTGAAGTAGAACTTCTGCTCTGCCGTGTCCTACATGGGCCTAGAGATGAAAGGGACAAAGTCCTCTGTTGTGTCTTCATGGGCAGACAGGCCCCACCGCGTCCGGCTTCAAGCTCTTTGGGCAGCTGAGAAACAGCTTGCTCTGCACTGCTGTTTTACAGCCTACCGGGAACATGTCTTACAAAGGCCTGTGAAACGCAGTTTCTTCCCAGACCTGATCTCGCTGAAGTAGAACTTCTGCTCTGCCGTGTCCTACATGGGCCTAGAGCTCAAAGGGAGAAAGTCCAGCCTTGTGTCCTCAAGGGCAGAGAGGCCCCACAGCGTCCGGCTTCCAGCTCTTTGGGCAGCTGAGAAACAGCTTGCTCTGCACTGCTGTTTTACAGCCTACCGGGAACATGTCTTACAAAGGCCTGTGAAACGCAGTTTCTTCCCAGACCTGATCTCGCTGAAGTAGAACTTCTGCTCTGCCGTGTCCTGCATGGGCCTAGAGCTGAAAGGGACAAAGTCCTGTCTTGTGTCCTCAAGGGCAGACTGGTCTCACAGCGTCCGGCTTCCAGCTCTTTGGGAAGCCAAGAAACAGCTCACTCTGCACAGGGCTTTTACAAGCCTACCGGGAGCATGTCTTACAAAGGCCTATGAAACGCAGTTTCATCTCAGGCCTGCTCTCGCTGAAGTAGAACTTCTGCTCTGCCGTGTCCTACATGGGCCTAGAGCTAAAAGGGACAAAGTCCTGTCTTGTGTCCTCAAGGGCAGACAGGCCCCACAGCGTCCGGCTTCCAGCTCTTTTGCAGTCTAAGATACAACTCGCTCTGCACAGGGCTCTTGAACCCTACCGGGAACATGTCTTACAAAGGCCTGTGAGACGCAGTTTCTTCGCAGGCCTGATCTCGCTGAAGTAGAACTTCTGCTCTGCCGTGTCCTATTTGACCCTAGAGCTGCAATTCACAAAGTGCTGCCTTGTTTCCACAAGGGGAGGCAAGTCCCTCAGCGTCTGGCTTCCAGCTCTTTGGGCAGCTAAGAAACAACTCGCTCTGCACAGGGCTCCTACAAGCCTACCAGGAACATGTTGACAAAGGCCTGCGAAACGCAGTTTCTTCCCAGGCCTGATCTCGCTGAAGCAGAAGTTCAGCACTGCCGTGTCCTACATGGGCCTAGAGCTGAAAGGGACAAAGTCCTCTGTTGTGTCTTCATGGGCAGACAGGCCCCACAGCGTCCAGCTTCCAGCTCTTTGGGCAGCTGAGAAACAGCTTGCTCTGCACTGCTGTTTTACAGCCTACCAGGAACATGTTTACAAAGGCCTGCAAAACGCAGTTTCTTCCCAGGCCTGATCTCGCTGAAGCAGAAGTTCAGCTCTGCCGTGTCCTACATGGGCCTAGAGCTCAAAGGGAGAAAGTCCAGCCTTGTGTCCTCAAGGGCAGAGAGGCCCCACAGCGTCCGGCTTCCAGCTCTTTGGGCAGCTGAGAAGCAGCTTGCTCTGCACTGCTGTTTTACAGCCTACCGGGAACATGTCTTACAAAGGCCTGTGAAACGCAGTTTCTTCCCAGACCTGATCTCGCTGAAGTAGAACTTCTGCTCTGCCGTGTCCTGCATGGGCCTAGAGCTGAAAGGGACAAAGTCCTGTCTTGTGTCCTCAAGGGCAGACTGGTCCCACAGCGTCCGGCTTCCAGCTCTTTGGCAGGCTAAGAAACAACTCGCTCTGCACAGGGCTCTTAAAGCCTACCGGGAACATGTCTTACAAAGGCCTGTGAGACGCAGTTTCTTCCCAGGCCTGATCTCGCTGTAGTAGAACTTCTGCTCTGCCGAGTCCTACATGTTCCTAGAGCTGAAAGGGAAAAAGTTCTGCCTTTTGTCCTCAAGGGCAGACAGGTCCCACAGCGTCCGGCTTCCAGCTCTTTGGGAAGCCAAGAAACAGCTCACTCTGCACAGGGCTTTTACAAGCCTACCGGGAGCATGTCTTACAAAGGCCTATGAAACGCAGTTTCATCTCAGGCCTGCTCTCGCTGAAGTAGAACTTCTGCTCTGCCGTGTCCTCCATGGGCCTAGAGCTAAAAGGGACAAAGTCCTGTCTTGTGTCCTCAAGGGCAGACAGGCCCCACAGCGTCCGGCTTCCAGCTCTTTTGCAGTCTAAGAAACAACTCGCTCTGCACAGGGCTCTTAAAGCCTACCGGGAACATGTCTTACCAAGGCCTGTGAGACGCACTTTATTCCCAGGCCTGATCTCGCTGAAGTAGAACTTCTGCTCTGCCGTGTCCTATTTGACCCTAGAGCTGCAATTCACAAAGTGCTGCCTTGTTTCCACAAGGGGAGGCAAGTCCCTCAGCGTCCGGTTTCCAGCTCTTTGGGCAGCTAAGAAGCAACTCGCTCTGCACAGGGCTCCTACAAGCCTACCAGGAACATGTTGACAAAGGCCTGCGAAACGCAGTTTCTTCCCAGGCCTGATCTCGCTGAAGCAGAAGTTCAGCTCTGCCGTGTCCTACAAGGGCCTAGAGCTCAAAGGGAGAAAGTCCAGCCTTGTGTCCTCAAGGGCAGAGAGGCCCCACAGCGTCCGGCTTCCAGCTCTTTGGGCAGCTGAGAAACAGCTTGCTCTGCACTGCTGTTTTACAGCCTACCGGGAACATGTCTTACAAAGGCCTGTGAAACGCAGTTTCTTCCCAGACCTGATCTCGCTGAAGTAGAACTTCTGCTCTGCCGTGTCCTGCATGGGCCTAGAGCTGAAAGGGACAAAGTCCTGTCTTGTGTCCTCAAGGGCAGACTGATCCCACAGCGTCCGGCTTCCAGCTCTTTGGCAGGCTAAGAAACAACTCGCTCTGCACAGGGCTCTTAAAGCCTACCGGGAACATGTCTTACAAAGGCCTGTGAGACGCAGTTTCTTCCCAGGCCTGATCTCGCTGAAGTAGAACTTCTGCTCTGCCGAGTCCTACATGGGCCTAGAGCTGAAAAGGACAAAGTTCTGCCTTTTGTCCTCAAGGGCAGACAGGTCCCACAGCGTCCGGCTTCCAGCTCTTTGGGAAGGTAAGAAACAGCTCACTCTGCTCAGGGCTTTTACAAGCCTACCGGGAGCATGTCTTACAAAGGCCTGTGAAACACAGTTTCATCTCAGGCCTGCTCTCGCTGAAGTAGAACTTCTGCTCTGCAGTGTCCTACATGGGCCTAGAGCTGAAAGGGACAAAGTCCTCTGCTGTGTCTTCAAGGGCAGACAGGCCCCACAGCGTCCGGCTTCCAGCTCTTTGGGCAGCTAAGAAACAGCTCGCTCTGAACTGGTGTTTTACAGCCTACTGGGAACATGTCCTACAAAGGCCTGTGAAACGCAGTTTCTTGCCAGGCCTGATCTCGGTGAAGTAGAACTTCTGCTCTGCCGTTTCCTACATGGGCCTAGAGTTGAAAGGGACAAAGTCCTCTGTTGTGTCTTCATGGGCAGACAGGCCCCACCACGTCCGGCTTCAAGCTCTTTGGGCAGCTGAGAAACAGCTTGCTCTGCACTGCTGTTTTACAGCCTACCGGGAACATGTCTTACAAAGGCCTGTGAAACGCAGTTTCTTCCCAGGCCTGATCTCGCTGAAGTAGAACTTTGGCTCTGCCGTGATCTACATGCGCCTAGAGCTGAAAGGGACAAGGTTCTGCCTTTTGTCCTCAAGGGCAGACAGGTCCCACAGCGTGCGGCTTCCAGCTCTTCGGGAAGCTAAGAAACAGCTCACTCTGCACCGGGCTTTCACAAGCCTACCGGGAGCATGTCTTACAAAGGCCTGTGAAACGCAGTTTCTTCCCAGGCCTGATCTCGCTGAAGCAGAAGTTCAGCTCTGCCGTGTCCTACATGGGCCTAGAGCTCAAAGGGAGAAAGTCCAGCCTTGTCTCCTCAAGGGCAGAGAGGCCCCACAGCGTCCGGCTTCCAACTCTTTGGGGAGCTGAGAAACAGCTTGCTCTGCACTGCTGTTTTACATCCTACCGGGAACATGTCTTACAAAGGCCTGTGAAACGCAGTTTCTTCCCAGACCTGATCTCGCTGAAGTAGAACTTCTGCTCTGCCGTGTCCTACATGGGCCTAGAGCTGAAAGGGACAAAGTCCTCTGTTGTGTCTTCATGGGCAGACAGGCCCCACAGCGTCCGGCTTCCAGCTCTTTGGGCAGCTGAGAAACAGCTTGCTCTGCAAGCTGTTTTACAGCCTACCGGGAACATGTCTTACAAAGGCCTGTGAAACGCAGTTTCTTCCCAGGCCTGATCTCGCTGAAGTAGAACTTTTGCTCGGCCGTGATCTACATGGGCCTAGAGCTGAAAGGGACAAGGTTCTGCCTTTTGTCCTCAAGGGCAGACAGGTCCCACAGCGTCCGGCTTCCAGCTCTTTGGGAAGCGAAGAAACAGCTCACTCTGCACAGGGCTTTTACAAGCCTAGCGGGAGCATGTCTTACAAAGGCCTATGAAACGCAGTTTCATCTCAGGCCTGCTCTCGCTGAAGTAGAACTTCTGCTCTGCCGTGTCCTCAGTGGGCCTAGAGCTAAAAGGGACAAAGTCCTGTCTTGTGTCCTCAAGGGCAGACAGGCCCCACAGCGTCCGGCTTCCAGCTCTTTTGCAGTCTAAGAAACAGCTCGCTCTGCACAGGGCTCTTAAAGCCTACCGGGAACATGTCTTACAAAGGCCTGTGAGACGCAGTTTCTTCCCAGGCTTGATCTCGCTGAAGTAGAACTTCTGCTCTGCCGTGTCCTATTTGACCCTAGAGCTGCAATTCACAAAGTCCTGCCTTGTTTCCACAAGGGGAGGCAAGTCCCTCAGCGTCCGGCTTCCAGCTCTTTGGGCAGCTAAGAAACAACTCGCTCTGCACAGGGCTCCTACAAGCCTACCAGGAACATGTTGACAAAGGCCTGCGAAACGCAGTTTCTTGCCAGGCCTGATCTCGCTGAAGCAGAAGTTCAGCTCTGCCGTGTCCTACATGGGCCTAGAGCTGAAAGGGACAAAGTCCTCTGTTGTGTCTTCATGGGCAGACAGGCCCCACAGCGTCCGGCTTCCAGCTCTTTGTGCAGCTGAGAAACAGCTTCCTCTGCACTGCTGTTTTACAGCCTACCGGGAACATGTCTTACAAAGGCCTGTGAAACGCAGTTTCTTCCCAGGCCTGATCTCGCTTAAGTAGAACTTTTGCTCGGCCGTGATCTACATGGGCCTAGAGCTGAAAGGGACAAGGTTCTGCCTTTTGTCCTCAAGGGCAGACAGGTCCCACAGCGTCCGGCTTCCAGCTCTTTGGGAAGCCAAGAAACAGCTCACTCTGCACAGGGCTTTTACAAGCCTACCGGGAGCATGTCTTACAAAGGCCTATGAAACGCACTTTCATCTCAGGCCTGCTCTCGCTGAAGTAGAACTTCTGCTCTGCCGTGTCCTACATGGGCCTAGAGCTAAAAGGGACAAAGTCCTGTCTTGTGTCCTCAAGGGCAGACAGGCCCCACAGCGTCCGGCTTCCAGCTCTTTTGCAGTCTAAGAAACAACTCGCTCTGCACAGGGCTCTTGAAGCCTACCGGGAACATGTCTTACAAAGGCCTGTGAGACGCAGTTTCTTCCCAGGCCTGATCTCGCTGAAGTAGAACTTCTGCTCTGCCGTGTCCTATTTGACCCTAGAGCTACAATTCACAAAGTCCTGCCTTGTTTCCACAAGGGGAGGCAAGTCCCTCAGCGTCCGGCTTCCAGCTCTTTGGGCAGCTAAGAAACAACTCGCTCTGCACAGGGCTCCTACAAGCCTACCAGGAACATGTTGACAAAGGCCTGCGAAACGCAGTTTCTTCCCAGGCCTGATCTCGCTGAAGCAGAAGTTCAGCTCTGCCGTGTCCTACATGGGCCTAGAGCTCAAAGGGAGAAAGTCCAGCCTTGTGTCCTCAAGGGCAGAGAGGCCCCACAGCGTCCGGCTTCCAGCTCTTTGGGCAGCTGAGAAGCAGCTTGCTCTGCACTGCTGTTTTACAGCCTACCGGGAACATGTCTTACAAAGGCCTGTGAAACGCAGTTTCTTCCCAGACCTGATCTCGCTGAAGTAGAACTTCTGCTCTGCCGTGTCCTGCATGGGCCTAGAGCTGAAAGGGACAAAGTCCTGTCTTGTGTCCTCAAGGGCAGACTGGTCCCACAGCGTCCGGCTTCCAGCTCTTTGGCAGGCTAAGAAACAACTCGCTCTGCACAGGGCTCTTAAAGCCTACCGGGAACATGTCTTACAAAGGCCTGTGAGACGCAGTTTCTTCCCAGGCCTGATCTCGCTGTAGTAGAACTTCTGCTCTGCCGAGTCCTACATGTTCCTAGAGCTGAAAGGGAAAAAGTTCTGCCTTTTGTCCTCAAGGGCAGACAGGTCCCACAGCGTCCGGCTTCCAGCTCTTTGGGAAGCCAAGAAACAGCTCACTCTGCACAGGGCTTTTACAAGCCTACCGGGAGCATGTCTTACAAAGGCCTATGAAACGCAGTTTCATCTCAGGCCTGCTCTCGCTGAAGTAGAACTTCTGCTCTGCCGTGTCCTCCATGGGCCTAGAGCTAAAAGGGACAAAGTCCTGTCTTGTGTCCTCAAGGGCAGACAGGCCCCACAGCGTCCGGCTTCCAGCTCTTTTGCAGTCTAAGAAACAACTCGCTCTGCACAGGGCTCTTAAAGCCTACCGGGAACATGTCTTACCAAGGCCTGTGAGACGCACTTTCTTCACAGGCCTGATCTCGCTGAAGTAGAACTTCTGCTCTGCCGTGTCCTATTTGACCCTAGAGCTGCAATTCACAAAGTGCTGCCTTGTTTCCACAAGGGGAGGCAAGTCCCTCAGCGTCCGGTTTCCAGCTCTTTGGGCAGCTAAGAAGCAACTCGCTCTGCACAGGGCTCCTACAAGCCTACCAGGAACATGTTGACAAAGGCCTGCAAAACGCAGTTTCTTCCCAGGCCTGATCTCGCTGAAGCAGAAGTTCAGCTCTGCCGTGTCCTACAAGGGCCTAGAGCTCAAAGGGAGAAAGTCCAGCCTTGTGTCCTCAAGGGCAGAGAGGCCCCACAGCGTCCGGCTTCCAGCTCTTTGGGCAGCTGAGAAACAGCTTGCTCTGCACTGCTGTTTTACAGCCTACCGGGAACATGTCTTACAAAGGCCTGTGAAACGCAGTTTCTTCCCAGACCTGATCTCGCTGAAGTAGAACTTCTGCTCTGCCGTGTCCTGCATGGGCCTAGAGCTGAAAGGGACAAAGTCCTGTCTTGTGTCCTCAAGGGCAGACTGATCCCACAGCGTCCGGCTTCCAGCTCTTTGGCAGGCTAAGAAACAACTCGCTCTGCACAGGGCTCTTAAAGCCTACCGGGAACATGTCTTACAAAGGCCTGTGAGACGCAGTTTCTTCCCAGGCCTGATCTCGCTGAAGTAGAACTTCTGCTCTGCCGAGTCCTACATGGGCCTAGAGCTGAAAAGGACAAAGTTCTGCCTTTTGTCCTCAAGGGCAGACAGGTCCCACAGCGTCCGGCTTCCAGCTCTTTGGGAAGGTAAGAAACAGCTCACTCTGCTCAGGGCTTTTACAAGCCTACCGGGAGCATGTCTTACAAAGGCCTGTGAAACACAGTTTCATCTCAGGCCTGCTCTCGCTGAAGTAGAACTTCTGCTCTGCAGTGTCCTACATGGGCCTAGAGCTGAAAGGGACAAAGTCCTCTGCTGTGTCTTCAAGGGCAGACAGGCCCCACAGCGTCCGGCTTCCAGCTCTTTGGGCAGCTAAGAAACAGCTCGCTCTGAACTGGTGTTTTACAGCCTACTGGGAACATGTCCTACAAAGGCCTGTGAAACGCAGTTTCTTGCCAGGCCTGATCTCGGTGAAGTAGAACTTCTGCTCTGCCGTTTCCTACATGGGCCTAGAGTTGAAAGGGACAAAGTCCTCTGTTGTGTCTTCATGGGCAGACAGGCCCCACCACGTCCGGCTTCAAGCTCTTTGGGCAGCTGAGAAACAGCTTGCTCTGCACTGCTGTTTTACAGCCTACCGGGAACATGTCTTACAAAGGCCTGTGAAACGCAGTTTCTTCCCAGGCCTGATCTCGCTGAAGTAGAACTTTGGCTCTGCCGTGATCTACATGCGCCTAGAGCTGAAAGGGACAAGGTTCTGCCTTTTGTCCTCAAGGGCAGACAGGTCCCACAGCGTGCGGCTTCCAGCTCTTCGGGAAGCTAAGAAACAGCTCACTCTGCACCGGGCTTTCACAAGCCTACCGGGAGCATGTCTTACAAAGGCCTGTGAAACGCAGTTTCTTCCCAGGCCTGATCTCGCTGAAGCAGAAGTTCAGCTCTGCCGTGTCCTACATGGGCCTAGAGCTCAAAGGGAGAAAGTCCAGCCTTGTCTCCTCAAGGGCAGAGAGGCCCCACAGCGTCCGGCTTCCAACTCTTTGGGGAGCTGAGAAACAGCTTGCTCTGCACTGCTGTTTTACATCCTACCGGGAACATGTCTTACAAAGGCCTGTGAAACGCAGTTTCTTCCCAGACCTGATCTCGCTGAAGTAGAACTTCTGCTCTGCCGTGTCCTACATGGGCCTAGAGCTGAAAGGGACAAAGTCCTCTGTTGTGTCTTCATGGGCAGACAGGCCCCACAGCGTCCGGCTTCCAGCTCTTTGGGCAGCTGAGAAACAGCTTGCTCTGCACTGCTGTTTTACAGCCTACCGGGAACATGTCTTACAAAGGCCTGTGAAACGCAGTTTCTTCCCAGGCCTGATCTCGCTGAAGTAGAACTTTTGCTCGGCCGTGATCTACATGGGCCTAGAGCTGAAAGGGACAAGGTTCTGCCTTTTGTCCTCAAGGGCAGACAGGTCCCACAGCGTCCGGCTTCCAGCTCTTTGGGAAGCCAAGAAACAGCTCACTCTGCACAGGGCTTTTACAAGCCTAGCGGGAGCATGTCTTACAAAGGCCTATGAAACGCAGTTTCATCTCAGGCCTGCTCTCGCTGAAGTAGAACTTCTGCTCTGCCGTGTCCTCAGTGGGCCTAGAGCTAAAAGGGACAAAGTCCTGTCTTGTGTCCTCAAGGGCAGACAGGCCCCACAGCGTCTGGCTTCCAGCTCTTTTGCAGTCTAAGAAACAGCTCGCTCTGCACAGGGCTCTTAAAGCCTACCGGGAACATGTCTTACCAAGGCCTGTGAGACGCACTTTATTCCCAGGCTTGATCTCGCTGAAGTAGAACTTCTGCTCTGCCGTGTCCTATTTGACCCTAGAGCTGCAATTCACAAAGTCCTGCCTTGTTTCCACAAGGGGAGGCAAGTCCCTCAGCGTCTGGCTTCCAGCTCTTTGGGCAGCTAAGAAAAAACTCGCTCTGCACAGGGTTCCTACAAGCCTACCAGGAACATGTTGACAAAGGCCTGCGAAACGCAGTTTCTTCCCAGGCCTGATCTCGCTGAAGCAGAAGTTCAGCTCTGCCGTGTCCTACATGTTCCTAGAGCTGAAAGGGACAAAGTCCTGTCTTGTGTCCTCAAGGGCAGACTGGTCCCACAGCGTGCGGCTTCCAGCTCTTTGGGAAGCTAAGAAACAGCTCACTCTGCACAGGGCTATCAGAAGCCTACCGGGAGCATGTCTCACAAAGGCCTGTGAAACGCAGTTTCTTCCCAGGCCTGATCTCGCAGAAGCAGAAGTTCAACTCTGCCGTGTCCTACATGGGCCTAGAGCTCAAAGGGAGAAAGTCCAGCCTTGTGTCCTCAAGGGCAGAGAGGCCCCACAGCGTCCGGCTTCCAGCTCTTTGGGCAGCTGAGAAACAGCTTGCTCTGCACTGCTGTTTTACAGCCTACCGGGAACATGTCTTACAAGGCCTGTGAAACGCAGTTTCTTCCCAGACCTGATCTCGCTGAAGTAGAACTTCTGCTCTGCCGTGTCCTGCATGGGCCTAGAGCTGAAAGGGACAAAGTCCTGTCTTGTGTCCTCAAGGGCAGACTGGTCCCACAGCGTCCGGCTTCCAGCTCTTTGGACGGATAAGAAACAACTCGCTCTGCACAGGGCTCTTAAAGCCTACCGGGAACATGTCTTACAAAGGCCTGTGAAACGCAGTTTCTTCCCAGGCCTGATCTCGCTGAAGTAGAACTTCTGCTCTGCCGTGTTCTACATGGGCCTAGAGCTGAAAGGGTCAAAGTTCTGCCTTTTGTCCTCAAGGGCAGACAGGTCACACAGCGTCCGGCTTCCAGCTCTTTGGGAAGACAAGAAACAGCTCACTCTGCACAGGGCGTTTACAAGCCTACCGGGAGCATGTCTTACAAAGGCCTATGAAACGCAGTTTCATCTCAGGCCTGCTCTCGCTGAAGTAGAACTTCTGCTCTGCCGTGTCCTACATGGGCCTGGAGCTAAAAGGGACAAAGTCCTGTCTTGTGTCCTCAAGGGCAGACAGGCCCCACAGCGTCCGGCTTTCAGCTCTTTTGCAGTCTAAGAAACAACTCGCTCTGCACAGGGCTCTTAAAGCCTACCGGGAACATGTCTTACAAAGGGCTGTGAGACGCAGTTTCTTCCCAGGCCTGATCTCGCTGAAGTAGAACTTCTGCTCTGCCGTGTCCTATTTGACTCTAGAGCTGCAATTCACAAAGTCCTGCCTTGTTTCCACAAGGGGAGGCAAGTCCCTCAGCGTCCGGCTTCCAGCTCTTTGGGCAGCTAAGAAACAACTCGCTCTGCACAGGGCTCCTACAAGCCTACCAGGAACATGTTGACAAAGGCCTATGAAACGCAGTTTCTTCCCAGGCCTGATCTCGCTGAAGCAGAAGTTCAGCTCTGCCGTGTCCTACATGTTCCTAGAGCTGAAAGGGACAAAGTCCTGTCTTGTGTCCTCAAGGGCAGACTGGTCCCACAGCGTGCGGCTTCCAGCTCTTTGGGAAGCTAAGAAACAGCTCACTCTGCACAGGGCTTTCAGAAGCCTACCGGGAGCATGTCTCACAAAGGCCTGTGAAACGCAGTTTCTTCCCAGGCCTGATCTCGCGGAAGCAGAAGTTCAACTCTGCCGTGTCCTACATGGGCCTAGAGCTCAAAGGGAGAAAGTCCAGCCTTGTGTCCTCAAGGGCAGAGAGGCCCCACAGCGTCCGGCTTCCAGCTCTTTGGGCAGCTGAGAAACAGCTTGCTCTGCACTGCTGTTTTACAGCCTACCGGGAACATGTCTTACAAGGCCTGTGAAACGCAGTTTCTTCCCAGACCTGATCTCGCTGAAGTAGAACTTCTGCTCTGCCGTGTCCTGCATGGGCCTAGAGCTGAAAGGGACAAAGTCCTGTCTTGTGTCCTCAAGGGCAGACTGGTCCCACAGCGTCCGGCTTCCAGCTCTTTGGACGGATAAGAAACAACTCGCTCTGCACAGGGCTCTTAAAGCCTACCGGGAACATGTCTTACAAAGGCCTGTGAAACGCAGTTTCTTCCCAGGCCTGATCTCGCTGAAGTAGAACTTCTGCTCTGCCGTGTTCTACATGGGCCTAGAGCTGAAAGGGTCAAAGTTCTGCCTTTTGTCCTCAAGGGCAGACAGGTCACACAGCGTCCGGCTTCCAGCTCTTTGGGAAGACAAGAAACAGCTCACTCTGCACAGGGCTTTTACAAGCCTACCGGGAGCATGTCTTACAAAGGCCTATGAAACGCAGTTTCATCTCAGGCCTGCTCTCGCTGAAGTAGAACTTCTGCTCTGCCGTGTCCTACATGGGCCTGGAGCTAAAAGGGACAAAGTCCTGTCTTGTGTCCTCAAGGGCAGACAGGCCCCACAGCGTCCGGCTTTCAGCTCTTTTGCAGTCTAAGAAACAAATCGCTCTGCACAGGGCTCTTAAAGCCTACCGGGAACATGTCTTACAAAGGGCTGTGAGACGCAGTTTCTTCCCAGGCCTGATCTCGCTGAAGTTGAACTTCTGCTCTGCCGTGTCCTATTTGACCCTAGAGCTGCAATTCACAAAGTCCTGCCTTGTTTCCACAAGGGAAGGCAAGTCCCTCAGCGTCCGGCTTCCAGCTCTTTGGGCAGCTAAGAAACAACTCGCTCTGCACAGGGCTCCTACAAGCCTACCAGGAACATGTTTACAAAGGCCTGCGAAGCGCAGTTTCTTCCCAGGCCTGATCTCGCTGAAGCAGAAGTTCAGCTCTGCCGTGTCCTACATGGGCCTAAAGCTCAAAGGGAGAAAGTCCAGCCTTGTGTCCTCAAGGGCAGAGAGGCCCCACAGCGTCCGGCTTCCAGCTCTTTGGGCAGCTGAGAAACAGCTTGCTCTGCACTGCTGTTTTACAGCCTACCGGGAACATGTCTTACAAAGGCCTGTGAAACGCAGTTTCTTCCCAGACCTGATCTCGCTGAAGTAGAACTTCTGCTCTGCCGTGTCCTGCATGGGCCTAGAGCTGAAAGGGACAAAGTCCTGTCTTGTGTCCTCAAGGGCAGACTGGTCCCACAGCGTCCGGCTTCCAGCTCTTTGGGAAGCTAAGAAACAGCTCACTCTGCTCAGGGCTTTTACAAGCCTACCGGGAGCATGTCTTACAAAGGCCTGTGAAACGCAGATTCATCTCAGGCCTGCTCTCGCTGAAGTAGAACTTCTGCTCTGCTGTGTCCTACATGGGCCTAGAGCTGAAAGGGACAAAGTCCTCTGCTGTGTCTTCAAGGGCAGACAGGCCCCACAGCGTCCGGCTTCCAGCTCTTTGGGCAGCTAAGAAACAGCTCGCTCTGCACTGGTGTTTAACAGCCTACTCGGAACATGTCCTACAAAGGCCTGTGAAACGCAGTTTCTTGCCAGGCCTGATCTCGGTGAAGTAGAACTTCTGCTCTGCCGTGTCCTACATGGGCCTAGAGCTGAAAGGGACAAAGTCCTCTGTTGTGTCTTCATGGGCAGACAGGCCCCACAGCGTCCGGCTTCCAGCTCTTTGGGCAGCTGAGAAACAGCTTGCTCTGCACTGCTGTTTTACAGCCTACCGGGAACATGTCTTACAAAGGCCTGTGAAACGCAGTTTCTTCCCAGGCCTGATCTCGCTTAAGTAGAACTTTTGCTCGGCCGTGATCTACATGGGCCTAGAGCTGAAAGGGACAAGGTTCTGCCTTTTGTCCTCAAGGGCAGACAGGTCCCACAGCGTCCGGCTTCCAGCTCTTTGGGAAGCCAAGAAACAGCTCACTCTGCACAGGGCTTTTACAAGCCTACCGGGAGCATGTCTTACAAAGGCCTATGAAACGCAGTTTCATCTCAGGCCTGCTCTCGCTGAAGTAGAACTTCTGCTCTGCCGTGTCCTACATGGGCCTAGAGCTGAAAGGGACAAAGTCCTCTGCTGTGTCTTCAAGGGCAGACAGGCCCCACAGCGTCCGGCTTCCAGCTCTTTGGGCAGCTAAGAAACAGCTCGCTCTGAACTGGTGTTTTACAGCCTACTGGGAACATGTCCTACAAAGGCCTGTGAAACGCAGTTTCTTGCCAGGCCTGATCTCGGTGAAGTAGAACTTCTGCTCTGCCGTGTCCTACATGGGCCTAGAGATGAAAGGGACAAAGTCCTCTGTTGTGTCTTCATGGGCAGACAGGCCCCACTGCGTCCGGCTTCAAGCTCTTTGGGCAGCTGAGAAACAGCTTGCTCTGCACTGCTGTTTTACAGCCTACCGGGAACATGTCTTACAAAGGCCTGTGAAACGCAGTTTCTTCCCAGACCTGATCTCGCTGAAGTAGAACTTCTGCTCTGCCGTGTCCTACATGGGCCTAGAGCTCAAAGGGAGAAAGTCCAGCCTTGTGTCCTCAAGGGCAGAGAGGCCCCACAGCGTCCGGCTTCCAGCTCTTTGGGCAGCTGAGAAACAGCTTGCTCTGCACTGCTGTTTTACAGCCTACCGGGAACATGTCTTACAAAGGCCTGTGAAACGCAGTTTCTTCCCAGACCTGATCTCGCTGAAGTAGAACTTCTGCTCTGCCGTGTCCTGCATGGGCCTAGAGCTGAAAGGGACAAAGTCCTGTCTTGTGTCCTCAAGGGCAGACTGGTCTCACAGCGTCCGGCTTCCAGCTCTTTGGGAAGCCAAGAAACAGCTCACTCTGCACAGGGCTTTTACAAGCCTACCGGGAGCATGTCTTACAAAGGCCTATGAAACGCAGTTTCATCTCAGGCCTGCTCTCGCTGAAGTAGAACTTCTGCTCTGCCGTGTCCTACATGGGCCTAGAGCTAAAAGGGACAAAGTCCTGTCTTGTGTCCTCAAGGGCAGACAGGCCCCACAGCGTCCGGCTTCCAGCTCTTTTGCAGTCTAAGATACAACTCGCTCTGCACAGGGCTCTTGAACCCTACCGGGAACATGTCTTACAAAGGCCTGTGAGACGCAGTTTCTTCGCAGGCCTGATCTCGCTGAAGTAGAACTTCTGCTCTGCCGTGTCCTATTTGACCCTAGAGCTGCAATTCACAAAGTGCTGCCTTGTTTCCACAAGGGGAGGCAAGTCCCTCAGCGTCTGGCTTCCAGCTCTTTGGGCAGCTAAGAAACAACTCGCTCTGCACAGGGCTCCTACAAGCCTACCAGGAACATGTTGACAAAGGCCTGCGAAACGCAGTTTCTTCCCAGGCCTGATCTCGCTGAAGCAGAAGTTCAGCACTGCCGTGTCCTACATGGGCCTAGAGCTGAAAGGGACAAAGTCCTCTGTTGTGTCTTCATGGGCAGACAGGCCCCACAGCGTCCAGCTTCCAGCTCTTTGGGCAGCTGAGAAACAGCTTGCTCTGCACTGCTGTTTTACAGCCTACCAGGAACATGTTTACAAAGGCCTGCAAAACGCAGTTTCTTCCCAGGCCTGATCTCGCTGAAGCAGAAGTTCAGCTCTGCCGTGTCCTACATGGGCCTAGAGCTCAAAGGGAGAAAGTCCAGCCTTGTGTCCTCAAGGGCAGAGAGGCCCCACAGCGTCCGGCTTCCAGCTCTTTGGGCAGCTGAGAAGCAGCTTGCTCTGCACTGCTGTTTTACAGCCTACCGGGAACATGTCTTACAAAGGCCTGTGAAACGCAGTTTCTTCCCAGACCTGATCTCGCTGAAGTAGAACTTCTGCTCTGCCGTGTCCTGCATGGGCCTAGAGCTGAAAGGGACAAAGTCCTGTCTTGTGTCCTCAAGGGCAGACTGGTCCCACAGCGTCCGGCTTCCAGCTCTTTGGCAGGCTAAGAAACAACTCGCTCTGCACAGGGCTCTTAAAGCCTACCGGGAACATGTCTTACAAAGGCCCGTGAAACCCAGTTTCTTCCCAGGCCTGATCTCGCTGAAGTAGAACTTCTGCTCTGCCGTGTTCTACATAGGCCTAGAGCTGAAAGGGACAAAGTACTGCCTTTTGTCCTCAAGGGCAGACAGGTCCCACAGCGTCCGGCTTCCAGCTCTTTGGAAAGCCACGAAAAAGCTCACTCTGCACAGGGCTTTTACAACCCTACCAGGAGCATGTCTTAGAAAGGCCTATGAAACGCAGTTTCATCTCAGGCCTGCTCTCGCTGAAGTAGAACTTCTGCTCTGCCGTGTCCTATTTGACCCTAGAGCTGCAATTCACAAAGTCCTGCCTTGTTTCCACAAGGGGAGGCAAGTCCCTCAGCGTCCGGCTTCCAGCTCTTTGGGCAGCTAAGAAACAACTCGCTCTGCACAGGGCTCCTACAAGCCTACCAGGAACATGTTTACAAAGGCCTGCGAAACGCAGTTTCTTCCCAGGCCTGATCTCGCTGAAGCAGAAGTTCAGCTCTGCCGTGTCCTACATGGGCCTAGAGCTCAAAGGGAGAAAGTCCAGCCTTGTGTCCTCAAGGGCAGAGAGGCCCCACAGCGTCCGGCTTCCAGCTCTTTGGGCAGCTGAGAAACAGCTTGCTCTGCACTGCTGTTTTACAGCCTACCGGGAACATGTCTTACAAAGGCCTGTGAAACGCAGTTTCTTCCCAGACCTGATCTCGCTGAAGTAGAACTTCTGCTCTGCCGTGTCCTGCATGGGCCTAGAGCTGAAAGGGACAAAGTCCTGTCTTGTGTCCTCAAGGGCAGACTGATCCCACAGCGTCCGGCTTCCAGCTCTTTGGAAGGCTAAGAAACAACTCGCTCTGCACAGGGCTCTTAAAGCCTACCGGGAACATGTCTTACAAAGGCCTGTGAAACCCAGTTTCTTCCCAGGCCTGATCTCGCTGAAGTAGAACTTCTGCTCTGCCGTGTCCTACATGGGCCTAGAGCTAAAAGGGACAAAGTCCTGTCTTGTGTCCTCAAGGGCAGACAGGCCCCACAGCGTCCGGCTTCCAGCTCTTTTGCAGTCTAAGAAACAACTCGCTCTGCACAGGGCTCTTAAAGCCTACCGGGAACATGTCTTACAAAGGCCTGTGAGACGCAGTTTCTTCGCAGGCCTGATCTCGCTGAAGTAGAACTTCTGCTCTGCCGTGTCCTATTTGACCCTAGAGCTGCAATTCACAAAGTGCTGCCTTGTTTCCACAAGGGGAGGCAAGTCCCTCAGCGTCCGGCTTCCAGCTCTTTGGGCAGCTAAGAAACAACTCGCTCTGCACAGGGCTCCTACAAGCCTACCAGGAACATGTTGACAAAGGCCTGCGAAACGCAGTTTCTTCCCAGGCCTGATCTCGCTGAAGCAGAAGTTCAGCTCTGCCGTGTCCTACATGGGCCTAGAGCTCAAAGGGAGAAAGTCCAGCCTTGTGTCCTCAAGGGCAGAGAGGCCCCACAGCGTCCGGCTTCCAGCTCTTTGGGCAGCTGAGAAACAGCTTGCTCTGCACTGCTGTTTTACAGCCTACCGGGAACATGTCTTACAAAGGCCTGTGAAACGCAGTTTCTTCCCAGACCTGATCTCGCTGAAGTAGAACTTCTGCTCTGCCGTGCCCTGCATGGGCCTAGAGCTGAAAGGGACAAAGTCCTGTCTTGTGTCCTCAAGGGCAGACTGGTCCCACAGCGTCCGGCTTCCAGCTCTTTGGGAAGCTAAGAAACAGCTCACTCTGCTCAGGGCTTTTACAAGCCTACCGGGAGCATGTCTTACAAAGGCCTGTGAAACGCAGTTTCATCTCAGGCCTGCTCTCGCTGAAGTAGAACTTCTGCTCTGCTGTGTCCTACATGGGCCTAGAGCTGAAAGGGACAAAGTCCTCTGCTGTGTCTTCAAGGGCAGACAGGCCCCACAGCGTCCGGCTTCCAGCTCTTTGGGCAGCTAAGAAACAGCTCGCTCTGCACTGGTGTTTAACAGCCTACTCGGAACATGTCCTACAAAGGCCTGTGAAACGCAGTTTCTTGCCAGGCCTGATCTCGGTGAAGTAGAACTTCTGCTCTGCCGTGTCCTACATGGGCCTAGAGCTGAAAGGGACAAAGTCCTCTGTTGTGTCTTCATGGGCAGACAGGCCCCACAGCGTCCGGCTTCCAGCTCTTTGGGCAGCTGAGAAACAGCTTGCTCTGCACTGCTGTTTTACAGCCTACCGGGAACATGTCTTACAAAGGCCTGTGAAACGCAGTTTCTTCCCAGGCCTGATCTCGCTTAAGTAGAACTTTTGCTCGGCCGTGATCTACATGGGCCTAGAGCTGAAAGGGACAAGGTTCTGCCTTTTGTCCTCAAGGGCAGACAGGTCCCACAGCGTCCGGCTTCCAGCTCTTTGGGAAGCCAAGAAACAGCTCACTCTGCACAGGGCTTTTACAAGCCTACCGGGAGCATGTCTTACAAAGGCCTATGAAACGCAGTTTCATCTCAGGCCTGCTCTCGCTGAAGTAGAACTTCTGCTCTGCCGTGTCCTACATGGGCCTAGAGCTAAAAGGGACAAAGTCCTGTCTTGTGTCCTCAAGGGCAGACAGGCCCCACAGCGTCCGGCTTCCAGCTCTTTTGCAGTCTAAGAAACAACTCACTCTGCACAGGGCTCTTGAAGCCTACCGGGAACATGTCTTACAAAGGCCTGTGAGACGCAGTTTCTTCCCAGGCCTGATCTCGCTGAAGTAGAACTTCTGCTCTGCCGTGTCCTATTTGACCCTAGAGCTGCAATTCACAAAGTCCTGCCTTGTTTCCACAAGGGGAGGCAAGTCCCTCAGCGTCCGGCTTCCAGCTCTTTGGGCAGCTAAGAAACAACTCGCTCTGCACAGGGCTCCTACAAGCCTACCAGGAACATGTTGACAAAGGCCTGCGAAACGCAGTTTCTTCCCAGGCCTGATCTCGCTGAAGCAGAAGTTCAGCTCTGCCGTGTCCTACATGGGCCTAGAGCTCAAAGGGAGAAAGTCCAGCCTTGTGTCCTCAAGGGCAGAGAGGCCCCACAGCGTCCGGCTTCCAGCTCTTTGGGCAGCTGAGAAACAGCTTGCTCTTCACTGCTGTTTTACAGCCTACCGGGAACATGTCTTACAAAGGCCTGTGAAACGCAGTTTCTTCCCAGACCTGATCTCGCTGAGGTAGAACTTCTGCTCTGCCGTGTCCTGCATGGGCCTAGAGCTGAAAGGGACAAAGTCCAGTCTTGTGTCCTCAAGGGCAGACTGGTCCCACAGCGTCCGGCTTCCAGCTCTTTGGCAGGCTAAGAAACAACTCGCTCTGCACAGGGCTCTTAAAGCCTACCGGGAAAATGTCTTACAAAGGCCTGTGAGACGCAGTTTCTTCCCAGGCCTGATCTCGCTGAAGTAGAACTTCTGCTCTGCCGTGTCCTATTTGACCCTAGAGCTGCAATTCACAAAGTTCTGCCTTGTTTCCACAAGGGGAGGCAAGTCCCTCAGCGTCCGGCTTCCAGCTCTTTGGGCAGCTAAGAAACAACTCGCTCTGCACAGGGCTCCTACAAGCCTACCAGGAACATGTTGACAAAGGCCTGCGAAACGCAGTTTCTTCCCAGGCCTGATCTCGCTGAAGCAGAAGTTCAGCTCTGCCGTGTCCTACATGGGCCTAGAGCTCAAAGGGAGAAAGTCCAGCCTTGTGTCCTCAAGGGCAGAGAGGCCCCACAGCGTCCGGCTTCCAGCTCTTTGGGCAGCTGAGAAACAGCTTGCTCTGCACTGCTGTTTTACAGCCTACCGGGAACATGTCTTACAAAGGCCTGTGAAACGCAGTTTCTTCCCAGACCTGATCTCGCTGAGGTAGAACTTCTGCTCTGCCGTGTCCTGCATGGGCCTAGAGCTGAAAGGGACAAAGTCCAGTCTTGTGTCCTCAAGGGCAGACTGGTCCCACAGCGTCCGGCTTCCAGCTCTTTGGCAGGCTAAGAAACAACTCGCTCTGCACAGGGCTCTTAAAGCCTACCGGGAAAATGTCTTACAAAGGCCTGTGAGACGCAGTTTCTTCCCAGGCCTGATCTCGCTGAAGTAGAACTTCTGCTCTGCCGTGTCCTATTTGACCCTAGAGCTGCAATTCACAAAGTTCTGCCTTGTTTCCACAAGGGGAGGCAAGTCCCTCAGCGTCCGGCTTCCAGCTCTTTGGGCAGCTAAGAAACAACTCGCTCTGCACAGGGCTCCTACAAGCCTACCAGGAACATGTTGACAAAGGCCTGCGAAACGCAGTTTCTTCCCAGGCCTGATCTCGCTGAAGCAGAAGTTCAGCACTGCCGTGTCCTACATGGGCCTAGAGCTGAAAGGGACAAAGTCCTCTGTTGTGTCTTCATGGGCAGACAGGCCCCACAGCGTCCGGCTTCCAGCTCTTTGGGCAGCTGAGAAACAGCTTGCTCTGCACTGCTGTTTTACAGCCTACCAGGAACATGTTTACAAAGGCCTGCGAAACGCAGTTTCTTCCCAGGCCTGATCTCGCTGAAGCAGAAGTTCAGCTCTGCCGTGTCCTACATGGGCCTAGAGCTCAAAGGGAGAAAGTCCAGCCTTGTGTCCTCAAGGGCAGAGAGGCCCCACAGCGTCCGGCTTCCAGCTCTTTGGGCAGCTGAGAAGCAGCTTGCTCTGCACTGCTGTTTTACAGCCTACCGGGAACATGTCTTACAAAGGCCTGTGAAACGCAGTTTCTTCCCAGACCTGATCTCGCTGAAGTAGAACTTCTGCTCTGCCGTGTCCTGCATGGGCCTAGAGCTGAAAGGGACAAAGTCCTGTCTTGTGTCCTCAAGGGCAGACTGGTCCCACAGCGTCCGGCTTCCAGCTCTTTGGCAGGCTAAGAAACAACTCGCTCTGCACAGGGCTCTTAAAGCCTACCGGGAACATGTCTTACAAAGGCCTGTGAGACGCAGTTTCTTCCCAGGCCTGATCTCGCTGTAGTAGAACTTCTGCTCTGCCGAGTCCTACATGTTCCTAGAGCTGAAAGGGAAAAAGTTCTGCCTTTTGTCCTCAAGGGCAGACAGGTCCCACAGCGTCCGGCTTCCAGCTCTTTGGGCAGCTGAGAAACAGCTTGCTCTGCACTGCTGTTTTACAGCCTACCGGGAACATGTCTTACAAGGCCTGTGAAACGCAGTTTCTTCCCAGACCTGATCTCGCTGAAGTAGAACTTCTGCTCTGCCGTGTCCTGCATGGGCCTAGAGCTGAAAGGGACAAAGTCCTGTCTTGTGTCCTCAAGGGCAGACTGGTCCCACAGCGTCCGGCTTCCAGCTCTTTGGACGGATAAGAAACAACTCGCTCTGCACAGGGCTCTTAAAGCCTACCGGGAACATGTCTTACAAAGGCCTGTGAAACGCAGTTTCTTCCCAGGCCTGATCTCGCTGAAGTAGAACTTCTGCTCTGCCGTGTTCTACATGGGCCTAGAGCTGAAAGGGTCAAAGTTCTGCCTTTTGTCCTCAAGGGCAGACAGGTCACACAGCGTCCGGCTTCCAGCTCTTTGGGAAGACAAGAAACAGCTCACTCTGCACAGGGCTTTTACAAGCCTACCGGGAGCAAGTCTTACAAAGGCCTATGAAACGCAGTTTCATCTCAGGCCTGCTCTCGCTGAAGTAGAACTTCTGCTCTGCCGTGTCCTACATGGGCCTGGAGCTAAAAGGGACAAAGTCCTGTCTTGTGTCCTCAAGGGCAGACAGACCCCACAGCGTCCGGCTTTCAGCTCTTTTGCAGTCTAAGAAACAACTCGCTCTGCACAGGGCTCTTAAAGCCTACCGGGAACATGTCTTACAAAGGCCTGCGAAACGCAGTTTCTTCCCAGGCCTGATCTCGCTGAAGTAGAACTTCTGCTCTGCCGTGTCCTATTTGACCCTAGAGCTGCAATTCACAAAGTCCTGCCTTGTTTCCACAAGGGGAGGCAAGTCCCTCAGCGTCCGGCTTCCAGCTCTTTGGGCAGCTAAGAAACAACTCGCTCTGCACAGGGCTCCTACAAGCCTACCAGGAACATGTTGACAAAGGCCTGCGAAACGCAGTTTCTTCCCAGGCCTGATCTCGCTGAAGCAGAAGTTCAGCTCTGCCGTGTCCTACATGTTCCTAGAGCTGAAAGGGACAAATTCCTGTCTTGTGTCCTCAAGGGCAGACTGGTCCCACAGCGTGCGGCTTCCAGCACTTTGGGAAGCTAAGAAACAGCTCACTCTGCACAGGGCTTTCAGAAGCCTACCGGGAGCATGTCTCACAAAGGCCTGTGAAACGCAGTTTCTTCCCAGGCCTGATCTCGCGGAAGCAGAAGTTCAACTCTGCCGTGTCCTACATGGGCCTAGAGCTCAAAGGGAGAAAGTCCAGCCTTGTGTCCTCAAGGGCAGAGAGGCCCCACAGCGTCCGGCTTCCAGCTCTTTGGGCAGCTGAGAAACAGCTTGCACTGCACTGCTGTTTTACAGCCTACCGGGAACATGTCTTACAAGGCCTGTGAAACGCAGTTTCTTCCCAGACCTGATCTCGCTGAAGTAGAACTTCTGCTCTGCCGTGTCCTGCATGGGCCTAGAGCTGAAAGGGACAAAGTCCTGTCTTGTGTCCTCAAGGGCAGACTGGTCCCACAGCGTCAGGCTTCCAGCTCTTTGGGAAGCTAAGAAACAGCTCACTCTGCTCAGGGCTTTTACAAGCCTACCGGGAGCATGTCTTACAAAGGCCTGTGAAACGCAGTTTCATCTCAGGCCTGCTCTCGCTGAAGTAGAACTTCTGCTCTGCTGTGTCCTACATGGGCCTAGAGCTGAAAGGGACAAAGTCCTCTGCTGTGTCTTCAAGGGCAGACAGGCCCCACAGCGTCCGGCTTCCAGCTCTTTGGGCAGCTAAGAAACAGCTCGCTCTGCACTGGTGTTTAACAGCCTACTGGGAACATGTCCTACAAAGGCCTGTGAAACGCAGTTTCTTGCCAGGCCTGATCTCGGTGAAGTAGAACTTCTGCTCTGCCGTGTCCTACATGGGCCTAGAGCTGAAAGGGACAAAGTCCTCTGTTGTGTCTTCATGGGCAGACAGGCCCCACAGCGTCCGGCTTCCAGCTCTTTGGGCAGCTGAGAAACAGCTTGCTCTGCACTGCTGTTTTACAGCCTACCGGGAACATGTCTTACAAAGGCCTGTGAAACGCAGTTTCTTCCCAGGCCTGATCTCGCTTAAGTAGAACTTTTGCTCGGCCGTGATCTACATGGGCCTAGAGCTGAAAGGGACAAGGTTCTGCCTTTTGTCCTCAAGGGCAGACAGGTCCCACAGCGTCCGGCTTCCAGCTCTTTGGGAAGCCAAGAAACAGCTCACTCTGCACAGGGCTTTTACAAGCCTACCGGGAGCATGTCTTACAAAGGCCTATGAAACGCAGTTTCATCTCAGGCCTGCTCTCGCTGAAGTAGAACTTCTGCTCTGCCGTGTCCTACATGGGCCTAGAGCTAAAAGGGACAAAGTCCTGTCTTGTGTCCTCAAGGGCAGACAGGCCCCACAGCGTCCGGCTTCCAGCTCTTTTGCAGTCTAAGAAACAACTCGCTCTGCACAGGGCTCTTGAAGCCTACCGGGAACATGTCTTACAAAGGCCTGTGAGACGCAGTTTCTTCCCAGGCCTGATCTCGCTGAAGTAGAACTTCTGCTCTGCCGTGTCCTATTTGACCCTAGAGCTGCAATTCACAAAGTCCTGCCTTGTTTCCACAAGGGGAGGCAAGTCCCTCAGCGTCCGGCTTCCAGCTCTTTGGGCAGCTAAGAAACAACTCGCTCTGCACAGGGCTCCTACAAGCCTACCAGGAACATGTTGACAAAGGCCTGCGAAACGCAGTTTCTTCCCAGGCCTGATCTCGCTGAAGCAGAAGTTCAGCTCTGCCGTGTCCTACATGGGCCTAGAGCTCAAAGGGAGAAAGTCCAGCCTTGTGTCCTCAAGGGCAGAGAGGCCCCACAGCGTCCGGCTTCCAGCTCTTTGGGCAGCTGAGAAGCAGCTTGCTCTGCACTGCTGTTTTACAGCCTACCGGGAACATGTCTTACAAAGGCCTGTGAAACGCAGTTTCTTCCCAGACCTGATCTCGCTGAAGTAGAACTTCTGCTCTGCCGTGTCCTGCATGGGCCTAGAGCTGAAAGGGTCAAAGTTCTGCCTTTTGTCCTCAAGGGCAGACAGGTCACACAGCGTCCGGCTTCCAGCTCTTTGGGAAGACAAGAAACAGCTCACTCTGCACAGGGCTTTTACAAGCCTACCGGGAGCATGTCTTACAAAGGCCTATGAAACGCAGTTTCATCTCAGGCCTGCTCTCGCTGAAGTAGAACTTCTGCTCTGCCGTGTCCTACATGGGCCTGGAGCTAAAAGGGACAAAGTCCTGTCTTGTGTCCTCAAGGGCAGACAGGCCCCACAGCGTCCGGCTTTCAGCTCTTTTGCAGTCTAAGAAACAACTCGCTCTGCACAGGGCTCTTAAAGCCTACCGGGAACATGTCTTACAAAGGGCTGTGAGACGCAGTTTCTTCCCAGGCCTGATCTCGCTGAAGTAGAACTTCTGCTCTGCCGTGTCCTATTTGACCCTAGAGCTGCAATTCACAAAGTCCTGCCTTGTTTCCACAAGGGGAGGCAAGTCCCTCAGCGTCCGGCTTCCAGCTCTTTGGGCAGCTAAGAAACAACTCGCTCTGCACAGGGCTCCTACAAGCCTACCAGGAACATGTTGACAAAGGCCTGCGAAACGCAGTTTCTTCCCAGGCCTGATCTCGCTGACGCAGAAGTTCAGCTCTGCCGTGTCCTACATGTTCCTAGAGCTGAAAGGGACAAATTCCTGTCTTGTGTCCTCAAGGGCAGACTGGTCCCACAGCGTGCGGCTTCCAGCACTTTGGGAAGCTAAGAAACAGCTCACTCTGCACAGGGCTTTCAGAAGCCTACCGGGAGCATGTCTCACAAAGGCCTGTGAAACGCAGTTTCGTCCCAGGCCTGATCTCGCGGAAGCAGAAGTTCAACTCTGCCGTGTCCTACATGGGCCTAGAGCTCAAAGGGAGAAAGTCCAGCCTTGTGTCCTCAAGGGCAGAGAGGCCCCACAGCGTCCGGCTTCCAGCTCTTTGGGCAGCTGAGAAACAGCTTGCACTGCACTGCTGTTTTACAGCCTACCGGGAACATGTCTTACAAGGCCTGTGAAACGCAGTTTCTTCCCAGACCTGATCTCGCTGAAGTAGAACTTCTGCTCTGCCGTGTCCTGCATGGGCCTAGAGCTGAAAGGGACAAAGTCCTGTCTTGTGTCCTCAAGGGCAGACTGGTCCCACAGCGTCCGGCTTCCAGCTCTTTGGGAAGCTAAGAAACAGCTCACTCTGCTCAGGGCTTTTACAAGCCTACCGGGAGCATGTCTTACAAAGGCCTGTGAAACGCAGTTTCATCTCAGGCCTGCTCTCGCTGAAGTAGAACTTCTGCTCTGCTGTGTCCTACGTGGGCCTAGAGCTGAAAGGGACAAAGTCCTCTGCTGTGTCTTCAAGGGCAGACAGGCCCCACAGCGTCCGGCTTCCAGCTCTTTGGGCAGCTAAGAAACAGCTCGCTCTGCACTGGTGTTTAACAGCCTACTCGGAACATGTCCTACAAAGGCCTGTGAAACGCAGTTTCTTGCCAGGCCTGATCTCGGTGAAGTAGAACTTCTGCTCTGCCGTGTCCTACATGGGCCTAGAGCTGAAAGGGACAAAGTCCTCTGTTGTGTCTTCATGGGCAGACAGGCCCCACAGCGTCCGGCTTCAAGCTCTTTGGGCAGCTGAGAAACAGCTTGCTCTGCACTGCTGTTTTACAGCCTACCGGGAACATGTCTTACAAAGGCCTGTGAAACGCAGTTTCTTCCCAGGCCTGATCTCGCTTAAGTAGAACTTTTGCTCGGCCGTGATCTACATGGGCCTAGAGCTGAAAGGGACAAGGTTCTGCCTTTTGTCCTCAAGGGCAGACAGGTCCCACAGCGTCCGGCTTCCAGCTCTTTGGGAAGCCAAGAAACAGCTCACTCTGCACAGGGCTTTTACAAGCCTACCGGGAGCATGTCTTACAAAGGCCTATGAAACGCAGTTTCATCTCAGGCCTGCTCTCGCTGAAGTAGAACTTCTGCTCTGCCGTGTCCTACATGGGCCTAGAGCTAAAAGGGACAAAGTCCTGTCTTGTGTCCTCAAGGGCAGACAGGCCCCACAGCGTCCGGCTTCCAGCTCTTTTGCAGTCTAAGAAACAACTCGCTCTGCACAGGGCTCTTGAAGCCTACCGGGAACATGTCTTACAAAGGCCTGTGAGACGCAGTTTCTTCCCAGGCCTGATCTCGCTGAAGTAGAACTTCTGCTCTGCCGTGTCCTATTTGACCCTAGAGCTGCAATTCACAAAGTCCTGCCTTGTTTCCACAAGGGGAGGCAAGTCCCTCAGCGTCCGGCTTCCAGCTCTTTGGGCAGCTAAGAAACAACTCGCTCTGCACAGGGCTCCTACAAGCCTACCAGGAACATGTTGACAAAGGCCTGCGAAACGCAGTTTCTTCCCAGGCCTGATCTCGCTGAAGCAGAAGTTCAGCTCTGCCGTGTCCTACAAGGGCCTAGAGCTCAAAGGGAGAAAGTCCAGCCTTGTGTCCTCAAGGGCAGAGAGGCCCCACAGCGTCCGGCTTCCAGCTCTTTGGGCAGCTGAGAAACAGCTTGCTCTGCACTGCTGTTTTACAGCCTACCGGGAACATGTCTTACAAAGGCCTGTGAAACGCAGTTTCTTCCCAGACCTGATCTCGCTGAGGTAGAACTTCTGCTCTGCCGTGTCCTGCATGGGCCTAGAGCTGAAAGGGACAAAGTCCAGTCTTGTGTCCTCAAGGGCAGACTGGTCCCACAGCGTCCGGCTTCCAGCTCTTTGGCAGGCTAAGAAACAACTCGCTCTGCACAGGGCTCTTAAAGCCTACCGGGAAAATGTCTTACAAAGGCCTGTGAGACGCAGTTTCTTCCCAGGCCTGATCTCGCTGAAGTAGAACTTCTGCTCTGCCGTGTCCTATTTGACCCTAGAGCTGCAATTCACAAAGTTCTGCCTTGTTTCCACAAGGGGAGGCAAGTCCCTCAGCGTCCGGCTTCCAGCTCTTTGGGCAGCTAAGAAACAACTCGCTCTGCACAGGGCTCCTACAAGCCTACCAGGAACATGTTGACAAAGGCCTGCGAAACGCAGTTTCTTCCCAGGCCTGATCTCGCTGAAGCAGAAGTTCAGCTCTGCCGTGTCCTACATGGGCCTAGAGCTCAAAGGGAGAAAGTCCAGCCTTGTGTCCTCAAGGGCAGAGAGGCCCCACAGCGTCCGGCTTCCAGCTCTTTGGGCAGCTGAGAAACAGCTTGCTCTGCACTGCTGTTTTACAGCCTACCGGGAACATGTCTTACAAAGGCCTGTGAAACGCAGTTTCTTCCCAGACCTGATCTCTCTGAGGTAGAACTTCTGCTCTGCCGTGTCCTGCATGGGCCTAGAGCTGAAAGGGACAAAGTCCAGTCTTGTGTCCTCAAGGGCAGACTGGTCCCACAGCGTCCGGCTTCCAGCTCTTTGGCAGGCTAAGAAACAACTCGCTCTGCACAGGGCTCTTAAAGCCTACCGGGAAAATGTCTTACAAAGGCCTGTGAGACGCAGTTTCTTCCCAGGCCTGATCTCGCTGAAGTAGAACTTCTGCTCTGCCGTGTCCTATTTGACCCTAGAGCTGCAATTCACAAAGTTCTGCCTTGTTTCCACAAGGGGAGGCAAGTCCCTCAGCGTCCGGCTTCCAGCTCTTTGGGCAGCTAAGAAACAACTCGCTCTGCACAGGGCTCCTACAAGCCTACCAGGAACATGTTGACAAAGGCCTGCGAAACGCAGTTTCTTCCCAGGCCTGATCTCGCTGAAGCAGAAGTTCAGCACTGCCGTGTCCTACATGGGCCTAGAGCTGAAAGGGACAAAGTCCTCTGTTGTGTCTTCATGGGCAGACAGGCCCCACAGCGTCCGGCTTCCAGCTCTTTGGGCAGCTGAGAAACAGCTTGCTCTGCACTGCTGTTTTACAGCCTACCAGGAACATGTTTACAAAGGCCTGCGAAACGCAGTTTCTTCCCAGGCCTGATCTCGCTGAAGCAGAAGTTCAGCTCTGCCGTGTCCTACATGGGCCTAGAGCTCAAAGGGAGAAAGTCCAGCCTTGTGTCCTCAAGGGCAGAGAGGCCCCACAGCGTCCGGCTTCCAGCTCTTTGGGCAGCTGAGAAGCAGCTTGCTCTGCACTGCTGTTTTACAGCCTACCGGGAACATGTCTTACAAAGGCCTGTGAAACGCAGTTTCTTCCCAGACCTGATCTCGCTGAAGTAGAACTTCTGCTCTGCCGTGTCCTGCATGGGCCTAGAGCTGAAAGGGACAAAGTCCTGTCTTGTGTCCTCAAGGGCAGACTGGTCCCACAGCGTCCGGCTTCCAGCTCTTTGGCAGGCTAAGAAACAACTCGCTCTGCACAGGGCTCTTAAAGCCTACCGGGAACATGTCTTACAAAGGCCTGTGAGACGCAGTTTCTTCCCAGGCCTGATCTCGCTGTAGTAGAACTTCTGCTCTGCCGAGTCCTACATGTTCCTAGAGCTGAAAGGGAAAAAGTTCTGCCTTTTGTCCTCAAGGGCAGACAGGTCCCACAGCGTCCGGCTTCCAGCTCTTTGGGAAGCCAAGAAACAGCTCACTCTGCACAGGGCTTTTACAAGCCTACCGGGAGCATGTCTCACAAAGGCCTGTGAAACGCAGTTTCTTCCCAGGCCTGATCTCGCGGAAGCAGAAGTTCAACTCTGCCGTGTCCTACATGGGCCTAGAGCTCAAAGGGAGAAAGTCCAGCCTTGTGTCCTCAAGGGCAGAGAGGCCCCACAGCGTCCGGCTTCCAGCTCTTTGGGCAGCTGAGAAACAGCTTGCTCTGCACTGCTGTTTTACAGCCTACCGGGAACATGTCTTACAAGGCCTGTGAAACGCAGTTTCTTCCCAGACCTGATCTCGCTGAAGTAGAACTTCTGCTCTGCCGTGTCCTGCATGGGCCTAGAGCTGAAAGGGACAAAGTCCTGTCTTGTGTCCTCAAGGGCAGACTGGTCCCACAGCGTCCGGCTTCCAGCTCTTTGGACGGATAAGAAACAACTCGCTCTGCACAGGGCTCTTAAAGCCTACCGGGAACATGTCTTACAAAGGCCTGTGAAACGCAGTTTCTTCCCAGGCCTGATCTCGCTGAAGTAGAACTTCTGCTCTGCCGTGTTCTACATGGGCCTAGAGCTGAAAGGGTCAAAGTTCTGCCTTTTGTCCTCAAGGGCAGACAGGTCACACAGCGTCCGGCTTCCAGCTCTTTGGGAAGACAAGAAACAGCTCACTCTGCACAGGGCTTTTACAAGCCTACCGGGAGCATGTCTTACAAAGGCCTATGAAACGCAGTTTCATCTCAGGCCTGCTCTCGCTGAAGTAGAACTTCTGCTCTGCCGTGTCCTACATGGGCCTGGAGCTAAAAGGGACAAAGTCCTGTCTTGTGTCCTCAAGGGCAGACAGGCCCATCAGCGTCCGGCTTTCAGCTCTTTTGCAGTCTAAGAAACAACTCGCTCTGCACAGGGCTCTTAAAGCCTACCGGGAACATGTCTTACAAAGGGCTGTGAGACGCAGTTTCTTCCCAGGCCTGATCTCGCTGAAGTAGAACTTCTGCTCTGCCGTGTCCTATTTGACCCTAGAGCTGCAATTCACAAAGTCCTGCCTTGTTTCCACAAGGGGAGGCAAGTCCCTCAGCGTCCGGCTTCCAGCTCTTTGGGCAGCTAAGAAACAACTCGCTCTGCACAGGGCTCCTACAAGCCTACCAGGAACATGTTGACAAAGGCCTGCGAAACGCAGTTTCTTCCCAGGCCTGATCTCGCTGAAGCAGAAGTTCAGCTCTGCCGTGTCCTACATGTTCCTAGAGCTGAAAGGGACAAAGTCCTGTCTTGTGTCCTCAAGGGCAGACTGGTCCCACAGCGTGCGGCTTCCAGCACTTTGGGAAGCTAAGAAACAGCTCACTCTGCACAGGGCTTTCAGAAGCCTACCGGGAGCATGTCTCACAAAGGCCTGTGAAACGCAGTTTCTTCCCAGGCCTGATCTCGCGGAAGCAGAAGTTCAACTCTGCCGTGTCCTACATGGGCCTAGAGCTCAAAGGGAGAAAGTCCAGCCTTGTGTCCTCAAGGGCAGAGAGGCCCCACAGCGTCCGGCTTCCAGCTCTTTGGGCAGCTGAGAAACAGCTTGCTCTGCACTGCTGTTTTACAGCCTACCGGGAACATGTCTTACAAGGCCTGTGAAACGCAGTTTCTTCCCAGACCTGATCTCGCTGAAGTAGAACTTCTGCTCTGCCGTGTCCTGCATGGGCCTAGAGCTGAAAGGGACAAAGTCCTGTCTTGTGTCCTCAAGGGCAGACTGGTCCCACAGCGTCCGGCTTCCAGCTCTTTGGACGGATAAGAAACAACTCGCTCTGCACAGGGCTCTTAAAGCCTACCGGGAACATGTCTTACAAAGGCCTGTGAAACGCAGTTTCTTCCCAGGCCTGATCTCGCTGAAGTAGAACTTCTGCTCTGCCGTGTTCTACATGGGCCTAGAGCTGAAAGGGTCAAAGTTCTGCCTTTTGTCCTCAAGGGCAGACAGGTCACACAGCGTCCGGCTTCCAGCTCTTTGGGAAGACAAGAAACAGCTCACTCTGCACAGGGCTTTTACAAGCCTACCGGGAGCATGTCTTACAAAGGCCTATGAAACGCAGTTTCATCTCAGGCCTGCTCTCGCTGAAGTAGAACTTCTGCTCTGCCGTGTCCTACATGGGCCTGGAGCTAAAAGGGACAAAGTCCTGTCTTGTGTCCTCAAGGGCAGACAGGCCCCACAGCGTCCGGCTTTCAGCTCTTTTGCAGTCTAAGAAACAACTCGCTCTGCACAGGGCTCTTAAAGCCTACCGGGAACATGTCTTACAAAGTGCTGTGAGACGCAGTTTCTTCCCAGGCCTGATCTCGCTGAAGTAGAACTTCTGCTCTGCCGTGTCCTATTTGACCCTAGAGCTGCAATTCACAAAGTCCTGCCTTGTTTCCACAAGGGGAGGCAAGTCCCTCAGCGTCCGGCTTCCAGCTCTTTGGGCAGCTAAGAAACAACTCGCTCTGCACAGGGCTCCTACAAGCCTACCAGGAACATGTTTACAAAGGCCTGCGAAGCGCAGTTTCTTCCCAGGCCTGATCTCGCTGAAGCAGAAGTTCAGCTCTGCCGTGTCCTACATGGGTAAAGCTCAAAGGGAGAAAGTCCAGCCTTGTGTCCTCAAGGGCAGAGAGGCCCCACAGCGTCCGGCTTCCAGCTCTTTGGGCAGCTGAGAAACAGCTTGCTCTGCACTGCTGTTTTACAGCCTACCGGGAACATGTCTTACAAAGGCCTGTGAAACGCAGTTTCTTCCCAGACCTGATCTCGCTGAAGTAGAACTTCTGCTCTGCCGTGTCCTACATGGGCCTAGAGCTCAAAGGGAGAAAGTCCAGCCTTGTGTCCTCAAGGGCAGAGAGGCCCCACAGCGTCCGGCTTCCAGCTCTTTGGGCAGCTGAGAAACAGCTTGCTCTGCACTGCTGTTTTACAGCCTACCGGGAACATGTCTTACAAAGGCCTGTGAAACGCAGTTTCTTCCCAGACCTGATCTCGCTGAAGTAGAACTTCTGCTCTGCCGTGTCCTGCATGGGCCTAGAGCTGAAAGGGACAAAGTCCTGTCTTGTGTCCTCAAGGGCAGACTGGTCTCACAGCGTCCGGCTTCCAGCTCTTTGGGAAGCCAAGAAACAGCTCACTCTGCACAGGGCTTTTACAAGCCTACCGGGAGCATGTCTTACAAAGGCCTATGAAACGCAGTTTCATCTCAGGCCTGCTCTCGCTGAAGTAGAACTTCTGCTCTGCCGTGTCCTACATGGGCCTAGAGCTAAAAGGGACAAAGTCCTGTCTTGTGTCCTCAAGGGCAGACAGGCCCCACAGCGTCCGGCTTCCAGCTCTTTTGCAGTCTAAGAAACAACTCGCTCTGCACAGGGCTCTTGAAGCCTACCGGGAACATGTCTTACAAAGGCCTGTGAGACGCAGTTTCTTCGCAGGCCTGATCTCGCTGAAGTAGAACTTCTGCTCTGCCGTGTCCTATTTGACCCTAGAGCTGCAATTCACAAAGTGCTGCCTTGTTTCCACAAGGGGAGGCAAGTCCCTCAGCGTCTGGCTTCCAGCTCTTTGGGCAGCTAAGAAACAACTCGCTCTGCACAGGGCTCCTACAAGCCTACCAGGAACATGTTGACAAAGGCCTGCGAAACGCAGTTTCTTCCCAGGCCTGATCTCGCTGAAGCAGAAGTTCAGCACTGCCGTGTCCTACATGGGCCTAGAGCTGAAAGGGACAAAGTCCTCTGTTGTGTCTTCATGGGCAGACAGGCCCAACAGCGTCCGGCTTCCAGCTCTTTGGGCAGCTGAGAAACAGCTTGCTCTGCACTGCTGTTTTACAGCTTACCAGGAACATGTTTACAAAGGCCTGCGAAACGCAGTTTCTTCCCAGGCCTGATCTCGCTGAAGCAGAAGTTCAGCTCTGCCGTGTCCTACATGGGCCTAGAGCTCAAAGGGAGAAAGTCCAGCCTTGTGTCCTCAAGGGCAGAGAGGCCCCACAGCGTCCGGCTTCCAGCTCTTTGGGCAGCTGAGAAACAGCTTGCTCTGCACTGCTGTTTTACAGCCTACCGGGAACATGTCTTACAAAGGCCTGTGAAACGCAGTTTCTTCCCAGACCTGATCTCGCTGAAGTAGAACTTCTGCTCTGCCGTGTCCTGCATGGGCCTAGAGCTGAAAGGGACAAAGTCCTGTCTTGTGTCCTCAAGGGCAGACTGGTCCCACAGCGTCCGGCTTCCAGCTCTTTGGCAGGCTAAGAAACAACTGGCTCTGCACCTGGCTCTTAAAGCCTACCGGGAACATGTCTTACAAAGGCCCGTGAAACCCAGTTTCTTCCCAGGCCTGATCTCGCTGAAGTAGAACTTCTGCTCTGCCGTGTTCTACATAGGCCTAGAGCTGAAAGGGACAAAGTACAGCCTTTTGTCCTCAAGGGCAGACAGGTCCCACAGCGTCCGGCTTCCAGCTCTTTGGAAAGCCAAGAAACAGCTCACTCTGCACAGGGCTTTTACAACCCTACCGGGAGCATGTCTTAGAAAGGCCTATGAAACGCAGTTTCATCTCAGGCCTGCTCTCGCTGAAGTAGAACTTCTGCTCTGCCGTGTCCTATTTGACCCTAGAGCTGCAATTCACAAAGTCCTGCCTTGTTTCCACAAGGGGAGGCAAGTCCCTCAGCGTCCGGCTTCCAGCTCTTTGGGCAGCTAAGAAACAACTCGCTCTGCACAGGGCTCCTACAAGCCTACCAGGAACATGTTTACAAAGGCCTGCGAAACGCAGTTTCTTCCCAGGCCTGATCTCGCTGAAGCAGAAGTTCAGCTCTGCCGTGTCCTACATGGGCCTAGAGCTCAAAGGGAGAAAGTCCAGCCTTGTGTCCTCAAGGGCAGAGAGGCCCCACAGCGTCAGGCTTCCAGCTCTTTGGGCAGCTGAGAAACAGCTTGCTCTGCACTGCTGTTTTACAGCCTACCGGGAACATGTCTTACAAAGGCCTGTGAAACGCAGTTTCTTCCCAGACCTGATCTCGCTGAAGTAGAACTTCTGCTCTGCCGTGTCCTGCATGGGCCTAGAGCTGAAAGGGACAAAGTCCTGTCTTGTGTCCTCAAGGGCAGACTGGTCCCACAGCGTCCGGCTTCCAGCTCTTTGGAAGGCTAAGAAACAAATCGCTCTGCACAGGGCTCTTAAAGCCTACCGGGAACATGTCTTACAAAGGCCTGTGAAACCCAGTACTTCCCAGGCCTGATCTCGCTGAAGTAGAACTTCTGCTCTGCCGTGTCCTACATGGGCCTAGAGCTAAAAGGGACAAAGTCCTGTCTTGTGTCCTCAAGGGCAGACAGGCCCCACAGCGTCAGGCTTCCAGCTCTTTGGGCAGGTGAGAAACAGCTTGCTCTGCACTGCTGTTTTACAGGCTACCGGGAACATGTCTTACAAAGGCCTGTGAAACGCAGTTTCTTCCCAGGCCTGATCTCGCTGAAGTAGAACTTCTGCTCTGCCGAGTCCTACATGTTCCTAGAGCTGAAAAGGAAAAAGTTCTGCCTTTTGTCCTCAAGGGCAGACAGGTCCCACAGCGTCCGGCTTCCAGCTCTTTGGGAAGCCAAGAAACAGCTCACTCTGCACAGGGCTTTTACAAGCCTACCGGGAGCATGTCTTACAAAGGCCTATGAAACGCAGTTTCATCTCAGGCCTGCTCTCGCTGAATGAACTTCTGCTCTGCCGTGTCCTACATGGGCCTAGAGCTGAAAGGGACAAAGTCCTCTGCTGTGTCTTCAAGGGCAGACAGGCCCCACAGCGTCCGGCTTCCAGCTCTTTGGGCAGCTAAGAAACAGCTCGCTCTGAACTGGTGTTTTACAGCCTACTGGGAACATGTCCTACAAAGGCCTGTGAAACGCAGTTTCTTGCCAGGCCTGATCTCGGTGAAGTAGAACTTCTGCTCTGCCGTGTCCTACATGGGCCTAGAGTTGAAAGGGACAAAGTCCTCTGTTGTGTCTTCATGGGCAGACAGGCCCCACCGCGTCCGGCTTCCAGCTCTTTGGGCAGCTGAGAAACAGCTTGCTCTGCACTGCTGTTTTACAGCCTACCGGGAACATGTCTTACAAAGGCCTGTGAAACGCAGTTTCTTCCCAGACCTGATCTCGCTGAAGTAGAACTTCTGCTCTGCCGTGTCCTACATGGGCCTAGAGCTCAAAGAGAGAAAGTCCAGCCTTGTGTCCTCAAGGGCAGAGAGGCCCCACAGCGTCCGGCTTCCAGCTCTTTGGGCAGCTGAGAAACAGCTTGCTCTGCACTGCTGTTTTACAGCCTACCGGGAACATGTCTTACAAAGGCCTGTGAAACGCAGTTTCTTCCCAGACCTGATCTCGCTGAAGTAGAACTTCTGCTCTGCCGTGTCCTGCATGGGCCTAGAGCTGAAAGGGACAAAGTCCTGTCTTGTGTCCTCAAGGGCAGACTGGTCTCACAGCGTCCGGCTTCCAGCTCTTTGGGAAGCCAAGAAACAGCTCACTCTGCACAGGGCTTTTACAAGCCTACCGGGAGCATGTCTTACAAAGGCCTATGAAACGCAGTTTCATCTCAGGCCTGCTCTCGCTGAAGTAGAACTTCTGCTCTGCCGTGTCCTACATGGGCCTAGAGCTAAAAGGGACAAAGTCCTGTCTTGTGTCCTCAAGGGCAGACAGGCCCCACAGCGTCCGGCTTCCAGCTCTTTTGCAGTCTAAGAAACAACTCGCTCTGCACAGGGCTCTTGAAGCCTACCGGGAACATGTCTTACAAAGGCCTGTGAGACGCAGTTTCTTCCCAGGCCTGATCTCGCTGAAGTAGAACTTCTGCTCTGCCGTGTCCTATTTGACCCTAGAGCTGCAATTCACAAAGTCCTGCCTTGTTTCCACAAGGGGAGGCAAGTCCCTCAGCGTCCGGCTTCCAGCTCTTTGGGCAGCTAAGAAACAACTCGCTCTGCACAGGGCTCCTACAAGCCTACCAGGAACATGTTGACAAAGGCCTGCGAGACGCAGTTTCTTCCCAGGCCTGATCTCGCTGAAGTAGAACTTCTGCTCTGCCGTGTCCTACATGGGCCTAGAGCTCAAAGGGAGAAAGTCCAGCCTTGTGTCCTCAAGGGCAGAGAGGCCCCACAGCGTCCGGCTTCCAGCTCTTTGGGCAGCTGAGAAACAGCTTGCTCTGCACTGCTGTTTTACAGCCTACCGGGAACATGTCTTACAAAGGCCTGTGAAACGCAGTTTCTTCCCAGACCTGATCTCGCTGAAGTAGAACTTCTGCTCTGCCGTGTCCTGCATGGGCCTAGAGCTGAAAGGGACAAAGTCCTGTCTTGTGTCCTCAAGGGCAGACTGATCCCACAGCGTCCGGCTTCCAGCTCTTTGGCAGGCTAAGAAACAACTCGCTCTGCACAGGGCTCTTAAAGCCTACAGGGAACATGTCTTACAAAGGCCTGTGAGACGCAGTTTCTTCCCAGACCTGATCTCGCTGAAGTAGAACTTCTGCTCTGCCGAGTCCTACATGGGCCTAGAGCTGAAAAGGACAAAGTTCTGCCTTTTGTCCTCCAGGGCAGACAGGTCCCACAGCGTCCGGCTTCCAGCTCTTTGGGAAGCTAAGAAACAGCTCACTCTGCTCAGGGCTTTTACAAGCCTACCGGGAGCATGTCTTACAAAGGCCTATGAAACGCAGTTTCATCTCAGGCCTGCTCTCGCTGAAGTAGAACTTCTGCTCTGCAGTGTCCTACATGGGCCTAGAGCTGAAAGGGACAAAGTCCTCTGCTGTGTCTTCAAGGGCAGACAGGCCCCACAGCGTCCGGCTTCCAGCTCTTTGGGCAGCTAAGAAACAGCTCGCTCTGAACTGGTGTTTTACAGCCTACTGGGAACATGTCCTACAAAGGCCTGTGAAACGCAGTTTCTTGCCAGGCCTGATCTCGGTGAAGTAGAACTTCTGCTCTGCCGTGTCCTACATGGGCCTAGAGTTGAAAGGGACAAAGTCCTCTGTTGTGTCTTCATGGGCAGACAGGCCCCACCGCGTCCGGCTTCAAGCTCTTTGGGCAGCTGAGAAACAGCTTGCTCTGCACTGCTGTTTTACAGCCTACCGGGAACATGTCTTACAAAGGCCTGTGAAACGCAGTTTCTTCCCAGGCCTGATCTCGCTGAAGTAGAACTTTGGCTCTGCCGTGATCTACATGCGCCTAGAGCTGAAAGGGACAAGGTTCTGCCTTTTGTCCTCAAGGGCAGACAGGTCCCACAGCGTGCGGCTTCCAGCTCTTCGGGAAGCTAAGAAACAGCTCACTCTGCACAGGGCTTTTACAAGCCTACCGGGAGCATGTCTTACAAGGGCCTATGAAACGCAGTTTCATCTCAGGCCTGCTCTCGCTGAAGTAGAACTTCTGCTCTGCCGTGTCCTACATGGGCCTAGAGCTAAAAGGGACAAAGTCCTGTCTTGTGTCCTCAAGGGCAGACAGGCCCCACAGCGTCCGGCTTCCAGCTCTTTGGCAGGCTAAGAAACAACTCGCTCTGCACAGGGCTCTTAAAGCCTACCGGGAACATGTCTTACAGAGGCCTGTGAGACGCAGTGTCTTCCCAGGCCTGATCTCGCTGAAGTAGATCTTCTGCTCTGCCGTGTCCTATTTGACCCTAGAGCTGCAATTCACAAAGTCCTGCCTTGTTTCCACAAGGGGAGGCAAGTCCCTCAGCGTCCGGTTTCCAGCTCTTTGGGCAGCTAAGAAGCAACTCGCTCTGCACAGGGCTCCTACAAGCCTACCAGGAACATGTTGACAAAGGCCTGCGAAACGCAGTTTCTTCCCAGGCCTGATCTCGCTGAAGCAGAAGTTCAGCTCTGCCGTGTCCTACAAGGGCCTAGAGCTCAAAGGGAGAAAGTCCAGCCTTGTGTCCTCAAGGGCAGAGAGGCCCCACAGCGTCCGGCTTCCAGCTCTTTGGGCAGCTGAGAAACAGCTTGCTCTGCACTGCTGTTTTACAGCCTACCGGGAACATGTCTTACAAATGCCTGTGAAACGCAGTTTCTTCCCAGACCTGATCTCGCTGAAGTAGAACTTCTGCTCTGCCGTGTCCTGCATGGGCCTAGAGCTGAAAGGGACAAAGTCCTGTCTTGTGTCCTCAAGGGCAGACTGATCCCACAGCGTCCGGCTTCCAGCTCTTTGGCAGGCTAAGAAACAACTCGCTCTGCACAGGGCTCTTAAAGCCTACAGGGAACATGTCTTACAAAGGCCTGTGAGACGCAGTTTCTTCCCAGACCTGATCTCGCTGAAGTAGAACTTCTGCTCTGCCGAGTCCTACATGGGCCTAGAGCTGAAAAGGACAAAGTTCTGCCTTTTGTCCTCCAGGGCAGACAGGTCCCACAGCGTCCGGCTTCCAGCTCTTTGGGAAGCTAAGAAACAGCTCACTCTGCTCAGGGCTTTTACAAGCCTACCGGGAGCATGTCTTACAAAGGCCTGTGAAACGCAGTTTCATCTCAGGCCTGCTCTCGCTGAAGTAGAACTTCTGCTCTGCAGTGTCCTACATGGGCCTAGAGCTGAAAGGGACAAAGTCCTCTGCTGTGTCTTCAAGGGCAGACAGGCCCCACAGCGTCCGGCTTCCAGCTCTTTGGGCAGCTAAGAAACAGCTCGCTCTGAACTGGTGTTTTACAGCCTACTGGGAACATGTCCTACAAAGGCCTGTGAAACGCAGTTTCTTGCCAGGCCTGATCTCGGTGAAGTAGAACTTCTGCTCTGCCGTGTCCTACATGGGCCTAGAGTTGAAAGGGACAAAGTCCTCTGTTGTGTCTTCATGGGCAGACAGGCCCCACCGCGTCCGGCTTCAAGCTCTTTGGGCAGCTGAGAAACAGCTTGCTCTGCACTGCTGTTTTACAGCCTACCGGGAACATGTCTTACAAAGGCCTGTGAAACGCAGTTTCTTCCCAGGCCTGATCTCGCTGAAGTAGAACTTTGTCTCTGCCGTGATCTACATGCGCCTAGAGCTGAAAGGGACAAGGTTCTGCCTTTTGTCCTCAAGGGCAGACAGGTCCCACAGCGTGCGGCTTCCAGCTCTTCGGGAAGCTAAGAAACAGCTCACTCTGCACAGGGCTTTCACAAGCCTACCGGGAGCATGTCTTACAAAGGCCTGTGAAACGCAGTTTCTTCCCAGGCCTGATCTCGCTGAAGCAGAAGTTCAGCTCTGCCGTGTCCTACATGGGCCTAGAGCTCAAAGGGAGAAAGTCCAGCCTTGTCTCCTCAAGGGCAGAGAGGCCCCACAGCGTCCGGCTTCCAACTCTTTGGGGAGCTGAGAAACAGCTTGCTCTGCACTGCTGTTTTACAGCCTACCGGGAACATGTCTTACAAAGGCCTGTGAAACGCAGTTTCTTCCCAGACCTGATCTCGCTGAAGTAGAACTTCTGCTCTGCCGTGTCCTACATGGGCCTAGAGCTGAAAGGGACAAAGTCCTCTGTTGTGTCTTCATGGGCAGACAGGCCCCACAGCGTCCGGCTTCCAGCTCTTTGGGCAGCTGAGAAACAGCTTGCTCTGCACTGCTGTTTTACAGCCTACCGGGAACATGTCTTACAAAGGCCTGTGAAACGCAGTTTCTTCCCAGACCTGATCTCGCTGAAGTAGAACTTCTGCTCTGCCGTGTCCTGCATGGGCCTAGAGCTGAAAGGGACAAAGTCCTGTCTTGAGTCCTCAAGGTCAGACTGTTCCCACAGCGTCCGGCTTCCAGCTCTTTGGCAGGCTAAGAAACAACTCGCTCTGCACAGGGCTCTTAAAGCCTACCGGGAACATGTCTTACAAAGGCCTGTGAGACGCAGTTTCTTCCCAGACCTGATCTCGCTGAAGTAGAACTTCTGCTCTGCCGAGTCCTACATGGGCCTAGAGCTGAAAAGGACAAAGTTCTGCCTTTTGTCCTCAAGGGCAGACTGGTCCCACAGCGTCCAGCTTCCAGCTCTTTGGGAAGCTAAGAAACAGCTCACTCTGCTCAGGGCTTTTACAAGCCTACCGGGAGCATGTCTTACAAAGGCCTGGGAAACGCAGTGTCATCTCAGGCCTGCTCTCGCTGAAGTAGAACTTCTGCTCTGCAGTGTCCTACATGGGCCTAGAGCTGAAAGGGACAAAGTCCTCTGCTGTGTCTTCAAGGGCAGACAGGCCCCACAGCGTCCGGCTTCCAGCTCTTTGGGCAGCTAAGAAACAGCTCGCTCTGAACTGGTGTTTTACAGCCTACTGGGAACATGTCCTACAAAGGCCTGTGAAACGCAGTTTCTTGCCAGGCCTGATCTCGGTGAAGTAGAACTTCTGCTCTGCCGTGTCCTACATGGGCCTAGAGTTGAAAGGGACAAAGTCCTCTGTTGTGTCTTCATGGGCAGACAGGCCCCACCGCGTCCGGCTTCCAGCTCTTTGGGCAGCTGAGAAACAGCTTGCTCTGCACTGCTGTTTTACAGCCTACCGGGAACATGTCTTACAAAGGCCTGTGAAACGCAGTTTCTTCCCAGGCCTGATCTCGCTGAAGTAGAACTTTGGCTCTGCCGTGATCTACATGCGCCTAGAGCTGAAAGGGACAAGGTTCTGCCTTTTGTCCTCAAGGGCAGACAGGTCCCACAGCGTCCGGCTTCCAGCTCTTTGGGAAGCCAAGAAACAGCTCACTCTGCACAGGGCTTTTACAAGCCTACCGGGAGCATGTCTTACAAGGGCCTATGAAACGCAGTTTCATCTCAGGCCTGCTCTCGCTGAAGTAGAACTTCTGCTCTGCCGTGTCCTACATGGGCCTAGAGCTAAAAGGGACAAAGTCCTGTCTTGTGTCCTCAAGGGCAGACAGGCCCCACAGCGTCCGGCTTCCAGCTCTTTGGCAGGCTAAGAAACAACTCGCTCTGCACAGGGCTCTTAAAGCCTACCGGGAACATGTCTTACAGAGGCCTGTGAGACGCAGTGTCTTCCCAGGCCTGATCTCGCTGAAGTAGATCTTCTGCTCTGCCGTGTCCTATTTGACCCTAGAGCTGCAATTCACAAAGTCCTGCCTTGTTTCCACAAGGGGAGGCAAGTCCCTCAGCGTCCGGTTTCCAGCTCTTTGGGCAGCTAAGAAGCAACTCGCTCTGCACAGGGCTCCTACAAGCCTACCAGGAACATGTTGACAAAGGCCTGCGAAACGCAGTTTCTTCCCAGGCCTGATCTCGCTGAAGCAGAAGTTCAGCTCTGCCGTGTCCTACAAGGGCCTAGAGCTCAAAGGGAGAAAGTCCAGCCTTGTGTCCTCAAGGGCAGAGAGGCCCCACAGCGTCCGGCTTCCAGCTCTTTGGGCAGCTGAGAAACAGCTTGCTCTGCACTGCTGTTTTACAGCCTACCGGGAACATGTCTTACAAAGGCCTGTGAAACGCAGTTTCTTCCCAGACCTGATCTCGCTGAAGTAGAACTTCTGCTCTGCCGTGTCCTGCATGGGCCTAGAGCTGAAAGGGACAAAGTCCTGTCTTGAGTCCTCAAGGGCAGACTGTTCCCACAGCGTCCGGCTTCCAGCTCTTTGGCAGGCTAAGAAGCAACTCGCTCTGCACAGGGCTCTTAAAGCCTACCGGGAACATGTCTTACAAAGGCCTGTGAGACGCAGTTTCTTCCCAGGCCTGATCTCGCTGAAGTAGAACTTCTGCTCTGCCGAGTCCTACATGGGCCTAGAGCTGAAAAGGACAAAGTTCTGCCTTTTGTCCTCAAGGGCAGACTGGTCCCACAGCGTCCGGCTTCCAGCTCTTTGGGAAGCTAAGAAACAGCTCACTCTGCTCAGGGCTTTTACAAGCCTACCGGGAGCATGTCTTACAAAGGCCTGGGAAACGCAGTTTCATCTCAGGCCTGCTCTCGCTGAAGTAGAACTTCTGCTCTGCAGTGTCCTACATGGGCCTAGAGCTGAAAGGGACAAAGTCCTCTGCTGTGTCTTCAAGGGCAGACAGGCCCCACAGCGTCCGGCTTCCAGCTCTTTGGGCAGCTAAGAAACAGCTCGCTCTGAACTGGTGTTTTACAGCCTACTGGGAACATGTCCTACAAAGGCCTGTGAAACGCAGTTTCTTGCCAGGCCTGATCTCGGTGAAGTAGAACTTCTGCTCTGCCGTGTCCTACATGGGCCTAGAGTTGAAAGGGACAAAGTCCTCTGTTGTGTCTTCATGGGCAGACAGGCCCCACCGCGTCCGGCTTCAAGCTCTTTGGGCAGCTGAGAAACAGCTTGCTCTGCACTGCTGTTTTACAGCCTACCGGGAACATGTCTTACAAAGGCCTGTGAAACGCAGTTTCTTCCCAGGCCTGATCTCGCTGAAGTAGAACTTTGTCTCTGCCGTGATCTACATGCGCCTAGAGCTGAAAGGGACAAGGTTCTGCCTTTTGTCCTCAAGGGCAGACAGGTCCCACAGCGTGCGGCTTCCAGCTCTTCGGGAAGCTAAGAAACAGCTCACTCTGCACAGGGCTTTCACAAGCCTACCGGGAGCATATCTTACAAAGGCCTGTGAAACGCAGATTCTTCCCAGGCCTGATCTCGCTGAAGAAGAAGTTCAGCTCTGCCGTGTCCTACATGGGCCTAGAGCTCAAATGGAGAAAGTCCAGCCTTGTCTCCTCAAGGGCAGAGAGGCCCCACAGCGTCCGGCTTCCAACTCTTTGGGGAGCTGAGAAACAGCTTGCTCTGCACTGCTGTTTTACAGCCTACCGGGAACATGTCTTACAAAGGCCTGTGAAACGCAGTTTCTTCCCACACCTGATCTCGCTGAAGTAGAACTTCTGCTCTGCCGTGTCCTACATGGGCCTAGAGCTGAAAGGGACAAAGTCCTCTGTTGTGTCTTCATGGGCAGACAGGCCCCACAGCGTCCGGCTTCCAGCTCTTTGGGCAGCTGAGAAACAGCTTGCTCTGCACTGCTGTTTTACAGCCTACCGGGAACATGTCTTACAAAGGCCTGTGAAACGCAGTTTCTTCCCAGGCCTGATCTCGCTTAAGTAGAACTTTTGCTCGGCCGTGATCTACATGGGCCTAGAGCTGAAAGGGACAAGGTTCTGCCTTTTGTCCTCAAGGGCAGACAGGTCCCACAGCGTCCGGCTTCCAGCTCTTTGGGAAGCCAAGAAACAGCTCACTCTGCACAGGGCTTTTACAAGCCTAGCGGGAGCATGTCTTACAAAGGCCTATGAAACGCAGTTTCATCTCAGGCCTGCTCTCGCTGAAGTAGAACTTCTGCTCTGCCGTGTCCTACATGGGCCTAGAGCTAAAAGGGACAAAGTCCTGTCTTGTGTCCTCAAGGTCAGACAGGCCCCACAGCGTCCGGCTTCCAGCTCTTTTGCAGTCTAAGAAACAACTCGCTCTGCACAGGGCTCTTAAAGCCTACCGGGAACATGTCTTACAAAGGCCTGTGAGACGCAGTTTCTTCCCAGGCCTGATCTCGCTGAAGTAGAACTTCTGCTCTGCCGTGTCCTGCATGGGCCTAGAGCTGAAAGGGACAAAGTCCTGTCTTGTGTCCTCAAGGGCAGACTGGTCCCACAGCGTCCGGCTTCCAGCTCTTTGGCAGGCTAAGAAACAACTCGCTCTGCACAGGGCTCTTAAAGCCTACCGGGAACATGTCTTACAAAGGCCTGTGAAACGCAGCTTCTTCCCAGGCCTGATCTCGCTGAAGTAGTACTTCTGCTCTGCCGTGTCCTATTTGACCCTAGAGCTGCAATTCACAAAGTCCTGCCTTGTTTCCACAAGGGGAGGCAAGTCCCTCAGCGTCTGGCTTGCAACTCTTTGGGCAGCTAAGAAACAACGCGCTCTGCACAGGGCTCCTACAAGCCTACCAGGAACATGTTTACAAAGGCCTGCGAAACGCAGTTTCTTCCCAGGCCTGATCTCGCTGAAGTAGAACTTCTGCTCTGCCGTGTTCTACATGGGCCTAGAGCTGAAAGGGACAAAGTTCTGCCTTTTGTCCTCAAGGGCAGACAGGTCCCGCAGCGTCCGGCTTCCAGCTCTTTGGGAAGCCAAGAAACAGCTCACTCTGCACAGGGCTTTTACAAGCCTACCGGGAGCATGTCTTACAAAGCCCTATGAAACGCAGTTTCATCTCAGGCCTGCTCTCGCTGAAGTAGAACTTCTGCTCCGCCGTGTCCTACATGGGCCTAGAGCTAAAAGGGACAAAGTCCTGTCTTGTGTCCCCAAGGGCAGACAGGCCCCACAGCGTCGGGCTTCCAGCTCTTTTGCAGTCTAAGAAACAACTCGCTCTGCACAGGGCTCTTAAAGCCTACCGGGAACATGTCTTACCAAGGCCTGTGAGACGCAGTTTCTTCCCAGGCCTCATCTCGCTGAAGTAGAACTTCTGCTCTGCTGTGTCCTATTTGACCCTAGAGCTGCAATTCACAAAGTCCTGCCTTGTTTCCACAAGGGGAGGCAAGTCCCTCAGCGTCCGGCTTCCAGCTCTTTGGGCAGCTGAGAAACAACTCTCTCTTCACAGGGCTCCTACAAGCCTACCAGGAACATGTTGACAAAGGCCTGCGAGACGCAGTTTCTTCCCAGGCCTGATCTCGCTGAAGTAGAACTTCTGCTCTGCCGTGTCCTACATGGGCCTAGAGCTCAAAGGGAGAAAGTCCAGCCTTGTGTCCTCAAGGTCAGAGGGGCCCCACAGCGTCCGGCTTCCAGCTCTTTGGGCAGCTAAGAAACAACTCGCTCTGCACAGGGCTCCTACAAGCCTACCAGGAACATGTTGACAAAGGCCTGCGAAACGCAGTTTCTTCCCAGGCCTGATCTCGCTGAACTAGAACTTCTGCTCTGCCGTGTCCTACATGGGCCTAGAGCTCAAAGGGAGAAAGTCCAGCCTTGTGTCCTCAAGGGCAGAGAGGCCCCACAGCGTCCGGCTTCCAGCTCTTTGGGCAGGTGAGAAACAGCTTGCTCTGCACTGCTGTTTTACAGCCTACCGGGAACATGTCTTACAAAGGCCTGTGAAACGCAGTCTCTTCCCAGACCTGATCTCGCTGAAGTAGAACTTCTGCTCTGCCGTGTCCTGCATGGGCCTAGAGCTGAAAGGGACAAAGTCCTGTCTTGTGTCCTCAAGGGCAGACTGGTCCCACAGCGTCCGGCTTCCAGCTCTTTGGCAGGCTAAGAAACAACTCGCTCTGCACAGGGCTCTTAAAGCCTACCGGGAACATGTCTTACAAAGGCCTGTGAGACGCAGTTTCTTCCCAGGCCTGATCTCGCTGAAGTAGAACTTCTGCTCTGCCGTGACCTATTTGACCCTAGAGCTGCAATTCACAAAGTCCTGCCTTGTTTCCACAAGGGGAGGCAAGTCCCTCAGCGTCCGGCTTCCAGCTCTTTGGGCAGCTAAGAAACAACTCGCTCTGCACAGGGCTCCTACAAGCCTACCAGGAACATGTTGACAAAGGCCTGCGAGACGCAGTTTCTTCCCAGGCCTGATCTCGGTGAAGCAGAAGTTCAGCTCTGCCGTGTCCTACATGGGCCTAGAGCTGAAAGGGACAAAGTCCTCTGTTGTGTCTTCATGGGCAGACAGGCCCCACAGCGTCCGGCTTCCAGCTCTTTGGGCAGCTGAGAAACAGCTTGCTCTGCACTGCTGTTTTACAGCCTACCGGGAACATGTCTTACAAAGGCCTGTGAAACGCAGTTTCTTCCCAGACCTGATCTCGCTGAAGTAGAACTTCTGCTCTGCCGTGTCCTGCATGGGCCTAGAGCTGAAAGGGACAAAGTCCTGTCTTGTGTCCTCAAGGGCAGACTGGTCCCACAGCGTCCGGCTTCCAGCTCTTTGGCAGGCTAAGAAACAACTCGCTCTGCACAGGGCTCTTAAAGCCTACCGGGAACATGTCTTACAAAGGCCTGTGAAACGCTGTTTCTTCCCAGGTCTGATCTCGCTGAAGTAGAACTTCTGCTCTGCCGAGTCCTACATGGGCCTTGAGCTGAAAG